>NC_089231.1:83058845-83658845 GCF_963924675.1 Phocoena phocoena | reverse complement strand
ACTTCCTCTCTCCCTCTCACCTGGGCGTGGGGTGGCAGGGTAGGAGCTTTCTTTTCCCAGCTAGGGAAGCATCCCTGCCAAGGTGGGGAGTCACCCCGAGGCCAGCTGGGAGCCATCCTTGGCCGGCTTCCCTGCAGGTCCTATGTCACAACCACACACATGCCCCCATTAGAGTGTCCAGCTCACTCCCTGGGGGTGAGTTATAGCCCCTCCTGGAGAAGAAGAACTTGGGTCCTGTCAATGTGTGCTGGCCACATCTGGGGGTGGGCTGTTGGGGAACAGCTGGGGTAGGAATGAGGAGGGTTTGGAATTTAGGGGGAGGAAAGAGAGGGTGGTCTACAGGGAAAGCAGGGAATAAGGACCTTCTGGGTCCCCCCAGGGTGGGCCACCCCTCAAAAGTGCCCAGCCAGGGAGAAGAAGGGCCTGAAATCCAGCTCACCTGCCCACCGGCAGGGGCGCCTCTTGCCGAGTGTGCAAAGGCACTGTGGCCCAGCCATTGATCTAGTTCTGACCCAGCATCGCTGGCTTGGGGTGGGGAGGGGCAAATAGGGACCCAGTGGGTTGTCATGGGTATGCAGGTCCCACTCCTCTCGCAGACCACTCCCCCAGACACCAGAGGGGACTGGAGGCAAGCACACCCTGGACACAGCCCCTCCTTCATGGAAACACAGACCTCGTCTGCTTTGCCTGGCTTGCTGTGTGACCTTAGCCAGTGGACTCAGCCTCTCTGAACCATGCTCTTCCCAATAAGGAGAAGACTAAAACTCCAGTTTGGCCTCGCTGAGGCGCTTGGGGGCTGTGTATGTGTGCCAGGGCCTTACAAAGAAAGCCTTGTTCCCAGCCAGGCTCATGGCCTGTTCCAGCTGAGGGCCTTTGCAGGGAAAAACTCCATGGCGGGGGCGGGGAGGGCATGAATGACAGAAGGGCCCCAGCTTGTGGGAGGCCATCCCTGCTGTGGGCTGGAGTTTCAGTCTGTGGCTGTGAGTGAGGCGCCCACAGCTGCTCTCACCTCCCCTGCAGGGCAGGGGACAGAGGGGCTGTGGGGAAGGTCTGAGCCAAGGCCCCCATGACTCAGATCCCCCTTTCCCTCTTCCCTCCAGCTCACTCTGCTGGTGGTCCAGGTCAGTATCCTCTACTACGGGGGCCACCTCGTCATCTCAGGGCAGATGACCAGCGGCAATCTCATCTCCTTCATTATCTACGAGTTTGTCCTGGGAGATTGTATGGAGGTGAGGGGCCGGCGGGGGGAGGGGGGCCCTGGGGAGAAGGGAGAGGGAAGGGAGAGGGATCTAAATGGGGGTGCTCCAGGGTTCACGGGAGGTGGTATTTCTTTCTAAAGAACGTGACAATACCAATAATACTAATAAAGAGAGTAACACGTACAAGTGACAGCAACTCCATTTATGGAGCAAAGTGGCAACGACAGCAGTTATTTCAGAAGGTTCTCCTGAGCACACTGTGCACGGTCAGTGCTACTCCAGTCCCCATTTCCCAGAAAAAGCAGCTGAGGCTCAGAGTGGTTAAACGACTTGCCCACCACGTTTGTAAGGGAACCGAGTTCAGAGGCAGATGGTCTGACTTTATTTTAACCCACTTTAAAGAGTAGCTCCATGGAGAGAGAACAGAGTGGGTTTTATGTCTTAATTTGGCTGCCCCCACCAGCAGGTCCCGAGACTAGGGAGCTGGCGTGGTGCTTGTGCCGAAGCTGCCATCAGTCACTGCTGGAGGACGCTCGGAGTGCTCCTCTGGTCTGCCTCCCTCCCCCCACAAAGCCCTCCGGCATTAAGATTGAGCCTCTGTGTCCTGCAATGGTAAAGCTCAAAGATGCGGCAGGGGAGGGGTGGGTTAGCATCTGCTGCAGATGGCACTTTGCGTTAGCTACAGTCATCCATGCAGTGTCATTTGAATCAGCGTCTCGGAATCCGTGCTTCAGAAATATCCACACTAGTGGGCAAAGACATGTGTCCCAGGATGTTCGGTGCGGCATTGTTTATAACGGTGAAAAGTTAAATGCCTGTCAACCAGCGATTGGGTGAACACAGTACATCTGTATTCTAGAAACAGTCCATCTGTGCTATGAAAACTAGGCAGCAGCCACAAAAATGAGGTAGAGCTGTGTGCACTGGCATGGAAAGACCCCTAAGACATGCTGTTAGTGAGAAAGCTAATCCCCGAGTCGTAAGGATGGTCTGATCCCATTTGTGGGTTTTTTTTCCATCTCAAAATGATTTAATTACATATGTGCATGTGTTTGTAAAAGCACAGAGAAAGGACTCGAAAGACACGGTACTCGGATAACCGGGGCCACCTCTGGGATGAAGCAAGAAGGACAACTTATACACTTGTATAAGCACTTGTATCTCAATAGGAATACTTATATCCAGATATTATGAGAATAGCCATAGCTGTGGTGTGTTGGGGGTTTACTATGTGCTGAGCACTGGCTTCGCGGAACCATGACAATGGTACCAATATCACCCCTATTTCATCAACCAGGACCCGCAGTCACAGCTCATAAGGGCCTGAACTTGGGAGCCAGATGTGCCTGGGTTCGAATCCTGGCTCTGCCACTTCCTGGCTGTGTGACCTGGGGGAAGTTACTTGAGCTCTCTGTGCCTCAGTTTCCGTATCACCAGAAAGGAGATAATGATAGAACCTACCTCTTAACATATATAAGTACTCAGTAAAATGAGTCATTATTCACACTTATACTTGTGTATATTTTTACCCAAGGAGATGTATAGTATAAATTAAGGGCCATTTTTTTTTTTTTTTTTGCGATACGCGGGCCTCTCACTGTTGTGGCCTCTCCCGTTGCGGAGCACAGGCTCCGGACGCGCAGGCTCAGCGGCCATGGCTCACGGGCCCAGCCGCTCCACGGCATGTGGGATCCTCCCGGACAGGGGCACGAACCCGTGTCCCCTGCATCGGCAGGCGGACTCTCAACCACTGCGCCACCAGGGAAGCCCAAGGGCCATTTTTAAAATTGAAATTTGAAAATTCTGTGACAGCTGAAAGAGGAAGGTCTGATTCCTGTTCTGCCACATTCTGCCTAGTTCATTTAACTTCTCTGTGCTTCCGTTTCCTCCTCTGGAGGGTGGTAACACCTACTCTGCTGGACGGTGGTGAGGTTTAGCTATAACACACAAGGCACCAGTACTTTTTATTGCTGTCCTCATTTCTTCATTGTCGTCTTGATCTGCTGTACTAGCAGGTGGGGCTCCAGCAGCCTCCCGTGGGCACCCCGCCCCCAGAACTGCTGCTGTGTGCTTGCTCTCTCCTCACCCCCGTCAGCTCTCTAGCACTGTGGCAGGGGCTGGGGTGTCCCAGGATCGGGGCGTCGATGGGTCAGGAATGTGTGTCTACTCCCCCCGCAGTCCGTGGGCTCCGTCTACAGCGGCCTGATGCAAGGAGTGGGCGCCGCGGAGAAGGTGTTCGAGTTCATTGACCGGCAGCCAACCATGGTGCATGATGGGAACTTGGCCCCTGACCACCTGGAGGGCCGGGTGGACTTCGAAAACGTGACCTTCACCTACCGCACTCGGCCCCACACCCAAGTCTTGCAGGTGAGAGAAGACCCAAGCGCCCCCCCCCCCCCCGAAGTCATCCTTTCCCTCATCCCATCTCTCGCGCACCTCCTACAGGCCAGGCCATGGCAGTGCAGCCAGGAACATGAAAGGCCAGGAACACTGAAGACAGATCATATTAACAAAAGGGTTCTTGGAGAAGTGCTAGGAAGGCAATAAGTCAGGGATAGTCTGCAGAGATGGTATTAGCAGTCAAGGAGGGCTTCTCGGAGGAGGTGACATTTGATATGAGACCTAAACAAGGAGCAGGAGCCAGCTGATGGCTCTCTGCAGAAAGAACATTCCAGGCAAACGAGACAAGTATAAAAGTGCTGCCAAATCCTAGAAAGGAGAGCATTCTGGGGGCCAGCGGTGGGGCAGGCTGGGAAGGGTGCCCGCCTGCATCTGAGGCCAGAGCATATGAGCCAGGGGCCCCACACTGTGTCTGCGTGTTCCTTGCAGAATGTCTCCTTCAGCCTGTCCCCAGGAAAGGTGACAGCGCTCGTGGGGCCGTCGGGCAGTGGCAAGAGCTCCTGCGTCAACATCCTGGAGAACTTCTACCCCCTGGAAGGGGGTCGCGTGCTGCTGGATGGGAAGCCTATCAGCGCCTATGACCACAAGTACTTGCACCGAGTGGTACGTGCATGGGCCTTTGCTGCCCTCCTCCGCCCTTTCCTTGTCCGACCTTCTCTCCCGCGAGCACGCACACAGGTGTGGGGAAGAGGGCTCAAGACACACGTACATTTCAAAGAATTATCACCATTTCAAGAATTGGAACATTCCAGCGCTCTCCCCACAAGAAGCAACGTCTTGCCTGACGCTCACGATCGTCATTTCCGTGCTTTTCTTTTGTTCCCATCTCTATGCCTCCCCGAACAGCGCAGCTGTGTTTTGCTAGTTTTAAACTCTGTCTGGCTGGAACCGTAACGTGTGTATTCTTTGTGTCTTGTTCCTTCCACTCAGTGTTATTTGTGAGGTTTCCAGGTTGAGGCTGTGTTTGTAGTTCACTCATTTTCATTTCTGGAAGATAATCCACTGTGTAAACATGGGACAGTCCGTTTATACATTCTGTTCTTGATGGATATTCCAGTTGTTTCCTGTTTTTTTACTATTACCAGCAATACCGATATGGACAGTTTAGTCCATATCACAGTGTCCATGGGTGGGTAGGTTCTCCCAGAGCCTCACCTTTAGTAGTTACTGCCATTAAGGTGGTTTACTTTTTTATTATTATTATTTTTTTACACATTACATTCCCACTAGCAGTGGGTGAGAGTTCAGATGGTTCTGCATTGAAGTTATCTCCAGTATTTAAAGGAGGCTATTCATGACCTTACAGTTTTGAGTAATACTCTCAGAAAAGTAGACTCAACACCTGATCCTCTGCTGGCAATAAGAGCAGGGATGCCCTGGACGGTTGTTCAGGCTGCACACTATACAAGAAACACCGACTATTAAGCAGACACGATTTACGTTGTCTACATACATTAAGATATATGAGAGCCTGAGAGTTGTAGATGCTGGTGGAGGCCACAGGTTGTGAAATCTGCCCACTTATGTGTATATAACCAGGGACAGATGGTGGAGAAGTGGTCCCAGGTTTACCCCCACCAGGCTGCCGCCCACCAGAGTTCTGGAAGTGGCTCCTAGAAAGAGCTGTTCAGGCTTTGCAATAGTTAACATACTCAGACACTTAATCTTCTCAGACTGTTAATATTGCCAGTCCTGAATCTGTACCAGTTGGTATTTAGAGGTAGTTCGGTGTAGAGGTCTTTTGCATTTGCTGGTGACTAAAGATATTAAGTCCCTTTTCATATGTTTATTGGTTATTTGGATTTCCTCTTTTGTGAATACCTTCTCTATAAATTTTTAATTTTTATAAACCCAGAGCAGTAAAACTCAACAACCTAACCATATTCCCATATATTCAGAGAATTTCATAACAAAGACCTGAGTGACTCCATCTCACCTTTTGAATTCCACTCCGTGTCGGGAACCGGCATTGGCAGTTTAGTCAATATCCTTTCCAACGTGTTTCCTACCTTTATATAAACGTACCTATATATAAAGGCACATATGCTTTTTTTAAACAAAAATAGAAATATGAGACATATACTACGGCTTGATTCTATGGGTGCACCGTAGTCGTTTAACCCATGCTCTGTTTATGGAGAATTAGATTGTTTAGTTTTGTATTTCTTTTTCCTTTTTTGCTATTTACAGTGTTGCAATGATATCCTCCAACTACATACAAATTCCTAAAAGTGAGACCATGAGACAGTAGCTCCTTTCAGTTGTTCTCTTACAGGGAGGGGGCACCAGCCAGGGAGGTCCTTGTGGCCTGGGTCTGCTGTGCCCCCTTGCCTCCTGCCAGGGACAGGCTGACTCACAGAGTTACACTCCACGCTCTTTCTCTCTTTCTTTCCAGGTCAGGGGCAGCCAGTAAGCTCCGTCTTGGAGGTCAGGGAGCTTGACTGGGCCCAGAGCGGCAAGCTTAGCGGGGCCCCGGTTTGTTGGTCGGGGAGGCTGAGAGCTTGTGCAGAAAGTGGACCCTACTGTTCGGAAATAAAAGAGGCAGCTGAATGCAGCTGCTGGCCGCGGGCCCTGATCGCGGGCCCTGATCAGATTTCAGACCCGAGTCTCCCGGCGTCACTCGGGCCCAGGGCTCGTGAGGCTCCTGGTGACAGCTGGATAGACGTGTTCCAGGCCTCTCACAGCCCATCCATCCTCCTCCGCAGATCTCCCTGGTGAGCCAGGAGCCAGTGCTGTTCGCGCGCTCCATCACAGACAACATCTCCTATGGCCTGCCCACCGTGCCCTTCGAGGTGGTGGTGGAGGCCGCACAGAAGGCAAATGCCCATGGCTTCATCATGGAACTCCAGGATGGCTACAATACAGGTACAGAGCCCAGAGCATCACCTCCACCGTGCCTGGAGGTCCACCCTCAGGGATGCAACCCTGAGTTATGCACTGCCCTCTGCCAGCTGAAACTCACATAACATAAACTTAACCACTGTATTTTAAGTGAACAATTCAGCAGCATTTAGTACATTCACAATGCTTTACAACTACCACCTCTGTTTAGTTCCAAAACGTCATTTTTTTTAAAAAGACACTTTTTTCTTTTATTTTTTAAAATTAATTTATTTATATTTTTTGGCCACATTGGGTTTTCGTTGCTGCGCACAGGCTTTCTCTAGTGTGGCGAGCGGGGGCTTCTCATTGCAGTGGCTTCTCTTGTTGCAGAGCATGGGCTTTAGAGCGCAGGCTCAGTAGTTGTGGCGCACAGGCTTAGTTGCTCCGCGGCACGTGGCATCTTCCCAGACCAGGGCTCGAACCCATGTCCCCTGCATTGGCAGGTGGATTCTTAACCACTGCACCACCAGGGAAGTCCCTGAAATATTATTATTTAAAAATAATATATGTATTATATTCATTAATTATAGTGACTTAATTTTATATTAGTAAATATTCTAATTTAATAAGTTGAACAATATATTACCTTATAGATTTTATTTAACATATTTAAAAATTTTAACTCTCGCAATGGGACTATTCATACAATTCAAAACTAAAAAAATAGACATAACGATATCCAACGCGAAGTTTTATTTCATCCCGGTCTTCACTGCCAGGTCCCCCCTGCCCCCACCAAAACATCTTTCATTATTTTCTTACATGTCGTTTTGGAGTTTCTTTATGCAAGTATGAATATGTATTTTTATTCCCTCCCACCCTTTTACAGAGAAAAATCCAGCACATTCTATTCTGCCCCCCGGCTTTTTTAAGTGACCTGTCCGTATAGATACCTAGAAAGCTGCTCTTTTTTGAACTACTGCATAGTATTCTGTTGTGTGGCTTTATAATAATTTACTCAAAAATAACTGATGTCTTGTTTCCTGTTGATGGACATTTGGTGGTTTGTTTCTTTGGGTTTTTTTTGTTTTTTGTTTTTGGCAATAACAGTGCTGTGAGTCACCGTGCGTGAGAAGGTGAATCTGTAGGAAATATTCACAGAGATGGGTTTGCTGATCCAAGGGTTGTGCCTCTGTAATTGTGCTCTGTAGACTTGTACGGCACAGCCGGATAGACACAGCGGTACCTCAGGGAGAGGAGGGAGTGCCCTTTCCCCTCGGCCACACCAGCACAGTGTGCTATCAAACGTGTGGATTTTTGCCAGATTAATAGGTAAAAGTTGGTATCTTGGTACCAATTGCACATAGTTGTAACTTGCATGCCTCTTACGAACAGGGAGGAAGAGCATCTTTTCATGAGGTTTCCAGCCTGTGGCCCTTGTAACCCCACCTTTTCCTGGGGAGCAGAGCTCCTGTGGCAGCAGGGAAAGGCGGAGGCGGGGGTTGCTCGCTGCTCCCCAGGGCCACCGACCTCACCTCCCGCTCACTTGCCCCTGTGTCTCTGCCATGCAGAGACGGGGGAGAAGGGTGCCCAGCTGTCGGGCGGCCAGAAGCAGCGGGTGGCCATGGCCCGGGCTCTGGTGCGGAACCCACCCGTGCTCATCCTGGACGAAGCCACCAGCGCCCTGGATGCAGAGAGCGAGTTCCTGGTGAGTCGCTGGGTAACGGGTGATGCTGGGGCAGTAGCAGCTCCAGGCGGCCAGAGCCCTCCCTCCCCCCGCAGATGGCTGCAGGGGCCCTCCCAGGCCAGCAGCTTCCTGGACTGGGCTGTCCCGGAGCTGAGGGCAGGGAGCGAGCGGGGGCAGAGGAGGCCCAGGGCCTGGTCACCCTGGCCCAGCCTCTGGCTCGAGGCGTTGAAATTATATGGAATTGGGTTAGGGGTCAGGAGGTGTGGGACGTGGATAGGAGCTCCGCTCTGCAGCTCATGGCTTGCGCGTGTCTCTTACCCCCTGAGTCTCATTTCATTGGTAAAGAAAGAAGGGCCCCATAGTGTATTTGAAGAGGACCAGCTACCTCAGTCCCTCCATGGATCAGTTCATTTACTACACAGGTATTTAATGTGCGCCTCCCGGGCACCAGGCGCTGTTCTAGGCACCAGGGGTTACATTGGCCCCTGCCCCCAAGGTGTTTCCAGTCCAGAGGGGGAGACAGATAACAAGGGGATAATCATGAGTTCACCCTGGGGCCTGTGCTAGGTAGAAAATGGAACAGTCATGTGGGGACTTCCCTGGCGGCCCAGCAGTTAAGACTCCGCGCTTCCAGGGCTGGGGACGTGGGTCCGATCCCTGGTTGGGGAACTAAGATCCCAGATGCCACACAGTGCGGCCAAAAATAAAAAACAAAAGAAGAAACAGTCATGTGATCGAGAGATTGAGGGAAGGGTCACTACTGTCAAAGAGAAACACTGCTGGACATTAGTTAAAGCTGGGAAAACAGATTTTATTAGTAGCTGCTGTCAGTAGGGAAGAGCTGAGCCCCATTCCTGTGCAGGGGTGACAGTGGTGACGGAGCCTTTCACAGAGAGATTGAGGGTGTAGGGAGGGCGCAAGAGTGGGGGACCAGGAGAAACTCACAAAGGGCTGGGCAGTGCAAGTGTGATCCGTCCCCATGACTGCTGGCCAGCAGTGGTTGTCCTCTACTGAGACTGGAAGACAGGGGCCCTATCCTTCCCATGATTACAAGGAGATGGCATTCAGGTCCCAGAGAAAAACATTCCTGAGTTTTAGGAGATCTGCATATATATCTCCAGGGGACAGGGGAAGGTTTTACAATTATAAGCCCTTTTTGGTAAATGCTCTAAGAAAGGGAGCTCTGGGGCCCACCATCAGGTGACGTCTAGAAGTCAATTCTCCTGGCAGCACTGGGCATTTAGGGGCTGGGGTCATCCTAGCAACAAGGCCTTGAGCTGCAGAAGCCCCCTGGAGTGTGGCCGTCTTAGTGCAGAGTTTGGATGGGGTCACACGTGATAAGGGAAGGATGAGGAACCAGGTGATGCCTGGTTTTGTCAGCGTGTGCTTCGGGGCTGACGGTGAGACCGTTAACCAAGGCCAAGGTTAGGGGAAGGAGCAGGAAGACGAGAAGACGACCGTGTTAGGGGCCCCCCTGTCATCCGCCGGGCGCTGCCCTGTGTCAGGCTCTGAGCTCCGTCCCCCGTGGACAAAAGCCAGGAAGCAGGTCCTGTGCCAGCCCTTGCTTTACAAGTAAGGAAGCCTCAGAGAGGCTGAGCATCCATGGGACGCGGTGGATCTGGGATCCCAGCCGGGACCGGGCGGGGCAGTGGGTGGCGGCGGAGACGCCAGTGTGAGCCAGCGCCCTCCTGTTTCCACAGATCCAGCAGGCCATCCACGGCAACCTGCAGAAGCACACGGTGCTCATCATCGCGCACCGGCTGAGCACGGTGGAGCGGGCGCACCTCATCGTGGTGCTGGACAAGGGCCGCGTGGTGCAGCAGGGCACACACCAGCAGCTGCTGGCCCAGGGTGGCCTCTACGCCAGGCTGGTGCAGCGGCAGATGCTGGGGCTCGAGCCCACCTCGGACTGCACAGCCGGCCTCAGGGAGCCGCCGGGCAATGGCGGTCACAAGGCCTGACCGTGGGCCCTGCCTCTCCTGGTGGGGCAGAGGCTCCAGTGCCCACCTGGCAGATGTGCCCACGGGGGCCCCCCGGCCGCCCCCGCTGCCCTCCGAGCCCAGGTCCACGGCACTGGAGGGCCAGCTGCCCTGTCCCACGTGTCCCCGCTTCCTGCGTCTCACCCCCGGTTCCCACCCTGTTCCCCGGGCCACCACCAGCCCCCTGCTGCCATGAACAACCCCCTCCAGTCTGGGCAGTGGAGACACCACTGGTCTCTCCAGCTGGTCTCCCAAGGTTTCTAAGTGAAGGTAGAGCTACCTTTTTAAACCAAGATCTTAACCAGGTTTTTTACTGCTTGGTTCTGATGGGCCCCAATCTCCTAGATTTCAAAAACATTTTTCTAATTGGGAGCAATGATGGGCAAGTTCTAGAGACTTCTGAGCCGGGAGTGAGTGACCCTTCCTAGGAGCCTGGGGGATGTCAGGGAGAACTAGGCCTCTATCCTCTGCCCCTGGAGAGAAGGGGCTTCCCTGTCCCGGGGTGCGGGGGAGGGAACACGGGGAGGGGACTTCCTGTCTCTCCCTCTTCCCAGCTCTGTGAGTCAGGCCAAGGGTGAGTGGGGAGTGGAAGGCACCTGCCTGCCCTCACCCCTTCCGCCCTCCCAAATCTAAGCCAGTCTCACTGTGAACCACTACGGACCTTAAGTGGGAGAGTGAGGGGCTGGCCAGGCCTGGCGGAGCCTCGGGGTGTCCCTGGCCCAGCGCCCAGTGCTAGCCCCTCCCCCTGCCCCTCCCCTGGCTGGCGGCCCCTTCCCACATCCACCCTGCCGCTCTGCTCTTCTGAGGCCCTTTGGATGTTTGGGAGTCGCGTTCTCTTCCCTGTCCAGTGGACGGGACACTGGCAAAGCCCAGGTCTGGCTTTGTAGCGGGGTTGCAAGATGTTGGGAGAACCCGGTCAATAAAGTATACTACCTCTGACCCCTGACTTCTGACCTCTTCCTGGGCCGTCTGCCTCATCACCTGGTTAGGTTTCTCCATCCACTAACTCTCCCCCGGCCCTGCCTGGTGTAGTTGTGGGGAGACTTTGGGTGGTCTAGGGCCTCCACCCAGTGTCCAGGAGCCCCTTCATGTCCCCAGGACCCCAGCGCAGACATCCATGTCTGTCTGTCTGCCTCCATGGGGCTTGTGCGGGATAACAGAGACCTGTCTCCTCTAAA
The DNA here is from genome assembly GCF_963924675.1 of Phocoena phocoena. Taxonomy (NCBI): domain Eukaryota; kingdom Metazoa; phylum Chordata; class Mammalia; order Artiodactyla; family Phocoenidae; genus Phocoena; species Phocoena phocoena. The sequence goes on along the minus strand of NC_089231.1, from coordinate 83,647,579 downwards.
TCCCTGGGGCTTCTGTACCTCCCGGGAAAGCCGAGACCCAGCAAACGCCGCCTGTTTTTTTCCATCAGGGACGGGGCGCCCCACGCCCACCAGCCCATGGCGCCAAGAAATTTTACGCAGCAGAACAGCTCAATCAGAAGAGAGGCTTAGGACGGGACACAGGGAGACCTCCTGGTGGTGCTTCTTACTTGCTGGATTGTGTGGAAGTCTGGGGTCCTGGGAGGGGGGCTGGGCAGTGGCTTTTACCAACTGGTAGAGAAGTATTTCAATATTTTAACTACTGGTACAGTCACACTGCATATACCAGCTCCATGTCTGCCGTGTACCCGTTTTCCTGCCAATTAAACCAAGGCCTGAGACCCAGACTGTTGCCAGCTGGGTCCCCTGCTTGCCCTCAGGGGCTTGGGCCTGCCTGGAGCATCTTATTTATCCAGGACCCTCTGGCTCCCCACCTGAAGAAGCCATCATGAAACTGAGAACTGGGTCCCACAGCAAGAACCTGCTCGGGCCCAGGCTGAGGTTTCAGGTGGAATCGGAGAGACACCAGGCGCTTATCCTCCATTCTCATTTAATCCTCACGACAACCAGTTCTCTCCCCATTTGAAAATTTTTATTTATTTATTTATTTAGGCCGTGTCGTGTGGCATGCAGGACCTCTGTTCCCCGACCAGGCATCGAACCAGTACCCCCTGCAGTGGAAGCACGGAGTCCTAACCACTGGACCACCAGGGAAGTCCCTCTCCCCCATTTTAAAGTTAAGGAATCCGAAGCTCAGAGAGGTTAATTATCCCTATGCCACGCCGCCAAGACCCCATAGCTAAGCCCCCAAGAGTAGGGAACGAAAAAGTTGCGGGGCACTGTTATCTGGACTCTCTGTGCTTACCATTCCATAATAAAAATAAATACAAATTTTAAAATGCTGTGAAAAAAAAAAAAAACCAACAAGATACACAGGTGAGTTCAATTCAGGCAGGAGGAAAGTTGAGACAGCTGTAAGGGGCTTCCCCATTTATCGTTACCTCTCTGGGCCTCAGTGTTTTCACCTGGAAAGGGGGATGTGCTGCAAGGATGGAAGGAGAGATTGAACCTCCTGCCTGGGGCGGGGGCTTGGAGGAGGAGTATTGGTTTCCTGCGGCGGCTAGAACAAATGGTCACAAACTGGGTGCCTTAAAACAACAGAAACGTATTCTCTCCCAGTTCCGGAGGCCGGAAGTCTGACATCGAGGTGTCGGCAGGGCCGCGCTCCCTCCGAAGGCTCTAGGGGAGATTCCTTCCTGGCCTCTTCCAGCTTCTGGTGGCTCCAGGTATTCCTTGCTTGTGGCTGCATCCCTCCTGTCTCTGCCTCCGTCTTCACATGGGCTTCTTCCCTGTGCGTCTTAAATCTCCCCCCACCTTTCTCTTATAAGGACATTTGTCATCAGATTTTGAGCCCATGTGGCTAATCCAGAATGATCTCATCTTGAGATTCTGAATCATATCTGCAAAGACCCTCTTTCCAAGTAAGGTCACACTCACAGGTTCCAGGGATTTGACGTGGATCTCTCTTGCGGGGGGACCCTGCAGCCTTTCATCCGAGTGGCTTTGCATCCCTTGCTCTACCACTACCCGGGGGCCACTGACCTGGCCCAGGGCCACCTCAAGACTTCCAGTTTGTTTTGGGGGGTGGGGGGATTCGATGCTCGGAGGGCAAGGACAGCCAGGCTTGGGTCAGGCTGGTTGTGATGGGGATCGTGGAACTGGAAGTAGAGGCTCCGGGCTGGACCGGCCTGCTGCTGGCAGGTTCACTCGCCCCTTCGTCAGTCAGATTCTGGCCTCTGGCTGCTGAGAACCCTCCCCCGGCGTCCAGTGGCTGCAAGGCCTCTGCCTGCCTTTCAGCCTTAAATTTGACCCTCAGTTGCTCTGCTCCAGCCACACTGCCCTTCTTCCTTCTGGTCCTTGAGCAGGCCAAGCTCATTCTTGCCTCTGAAACTTTACACTGACTGTTCCTTCTGCCTGACACACTGTTCCTTCCCCTCGGTTCCCAGCTGGTTCCTTCTCATTCCTCTTTCAGCTCACATGTCCCCTCCTCCGCAACAAGTACTGAATGTGGGGTTTCCCCTAGTCACCCTGATCTGTTAATCACAGCACTTGTCACCCCCTGAAATTTTCTCTGCCTCTTTTGTTCTGTTCCAGGCACAGGTCTACATGCTTTGCATGGGCTACGTCACCTAATCCTCATAAAACCCCTGAAAGGTAGGTACAATGTCACGCCCACTTTACAGCTGGAGAAACTGAGGCACAGAGCAGTTAAGTGACTTGGCCAAGACCACCCAGCTAGTAAGGGGTAGAACCAGGATTCACACCCAAGAATTAGTGTGTGTGTTTGACCCCAACCACAGAACACCCGTGAGAGTGAAGATTTAAGGGCATGGGTTGGGGAGGGTATGTTGACATTACAGCAAAGGCCGCAGGTCAAACATTAGACTTGAGTTCTCGAACATAAGTGCCTCTAGGGTGATCACCTAGAGGGGTGGGATAGGGAGGGTGGGAGGGAGGGAGGGAGACGCAGAGGGGAGAGATATGGGAACATATGTATATGTATAACTGATTCACTTTGTTATAAAGCAGAAACTAACACACCATTGTAAAGCAATTATACTCCAATAAAGATGTAAAAAAAAAAAAGTGCCTCTAGGCACCAGGTAGATATCCTAGGCAAGTGAAGCCAACCATGTGTAAGAAAAGTCAGACAATATCTTGGTTTCTCTTTTCCACTTTTGACATGGTGCAGAGAAAATCTGTTCCGTTAGAAGTAGAATATGGTGCAAACTTGAGGATAAATGGTAACCGAGGCTCGGTGTCAGTAGCTGGTGACAACAGGGGCTGGTGGGGACCGTGGCAAATGGGAGAGCTCACGCCCGCTTCAAGGGGTTGCCTGGGACTCGGCTCCGGCCCTTTGGGGTCATGCAGGAAGGTGGCCTTGAGTTAGCAGATCTTCAGATGTTTCCAGAGAAGTTGGAAATTTCCAATTTTAATGTGAGATTGACTGCTTTTTGTAGATTGGCTCAATTATTTTTACAAAAGTAAGGGTAAATATAATACATCTCTAGTCTTCAACCTGTGGAACATCCGTTTGCAGCCTCTGTGTTGGACATTCCTCTTCTCCAAAGTCCTTGGAGCTCCCCCAGCAAAGCGGTTCCACTTGCCATGGGGGACCCCCAGCCCAACCCCGTTCCAGCCCAGGTGCCTCCCTCACCCCTCCCACCTACCCCTCTCTTCGCCTCATCCCTCCCCTCCCAGCTGGGAGCTCCAGATTCTTCTCCCTCTCCCATATCAAAGAGTCAGCTCCAGCTCCCTAAATTGCAAAGTGGGCCCTAGGCAGACAAAAGAACCTTCTGGAGACCAAGCAAGACCCTTTTTAGAAGGCATATTTGATTTTTTGAAAATACATGTTTCATTTTGGAATCATTTTAGATTTACAGAAAAGCTGCGATGATGGTAGAAGGCGTTGCTATATACCCTCACCCAGCTTCTCTTACGTTAACATCTCACGTGTTCGTGATACGTTTGTCACGACTAAGAAACCTACACTGGCACAGCACTGGCAATGAAATGCCAAGCTTTTTTTGGATTTCACCAGTTTTCCCACTATGTCCTTTTTCTGTTCCAAGATCCAATTCAGGGTACCACATTGCATTTAAAGACAGGTTTTTTTAAAATTGTTTTTACTGTGATAAAATATACATAACATTTACCACTAACGACATTTAGTACATTCACAGTGTGGTACAACTGTCACCATTATCTCGTTCCAGGACATTTTATCACCCCCTCCCAACACTCTGTCCCCATTAACAGTCGCCCTCCACTCCCCCCTCCCCCAGCCCCTGGCAACCACCAGTCTACTTTCTGTCTCTATAAATTTGCCTGTTCTGGACATTTCATATAAATGGAATCATAGACTATGTGGCCTTTTGAGTCTGGCTTCTTTCACTCAGCGTCATGTTTTCCAGGTTCATCCACCTTGTAGCCTGTGTCAGGGCTTCATTCCTTTTTATGTCTGGGCACTATTCCGTTGTGTGGATGGACCCCATTCTGTTTGTTCATTCATCCATTGATGGACACTTGGGTTGTTGACACATTTTGGCTATTGCGGATAATGCTGCTATGAATATTCATGCTTTTGTGTGGACATGTTTTCGATTCTCTGGGGTTTATACCTGGGAGCAGAATTGCTGGGTCATATGATCACTCTGCATTTAACACTTGGAGGAACTATCAAACTGTCTTCCACAGCAACTGCACCATCTTACGTTCCCACCAGCAAAATATCAGGGTTCTTATTTCTCCACATCCTCACCCACACTTGTTATTTTCTGTTTTTATTTATTTATTTTTGATTATAGCCATCCTAGTGGGTATAAAATGGAGAGCCATCATTGTTGAAGTGGACTTTTTCTCTGTTACAATTAATTTAGCAAGTATAGCTGCCTTCCTCTGTCCCAGGCGCTGTGCTAGGCAATCGGGGGGGAAAGCGTGGCAGTTGGGCCCTTGGGAAAAGCATATTCTGGGGGGTGGAAAACAGGCAAGGAAACAAGCAAGAATGAGACACAGCGGAGACAGCATGGGGGCCGCGGGGATCCCGAGCAGGCTTAATCCTGGCATGAGGATCTGGGGGCGGTGAGAGGTTTAGAGGCAGTGCTGGCTTCACGGCGGTGCGACCCAGACAGTCCCGCGGGGGCTCCGGGCACAGTAGGGCACAGTAGGGTCCCGCACTTGGTTTAAAGCTCTGTGGCCGCCGTCTGGAAATTCTTAATTTTTGAACAAGGGGTCCTGCATTTTCACTTTGCTCCAGGCCCTGCAAATTATGGAGGTGGTCCTAGGTAGTTGTGCTGGAGGCGGGGTCTAGGGAAACTTCTCTCCACAGCTGCATCTTCGGCATCTGGGGGAAGGGGCTTTTTTTTTTTTTTAATATTAAAAAAAAACACGGAGAATTCTATAACCAGCACCCGCCACCACAGATCTTCACCCTGGGCATTTCCTGGGCATTTCTCACCACCAGAGCCACCTGCTGCAGGTGACCCCCTCCCCGCCCACTGCTCCCTCCCTCTTCCAAGCTGGCCCCTGAAGCAGAATTGAGTGTGTTAGGCAGCAGATGGGTTCTTCCGGGCGGCTGGTCTCCGCAGACTCTGACCCAGAGCCTGTGTGTGTTGGGAGGAGGCTGTTAATCTGATTTGGGGTCACGGTCAGAGCCGACAGCTCCAAGGACAGAAACGCAGGAACTTGAGAGGTTGCTCATTGGATGCAGAGCTGGAGAGGATGCCGAGGCCAAGAATCCTCAAGTGGGTGCTGAAGTGATGGCCCCTCCACGGCCTGTTCCCCTATCCCCTGCATGGTGGCTATCCCAGAGCTCTGACTCCACCTTCCCCTCAAGCTCCCAAGTTTGCTTTTCTCCCCATGTCTGGCTGAGACCTCGCCTAGCTCAGGAAACATCCACAGGTGATGGGCTTGGAAATCATCTCTCCTCCTTCTCTTCATCAGGGCTGTCCTGGTACAGTTTTGCAGCTTGTGACCTGCACAAGCTGTGAGGGTGAGCCCCCAGATGGAGCTCAAAGCTTTACACCAGGCTGCGTGCATTCAAAGGAGTACATGGGCCAGAGGGGAAACATAAGCAGTAGATGGGACCAGCTGTAAGACTTTGGGGAGCGGCGGGGACTGTGGTGAAATGAATACCTCATTCCTCTTTCAAAGAGGGTACGTGGTGCTCACCTCTGCCGCTGTCACCACAAGGAAATGTGTATGAAATGGGGCCAGGCCTTCCAATGTTGCAAAGGAAGCGGGCAAACCACATTTTGTGATCTGCCCACTTTAACTGTAGGTATCTAATGCAGACTTGAAAAAATACAAACACGCCAAACAAAACAAGTCCTTGGGCCTCTAGATTGTGACCTGTGGTTTATACCCACAACTCAACTCTGAGTTATTCTCTCTCTTACTCTTCTCTTGGGCATGAGGTGTTGGTGTGGATGTGAAGAGACAGAAGCGCTCATTCACTGTGGTAAGAGTGCAAATTGCGGCAACTGCTTTGGAGAGCAATTTGCCACGTCTAGTAAAAAAGTTGAGAAGAGCAAACTCTACGTCCCACAGTTCTGCTCTTAGTATGCCTTGCGGGAGTGGCTTTCCTTTTTTAAAAACATTGAAGTAAAATTCATCATTTAAACCATTTTAAAGCATAGGATTCAGTGGCTTTTAGTAAATTTGCAATGTTGTGAAACTATCATCACTATCTGATCCCAGACCATTTTCATCACCCCGAAAGGAAATCCATACCTATTGAGCCGTCACTCTGCATTCCAACCCCCAGCCCTTGGCAACCACCAATCTGCCTCCATGTCTGTGGATTTGTCCCTTCTGGACGCTTCCTATTAATGGAATCAGACAGTATGTGGCCTTTTGTGTCTGGCCTCTTTCATTTAGCATCATGTTTTCAAGCTTCATCTATGTTGGAACATGTGTCAGTACTTTATTCTTTATTATGGTGGAATAATATTCTATTTTATGGCTAGATCCCATTTTGTTTTTCCATTCATCTGTTGATGGACATTTGGGTTGTTTCCACCTTTCGGCCGTTGTGAATAGAGCTTCTGTGAACATCTGTGTGCAGGTTTTTGTGTGGCTATACATTGCATTTCTCTTGGGTAGAATCACTGGGAGAGGAATGTTTTTTAAACTTTGCTTTCACTGCAATCCTTAGTAAGAAAAGCACTTTTACCTCCCTACCAAGTACACGTGCACACAAAACACAAGCTTCACCAAGGAATAGTATTCATTACAAATTATTCTATCCTCTATTATTTAAGAAAAATTTGATTTCATGACCCAGTCATGCCTCAGGCAATTTGAAAAACACTGTTCTGGAGCAATTAGCCCAAGGACGTTTGTAGCCACCTGGTTCGCATTTGCGAACACTGGAAACAACTGATACGTCTTTAATTTGGTTGTAAAAATTATGGTACAGGACATATGGTGGAATATTATGTGGGAGGAAAAGGCATAAATTGAATCCATACATGTTAACTTGGAAAGATCTCAAAAACATAAAAACAAGCAAAAAAAAAAGCACGCTGCAGAAAGATATCAATAGATATTATGATTGAGTTGTTTTTGCTAATTAATACACACAAAACAGTATGAATCTATTTCTTGGATCTATAAATATGTGTGCAAAGTTTATTAGTAGACTGGGAGACTACAGGCTCCATTCATGCTGGAGTTTGTCTCTGGTGATTAGAGACAGAGGGACACAAACATGCAATGCTTTACTCTTTTGTTAAACATAAAAGCAGATTCAAAGCACATAGAAGAAAAGGTTAATGATGGTCTGTTCTGAGCGGTGGGCACACGTGTGTTTGTTTTATGATTGCGTGTACGTTTTCCCCGGGGGTGGGGGGATGGAACACTCAGAACAAACTAACCCGACCCTCCAGTGACAAGCGCCAAAGGGGCCCCGGAAGACTTCCTGGGACAAGATGGAAAGCAGCTGTTCTGACTTATATTTACTGAAAACAGAAGTTGAAAACCCCGACAGCCAGCCGGTGCGTCCAGCCGAGAAGTTCTCCCAGACCTGAGCGTCTACTGACGGCAGCTCCATCCACTCTGTAATCCTGCCCTCCTCCAGGGCCTGAAATTCTAGAAAATTCCACAGAGCAGGGACTCTGGAATGCAGCACCCAAACAGCCATTTCTGCTGAGGTTGTTATTTCTGGCCCCAGGTAGGAGAACTATTATAATTTCAAATAATAATACGGAGAAATTCCTTACCTTTTTTTTTTTTTTGGCAGGTGGCTCAGAAAGAGGTTGTTTACATTTACTTTTTTAAATTGTGGTACAATAACATAAAATTGGTCATTTTAACTATTTAAAATTTTACTGCCCAGAGGCATTAAGTATGCTCATAAATTTCCTTTAACTTTTTTTTTTTTTTTTTTTTTTGTCACGCTGTGCGGCATACAGGATCTTAGTTCCCCGACCAGAGACTGAACCCATGCCCCCCTGCCCTGGAAGCGCTGAGTCCTAACCACTGGACTGCCAGGGAAGTCCCCTTTAACTTTTTGTTTTTAAGAGGATAAGAATAGGTTTCTTTTATTTTTTTAATATTTATTTGGTTGCACCGGGTCTTAGTTGTGGCAGGCAGGCTCCTTAGTTGCGGCGTGCAAACTCTTAGTTGTGGCATGTGGGATCTAGTTCCCTGACCAGGGATCGAACCCAGGCCCCCTGCATTGGGAGCGCGGAGTCTTAGCCACTGTGCCAGCAGGGAAGTCCCCCCCTTTAACTTTTTTTTTTTTTTTTTTTTTTTGCGGTATGCGGGCCTCTCACTGTTGTGGCCTCTCCCGTTTGTGGAGCACAGGCTCCAGACGCGCAGGCTCAGCGGCCATGGCTCACGGGCCCAGCCGCTCCATGGCATGTGGGATCTTCCCGGACCGAGGCACGAACCCGCGTCCCCTGCATCGGCAGGCGGACTCTCAACCACTGCGCCACCAGGGAAGCCCCCCTTTAACTTTTTAAAAGCCTGTTTATTATCTCCTTTCATCTGAATGCCCAGCCGCAGATATCAGTACTGAGATGGATGATAGTGATGATGACTAATCTGGTATAAAGCATTTTCAACACAACAGGCGCTTTCTAAGCACTTTATATAATATTAACTCTTTTAATCCTTACAACAAGTCTATGAGGCAGCTACTACTATTAACCCTATTTTTCAAAAAAAGAAAAGTGAGATTAAATACCCTGCAGAAATTTACAAAGCTGGGATTTGAACCCTGGCAGCCTGAACCCCCAGCTGGAGCCCTTAACCATTTCACCAGGCTGACTATAAGCTTATAGATATGACCAATTTCCCACCCGTATTCTTTTCCACCTTTGTCTTTTTTTTCCCTTTGCAATTAGTCGCTGAGGGTTACTTTTTCCGGTCCAAGGAGCTGCGGCTTGCTGAAGACATGTCTGTGTGGAGTCACCAACAAGGAGGGATGGAGAAACAGAACATCAGCAGTGGCTTCCTTCCACTGCTTTTAGGTTTTCCCTCGGGGCAGGAGGAAGTAGTCCACTAAAAGAGCTGAGTCACCCTGGGTGGTTCCAACAGACTTAAAATGACAATGACATGCCTCACCTTGTTGCAGCTCCTCACCTTTAACAACCTGAGATCAGTCATTCGGCAATGACTGATTATTATTATTATTTTTGTTTTAGAAAACATGCCTTTTAAATCTTTACACCGTGACTGATTATACACAGATCAAAGAATAGAGCCATGAGGTCTATCGCCTCAATAGAGTGCCAAACCTCCATGGATCAGTATTCATTATGTAGCAGAGGATTTCCCTAACTTTACATTTACCTGACCTACATTCTCTGTCTTGTCCACCTTACAAGACTGTTGGTCAAATGCCTTGTGGAGCAACAACTGATTATTATTTATTGAGTGCCGGGCACTGTGTGGGGCTGCGGGTCACCGCTGAAAATAAGAGGTACGGGATCGCCTACATTCTAATGGATCATGAACCCCAAATGGTGAAAAGACAAGAGTGATTTGGGAGAGGGGCGCTATTTGAGCTGGGGTGATCTGAGGAGGTCACGTCTGAGCTGAGGGCTGAGTGAGGAGGAAGAGCCAGCCCCGGATGTCTGGGGCCAAGAATGAGTCTGGTGGTTCCTCAAAAAGTTGACCATGGGGTTACCATGTGACCCAGCAATCCCACTCCTGGGTACAGACCCCAAAGAAATGAAAATGGGTGTCCACACAGAAACTTGTCCATGAATGTTTATAACAGCTCTATTTACAATTGCCCAAATGTGGAAACAACCCAAGTGTCCATCTACTAACAGAAGAATGAACCACCTGTGGTGTATGTAGCCAGTGGACTATTATTCAGCCATAAAAAGGAATGAAGCACTGACACAGGCCACAATGTGGATGAACGTTGAAAACGTTACCCTAATGAAAGGAGACAGTCACAGAAGTATAAAAGTATGATCACTTTTATAAGATATACTCAGAATAAGCAAATCGCTAGACAGAAAGCAGGTTAGAGGTTACCAGAGCACAGGAGCGGGAAGAATGGGCAGTGACTGCTTCACTGGGTGAGAGGGGATTTTATGGGATGATGAGAAAGTTTTGAAACTCCCGAGACCGAGACCGGGTGATGATTACATTGTGAATACAGTAATACCAGTGAATTTGCATGCTTTATAATGGTTAATTGTGGGGAATTCCGTGGTGGTCCAGTGGTTAGGACTCCTTGCTTCCACGGCAGAGGGCACAAGTTCAATCCCTGGCTGGGAAACTAAGATCCCGCATGCCTTAGTGTGGACCCGCGCCCTGCCCCCCCCAAAAAAGGTTAATTGCATGTTATATGAATTTCACCTCTTTAAAAGACAAAAAAAATAGCGGGTGGAAAAGACTGACCCAGGCAAAGGAGTAGCAGGTATCAAGACCACGGAGCAGGCAGAAGCCTGGACGTTGGCCAAGCAGGAAATGGGCAGTGGGATAGAACGTGGAGAAGGTGAAGGAGAAGGAGGACAGGGACGGATCGTGTGGCTTCTCGGGAGGCGTGTGACTGACTCTGCAAAGGGTGGAGAGCACGGGAGGGTTTTGATGGGGGCGTGACATGACTGACCCTCTGGCTCCGTGTGGACAGGGCCAAGGGAGGCGGCAGGTGCCCCCCAACTTCCCGAGGCAGCCAGGCCTCGGCTCACCCAACTCTGTAGCCTTGGACAGGGGGTGCAGCAATTGTTTCATCATTGGGCCTTCCTGTAGGCCTTGTTCAGCGTGTCCTGCTGGTATTCATAACTGAAGGGGTTGTGGGCCTTCAAGAAACACTTCAAGGAGTTTTCTGCTCTGCCGGGTCAGCAAGGGCCCTGGGGGAGACAGCAGTAGAGGCCCTTCACCTTTCCTGGCCAGGATCCATCAATCCAGCACAAGCCCAGAGGCAATTAGAGACTCTATGACTTCAAGGACTGACTCAGGGCAGTTACATGAGCCCTGAGGCCTGGTCACCTGCCAGGTGTGAGCTCCCTCACCTCTGACCCTCAATTATCCGGCTTCTCTGGATATTAGCCTAGGGAAAGAGTAGGCTATTTCCAAATGGGAGCCTGGCTGGAAGTCTGGACTGATGTGGACTGGCTCTGGTCAAGATCAGGCTTTTCCAGAACCAGAATACGGCTGCTTCAGGGGCATCCTTTGTGACCCCTGCTGCCTCCAGGCAATCTTCCAGGATTTCTTCATACTACTCATCCTCATTTATTTGACTTGTCAAGCTTCCCTGGCAGGTTGCTTGTTCTTCGAACATACTAGAAACTTCTTAAAGGCAGGACCTGTGCCTTCTCATACCTGGGTCCCCACATAGTAGGTGTGCTCCTTGCTCACAGTAGGTGCTGTAACCCTAACCACCAGAGGAATTTGTACACCTCCCGGCCTACTCGATACTTCCTTTCTGATGTCCCAGAGCCACCTCAGACTCATCATGGTGGAAATGCAGCCTCTGGAGATTTTCCTCCCAAACCTGTTTTTGTTTTTGTTTTTTCCACATATACTCCACCTTAGTTAACAACACCGTCTGCCAGTCACTCGAGTCCAAATATCTGTGCATCATAACTGACTCCTCCCTTTCTTTTTTCTTTTTTTGCGGTACGCGGGCCTCTCACTGTTGTGGCCTCTCCCATTGCGGAGCACAGGCTCCGGACGCGCAGGCCCAGCGGCCATGGCTCACGGGCCTAGCCACTTCGCGGCATGTGAGATCTTCCCAGACCGGGGCACGAACCCGTGTCCCCTGCATCGGCAGGCGGACTCTCAACCACTGAGCCACCAGGGAAGCCCAACTCCTCCCTTTCTTTATCCCTACCTGTCAGGCTCTCAGTTCGACCTGCCCAGTTGGATTCTATTTCTCCATCTGCTTTGCCCGACAGAGACCCAAGCCACATCTTACCTGCAGGGCTGTGATAATAATCTCTCAGCTCTCTATTTACAATAGCCCGGAGATGGAAAGAACCTAAGCGCCCATCATCGGACAAATGGATAAAGAAGATGTGGCACATATACACAATGGAATATTACTCAGCCTTAAAAAGAAATGAAATTGAGTTATTTGTAATGAGATGGATAGACCTAGAGTCTGTCATACAGAGTGAAGTAAGTCAGAAAGAAAAAGACAAATACCGTATGCTAACACATATATATGGAATTTAAGGGAAAAAAATGTCATGAAGAACCTAGGGATAAGACAGGAATAGAGGCGCAGACCTACTGGAGAACAGACTTGAGGATATGGGGAGGGGGAAGGGTGAGTTTTGACAGGACGAGAGAGAGTCATGGACATATACACACTAACAAACGTAGTAAGGTAGATAGCTAGGGGGAAGAAGCCGCAAGGCACAGGGATATTAGCTCGGGGCTTTGGGACAGCCTGGAGGGGTGGGAGGGGGAGAGTGGGAGGGAGGGAGACGCAAGAGGGAAGACACATGGGAGCACATGTATATGTATAGCTGATTCACTTTGTTATAAATCAGAAACTAACACACCATTGTAAAGCAATTATACCCCAATAAAGATGTTAAAAAAAAAAAAAATAATCTCTCAGCTCCCAGGCTTCCCTGGTGGTACAGTGGTTAAGAATCCGCCTGCCAATGCAGGGGACACGGGTTCGAGCCCTGGTCCGGGAAGATCCCACATGCCGTGGAGCAACTAGACCCGTGCACCACAACTACTGAGCCTGCGCTCTAGAGCCCATGTGCCACAACTACTGAGCCCACGTGCCACAACTACTGAGCCTGCGCTCTAGAGCCAAACCTCAACTACTGAAGCCCACGTGCCTAGAGCCTGTGCTCTGCAGCAAGAGATGCCATTGCAATGAGAAGCCCACGCACCGCAATGAAGAGTAGCCCCTGCTTGCCACAACTAGAGAAAGCCTGTGCACAGCAATGAAGACCCAATGCAGCCAAAAATAAAATAAAATAAATTAATTAAAAAAAACATAAAAAATAATCTCTCAGCTCCCATCTTGCCCTGCCCTTATGATCCATTCTCCATGCAATAGCCAGTAAGATCTTCCTTTTTTTTTTAACTAGACTTTATTTTTCACAAGTTTTTTTTTTTTTTTTGGCTGCATCACACGTCTTGCAGGATCTTAGTTTCCTGACCAGGGATTGAACCCGGGCCCACAGCAGTGAAAGCAGAGTCCTAACCACTGGACCGCCAGGGAATTCCCAGAACAGTTTTAGATTTACAGAAAAATTGGAACCATAGTACAGAAGTTGGGAATGTAGTACAGATAGCCAGTTTCCCCTATTACTAACATCTGACATTAGTATGGCATGTTGCAGTGAATGAACTAATATTGATACAGCATTAACTAAAGTTTATGCTTTATTTCGATTTCCTCCATTTCCCCCTAATATCCTGTTTCTGCTCCAGGACTCCCTCCAGGAGACCACGTTACACGTAGCCGTCATATCTCTTTAGACTCCTCTTGGCTGTGACAGTTTCTGACTTTCCTTGTTTTTCATGATCTTGACAGTTTTGAGAACTGGGCAGGTATTTTGTAGAATGTTCCTTGGGATTTGTCTGCTGTTTTTCTCACGATCAGACTGTGGTTGGGGGGAACCACAGAGACCAAGTGCCACTGTCGTCACCTCATGTCAAAGGTACGTACTATCAACGTGACATCACTGCGATGTTGACCTTGGTCACCTGCTGAGGGGCTCATGTTCATTCAGGCGTCTCCACTGTGAAGTTACTCTTTACCCCCCTTCCACACTGTTCTTTCTGGAAGGAAGCCTCTATGCACAGCCCATTCCTAAGGAGTCATGGAGGTCAGTGGTTAAGACTCCACGCTTCCACTGCAGGGGACACGGGTTCGATCCCTGGTCGGGGAGCTAAGATCCCACAAGCCGCGTGGTGTGACCAAAGAAAAAACAAGAAAAAAAACCCCTCTAAATCAGATCCTCTCACTCCCCTGGTTCAAACCCTGCAGTGACCTCTACTGCCCTTGGAATAAAGCTGGTCACCCTGGTCTGGGTGGCCTGGCCCTGCCCCCTCCCCCAGCTCACCACGCCAGCCACACTGGCCTCTGGCTTTCCCTCAAGCATGCAAATTTTGTCTCCACCTCTGGGCCCATGCAAGGCTCTTACCTCTGCCTGCACCACTTCCCCTCACCCGTCCTCTCCTGGCCGCCCCCTTCTCATTCAGCACTGTCTCAGCTCAAATTCACTTCCTCTGGGGGAAACCCTGAACCCACAAAAGTTCACCAAAGCCTTTTTCATCCCAAGGGCATTTGGCGTCCCGCGCACAGAGCCTGCAGTGCAGTGGCCTTGCGGAGAGCAGCTAAGAACAAAGCGTGACGAGCTGGAGCTGACCGTTTAGACTTGTGAGGGTCGGGGGCTCACTGTGTCTTCCAAATGCCACTCTCGTGACTTCATGCTGGCAACTTGGAACCAACCACGCTGAGAGTATTTAGACCACAGAGAGCAGCAGGTGCTACAAATCAGGGCTTTTTTCCTCCCTGACAGCTGACTGCTCACCATTGACCTGGACAGCACTGGGGGACATGACCGACCCCAACCCCAGGGAATGGTCTGTCTTGATGATGAGCAAGCCGGAAAAAGAAAAAGGAGCAGAGAGAGAAAATAATTCCTAAGAAGTCGCTGCTACAGGCCCACCTGCCCATGGATGCACATCAGTGCCCAGGGAGCTTGATCTGCAGTGGCTCCAGCTGCTGGTGCCTTAGGAGCCCAGCAGAAGCAGCGCAGATCTTCTTCAGAGGACAGCTCATTCACTCTAGGCCGCAGAGAATCCCCACAAATAATTTTCCGAGGGCAATGACCAACATGCAGTTGAAGAAAACCTAGCTCACAAGGGAACAGAGCAGTGTAGCAAGAACCAGCAGAAACAAGAGGCAGCAGAAACAGACCCACAGAGACCTCAGAGAGTGAAATTATCCAGACTCTAAAACACATTGTCAGCAGCAAGCTTGACAGTGTTTACAAGGAATAGAAAAGCTCTAAAAAGCAACATAGCAGATTTGATGGAGAGCTAAACAGAACTGATCAAAAATATATATAATAATAATAAACTCAGTTGTGTTGGACAGAAGATTGGACACAGCAGAAAGATTAGTGAGATATCAGAAGAAATGATCCAGAACTGCAACAGAGAGAGACAAAAATATAGAAAATACCAAAGAGAGAAAAATGAGAATGTGAGGATTCCGGGGGTCTTGTTATACATTTGTTTGGAGTTTCAGACAGAGAGGCAGTGACCTCTGTCTGGGCGCTGACTTGTCAAGGAGGCAACAACTGCCCCAGGCAGGTAGGAAACCATTTTAGGAGAGAATGGCTGGAAATTATCCAGAACTGATAAAAAGATGTCAACAGACTTGAAGAGGCCAAATATTTGTTGAATGAGTGAACAAGTGAACGAAAGGTTCCTTGATAAGTGTGCCCTGCCCCCTCCCTCCCCTCACATATGAGCTGCGTGGCTGGGAGGGGAAGGGAGGGAGGGATGGGGGGCTCCCCCTGCACCTCCCGGGCCCCCCCCACGCTCCTCTCCCAGGTTCGCACACATGCAGCGGGAGCTGGGCCACATCACTGAAAGCCCGTCAGCCTGCTGCCAGCTCCTGGTGCCAGATGTCCTTCACCCACTGTTCAGCCTTTGTCGTCTTGCCTTGCCTCCCTGGTTATCTGTGTGGTTTAAAATAGACAGGCTGGGGGAGGAATGCTGCCCAGCTACTGAGCTGTGACAGGTCCAGCTTGCAACCCCAGAGATTCTCCAAAACTGTCCCCTCAGGGAAGAGGAATAGCTCAAGCTGCTCAGCCGTCTTTCTCTCCTGGAACAAAGACAAATATCTCAAGCCCAGGAAAACCATCCAAGTGCCCCTCCCGCTGAGAGGGAAAGACGAAAGAGGGTTAGAAAGGGTTTGTGTAGTTTTTATTCCCTCAGTCGAGCCCCTGCTGGGCATTCGGGGAACCGCGGGCCACCCAGACCAGACTGCCGGGGGCGCTGACTTGTCAAGGAGGCAACAACTGCCCCATGCAGGCTTTTCTATAGAGATGATGCCCTATTTTGCAGCGAAGGAGCTGAGACAGGAATTAGCCCCATTTTCCAGATGGGAAAAGTGAGGTCTAAGAAGCGAAGTCATTTGTTCCTCCTTGCAATTGCCAGAACCCAGGTGCCTCGGTTACCCAGACCGGGCGGTTCTCATTCAAACAGTACATCATCGCCCAAGTCCCTGTTGTGGA
Source organism: Phocoena phocoena (assembly GCF_963924675.1). Taxonomy (NCBI): domain Eukaryota; kingdom Metazoa; phylum Chordata; class Mammalia; order Artiodactyla; family Phocoenidae; genus Phocoena; species Phocoena phocoena. The sequence continues at coordinate 83,631,314 of NC_089231.1, read as the reverse complement.
CATTGTGCCAGCAGACTCTGGAGGGGACGGTCATCTGGTTTTTCTGATCCTAGTTTACAGTTCATTGGCAGGGACAGATCAAACCCAGGTGGAAAAGGTTGCAGACGGCTTGCAAAAGAGAATGCAAACAGGTGCAGGTTGATTGAGAGCAAACTGAAGGCGTGGAATGCCAGATGAAGTGCTGATAATGTGCTAGGACGTGAAGGAAGCTTGAAAAAAAATCCTGCAAAGTGAAACAAAGTCAGACATAAGAGCACCAATACTGTGTGCATGCCTCTTCTATGAAGTATCTGGAAGAGGCAAATTCAGAGATAGAAAGTAGAAAGGAGGTCGCCAGGGTGGAGGGATGGGGAAACGGGAAGTTGTTTAAAGGGGGACAGAGTTTCAGTTTGTGATGATGAAAATCGTCTAGAGTTGCATGGGGGTGATGGTTGCACAACAAAGTGAATGTACTTAATGCCACTGAACTGCAGATTTAAAAGTGGTAAACTTTATGCAGATTTAAGATGGTAAGCTTTACGTATATTTTACAACCATATGCAGATAGTTTGAAATGGTGGCAGCTGAACTAGTTCTATATATATTAATAGAGCTGGGTCTTAAAACAGAAACAAGCATGTTGAATAATATGATGCCACCTGGGTTTTTTTAATTTAAAAAATCCACCAACAACAATACTAAATAAATACGCTATGTGAGTGTATGGACATACGTTAAAGAATAAAAATGGTCTCGAGAAAGACACCCCAAGGAGAATTAATAGTGGTCTCTCCTGGGTGGTCCAGAGAGTTAGGTGGTCAAAGGAGCCTTTAGGTTCTGATTTATTTATGTTTAAAGGAGGATGGTGTGGCGTGCTGAATAATAATTCCCCAAGTAAACCCACCTCCTAATGCTCAGCACCTGTCATGTTGCCTTATGAGGCCAAAGGGGCTTGGCAGGTGTGTTTGGTTCAGGCCCTTGAGATGGGGAGCCTCCTGGGTCATCCAGGTGAGGCCAATGTCATCACAGGGTCCTTATGAGAGGGAGGCAGGAGGGTCAGAGTCAGGGAGGAGATGTGACAGTAGGATCAGGGCTCTGAGTGATCCGCTTTGAAAAGGAAGGTGCCCCCCCCAGCCAAGGAAAGCGGGCGGCTTCTAGAAGCTGCAAGGAAGGCAAGGAGACGAATTCTCCCCTCCCAGCCTGCAGAAGGGGGCAGTTCTGCCAACACCTTCACCTTAGGACTTCCTGACTTCAGACTCCTGACGTCCAGAACGGTAAGAGAATGAATTTGTGTTAAAGTTGGTGGTGGTTCGTTAAAGTGGCCAAAGGAAACGAATACAGAAGGACTCACACGTGACTCGTGCAGTTCAACATTCCGAAAATTATATATGTAAAAGGAGAGAGACTTGGGAGGAGAGGGCAGACTTGGGGTGCATCAGCTAAGGCAGCCCCTCTTGAAAGAAGAGAGGGAACCCAGGTGGGCTTCTGGAAATACCAAAGCTAGGTCGGGAAGTGGGAGGCATCTGAAGTGTGGGAGGATGTAAGGCGATTAACTTGAGCACAGCCGCCTTGGGAGCTGTATGGGGTAAGGAATAAGCTCTCATCCTCACACATTTTCTGCCAAAAATGAGACGTGCAAAACTTCACAGGATTAGAATGTTCCGGATTTAGTGCCTGAGTTAACACCTTCTGCCGGAGAAGAATCTTTTTTAAAAATGCGTGGAATTAAAAGAAAAAAAGAGCCACTCAAACCATTTTCAGTGCTGATAGAGGGAATGGAAACGGAGGCAGTGTCAGCTGAGGGAGCTTCAAGTGCTTCTGGAAGGATCCGCGGATCAGATAATGTTATTAAAGAGTCACGTTGATGTATCTTCTTTAGCGATGTGATTTCAAAATGACAGATTCCATGTAAGTCGAATATGAGCCCCCTTTTTAAAAAAAGGGAGGGGGGAGTGGATGGGAGGGTGGACATGAAAATAGTTGCTTGAATATGCCTTGAAAAAATTCCAGGAAGGAAACACAAGGCTGTTAACAATGGTTTTTTGTTTTGCTTCCTTGTCAACTGTTTAAATTTGATTTTTATACCATTTTATGACTTTAAAAATTAAAAAGGGGAGCATAACATCTTAGGTGTGGGCTGTGGCTGGTGACTTTCTTCCAAAGAGGACAGTGTGGAAAGGAGGCAAATAGAGTAACTCCACAGGGGAGCCACTTGACAACCACTGGCTACACAGGTGATCAAGGTTAGCATCAACAGTGATAAATCATGTCTGGTCATCTATACTCTTTTTTTTTTTTTTTTTTTTTTGGTCATCTATACTCTTGATGTGATGTGATGAGAGTGGCTTTCTTCCCCAAAACCTAGAACCCCAGTCTAATCATAAGGAAAACACTAGACAAATTCTAACAGAAGATAACCTAAAATATCTGTACTCCTCAAATCCATCAAGGTCATCAAAACCAAAGAAAGTCTGAGAAATTGCCACAGTCAAGAGGGGCCTAAGGAGATATGATGATTAAATCTAGCATGGTTTCCTGGATGGGATCCTGGGACAGAAAAAGGACATTAGATAAAAACAAAGGACATCTAAATAATGACTTTAGTTACAAACAAGGTATCAATATTGGTTCATTAATTGTGGCAAATGTACCATACTAATATAAGTTGTTAATAACAGGGAAAACTGGATGAGGGAAAATATGGGAACTTTTTGAACTATCGTCTCATTTTTTCTGTAAATCTAAAACCGTTCTTTAAAAATCTATTAAAAAATTAAAAAGTGGTTCCATTTCAATTTAGAGGAAATTCTCCTCCATATACACTCACAGAAGTATGCTAAGATGTGTATATGAGAGAGTTCATTGCATCATACTGTGTGGACAACTAGAAACCTAGAGTCCCACAACAGGCCCTCTGGAATACTATATAGCCATTAAAAAGAATGTGGTGTAGCTAAAAGTACTAAACTTCCAGTTGCAGAATATGTAGTAAGCTCTTGTTTGTGCTCAATGAAATGTTACATGTGTGTGTGTTTATCTAGATTTAGAGAAATTCTAGAAAGCAAAACACAGAACTGCTCATCGTGGTTACCTCTGGGATGTGAGATTGACGGGATTTCTTTTTTTCTTAATTTATTTTATTTTTATTTATTTATTATTTTTGTCTGCATTGGGCCTTCACTGCTGTGTGCGGGCTTTCTCTAGTTGCGGCGAGCAGGGTCTCCTCTTCATTGCGGTGCGCCAGCTTCTCAATGTGGTGGCTTCTCTTGTTGCGGAGCCAGGCTCTAGGTGCGTGGGCTTCAGTAGATGCAGCACATGGGCTCAGTAGTTGTGGCTCACGGGCTCTAGAGCGTAGGCTCAGTAGTTGTAGTGCACGGGCTTAGTTGCTCCATGGCATGTGGGATCTTCCCGGACCAGGGCTTGAACCTGTGTTCCCTGCATCGGCAGGCGGATTCTCAACTACTGCGCCACTGGGGAAGCCCCATGGGATTTCTTTTTAACATTACAGTTTACATCTTTACTATTTAGAAAGTTTTCACAGTAGAAAAATAGTATTTTTAAGTATCTGAATGTTAATTTGTGTATATTGTTATGAAGTACTTCGAATTTGCCAAAAGAGAGAATAATATAATAAACCCATCACCCAGTTAAGAAATGAAAGATGCAAAACTACTTTTTTTTTTTTTTTTTTTTTTGCGGTCCGCGGGCCTGTCACTGCTGCGGCCTCTCTCGTTGCGGAGCACAGGCTCCGGACGCGCAGGCTCAGCGGCCATGGCTCACGGGCCCAGCCGCTCCACGGCATGTGGGATCTTCGCGGACCGGGGCACGAACCCGTGTCCCCTGCATCGGCAGGCGGACTCTCAACCACTGCGCCACCAGGGAAGCCCCGCAAATTACTTTTATAACTTAAAAAAAAAAACAACCCAAACCCAAACCTGAAAAGGTTCTTTTGAAAATACCACCTTGAGAAAGTTTCAGTTTCTTCCTAGAGAATTTGCAAGCACATCGCCTGGAAATCATGTCTAAGTTTACCTACATGTAAATCAACTTAAATGTCATAACCACTGCTCATATGTTAGGTTTTTCAAACCTTGTCAGGGCTGGAAGTGAAATTTAGAGCTGAATTAATTTCATGAACTTAATGTTTTTGAAGTTGTCAAGCTTATTGCAGTATACACATGCACAGAACAGACTGTTCATTGCCTCTGGTTTATCTTCAGTGTCAAGGAAAAAACGGGGCAAAACATCGACCACTTTCTGAAGGCCATTTTTTTTTTAAAGATTGCGTTTTTATTTATTTATTCATTTACTTATTTTTGGCTGCATTGGGTCTTTGTTGCTGCACGCGGGCTTTCTCTAGTTGCAGTGAGCGGGGGCTACTCTTCGTTGCAGTGCGCAGGTTTCTCATTGCGGTGGCTTCTCTTGTTGCAGAGCACAGGCTCTAGGCACATGGGCTTCAGTAGTTGTGGCTCGCGGGCTCAGTAGTTGTGGTGCATGGGCTAAGTTGCTGTGTGGCATGTGGGATCTTCCTGGACCAGGGCTCGAACCCATGTCCCCTGGTGGATTCTTAAGCACTGTGCCACCAGGGGAGTCCCTCTGAAGGCCATTTTGGTGAGGAAAACAAAGTTCTGGAATTTGAAAACATTTAGAGTCCTCTCCAGGGACAATCTGTGAAATTGTTCTTGAGGGAAGCAAAAGTTAAGTAATCTTACAGGCGATCCTCCCTGTGAAATAGATTGATCAGAAAGGGAAGGTTGAACAGAAGAGTAAATAGCTTTGGGGCTTCCCTGGGGCTTCCCTGGGGCTTCCCCGGGGCTTCTCCGGTGGCACAGTGATTAGGAATCCGCCTGCCAATGCAGGGGATTCCGGTTCGATCCTTGGTCAGGGAGGATCCCACATGCCACGGAGCAGCTGGGCCCGTGCGTGCGCCACAACTGCTGAGCCTGCACTCCAGAGCCCGCGCTCCGCAACAAGAGAAGCCGCTGCAATGAGAGGCCCACGCACCGCAACAGGAGTGGTCACCACTCGCCGCAACTAGAGAGAGCCTGCCCATAGCAACGGAGACCCAATGCAGCCAAAAATAAATTAAATGGATGAACTTATTAAGAAAAAAAAAAGTAAATAGCTTTATTACTTCCTGTTTTAATTTGAAATAATGGTGCAGAACAGTTTTTGGTGAGAGGTACAAAAAGCAAAGACAACGTTAAAAAAAAAAAACCTCTTAAATAATTAGTGAGAAGAGTAATATTTCAGCAACGCTAAAGTAGAGAGTTTAAAGGAAATCAGACTGAAAACTGGTTTATGAGCCAACACACTTTTACTTCTTGTGGGTTTGCTCAGCATAATAAGTCTGGGGTTTGAGGAATTTGTTAGGTTTTTGGTGATTATTTTGGTCTTTGTACCGTTGTTCAATAAAACTTTGAGGTCGTCGGTAGCTGCTAAAATGAACCTACAACAGTTTTCTCCCTTTTATTTATTTTTAAAATAAATTTATTTTATTTTTGGCCGTGTTGGGTCTTCGTTGCTGTACACGGGCTTTTCTCTAGTTGTGGTGAGTGGGGGCTACTCTTTGTTGCAGTGCGCGGGCTTCTCGTTGTGGTGGCTTCTCTTGTTGCAGAGCACGGGCTCTAGGCGCGTGGGCTTCAGTAGTTGTGGCTCACGGGCTCTAGAGTGCAGGCTCAGTAGTTGTGGCGCACGGGCTTAGTTGCTCCGCGGCATGTGGGATCCTCCCGGACCAGGGCTCAAACCCGTGTCCCCTGCATTGGCAGGAGGATTCTTAACCACTGCGCCACCAGGGAAGCCCACTCCCTTTTATTTCAGTTAAGGTGACAACTTGCTAGTAGTTTTTTGTTTAACATAACTCTCATCAACTAAAAGGACCTTGCTCCAAAGAAAATTCCTAGAGCCTGCCCATGTTTCGGCCTTTGTCAGACATGCAGGAAACGGTGTGAGATTTGGGGCCAGGCAGACCCGGGTGTGCATGCCAGCTTCTTAAAAAATAAAACGAGGAGGCTCACACTTCTCCCTTCAGCAGGGTGTTGCTGTAGGTTTGGGATAAGCAGCCTTTCCAGAGTCAAGGAAGTCTCTTCCATTCCTGGATTCCTATGAAATTTATTATACTGATTTATAACAATATATTATAATATATAACAATATAATAACAATTTTATACTGATTTATAACAATGTATTATTGTTATAAATGTGTGTTGAATGTCATCTTTTTTATTAGTATTATCCTTGTAAAAAAAGGTACTAAACTTTATCAAATGCAAAAAAAAAACCCAACTCTCATATAAGAAAATATTTTAATCTACTGTCCTGTCCACCAACAATTTTAAAAAAAGATTTTCTAGTCTTTGTTTATATACAAACATGACTTGTTCATGGTTATAATCACAGTATGTGATTATATGTTGTCTTCGTAGCTTAATATTAACTCCTATTGGTTTTTCTGTGTTGCTTCATAGTCTTTCTGCTTCTTATTTGAATGGCTGTTAAATATACCATTGGTCAGATTTACCACCCAGACTTATCCATTCTCTTAGTGTTGGTCATTTAAGTTATCATAATAATGGTCCCTTTTTCATCCTTCTCTCTTATGGCCCCTCTGTATGTGCCGCATTCGTTATCTCTTGCTGCAGAACAAATTACACCCAAACGTAGCAGCTTAACAACAAACACTTGTTTTTTTAAATTAATTTTGTGCTGAGTCAGGTCTTTGCTACGCGCGGGCTTTCTCTAGTTGTGGCGAGCGGGGGCTACTCTTCGTTGCGGTGCGCAGGCTTCTCACTGCAGCGGCTTCTCGTTGCGGAGCACGGGCTCGAGGCGCGTGGGTTCAGCAGTTGTGGCACGTGGGCTCAGTAGTTGTGGCTCACAGGCTCTAGAGCACAGGCTCAGTAGTCGTGGCACACGGACTTAGTTGCTCCGTGGCATGTGGGATCCTCCCGGACCGGGGCACAAACCCGTGTCCCCTGTATCGGCAGGCGGACTCTCAACCACTGCGCCACCAGGGAAGCCCTGTTATATATTTTTTTAAAACTCCAGAAAACAATTTTGTTGTGGATGAGGAGAAACTGGAACCCTTGTGCATGGCTGGTGGGAATGTAAGATGGTGCAATCATTATGTAAAACATTATGGTGGTTCCTCAAAAAGTTAAATACCATATAATCCCGTAATTCTTCTTCTGGGTATATACACAAAAGGACTGAAATCAGGGACTTGAACAGATAATTGTATACCAATGTTCATAGCGGCATTATTCACACACAGAAAAGGTGGAAACAGCCCAAATGTTCATTGACAGATGAACAGATGAACAAATGTGGTCTATACATACCTGGGAATATTATTCATCCTTTAAAAGGAATGAAATGCTGACACATGCTACAACATGTGTCATGGATGAACCTTGAAGACATTATGTGAAATAAGTTAGTCACCAAAGGACAAGTATTGTGTGATTCCACTTATGTGATGTCCCTAGAGTCGTCAAACTCAGAGAGACAGAAAAGAGAATGATGGTTACAAGAGGCTGGAGGAAGGCGGAAACAGGGATTACTGCTGAATGGGTACAGAGTTTCCGTTCTGGATGTGGATGGTGGTGATGGCCGCACAGCAATGTGAATATATTTAATGCCACCGAACTGTACACTTAGAATATTTAAAATGGCAAATTTTATGTATATTTGGTCACAATAAAACAAACACTACTGGCACAACCATTTTGGAAAGCAATTTGGCAACATCCGGTAAACCTGAAGATGTGAATACCCTATGACCCTCAACAACAGAAGAAAGGAGTTCAAAAATTGTCCTACATGTATACAGTGGCACACTATACAGTTGTGAAAAAAGAATGTTTCAAGCTATATGAATCGGCAGGGATACATTTCAGAAACTCATTGTTGGGAATTCCCTGGCCCAGTGGTTAGGACTCAGTGCTTTCACTGCCGTGGGCTCGGGTTCAATCCCTCATTGGGGAACGAAGATGCCGCAAGCCATGAGGTGTGGCTGAAAAAAAACAACAACCCCAAAGCAAACTCACTGTTGATCCAAAAAAGCACAGAGTCTTAACCCCTGGATCACCAAGGAAGTCCCGCGTGCCCTTTTTTGAACTCGATAAAAACTTTTATATACAGATAGTATGAAATGCTTCCTCTAATTTTGCTCATTTTCTACAAATGTGTGTGTATATGTGCATTGTGTAAATATATACACATATATTATGTGTATATTGTAAAATTAAGGTTATGGCTATATAGATGTAAGGTAAAATAGTAAGATAGTAGCTACCCTCTGGAAAGGGAGAAAGGATACTAGGGGCTTCAATTTTGCCTGTGATGTTTAGTCTTTAATCAGGTGAGTCACATGAGTGTTTGTTATATTTTTCTCTCTCCTCCTTCTTTTTTTCTTGTGACTGAAATAGTTGATTAAATAAACCCCATATGGGAGCAAAAAATAAGAGAAAAATCCAAAAACAGAAAGAAGGCAAACTTCAAATTAAAATAACCAAACTTCCTGTATCCTCCACCTTTACAACACACCAAAATAACATCAACTTTAAATATCATTTAAAAGGTACTGCTCTAGGGCTTCCCTGGTAGGACAGTGGTTAAGAATCTGCCTGCTAAGGCAGGGGACAGGGGTTCCAGTCCTGATCTGGGAGGATCCCACATGCCACATAGCAACTAAGCCCGTGCGCCACAACTACTGAGCCCTCGTGCCACAACTACTGAAGCCCGCATGCCTAGAGCCCGTGCTCCGCAAAAAGAAAAGCCACCAAGGAGAAGCCCTCGCTCCCTGCAACTAGAGAAAGCCCGTGCACAGCATTGAAGACCCAATGCAGCCAAAAATAAAAATAATAAAATAAAATTTTAAAAAAGGTACTGCTCTATATTTTTATATCTTCCCTCACTCTCCAAAGCAGGGACTCTGTCTAAAATGATTTTTTTTCTTCTTGATGAGTAGTGCTTAGGTCATGTTGGGCATTTAGGTGTCAGTAGATGACAGTGACAATGGTGGTGCCATCAGGCTGTGTGTCCTAAGAGGGGCACAGCTGTGCCACCTGCGTCCTCAGGAAATCATTCCTCTCCTGCCCACACAGAGCTGCATAGCATATACTATGGATACATTGTCATCAGGTCAGCATATTTTCTCCCAGCTCCTCAAACTGGAAAACATTTATGAATAATTCTACTAACTTCCATCAGAGAGAGAAAATTCTAATCTCAAGGCTAGAAGATCTTAAGTTTCAACTGTGTGAAGTCTATGTATTTTTTTTGGAGTATGCTTTCCAAACAATTTCCCCATGTTGTACAACAGGAGACTCATTTCTAGGTGGTAACAATGCTCCCTTGAGACAGAAGCCTTGGCACATACACACATTGCCCTTGATTTGCCAGTGCAAAATCTTAGTTAACCGACAAATACTACAGGCAGACATAGGTTTGCAGAGAAATCCCAACATCAGTTAACAAAAGAAAAAAAGGGTGGGAGGGTGATGTACAAGCTCACCATGCATTTAAATCAACGGGTTTGACAGCAATGCAATGTTTTCTTATGTTTCTTCTCTCAACCACTTTTAAGTGCCACGAGAAATTTTTTAGAGCAGGAGAAAACAAGATTTTTCTGTGGTTTGCTCTATTTGACAAAGGAAGTGGTGTGTGACTCGAATAGGTCGGTGGCAGAAAGCAGGTTTGAGAAGGTTTGTAAAAGGACCGGGCAAGGCTGAGCTGTGAACCTGGTCTGGACTGAGCGTTCTAGGGGCCCTTGTATACAGGTGTGCCATCCAGAGCCGGGCTTATTCTTGGTGTGTGTCCTTGGATGAGTTACTTCATCCCTCTACATTCTGGAGTGCTCTGCCCTCCAACCTTATTCTTACCTTCTGTGGGGAATTTGAGAAATTTCTGGACAACGTCTTAAGCCTCATGGGTGAGAATTTCCTGGAAATATAGCTGCTATTCACAGTTTGGCAGGTTTATACTTTTCCTGAAGCGAAAAGAAAAAACGAAACAAAACTGAGTGACTACCCTGGCCACAAACTTGAGTTTCTACATTCCCTTCCTCTTTATTGTGGTCTTTCTTCCTCAAAGCCACCGTTTTGGACCATGTGTCAGGAGCTCAAAGGAAGAAAACAACTGAGTGCCATTTCTTCTTTTTTTTTGGCCTATGCGACACAGCATGCGGGATCTTAGTTCCCCGACCAGGGGTAGAACCCGTGCCCCCTGCATTGGAAGTGCAGAGCCTTAACCACTGGACTGCCAGGGAAGTCCCGTGTGCCCTTTTTTGAACTCGATAAAAAACTTTTGTTTACGGACAGTATGAAATGCTTCCTCTAATTTTGCTCATTTTCTACAAATGTGTGCCCTCAGTCACAGGGGCTAGGACAGAAAGAACAGGTCAGTGCAGCCCCGTCTAATGTATGAGCAGGAAACTCAGACCTTATGCTCTATGGGTGGCGGAGCAGAAATATCTTCATACACAAAGCTCATTAGTCAGCCAACAAGCGTTTACTGAATGCCTGGACTGTGCTCAGTGCTGAGTTATGTGTCAAGGTCAGTGTCGTAAGATGCCAGCGAGGCGGATGCCAGTCTGGGAGCCAGGAGAGCTGCCACTTACTCGATTCTGGAAAAAAACAAAAACTTCCTCCTGCCAGGGCCTCAGTTTCCTTATGTGTAAAATTAGGAAGCTGTCATAGTTAACCTCAGATTTTGCTTTCTTCCAACTAGAACTGTGGCAGATTCCAAAGCAGGTTAACAGTTCCCAGAACTCCTGGATCTTGAGAGGCTTCTAGATAGATGGGGAGATTGAGCAATGGCACCCAAAATCATGTTGTTTCTGAAAGAGCACAGCTTGGCCCACCTGGATGTCTAGGCACCTTCCTCTGAGTTGATGCGAAGGGGACACTCACGTGGGTCCTTGCTCACCATGCTTCAGCCATACTGGTTTTCTGCCCTTCCTTGAATGTACCAAGCTAGTCCTGACTCAGGGCCTTTGCACATGCTGGTCTTGCTGCCTTGGGTTTCATACAGGAATGGTGGCTTGTTCTGCCCTTCTCATCCTTCAGGTCTCCTCAGATATCTTCTCTGAGAGGGCCATCTTCTACTACTCTCTCTAAAGGTATTCCTATTATTCTCTTATTTCAGCATTCATTTCCTTCTTTGTACACTCCTAATTTGTAACCATTTTACTTTTTTGTTTGCTTCCCCGTCTGTTAGCTCCATGTAGGCAGGGGTCCTTTTTATTTTATTCAGAACTGTATACCCAATTCCTAGTCCACACAGTAGGTCGCAACAAATATTTGTCAAATGAATCTAGGCATTTCTTTTCCTTGAGGGAAAGGCTCTTATGACATCATGGCGCGCACTCCTGTGCCGCAGTGACATCATTACCGCTGCTCACTGGGTCACAAGCCCGTCCCCAGGTTCCTTTCCCTTCCCTTAGAAGCCCCGTACCTTTCCTCAGACAACCCCCGCCCCTAACACGCCTCCCGCCAGGTGCCCAGGCTGCTACGTCACGTCCGCCCGCCCGCGCGGCGGTGACGTCACGGCCCAAGGGCTGGCGTCACGTGCCCCCCCGCTGGGGGCGGGCCTTCGGGGCGGTGCTTCCGGTCCGCGGAGCCTGGCGGCCAGAGCGGCGGCGGCGGCGGCGGCGGCGGCGGCGGCGGCGGCGGCGGCAGCCGAAACGCGGGGATGGCGGGTGCCGGCAGCGAAGCCCGGTTCGCCGGGTTGTCGCTGGTGCAGCTCAACGAGCTGCTGGAGGACGAGGGGCAGCTGACAGAGATGGTGCAGAAGATGGAGGAGGTGAGCCGAGCGGGGGCTCGAGGCGGCGGCGGCGGCGGGGCCTCGAGGGGGACGCGCGGAGCCGGGGGCTGGCGGCGGGCTGGAGGTGGCCCAAGGCGGAGGCGGTCGCGGTGCCTCAAGTTGGGTTGAGGGCACTGGGAGGAGAAATGGGGGGTGCTCTTGAGACGGGGTCGGGGGTGAGGGGACCGAGGCTGGGGCGGAGCTGGGAAAAGCGTCCTGGGACGGGGCTTGCGGGGGCTGATGGGGTCCTGAGGCGGGGAGTGGAGCAGGGATTAGAGAGCCTAGAATGGGCATTTGGAGACGTGGATGACTGTGGCTGAGTCCGGTGGGGCGAGGAGGGAATTGGGGGATCGAGACTGGGTTGGAGAGGGTAGAGGGGACGGTAGTTGAGGGTTACGGGTGCCTGAAACTGGACTGAGAGGGCCTGGGCGGGGGGCGGGGGCTTGAGAGGTACAGGGGGACTGAGGCAGTTATTGGCGTCTGAGAATAGGTTTTGAGGTGCTGAGTGGACTAGCTAGATAGAATCTTAGGAAAGGATTGGGGGTTCCAATATGAATTTGGGGGCCGAGGGTCTGTACCTAAGTCTGAGAGGTAGTTCTGAGATGGGGTTTTGGGGTTGGGCAGAGGTCTCCAGGGTTGGGAGACACAAGGCCACGGACTTACCCAGTTAAGATTTGAGGTGTCCATGAATCTGAGGGATCCTGAGTGTCCGAGGGACCCTCCAGGGTCTGACTTCATTTGGAAGTGGCCTTAACAGCGTTATCCCAGGGGGCTCTTCTCCAGGGTTTTGTGGGAGGGGTCTGAGGGTGGCAGCAGGATGCCCTTTCTGGTAAGAGTTGCCCCGTTTGTGGAAGAAGGGAATGTGGTAATTCTAGTAGGGTAGCTTTGCCCCACAGTGTCTTTCCTTGCTGGGGCCAAGGAGGATTCAATCAGAGCTGTTTTGGGGGAGGAGATAAACTGGAGGTCGGGGGCTGACGGCCAAGCCCCACCTCTTTGATAGTGGAAGGGCTGCCCAGTCTCTGGAAGGCATGCCACCGCTGTTTCTGGATATCTCACTGCATCCCTTGCGGCGTGGTTTGTCCTCAGGGGTAACTGACTTCACTCTTGCGTCTGCAATGTGCGCTTTCTTTTCTCCTTTTCTCCCAGCCCTTTTGAACTCTTTCCCTGAAAGTCCAGTCCTGTGAGTCTGGGTCCTCTCCAGGCAGGTGGACCCAGGCCGATCCAGCTCTCCCCAGCCCATCTACCATTCCTACTCCTTTGTCTCTGAAGTCTGAGCCTTCCCACGCCTACAGGGCTGAGCTTCTCACCCAGAAGCCTGTGGGGGGGCTTTTGGCTTTCTTTCCGAAGAGGGAGTGATTGTTCAGCACTGAGCCAGCCCCTTTAAAAGGGGGCTTGTATGGAGGTTGCACATTGAAAATCACTGGAAAACCCTCAACAGATCATTGTCCTGAGCTACAGAGAGGCCACTGTAGTAAGATGGTATCAGTCTTTCCATTAATCCACCCCTTGTATTCCCGGGCTTTGTAACAACTTGGCACATACAACTTGCTCTGAGATGCAATTTACCCTATTTATGGTCTCCATGTGGCGCTTTCCTTTTTAGAGAAGAATAAGTGACAAAATCCATCTTTCTTGACTGAATGAGAGTTTCATGTCTCCAAAGAAAGAAAATCTTTGCTTAGTTTCTCTGCTTTTCAGTTGCCAGGAGACCTTTTTGTCGATTGTCAGCAGGCATCTTTCTAGTTTAATAATAAAATGATAGGTATGTTTCTCTACTGGGTAACACTGCCTACAAGTTATTTTATTATATGTGACTATCCAGTTTCAGAACAGAGTACTGTAGTTATATTAGTAGAACATTAATAGAAGTAAACTGCTTTTTAGTGGAGGGAAGATTGTGGAGTCAGGTCATTCGGCTGACTCCGGCTTCACCTGTTTCCGCTACATGAGAAACTGGAGGTTACTATTTAAAGGGAAAGGCAAATTAATCTAGCAGGATTTTTTTTGGGGGGGGGTTAAAGGTGACCTTCATACCAGAGTATCCTATAGAAACACTGAGGACCAGGTCCTCTTCATTAGACCACACGGTTAAGTTCAGTTACTCAGCAGAAGCTTGTTCTTTAGGGTGTACTGCTTTTAGAACAAGGAAACTGAACGTGAAGACCGAAATACCTTAGCCAGGCAGCTCACCTAGCCACGGTCCCCCTTTGCAAGTCCTGTTACCCTGATCGTGTGTGGTGCGTTTCTGAAGGAACTGGTGTGATGTCAACAACCAAAATTCTGACCATGGTAGTTTCACTCAGCTACTAATCTTGTGTGTTGGTTTATTTGGGGATGGCTGTGAGACACCGTAGAAGAAAATACTTTGTGAACTGTCCACTCTTGACCAAATGGCACATTTATGATCTGGTGTTAAAGAACATTCGGGCTCTGGAATCATTACACTCCAGGCCAGACCTGGCCACTGCCCAGCTGTGTGACTGCAGGCAGGTCACCTCACCTCTGTGAGCCTCTGCTGGGGAAGGATATATGAAAATATTCTTAGCGTTGATGTGGGGATTATGTGAAAGAGTGCACGTTAAGTCCTTGACACGGCATGCAGTTAGTGTTTAATAAAGAAGTAATTGCAATTAGTAATTTGTAGTTCTCTTTTTAGAGCGATTACTGGCAATCCTGCGTACAGATCATCCTGACCAGTTAATAGGGTCTTATCCCAAGAATCTATAAAGTAAATTTTTATTTGGTATTAGCCTAAGAAACATTTACCTTTCTGTGGTCAAAAGGATTATGTATCTCAGTAGGACTAGAATGAGACAGTAAATGGAACAGCGCTTGCACAGCGAAGAATCTCTTAACCCTGAACCAAAGGCTTTTTTTTTTTTTTTTGGCCGAAGGAAGTGTTTTAAATTGTAGAGTAAGGCTTCTTCAAGCCTGAGGGGCTGTTTTGTGGCGGCTGGGAAGTGTGGCTGGGTTTTGAAGGCATTCACTGTTAGGCTGAAGTACAGCTGTGCACTATGCTTCGCTTACCTTGTTTTAATTGTGGTATCCGAGCTTTAGTCCAGCTCGAGACTAAATTCAAATCATGCCGGAGCTGCAGACATTCTCATTTTCCCTGCCCGTGGGTTTCTCTTTTCCTGTTCCTCCTGTCTGTATGCAGCTCTCTAAATGTAGTACATCCCTATGGTTGTAGGTTCTTCCCTTGTGCTCTGGGCTGATGTTTGTTATGTACACGTTTTTATTTTTATTTAAAGTTATTTTTACATGGCAGTGGAATGTGCCTTTCTCGGTCCACATTAACCCCATTGGACTTGCAGGGCACTCCCTTAAAAGGAACTGTCGCTTAGGGGATTAGGCAGCTAAACGGGACCTCCTGGGTCATTGCTCCCCGTGTGCTTTCTGAGGAAATGCTGATTGGTTGGTGTTAACTAATGATTCACTAAGGATTCAAATTCTGGATGTTTGTTCCTGGGGCAAGTGAAACTGCCCACAGGCAAAAACTCTGAGGGTCTGAAAAATAGATTGTTTTGTGGAAAGTAAAGAGTCTGGTCTGGAAGAAGCTGTTTCCCTAAGGCGTGTTCTGGTGTGATTTGTGTGGGGCTGCGAAGCTACTTGGTGAATCACAATGGCTCATTGAAATGTACCGACCAGGGACTGCTTCCTCAAGCTCTGAACACTGGTGGGACTGGTTTTTAGAAGCTAAGATTTAAAACCCTTTTGAGTGTCTGCTACTGGAGTTTGTCTCTGTTCCTGTTGTACAATCATTATTGTATATATAAAGGCTTCAACTTTTATGTTTAGAACTTCTCTTCCATGGACCCATGACTTTAACGCTTGTACAAAAAATTACTATGCCCCAGAATATTTTCTGAAATCCAGTATTATCTGACTTTTTAAAGAACCTGAGAATTTTGTGACTTATTTTAAACTCTGCTTCCCCTGTAAAGTGAGGATGGTAACCATGCCTGCCTTCTAAGGTTCGTGTGAGGCGAAGTAGAATAGCAGGTGAAGTCAGTAGAGGCTAGCTCCCTTTCTTTAAAGAGATTTTCAGAATTGTTAGACAGTCTTAGGTGAAATCCGATCCCTTATTTCATGTAGTTGTTGTCTCCTTCTTTTGTATTGATCAGAAGTGCAGTGGGGGTGGTATAGTACAGAACTGGCTTTTGATACCAACAATGTGACCTTTGGCAAGTATTCAGTCTTTCCAATTGCAGCTTCCTCATTGAAAATAAAGGGGATAATAGCAGTAAGCTACTCCATAGGGTTGAGGGCTGTTGGGTGGACTAAGTGAGATAAGCCTTTAACATGCTTATCATAGGAACTTCCCTGGTGGCGCAGTGGATAAGACTCCCCCTGCTCCCAATGCTGGGGGCCTGGGTTCTATCCCTGGTCAGAGAACTAGATCCCACATGCATGCCGCAACTAAGGAGCGCACGTGCCGCAACTAAGACCCAGTGCAACCAACCAGTGAAACAAATAAATAAATAAATCTTAAAAAAACCCAAAACAGATGTTTATCATGGTATTGGCACAGAGTGAACGCTCATTAAGTTGTTATTATTCAGTAGTATTGCCAAAAATAGAATGCATAGTGTCCTTTCTGCCATTTCAAGAGACTCCATTTCCTTTAAATGCTGTGGAGCACCTACTGTGTGCGAGGCATTATAAGGGATAGAAGCATGAATAGCGTATAATCCCTATATTATAATTTAGGAAAGAAACCAAGTACACAGACATCAATACAAGAGAGAATAAGAGGTAGGGAGCTTCAGTTTGGGGAGATGAAAAAGATGGTGGCGATGATGGTACAGCAATGTGAGTGTATGTAACACTGCAGGAAACATGCACTTAAAAATGGCTAAAGGGGTCAGTTTCATGTTTTGTATATTTCACCACAGTTTTCTTGTTTTTGTTTTTTTAGAGAGAGAGAGAGAATAAGAAAAAGGTCACATGTGAATTGTAAATGACATTGAAGGTCAGATGAGAGGCTTCCTGGTTAGGTTAGGTTCCTACTGCAAGAGATGGACTTTGATAGGCAAGTAAGATTTAAGAAAATAAATGATCGAATACAGTAATTCCTATACGAGGGTGTAGAATGATACAAGAAACATCTGTGTACCTGCAAGCGGCTTTGGAAGAAAACACGACCAAGCCAGGGAAGAGCCCTCTGTGCTCCATCCGGAACGTGATTCCCCACCCACCAGGGAGCCACTGTCTTGAATTAGGTATTTATTTCTCTGAGTAGTATTTTGACCAAAGTGGGGACCCACGAAGGAGTGACAGCCTGAGCACGGTACTGAGCAGGAAAGCACGGGACAGGTTTTATGACTCGTTGAGTTACCAGATCAGATTTGCTAGTGTGAAGGGAAGTGATAGGAAATAAGGCTGGCGAGGCGGAGAGCCAGGTGAGAACTCAATGGCGGTTCCTTTGGCAGCACTGAGTTTCTGTGACTCTTTGGAGCAGAGCAGCAATGCGATCAGAAGAGCACTTTAGGAAGAATATTTTGGCAGCAGGGGCTGGATTGGCCTGGGGAGGTTCAGGAAGACCATGTCAGAGGTGGAAACAGAAGGGCAGGTGAGAAGAGGTTAGGATTTGAGTTTGAGCTGGAGTTCTGGGAGGGGAGATGCAGACCAGCTGGTTGGACCCCTTCACACCATGGTGCCCTTGTGGAGCTGTCTATCCCCCTCCCCTGCCCACCCAGGGACCCCATCAGCTTTGCCTTCCAAATGTTCTCCCCACCTCAGTCCCAGACACACGGTCCCTTGGCCTCTTGGTATGCCTCCTCGGTGGAATTTGAGACACATTTTGTAAGTCCCTTGCTTCCCTGTGTCCCCGACTGGCCTGGGGGTTCCATTTTATCACGTTTATCTTTGTGTCTTTGGCACCTAGCACATGCCTGGCGCACAGGATGTGCCCAGTTAGTGCTACTGAGTGAGTGGAGGTAGCTGGGCTTTGAGTGGAAGTGAGAGGGTGGGCCAGAGCGAGGCTGGAGGAGGGAAGAGGGGATCCTTGAGACCGTGGTAGCCTGGGTGTGGGGGACAAGCAGGGCAGTTATGTGACATCGTCCGGCAGGCAGCTGAGTGCAGTTCTGGAGCTCAGGGGGATGGTTTGCTTAGAGATACAAATTCGGGGGCTGACTTCGTCCAAGCACTTGTTGAAGTCAAGGAGAATATAGAAGTTTGAAAGGCCATTAGGAGTAATTGGGTTGGGAGAAGGAAAGAGGTGCCATGGAAGGACACGGGTCCGATGACTCGACTTTACAGACAAGTTGACATCCTGTTGCAGTGCCTGTACCGTACAGATTAGTCAGGAGGAACCCAGAAACAGGCTGCACTGGTTGAGCCTCATTGTCGTGTGCAGAATTGAGGTGCTCTTGAGCTAAGCCAGCCTCATTGTAGGTTTGGCTTTTATCACAGTATTTGTAGCGGAATGTTGCTGTGGGGATCATGCCAGGTAGCAGTGCAGGGGTGTCTCTAACGACCTGTGCGTCAGCCGCGGCTCACAGATGTGATCGCTGAGGCTCAGAACATGCTGGGGCAAGAGTTCTAGCTGGTTTATTTCCTTCCTCAGCTGTGTGGGGTTTTCACATCCCATCATTATTCAGGAAAACCATCTTACCCAGTGGTACAAAGACAGAGGAAAGTTCTTTGTAGAGTTACTTCATAGGGAAGAGTGAAAATAGAGCAGCAGATGTAGTTTTGTTGTCAGTAGGTTACCTTGCCAGTATGTCTGGGGAAAGCTTTTCAACGCATTTCTCATGGAACCGTGAGCAACGTTGTTCATTGTACCAAAGAGCGCATGTGAAGAGCAGATGTTTGAATAGTTGTTATATTACAAGCAGTGTCATAGTTAATAAAAGACTTGATTTGAAAGAAACATTATCTCCAAGGTTCGCTAATGGCACCTTGAGGTTATATTCACACCCATAGCCCAGGGCTGAGGTTGGCAGAGGGACAGTAAGTGCTAATTGGTGTTTGCCATCAGACAGCGGCTTTCATTAATGTGAGCACAGCTGAGGTAGGGTAAGTTGATTCATTTACTCAACCTTTATGGAACACCTTGCTGTGGGGCGTGGGGTGTGGGGCACGGGTTGTGAAACCGCTCAGCCACAGAGTTTTCATCTTTTAGGATCTCGCAGGTATGCAAAAGCCAGTTTCAATGTATGGGTGAGGACACGCCCTAGTGGGAGGGAGCCGTGGTGAACCTTTGCAGGGCTCAGGGAGATCCTTGGGAATGTTTCCTGGAGGAGATGACTCATGAGCTATGATTGGAAGGGTGAGTTTACCAGGTAATGAGGGAGAAGGGCTTCCAGGCATGGGGCTGGATTGCATGAACGGAGGCACAGAGGAAAGAAGCAGAGATGGTGTGCACAGGACTACTGCAGGCCTTGCTGGAGGGGCCAGGGCAGGGCGTGGGGGGAACGAGTCCGGAGAGGCGGGCAGAAACCAGACAGCCCCATGTTTCCTGAGAAAGCTTGGGCTTCACTCTCCAGTCAGAGGGAGCCACTGGGGGATTTTAAACCAGGGAGTGGTGTAGTCATACTTGGCGATTTATGTAGATGATTCAGGCAGCCAGGAGAGGATGGATTTGAGGGGTAAGACCAGAAAGCGGGGAGATCAGTTAGAAGCTGAAAGAGGATTGAGAAAAAAGATTTTCAGGCAGCCAGACCCTTTGACTTGGAGGCTTACACCAGACTCATTGCACAGCCTGCTGAGTCTCGCTTTGCACACAATTCAGATAACAACATGGCTAATCTGTCAGTGGCAGATTTTTTAAAGGGTGTAGGGAAAAACTAATAGAGCCAATTACACCATCCAGAAATAAATGAAGCTGCACCCAAAATGTAAGATCAGCTGTTAAGCATAGGATTTGGGTTGTTAGAAGACTTCGGACACGGATTAACCTTTCTAAATATTGGTTTCCTCATCTTTAAAAGGGGAGAATTAAAATACCGTCCTTATGAGACTTTGGAGGATTAAATAAGATAATGTTCGTAAACTGTGGAACACAGTGCGTGACCATGATAAACGCCAGTAAATGACGCTGTGGCGGCTGTGAATGAAGTGGCTGAGGCTGGTTTAGGGTAGTGCTTCCCTAATTCTGGGATTCTTAATGGCAATTACAGAAAGAGGGCTCTCTCGGCAAGAAATCTGGGGAATCTGCTGAAATAAGAGGGGTTTTGTTTTGCTTTGCTTTGTTTGGTTTGGTTCTTACAGCTAGTGTGTGTTGTAGTATTTCCCACACTTACTCCATGGCAGAACTCAGTCTGGGGCGGCCAGGTTCCCTGGGGCACACTTGGGCAAATGCTTATTTAAGGACATAAATGTATCCATCTGCTTCCATGGTCCAGGGATATTGGTTTATCATAGACCCACTGTAGTTACTTGATATTGATGATTCTGTCTCATCAGAGGCTGTCCTTTGTGCTTTCATGTGCTCTGTTTAAGAAGGCAAGGAAGGAGACTTCCCTGGTGATGCAGTGGTTAAGAATCCGCCTGCCAATGCAGGGGACGCGGGTTTGAGCCCTGGTCTGGGAAGATCCCACATGCCTGCGCACCTAGAGCCTATGCTCCGCAACAAGAGAAGCCACAGCAATTAGAAGCCCAGGCACCGCAACTAGAGAAAGCCCGTGCGCAGCAATGAAGACTCAGTGCAGCCAAAAATAAATACATTAATTAATTAAAAAAAAATAAAGCAAGGAAGTATATTTAAGATTTCTTAAAAAAAAGATTTAAGATTTCTGATCCTAATTGATCAAACCTTTAAAAAATGACATTTTTAACATGTTTATTATAGAAAAATTTAAAAATACAACTATAAAGAAGAAAAATATAATCACATGTAATACCACTGCTCAGATAAACACTGTTGAACATTTTATACATTTTCTTTACGTGTTTTCTACCACTAGGATCATTCTGCATGTAGAGTTTTTGACTTGTTTTTAATCTAAATTTATGCTCTGGGCATTTTCTTATTTTTTGTCAGAAGATCCTTACATGACATTTTTAGTGGCTTATGGTATTTTATCATGTGGGTATGACACAATTTATGTGACTAGTCCTTTATTTTTCTTTTTTTTTTTTTTTCTTTTTTTTTTTTTTTTTTGCGGTACATGGGCCTCTTACTGTTGTGGCCTCTCCCGTTGCGGAGCACAGGCTCCGGACACGCAGGCTCAGCGGCCATGGCTCACAGGCCCAGCCGCTCTGCGGCATGTGGGATCCTCCCGGACCGGTGCACAAACCTGTGTCCCCTGCATCGGCAGGCGGACTCTCAACCACTGTGCCACCAGGGAAGCCCTAGTCCTTTATTAATGGATATTTAGGTACTGGGTTTTTTGGCTTTCATAAATTATATTGCGGTTAACATCTTTGAGCATAAATCTGTTAAAATATCAACACTTAATTTTTTTGAAAATGAGTCAGTCTTAAGTATCTAGGCAATTATTTTAGTTAGAACATCTTATTCCCTACATCACTTATAATTGCAGTTTTTTTGTTGTGAAATTTAAGTAGAGTAATTTAGAGTAACTCATTCTCCTTTGACTAATCCCTTTCTCTACCCACAGACTAAAAAAAAAACCTCGTTATTGGAATAGCATTTTCTCATACTGAATAGAAGATGAATAATTTCAGTCATGTGAGAGTAAACTTTTATCAAACTGAATTCTTGTCAGGTGTTGGAGAGTTCATGTCATGATGTATTTTAAATGTAAAAGCAAAATTGTCAAAAGATGTTGTCTTGATATACATCTGGGATCTACCTGGATAGGCATTTTCTTATCTGCACCTGTGTAAAGACTCTCCCAGAAAACTCTCATACATGCTTTTCTTGTAGTTTGTGGTGAAGAGGAGAAAACCCCAAAGCTCTCACTAAACAAGTGAACGCTTTGGTTGGTTGTCTTGGCAAGAAACTACTAATAAGAAAAGCAAAGTTTAGAAATTCTGTCTTCTGTAGGCTGCTTTCTTTTGGGGAGGGGGGGAGGGATCTGGATTTTTAAATTACGGTGGAAGCTATTAATTGACCTCCCTCTACTTAACTAAAGTGTTCCAGTAATTGGCATTCTCCATGCCCTTCATCAAATATAAGGATTGATGCTTCTCTCCCCACCCCCACCCCCGCCAATCACGATTAGATGCTCAGGCATTTCTGCTCCCACGCCACAGTTGCGTGATTACCAAGAGTCACGTGTGTTTTCTCTCAGACCTGTTCATTCTGATATATATTTTTTTAATTTTTGAAATTTATTTAATTTATTTATGGCTGCGTTGGGTCTTCGTTGCTGCGTGCAAGCTTTCTCTAGTTACAGTGGGTGGGGGCTACTCTTCTTCGTGGTGTGCAGGCTTCTCATTGCGATGGCTTCTCTTGTGGAGCACAGGCTCTAGGCGTGTGAGCTTCAGTAGTTGTGGCGCACGGGCTCAGTAGTTGTGGCTGACGGGCTCTAGAGCACAGGCTCAGGAGTTGTGGCGTACAAGCTAAGGTGCTCCGCGGCATGTGGGAGCTTCCCAGACCAGGGCTCGAACCCATGTCCCCTGCATTGGCAGGCAGATTCTTAACCACTGCACCACCAGGGAAGTCCCTCATTCTGATTTTGTTACAGTAATTACATGATTTCATTAAGTACTATGGCAACCGAGGAACCGTGCGTGAAAAGAGAGAGTGAAAACTGTAAGTTGAGTGCTTTGGAAAGAGTTATTATAAGGTGATTCACTAGGAAAAAAAGCTTTCTAGTATTCCAGAAGGATTCTGCTCTCATCTTGCTTGTCCAGTGTCTTCAGGTTCCCCACATGAGAGGGTGTGGTCTAGGCAAAGAACTTCTGGAAATCGAGCTAGTGGACCCTTTCTCTAAGAAAGGACCTTTGCTTTAAATGAAAAAAATGGATAGGTCTTTAAAATTCTATGTGTTTAGTGAGTTACTGCTTTAACCAAACTGCTCAGTTAACCAGCAGCTGACTGGTTCTGATTATATGAAGTGAGGGCTTCTCTGTGTCCTGGCTCAACTGCTGTGAGATTCTGATTCTGTAGGACTAGGCTGGGGCCAGGTGTGACAAGCCCCTTGCTTTTAGGAGATGAGGGACAGAGGCAGGTGACATCGTGTTCAGTTTGGGCCCCATCCTGCCTTCTGCTCCTCATCCCTTCTTCCACGCAGAGTCCCCAGGAGTTACAAGGCCAGTGATAGTAGGAAGGTAACATTTATTATCCACACAAGTCCAGGAAGTGGGACAGATCTTGTCGTCGTAGTCGTCCTGTCCTATCCGCCCCCCCCCCCCCCCCCCCCACTGAATATTAGGAAATACGTCTTCTAGGAAAAAAAAAAAAATACAAGGGAACACCCTGGTATGTTGTGCCAGCCAGAAGTAGAAAACAATCAAATCCTGTGTAGCTGAGACCACTTCTTCCCTGGGGCGAGTCCGTTTATTTTCAAGCCTAGCTTTTTGCATTTCCTGTGGTCAGTTGCACTTACAGTGAGTAACATACTAATTTTTAAGATGGAGTCAGCTCCATATGGAAGGGATTGGTCGAGTGTCTGCTACTTTCTGAGGACAGCAGGTTTCTCTCAACAAGAAGGATTTTGATATCTGCCATCAGAAGTAGCAGTCTTTATTAATCTAATATGTTCTGTTGAGTGGTTGTTTCAGTGGAACGTTTGGTAAGCAGCTGGCACATTTACTTTCCCGAATAGGCTGTAGCCTTGGAGATGGTTTCACACAGCCCACGAGATGGTCGTATTTTAGAACAGCTTCATAATGTTCTACAGTTCTTTCACTGGATTTTTTGTATTTTCATATCCTTAATTTTTTTAGCATGTTAAACAGTCCAACTCAGCAACTGTTAAGTTTTCTCATAGAAACTCAGGGAACATTTGGATTGAATCAAGCCACGTTGGGTTGTGTTTACAGGTCACCTCTGGGATATTATAGGCTTGGATTACAGGCTTCACCTGAAAGCCCGCCTTCAAATGGAAGACTGGTGAAATGAGTGCATCACTGGGAAGGTCTTTTCACTGAATGGAAGATGAATTTGGGTTTTCTGATAACCTAACCTTTAGTATTAAAGCCCAAACTCAAATTGCATGTGACTTTAGTGAAATCTATTGTAAAATTAATTGGTGAACTAGATCAGGTGTAGCACAACAAAAGGAAACGAGGTTAACCTGGCTGAATGCGTGCCAACCTTTTTATCACCTAATCCATAAGCCTGCTATGTTTAAAGTCTGAATGCAACCTGAACTTTTCTAGTGGAAAGTAAAAGGCTAAGATTTCTTTCATTCTGTATCTTTGTATTATATATAACTTTCTATTTAATTTTATTTGGAGAGGAAAGTATCAAAATCAAAATGAATTTCCCACCAAAAGGAACCAGTGTTTCTTTGAGAAGGACCCACCTGAGTTAGGGGCAGCAAATGTACAGATTGGTCTGGGACATCTTGTTTTACCAGAGAGCAGGGCAGCTGTCAAACCTCTGGGGTGTGTCAGCCTAAGAGCCAGCTCAAAGTGTCTCCCACTGGCCACGGACAATTTGAGCATTAGGAAGATTAATGACTACAGCTGATTAAAAATTTGTTACTTAATAATGACACCTCCAGAAAAAGCTTATTGGTCGTTTTTGGAGGTTGCTTGAGCACTAAATCTTCTAAAAGTTGGCTTTAAAAGTGGAAGGGTGGCGAAATCAAACATTCATCCTGCTTTTCCTATGTAAATTATTTCCTATACTCAAACAGATGAGGCAGAATGCTCAGAGGAATTCAAGCCAATACATACAAAAGATGAAATTAAAGAACTTTTAGTAAGTGTAGTTACAGCATTGTAGTTAGAGTCATGAAGTTCTTGCCCATTAAAGATACATATTAAAGTTTTTACCGGTGAAATGATATTATGCGGAGATTTGCTTTAAAATACTTCCCCCCCAGAAGTGGGGAGTACAGAAGAAACAAGACTGGCAAATGTTGCTAATTGCTGAACCTGGGAGAAGGGCGCACGGGGATTCATTATACTTACCTCTGCTTTTGCTTTGTGTTTGAAATATCCTAATAAAAGGGTACATGAGAGGCATAAATAGAAATGAAATTTAGGTGATTACTGGAACTTGAAAATAGAGAAGTGGTGGTAGACTGGGTTTTGTGTAGTCGGGTAGGTTCTGTGGCGTAATTCGTGGTGTAATCCTGTAGAAAACACAGCTGGAGACAGAATACCCTAACTCTTAATGTCATACCTCTGGAGTTACTTCCTGGCACTTGTGACTTCGGTGATCTCTTAAACCTCCCAAAGATTGCATTTCCTTTTTCCTGAGTAAAATGGGGACAAATCTGTCTCACCCTCGCTGAGAGGATTAAGGAGCTATAATGCGTGGCACAGTGCCAAGCACGCGGTGAGAACTCCAGAAATGTTCACAGATACTGTTGAACTGTGTCAGGTGCTGGCGAGAGTGAAGCTGTCACGTCACCACCAGTAAGTTGTCTTACTTAAATCTTTAAGTTCGCATCTGTTTGATTTTTTTTCCCCCCTGAACCTTTCTTTTTAAACTTTTTATTTTGTATCGGGTATAGCTGATTAACAATGTTGATAATTTCAGGTGTACAGCAGAGGGACTCAGCCGTACATATACATATGTCCTCCCCTGAGCCTTTTCTTTGAATAGCAAATGCAGTCAGGGCTGCAGGCTGCAGTACAGGGTGAATGGTGCCCTCTGGAGTTAGGCCCTGTGAGCTGAACACCGCCCATCTCCTGGCGGTTGTGACGCGGAGACTTATGCTCAGGACAGGCTGTGTTCTGGTTGTTGTTCCCCCAGAGCCTGGCACGTCATGGTGCTTCTTAAGTATTTCTTGAATGAATGAATGAAATGCGCAAGCCGCTGTGTTGGAGCACGTTGCGGTGGCTGTTAGGAGCCGTACGTAGTCTAGGTGCTGGAGTTCATGAGTGACTTAAACAAAAAAAAAAGATGTGTAAAGTATTGTGGCTTCCAGGCCATCACAATCATAAACATTACTCCCACATTCTACCCGCCTCTAATGAGTCTCCACATGGGTGTTGCGCGTCTGATGTCTACGCAGTAATGGGTAGTTTCGCTTTAGAGCAATCGCTGTCATAATCTTCATTTTTTCCCCTTATGCTTTTTTTCCAAACTGTGATCACTCCTGTGGTAAAGCAGGGGTGCGGATAGTTTCACCTGGTTGGTTGTAATAACGAGCACTCATCTGTGATGTTACTGTTTAAACATTTATTATAAACATTCAAAGAAGCTAATCTTCAGAACAGCTTAGCAAGGTTTTAACAGCTGGCAGGTGGTGGCCTGAGGCCCAGCAATAAGCGTCCTCCAGACTGAGGTGGACACATACTTAGCAGCAGGCATGTGTTGGCCTGGGTACTGTGCTGGGTTCTGGGGATCGGGGAGTGAACAGGGCTCAGTTTTCCTCTTAAGGGGCCTGATGTTCTCATCAGAAGGGTGAGCGTGGGCTCAGACGTCGTTGTATTTCCTGGGGAAAGCCATTCCAGTTCTGTCAGTCAGGCCTTTGGCGAGACAGGGCACTCAGACTCCCCCAGGGCTGGTGCAGAACGGGCCACAGGTGTGCACTTCTCAGCCTCAGGCCTGAGGGATGGAGCTGGGTGTGGAGAACGAGAGAGGTGGCTGCTTTTGATTGGGGTGGGGGACTTGGTCACCTACAGCGACCCCAGAGGAAGGGGACCCAGAGAACCCCCTCCTCGTCCCACCCTCAGTCCCCATCGCTGAATCCAGCTAGAACCAGAAGGCAAGGGGCCTAAGTGGTGGATGTGGTTCAGCCAGTTGGCCCCTGGGGCACAGAGCAGGATGGAGAGTGGATCTCAAGGAGAGGTGGAAGATTCCAGGCCTGGATTAAGTCCTCTGGATGCCATAACACATTACACAACTTGGTGGCTTAAAACAAGACAAATTTATTCTCTCACAATCCGGGAGACCAGAAGTCCTAAATCAGGGGTGTCCATGCTCCCTCCAGAGACTCTAGGAGAGAATCCGTTCCTTGCCTCTTCCAGCTTCTGGTGTTGCTGGCCTCCTTGGCCTGTGACCGTATCACTCCATTCCCTGCCTCTGTCTTCACATGACTTTCTCCTCTATGTGTTCTCCTCTGTGTGTCTTGTATAAACCCACTTGCCATTGGATTTAGGACGACCCAGGTAATCTAGGATGGCCTTTGCCTTCTTTAACTTAATTACATCTGCAAAGAGTCTTTCCCCAGATAAGGTCACATTCCCAGGTTCCAGGGATTAGAATGTGGACATTTCTTTTGGGGAGCCACCATTCATCCCACTACAAGCATCCGTCACTCGCAGGAGAGTTAAAACGCCATTGTGATTCAGTGATAGCTGTTGGTGTGACTTTGTTTAATTTGTCTTCAGTCGAGGGGCACTCCGCGAGGGCAGGGTCCGGCCTGCCTCGTTCACCCGTGTCCATCGCCAGCCCTGCCCAGGGTCAGCGCGTAACAGTGCCTCAGAAGATCCTTTTTTGGATGAATGAATAAACTGATGAACGGACAAGCACCGTGAACTACAATTCGGAGTAAAGCCAGGGGTGTGCTCTGTGAGGCCACAGAAGAGAGCCCAGCTGTCGCTGTGCGCTGAAGGAAAGCCAGTTCAGTTACATCATTTGGGTCTCTGGCGCAACAGGGGGCGCTCAGCTTGGGGGAGTCGAGGGGCGTGTAGTAAAGGTGTTCTTTACAAGGAGATGGTGGGCGTAGACCCTCGGGGCTGGTGCATTTCAGCTCCGAGCCGAACACTTAAACAGGGATGGATGGAGCGGTGAATTGTGCCTCAGAGAGCACCCGGCGATCAGGGAGTGAGAGCGTGTGTAGCTTTTCCTGCGGCTCTCGGAGTCGAAAAAGGTCCCGAGCCACAGCCAGGGCAGGGCTTTGAGGAGGGGCTTTATACGCAGGGGCTCGAGCAAAGTTGTTGGTGAGGAGTGTTTTATCTACCAGACTGAATGTTTACTTGTTAAATAAAATGGGATCCTTTACTTTGTACAAATACTAGGCCTGTTAGCATCGCAGTAGGTGAGAGGGCAAACCTGTGTTTTTTGGTTTGTTTTGTTTTGGGGCTGCACCTCGTGGCATGCGGGGATCTAGTTCCCTGAGCTGGGATCGAACCTGTGCCCCCTGCAATGGAAGCGCAGAGTCTTAACCACTGGACCGCCAGGGACATCCCCCAAACCTGTGTTTTTATCTTAGTTCCCGTGTCCTTACTGGGTTTTGAGCATTTAAAGAACTTTAGTACGATCAAGAATTTCCATCTATTTTGTTGAAATTTGCTAACATAATTCAATAATGTCATTTACTTTGTTATGATACGGATTATATTATAGTGTAAAGGGGGAGTAAGGGACTACTCTGAGTATTTTTCCATAAAAGATTTAGCTTGGAAACATAGGCAGATTTGCCCATTGTAGTGTTTATAGGAAGGCACAGTTATAATTATAGTTGAAGGGGCAGACAGGCCAGCTTAAATCAGAACTTCACATTGTGGAAGCATCTGGTTTGGAAAACATCCACTGCAGACCCAAACCTTGACCCAGCTCTGGACAGTGGGGCGCAGGCAGGCCCCCGTCCTGGCCCCGAGTGCCTCTCAATTGTAACTACTGCGTGTGTCATGCAGAGGGGAGTTTATGTCTGTTTTCCTCCTCACCAACTTTATTTTCTTCCACACTCCCCCAACCCAAATAAATAATGACCTGTGCATTTGAGGTAGAATGTACATTCTGTGAAAACCTCATATAGTGATATAAGCCTCCCACTCTGCCTGGACAAGTATATGTAAAAGACCTTGGTTTTTTGTTTGTTGTAAACAAAGGCAGCTTATGTCCCTAGAGCCTCTGCCCTTCTGGTTCTACTAATACCTAACAGGTTTTTTTTTTTAATTAAAACATAATTACTTTCTATAAATTTATACATGCTTATTATAAATGATTCAAACACTATACACAAGTAGAAAGAGGAAAGTAAAAAAAAAAAGTCACACCACTGAGAGGTTGCTGTTAGCTTTGGCTGACCATCCGTTCAGACAGCCCTGCTCACGGATGGACAGATGGGCAGAAATCACTGTATAAATGGATCTTACTGTAAATGCTATCACACATCTCAGTTTTCTTTGATTTTGAACAGAAAAGGAAACTGAAGTGAAACTGAGTACATTTATAAAAATGTTTCATTACCACAGAGAGTTTATTTCCTGAAAAGATTTCTCTGTGGTTAAGAAAAAGAATCATGAGAAACCATCAAGAGGCTGGGACCCAGTTTTCAATTTCAGGGCGTATGGCTCCGCAAGAGGCCTCCTCTCGCACGGGTCCTCGGAGCAGTAGGACAGGGGCTGGGGAGTCAGACTGCACGTCATCCAGGGTGGCTGCCACTTAGGCCTTGCTGAGTGTGGTGTGCAGGGTCCCCCGAGTCCTTTGCAAACGATAGAACAAGTCTGGCTGCTTCCTCCCAGTTTTCCTCAACTGGGATGATGAAAAGGAACGTTGGGGAGGAAGGTCTTTCTCTAATGCAGCATCACAGGCGTGTTTGGGCCCCGATGCTTGTGCGGGAAGAGCTTTATCAGAGGCTTTTCCCCACTTCAGCCTACGCCCTGGCCACTGCTCCTGCCACCACTGTCTCCACTGTCCACCTGGACAGGGTGCGGGTGTGCCCTGGGTGGCCACTGAGAATTTCCTGATAGTCTTGTAAAAACATCTGAGCACCCGGGGATAGAAAGAGTACAGCCAGCGTGACGGTCGTCTGCATTGGTTGGAATTTTATTTTGCCTCTGCATTCGGTGCATGACATGTTGGAGGAGAAGTGATTCTGACCTGACTTGGACCCCAAGAGAATAAGCTTTATTCGTAGATATGTTTTAGGGTGGAACGGTGAGGCAAGGATCACCTGGGGGCTTTGAAGACACTCTCTAGGCCTGGGTCCCCTCCTAGAGAATGGGGCTCATCTGGGGCTGGGCTGGGCCCCCTTGCCTTCAGGTAGTTCAGCTGATGCTGAGAACCCCCGCGGTAGGCTGGCACTTGGCGGTGCTAGGATGGTGTACTTCCCTCACGCGATGCCTTTCCAGTGGCCCCTCGGGACCC
Source organism: Phocoena phocoena (assembly GCF_963924675.1). NCBI lineage: Eukaryota > Metazoa > Chordata > Mammalia > Artiodactyla > Phocoenidae > Phocoena > Phocoena phocoena. The sequence continues at coordinate 83,601,458 of NC_089231.1, read as the reverse complement.
CTGTGCTTGTGGTCTGCCTGCGCTGAAGACTTGGGGAAACTCCTGATCGGATGGCCCTTAGATCCAGGACGAGTGAGACCCTCCATCACAGTCCCCAAGGGTTCCTCTATTACGGGAGCCCGTCTGTTGCATAAAAGATTCGGGGCATTTGTTACTTGGCAAGCACAGCTCATGGTTTTTTTCTTTTTGACTCTGCGTTTTGTTACCTACCTAGTTTGCCAGATGTATCCTCAAGTGACTGGCTTTTTAGGGGATGAGAGGGTCTCTCTGATTGATTCAGCAGATCCTTGCTGAGTGGCTGCTGTGTGCTGGCTGTTTGGCACACCACAGATGACAGGATACCCAGAGGGGGTAACAGTGAGTGGACGCACAGACGTAGTGCTCACTGGTTGCCATTGGTGGCAGGAAGGAAACAGGTGCTGTGACAGAGGGCGGCTGCTGGCTTAGCGAGGACGGCCAGGGAGGCCTCTGCGGACAGGGTGCTCAGCTGGGGCCGGGCAGTGAGGCGGAGCCAGGGGCCTGCTCAGGGAGAGCTTGGCTGGTTCTCAGAACTGCTGGGACGGGGCGAGTGAGGACCAGGTCACCCCAGGGCTCAGAGGTCAGGGCCTGACGAGTTCGGCTCCATTTTCGCTGATTCTCAGTTTGAGAATAGGAGGGTGCCTGTTCCTCTCAATTCTCTGGGCCTCACTCAGGGCCTGACAAATAACAGTTGCTCAGTAAGTGTTTATTGAACACAGAACTGATTGAGTCAGAATGATGGCATGCGCGGGGCAGTGGGTCCTGAGGGTGGCCTTGAATACCTGCCCCTTCCCGTCCATCAGATGAGACCAGTCGGAGCAAAAGATCTCATCAATAGTCTGTTTTATTTATTTATAATTAAAGTTTAAATTTTGAGATAATTGTAGATTCACATGCGGCTGTAAGAAATAACACAGAGATCCTGCATAGCCTTCACCCGGGTTCCCCCACTGACAACATCTTGCAAAATTCTAGTCCACTCCCAAGCCAGAATTTTGACACAGATATGGTCAGAGCAGGGCACCGTGGCCATGAGGAGCCTTTCTGTCGCCTCTTACAGTCACTTCCCTACCCCTAACCACGAATCCATCTCCATTTCTGTAGTTTTGTCCTTTCAAGAATGTTGTATACACAGAATCTTGGAGCCTGTGACCCTCTGGGCAGGTTTGTTTCTTTCGCTTAGCCTGTCCCCTGGATCTCCGTCCAAGTTGCACGTGTCTCAGTAGCCCACTCTTCCTGCTCACGGTGTGGGTGTAGTACTGCGCTTAGCCGTCCACCTGCTGAAGGACACCTGGGTGGCTTCAAGCTTTTGATGACAGAGACGGCCGTTCTGATCACGCATGTGCAGGCTTGTGTGAACACACACTTTCATTTCTCTGGAGTAAGTGCCCAGGCGTACAATTTCTGGATGGTAAGGTAGTTACCTCTTTTGTTTTGAAAGAAATTGCCGAGCTGTTTTCCAGGGTGGCTGTGCAATGGTTGGCTTGTATGTTCCCTTAAATGGCTTAATCGAAGGAAAGGCTCTTCTGCAGGACCTCTGGATGCAATGTACCTGGAGGCCGAGCTGCTGTGGGTAGGGCTTGGGGCGGTGCTGGGAGCCCCCCAGGACCCCTCCACAGTCTGCAGGACCAGGAACCCAGTTAAACCAGGTCCTTCCAGCCCTCACAGTCCTTGCTGGCTGAAAGCAGCAGTGAGAGAGGGGAGGGTATTTCCACCGTGCTAGTTTTATAGTATTGAGCTAGAGGCTTAATTTTCTATCTTAACTTAAATTTTGCTTTACCCTGAGCCTAATCTTGAGGGCCCTACCCTGTGGGCCGTGCGAGAGACGCAGATTATGTGTCTGCTGAGGAGAGGAGCCCCCCACTCGGTGGTCAGGGCCTCCTGCTAGAGACCTGCATCCAAGGCTCTTTCTTTGTTCTCGCGTGCGTGCGTGTGTGTGTGTGTGCGTGCACGCGTGCTGGGAATTGTGCACTAGCGCCAAAGGGTATGGCTGGAGGGGGAGGGGTTGAAGCGGAGGCAGCGAGGCCAGGAACCTACAGTCAGACGAGCAAGAGGAAGGAAGTAGCAGAGAAAATAGCCTGGGTGGGGTGGGGTGTAGAAAATATCAAGGGGAGGGCAGGATGGCTGGTGTGGGGCTGACGGAGAGCTTTGGAGAGAAACGGGGGCAAATAAGACTTCAAGTCCGGAAAGCGAGGTGGCTGCAGGCCGTGGAGGAGCCCTCAGCAGCAAGTGGAAAGGGGGCTGAACTAGAAGTAAGACACGTTGGTATTTTTGCTTTTTTATTCAATGTACTTCTGGTTACGTTTCATTAGGACTTCCTCACCTTTTCTCAGACCTCGCATTAACCCCTCTCACCCCTGAGGTCTAGGCGGGCTTCTCCACCCACACGTGACCTGTGCCCGCCCCCCCCCCCCCCCCCCCCCCGCCCCGGAAGCACAGGACCCCTGTCGGGCAGATAAATCCCCGCCCCCAGCTTTGGATCAGCGGTGCTGATGGACCAGCGGTCAGGAGCTGGGGAGGCTCAAGCCTCTGCTCAGACGTGAAGAGCTGGTGTTGGGCGTAGGGACAGAGTAGAACAGGGCCCCTGAGTGGATTCCTTCCCAGGGTCTCGGGCTTTCACGTTTGATCTCAAAGCCTGACGACTAAGCCTGAATTGACACCATGCCAACTGGCCCTCCTCTGATAAAAAGTGATTCTTTCGCTTCTCTGGAACAGCAGCAACTCGTTTTGGAAAACTCTAGCTCTAAATCTTTAGAGCCGTTCGCTCCTAAGAGCGCAATGGCAGTGGTAAGGAATTCCGGTCACAGCACAGCTCCTGGGGTAAAAGCTTCAGCAGGTCCTGGGACAAAGCCCGTCCTGCAGGCCTGAAGGAGAGGAAGTGGTCTCGCTCTTTAAGAACGGGAGCAGCGTCCAAACTAGAAATCGGGGCTGGCGTTGGGATGGGGGCAGCTGCCCAGCCAAACGGAAGCTGCTGCGGTGGCCCCGGGGGTGGGGCTCGGGGCTCACACGCTGGTTCTCATCACCCTGTATGGTCTTTGCAGACGCAGAACGTTCAACTTAACAAAGAAATGACGCTGGCCAGCAACCGGAGCCTGGCAGAAGGAAACCTTCTCTACCAGCCCCAGCTGGACTCTCTGAAAGCACGTTTGACCCAAAAATACCAGGAACTCCAGGTGCTCTTTGAAGCCTATCAGATAAAAAAGACCAAATTAGGTAACTCTTTTAGGGTGATCTTTCAAGAATAAAGAGCTGAGGGAAGGTTGCATTTTCAAGCTGTTGCACTAACCAGGAAAGAAATGTTATTATGGAACAATTTCAGATTAAGACAGTCATTACTGCTGTGAAAAAATAGTTTATATATAGGATTGTGTCAGTAATTTAGAAGAAGAGACTTGACTACTTTTTTTTTTTTTTTTCGGTACGCGGGCCTCTCACTGTTGTGGCCTCTCCCGTTGTGGAGCACAGGCTCCGGACGCGCAGGCTCGGTGGCCATGGCTCACGGGCCCAGCCGCTCCGTGGCACGTGGGATCTTCCCAGACCGGGGCACGAACCCGTGTCCCCCGCATCGGCAGGCAGACTCTCAACCACTGTGCCACCAGGGAAGCCCTTGACTACTTTTTAAACAAGACTACCTTTTCCAAACACTATAGAAAAAAGGCAATTTTCTGAATTATGATATACAACTAATGTTTTATCCTTGAAGTTACGCCCTCACAGTTAATGTTGAAAAATATTCATCACTGGAATACTTTATTTTAATGTCACACTTTACTTTGCAGCCATTATGAAGTGACGCAGGCATTGACTATTGTTGAAGCCTGAGTGCATTGGGGGTAGCTTCCAAGGAAACTGAGATTAAGAGAAGGTTAAAAGGGGAGTTCCCTGGTGGTCCAGTGGTTAGGACTCAGTGCTTTCACTGCCGTGGCCCTGGGTTCAATCCCTGATCAGAGAACTAAGATCTCACAAGCTGAGGGGCATAGCCCCCCCCAAAAAAAAAGGAGAGAGAAGGTTAAAAAAATCACCCCCTTCAGTGAAGTGTGCAGTGACGTCCGATACCATGATTCCTATATCTGTATAACTGCAGTAAAAATGCGCTGTAACACACCCGACCAGAACGAGTAAAGGTGAAAAGGCTGGCAACACCAGTGCTGGTGGGGATGCGCGGTTCTTCCATTGCTGGGAGGAGTGAGAATTGGAGAAGCTGCTTGTTAGCACCTGCTACAGTGAAAAGTAGGCATGCTCTATGATTCAGCAGTTCCACTGCTGGGTGTCTCCCCAACAGAAGCGAACGTTCACTCATGTCTATCAAAAGATGCACACAATGGGCTTCCCTGGTGGCGCAGTGGTTGAGAGTCCGCCTGCTGATGCAGGGGACACGGGTTCGTGCCCCGGTCCGGGAAGATCCCACATGCCGCGGAGCAGCTAGGCCCGTGAGCCACGGCCGCTAAGCCTGCATGTCCGGAGCCTGTGCTCCGCAATGGGAGAGGCCACAGCAGTGAGAGGCCCGCGTACCACACACACACACACACACACACACACACACACACACAAAAGCACACAAGAATGTTCGTTATAGCTTGCCTTGTGAGAGCCAAATTTGGAAACAGTCTAAGTGTCCTTGTACAGAATGATGGGTCGGTTGTGACACTTACACAACTTTCAGTGCCACAAAGCACGGAAAGAAATGGACTGCTGATGCGTTCAGCAACACGGATGGTCTCAGAGACGTGGTATTGAGCGCAAGAGGCCAGCACAGAGCACATACTGTGTGATTCCACTTGTGTGCCGTTCAGAAGCAGGCAGGACTCTTGGGTAGTGGAGGTCAGCACCTCTGGGAGTGGCCTGGGGAGCCTTTGCAAACATTCCGTATCCCAGTCTGGGTCATGGTGGTGGGGTTTGTATGTGTAAAAATTCAGGTGGTGCACTTACGATGTGTATACTTTATGTATTTATGTAAATTATCACTCAGAACTCCAAAGGAAATAAATTATAGGGTGAATTGCAGGGTTAGGTTGCAAGGTTGGGTCACACGTTCAGTCATCGCCCCTGTATTGTGAGGTGGGAGGGTGACGCCAGCTGCCGTTACGGCCTTTCCTCTCAGCTTCCTGGAAAGTCAGCTCAGTAGGTGTGACTCTCCTGTCACCTGTCCAGCGAAAGTACACTCTTTCTTCGAAAGGGAAGTGGGGAGGAGACTGGGGGGGCGTGTTGTCCTGAGGGGCTGGGGGTCATGGTGGTTTCTGAGGGTGTGCCAGTGCCCCTCACGCTCTCGTGCCTCCTGCTTCTTCCAGATAAACAGTCCAGCAGCGCTTCCTTGGAGACCCTGTTAGCACTTCTGCAGGCGGAAGGGGCCAAGATCGAGGAGGACACCGAGGTAAATCCAGCCAGCCCAGCGGGACGCCCCAGGGCAGTTACCTGGGCCTGGGCCCAGTTCCCCCAGGGCCAGGCGTGCCGGCTGCGCAAAGTGGGCAGCCCAGCCCGTGGGTTGGGGAGAGCGCCAGCCTGGGGGCCAGGGAGGCAGCGGGGGCGGTCTGGTCCTCAGGTGAGGGGTGCACGCTACACTGTGAATCGGAGCCCGTCCTGTCTGCGTCAGCTGGCCGGGCAGAGCCTGTGGGCACGACCAGCTGAGCACCCGAGGCTTAAGCCTCGCTGAGCCGTAAGGAAACGAGTCAGAGTCCAAAGTTGTGTGGTTGTAGCCTCACCGGACTAGGCCGAGTGCTCTGAGGAACCATCGGGCGGGGTGGCCCTCGTTGGCGCGAGCGAGTTTCTGTCCTGCTGACCGTGTGGGGCTGGCAGGGCGCAGCCAGTGGAGGGAGGGAAACGCTGGTCTCGGCCAGGGGCTTAGCAGCTCGGGCCCCTCACCTTAAGGCGGGCTCTCCCCAGGCCCGCCGTCTGTCCGGCAGGTGGGACCAGCACCTCTCTTCCCGCTCGCTTGGCCCAGGTGGGGCACCAGGAGCGGCCGGGGACAGGGAAGGGATGGGTGTCCTCATGGCTGACCTGCCCCGTGAACCGGCTTTCTCCTGCTCCTCCAGAACATGGCAGAGAAGTTTCTCGACGGAGAGCTTCCCCTGGACCTCTTCATCGATGTCTATCAGAGCAAGCGGAAACTGGCCCACATGCGAAGGGTTAAAATTGAGAAGCTCCAGGAGATGGTGCTGAAGGGGCAGAGACTTCCGCAGGGCCTGCCGCCGGCCCCACTGCCCCCCAGGGTGCCCGAGCCAGCGCCCACTGCCCCCCTGCCCTACCCCTCCCCGGAGGCCAGCGGGCCCCCCTCCGCAGTGCCTCGGCGCATCCCTCCCCCACCGCCCCTGGTGCCTGCGGGACGCTTAGCCACGCCGTTCGCCGCCGCCCTGAGCTCAGGACAGGGCCCCCCGCACCCAGTGGCGCAGTGCCCACCGCTGCCCCCGCGCGGGGGCCTCCCCGCACAGCAGGGCTTCTCCCTGCAGCAGTTTGTGTTGCCACCGTACCCGCCGGCGCTGCCCCAGAGACCCGCGCCCCGGCTGCCTCCGCACCAGCCGGGCTTCATCCTCCAGTGAGCGCCCCTCGTCCTCCCCGTGAGACTCCGTCGCCGGCGCCTGCTGGCCGGGTCCGCGCACGCAGATGGAGGCCGTGAGCACCGGCTGCTCTGCCAGGGGCTCTGGTGCTCGGGCCAGGGCGTCCATCTGGTTGTAGAGCCGTAGGTCAGTGGTAAGCACACGTAGAACCCTGGTTGTGGACACCTGGGCGGTTGTGCGCTGGGCCTCAGCCGGGCATCCTGTGGTCGCGCTGGTTTGTGTTCTCCGTATGATTCCTCAGTCTGGTGTTGAATTCGTGAGTTTGGGGAAAGTCGTCGTCTCCCCCGCTCCCCCCCCCCCGCCTCCGTTCCCACGTAGGATTGTGGTCCTCCCATTGCAGCTTTATTTAATAAGCATGGTTCATCATTTCTGCTTTATTTTCAAGACAGTTCTGTGGGTCCCAGCCCACTGCCCACCGCGGCCTCTGGTGGGGGCCGGTCGGGTGGGCCAGCCCAGAAGGTGCTTCCTGAACCCGTGTGGGGCGGGCAGTCCTCAGAGTCCCTCCCTCCCCCGAGCCTGGATGCTTCAAAGCCACCCTCGGAGTTTGCACTTGGCCCCCTGCCACGTCCAGGGGCCGGGCGAGCTGCGGCGGGTGAGGAGGTGGCCAGGAGCTGGACTTGGCACAGCAGATGGCGGCCCCAGCCCCTCCTCTGCCTCCGCCTCGAGCCAGCCCGAGGCTCTCTATGAAGTACTCCTCCCGTATTTTTACTATGTGTGTGATTTTCCTGTTTTATATTGGGAAGGAAAACTTTTTTGACACTCATAAGACCATTCAGGGAAACTTATGAAAGATGCACGTACCGTTCTGAGCAGGCTGAGGGTGCAGATGAAGTGAACGCAGCTTCCTTTCTCGCAAGCAGTGCACGGCTGCCCCCGCGGGGCCCGTGCTGTGCCTTAGCTTACCTGGTGCCAGGAGTGGCCGGCCAGGCGCTGGGGCCGCGTCACCGGCCGGCCGCTGCTGCCCCGGCGGCTCTGCGTTCCTTGTTGTGTTGCAGGTGGAAGAAAAGCCCACCCACCTTGAACCAGAATGCCCTTAGCCGATATTCTCTGCCTCTGGCTGGGCCTTGGGGCAGGGGTGTGACAGAGGGATGCCAGCAGCATCTCAGCTCAGTCTGGAGAAAGCCTGCCCCTCAGTGTTAGGGAGGTACCAACAATCTCCGATGCTCTGGCAACACCCCGGGCTGTGCCTGCCCCCTGGGTTCTCATCCGCACGTGCCACGTGTGCCGGATTCCCAGGGCCCCAGGCGGGGCTGGGGGTAGCGTTGCCGCCCACCTGTTGACCAAAAAAAGGCCCGTGTGCTCAGTTGTGGAACTCCTGACTCTGGCCTGTGACTCCCCAACTGGCTGCTGCCCAGGTGACAGAATCCAGGCAGAGCTCAAATGGGGTCTGTCCCGGCAGGCCCTGGGCGAGGCCACCAACCTTTGTCCTCAGTTACTGTACATTTCTACTCCTGGACTTGAACTCCTGCTGTATTGTAATTGTTTTTAAAGAGAACAGCTGTATAGGACAATTTACTGCCCTGCCAATCAGGTGGGCCTGTTAATGTCTGTGTATCTCGAGAGTGGTGCCACCCAGCCCGTACCTCTGCCGCCTGCAAGGGGCACAGCCAAACGTGTGAGCTCGGTGTTGGTGTGGGGGAGGGGCCTCCAGGCTGGCCTTGCCGTCTCCAGGGCCACATCTGAACTGTGCTTGTAAAGCTGTTAAGACCCCTTTTAATAAATAGAGAATTGTTAATAACGGCCCTGTCCTTTATTTGCCTGGGGACCCTCATGACGTGTTTGGTTCTAGAGTATCAGCAGTCAGCGTTCCAACAGCGAGGCTGACTGGTGTGGCTCTGAAGTTACAAAAACTAAAGGCCACTGAGGTGGTGGTTCTTGATCCGAGAATCTCAAATGTGCACCAAAAGAGGCAGAAGGAAGCGCGTTCCTCCTGTGTCGGGGTGTCTTTGGGGTCTTAGCCGCCCTGCCAGGGCCTCAGCAGGGGACTCAGGGTGCCCCCTGGGCTCAGTTCCGCCCCCCCCCCCAGCTTCTGTCCACAGGCCAGCTGCACAGCTGATGGAAACTCTACTTAGAACATTCTCTGCTGATTTCAAGTAAATGATACAATTCTGTGGCTGGCGTTCTGCTCTGAGACTCGCCCACAGGTGTTTAAAGGGGACCCGTGGCCGAGTCACGCGCTGCTGGCGGCTGGGAGGAGGGACCTCACTGCCCGCTGGGGCCTTTGTGGAACACGAGCACGAAGCAGCCCCGTGAAGGCTTCCCTATCGCTGTGTGCTCTAAACAGATGCCATTGCCTTCGTGTCACAGTGCCGGGAGGGTGTCTAGGAGACACGGCTATGGCTTTCCTGTAAGAGGGAAGCGTTTCCTGAGAAATCGTCTTGCTTTTGTTCATGAGAATGTGACTGACAGTTTTGTCTTTTCCCAGTGGCTGCTGGGAAGCTTACAGCCAAATCTGCAGTCCACCCCCCCGGGGGCGCTGGGCTGGACAGAGCCACGTGTGATTCTCTCCTCCCTCGTCGGGGCTGCTTTGCTCGCGGGACATCCAGGGAGGACCAGTGCCTGACCTCAGCCGGACTGGTAGGTGCCGCGCACTGAGGACCGAGGTGCAGTCAGCTCACACCAGCCTGCACTGGTTTGGATTTGGTGAGAGAACCATCTGCTTTAGTCTGCCGAAGCTGTTTTCCTTGCAAATAAGGACCAGACACTGCTCCCTCTCACTGCCCTTCCAGTTCACGGAGGCTGGTTTTCAAAGCCCTTTCTCACCTGACCACACCCGCCCCCTCACAGCCCCACTTCATCCTCCGGGAAACCGAGGCGGGGGAGTGGCGTGCTTGCCACACGGCAGGAGCCACACGAGGTGCCCTTTTCCTCCCCTGACCTGCGCCATCCTTTGGATCCACAAATGCTGGTGACCTTGGGGGAGGGGTGCGGTTGCTGAGGGCAGCCGGCCATGGGGTGCTTCCAGGGAACGTGGGTGTGGGCACAGCCAGCTGCGCTCTCAGGAACCTAGACGCCTGGTAAGTTCTCCAGTGTAAAGGCTGGTTTGGCCACTGCAGTCAAGTCCAGCCCGGGGTCAGGGTCACCACCAAGCTCAGACGTGAAATTCAGGTGAAATCCTTCAGGTAAGATTTGTAACTGAGGAATTGGCCTCACCCCTCCCTTCCTGAAAGAGGCGGAGCTTCCAACAGCGCTGGGGGAGGGGGATCAAGACCCGAGGGGGCCTCTGGCCGGGAACAGAGGCCTCTCAGAGAAAAGCCCTTAGACTCCCCAAAGAAGCGTCCCAGAGTCACAAACCTCCCAGGGAAACGAGCCGGACACTTCTTGGCAGAACTGGAAGCGGCAAGGTTTTCTGTGGCTCCCATGTTCCACTGTTTCCTGCAGAAACTAAGGGGGTCCCTCCCCTCCCCAGCGTACTGGCCCTGGAGAAATGAAGCAGCAGGCGCAGCCCCTCACTGTGGGGTGACAACAGTCGAAGTGCGGTTTATTGCCGATCTGACACTTCAACACGAGGAAACACGACACGCAAAGCGAACCGAGCTGCCGCCTTTCTTCCTTCCAGCCAGGCCTCCCTCTTCCCGGGAGGAGGCGGGGGGCTCGAGGAGAGCGCGTCCAGCCCTCCCGGAGGGCAGCCCCCTGCCCCAGGAGCACCAGGTGCCTTTGATCTGATCCGAAGAGGGCGCAGGCGGCTCCTAGTTTCTGGGCTTTTTCTGACGGAGCTGGAGGGGCCTGCGGGAGGGCTGGAAACCTCCCAGGGGTGGGGAGGCAAAGGGAGGAATGAGGTGGCTGGGCATGGGGAGGGGCAGCCAGACCAGGGGAAAGAAAAGCAGGAGGGTCACCGCAGGTTCCAGCAGGAACAGACTCCAGGAGGATGGCAGCACCCGGCCTGCCCCCCTTCCCAGGCAAGGGTCTCGTCCTCAGCGCTCACCGTCACTGACGCCCTAGAGCGAGGCCCAAGGAGAAAGGGGTGCTACCCCCAGCCCATCTAAGAGCATCCTGCTTTGCCTGAGGCCACACCAGGTCCCAAGAAGGCCACGAACAGGTGATGTCTTCCCCGTGTCCCCAACAGCCAGCACAGACTGTGTTCTAGTCACCTCTAACCTCAGACCGCACACCCCCTCCAATGGCCCTGCTTTCTGGTGTGTTGCACACAAACTCACAAAAGATCTAACTCAGAATATTAGAAATGCTCCGTGTGTTTCCTGAAGAGCTGTGGCTCAGGCCTGCTGGGTCCTGGCTGCTCTGAGAAGTTCCTGTTACAGGTAACTAGGCTCTCGTCCGGGAAGAACTGCTCCGGTCAACCCCGGTCAGCCTTGAGCCCTTGGGCGCTCAGCGAGGGCTGGGCCTTCTCAGAGGCTCCTCAGCCACGAGGCCCAGGCCTGGCCGTCAGCCTCCCCGCTGGACCCCTCGGGCGGGGGGGTGGTGGCTAGTAGTTGACGAGTGGAGCCGCGTAGCTGCCATCCTTTTTGTCAAGCTGCAGGAAGTCAAAGGTGAGGGGCTCGGTGGCCACGGCCAGGAGTGCCTGACATACCTTGTGCCGGGCCCCAGGCACCCCGCCGCTCCTTGGCCCTTGCCCCTTCCCTGGCACGAGGCCTTGGCACCTGCTGTGCTCCCTGCGTTGCTGGGGCCGCGTGTCTGCCCCAACTGGTCAGTGGCTTCTGACTGTCCCCAAGGCCCGCTGCCCCACAGGCCAGTGAGCAGAGGCTGGGACAGCACTCCTGGGGCCCCTCTGCTGTCACCACCCCCCCACCCGCACTGACTCCCCATACCTGCTGGTCCTGCCTGGGGGCCACACTGGGCTTCTGGGCCAGGGGCGGCTTCTTGGAGGTCCCGCCGCGGGGGGCAGCGCTGGGCCGGCCGGGCTCATCCACACCGGGCGTCCCCACGGCCCCAGCCAGCATGTAGTGCTGCTTCCGCAGCTCGCCCAGCCGCACGCGCTCCACCTCCAGCGTCTTCTCCAGCTCCAGGACCCGCACCTGCAGCCCGGTGTGCAGCCGCTCAGCAGGCCCACGGCCTCGCCCCAGGGGCCCTCCCGCCTTCCCGGAGCTCAGCCGTGGGCGAGGGACGGGGGTAGGAGGGGGGACTGGAGAGGGACAGCCGAGGGCGCCCACCTGGGTCTCCATCTCCTGCTTCTTCAGCTTGATGAGGGAGAGGCCGGAGAAGTCCATGGTGTCTGCGGCCAGAGGGGAGTGGGTAAGCGTCTGGGCACCCGCCCCCAGCCCGGCCGCTGCACCGGGGCCCCAGCACTCACCTCTGTCCTCTATCTGCTCCTGGCCCGACCTGGTGGAGGCCACCACGCTGGCGGCCATCTCATTGACGGCGCGTGAGCATTCCTGCAGGCGACTCAGGTGTGGGCTGTGCTTGTCGGCCTTCACCTGGGGGGGGGGGGGCAGGACGGCCTGCTGGCTGCACCACCCTCACACCCACGGTCTCCCCACCACACGTGGTGCCGCCGCCGTGGTCAGGAGCCCAGGAGCCCGAGGGGAGGCTCACCTTGGAGGCCGCCACCAGCTGGGCTGTGCTGGCCGCGATCTCGTGGGAGCAGACGATGAGCTCCTCGTACTTGCCCGTGTGAAGCACCACCCTGTCTGCTGACTCCCTGGGGGCAGAGCCGGGCAGGGCCTGGGTCTCCGACCCCCTGGACGGCAGGCCACCTCAACACCCCTCCCCAGATCCTGAGCACCACACACCCTGCTGCCCCCCGACCTGAGGCGACATACACCAGCTGCGTGGCTCCCCAGCCCACGGCCTTGGAGGCGGAGATGAGGCCTTCCGTCCACCTAGAATTCTTGGCGTAAAATTCCTGCTGCGTGGCTGCCCCCTAGTGGCGACAGGAGGGCGGGGCGGACCAGTCAAGGACATCCCGGGTGGCAACAGATCCCCGCCGGTGGGCCCCCCTCCCCTCACCCTGGCCACTAGGGCGCATCCCTGGGCCGTGGAGGATTGGTCTGGGATTCCCAGTACGCTGCATGCACTGGGAGGGCCCGTCAGCACTCTGCACACTCAGGCGTCTCATGCCCAAGAGTAGTCCCGAGGTGGGCTCAAGCCACAGGCCGGGTGATCCGCGACGGAGAGGGCTCTGGAGTCAGGAACCTGTCCCTCCATGGCCTAGCTGTGCGGCCTGCCCGCTAGGGAGGGGGTCCCACCTGGCCCCATGAGACCAGCGGCCCAGCTCACCCTGCCGCTCTCCACGATCTCCTTCTGCAGGCTCGTGGACGTTGTCACCAGGAGCCGGATGGCCTGCCAAGACCAAGACGTGTGTCATTCTTGGGGGCCCGGCCAGGCACAGGGCCCGCCCTGGGTCCCAGCCAGCCCCTCACCTTCATCAGGTCTGTGCAGGAGTTGAGGATCCTGAGGAGCAGAAGGGTGAGGAAAAGAGAGAAAAGGAGCTGCAGTGTGGCCCCAGAAGCCACGGGGGCGTCCGGGTGCTTGGCAGGTGGGCCCGCAGGGTCGGGCGTGCTCTGCGGTTCCCAGGCCTTCTTTCTGGAGAGCAGGAGCCCCTCCCCCCCATCTGGAAAAACTGGGGAACCCGCCCTGGGGCGACTGGTGGGCAGAAGTAGGTCTCACCTCTCATTTACCTCTAGCTTCACCCCAGAGCTGGCATGGCGGGCCTGGTTCATCACGTCCTACACCCGATGGCAGAGCTTTGAGTGGGTGGGGAGGAGGGCAGTGTGCGAGGAAAGGGGACACCCGCACTGGACCAGCCCCGGGATCAGCCACAGAGCCAGGGAGGTGAGGCCCAGGGCCCGAACACCAGGGCCCCCGCCCACCCTCCCACCTCTGACCTGCAGAGGCCGTCTGGCCGTCGCACGGAGGCTGAGTGCAGAGGGGGGTGCAGCCCGCACTCAGCCCAGCGCCCCCCGGGCTCCTGCACCCTGGTCCTCACCTCGATCCTCCGCACCGCATCTTCGATGGCCGCAGACGTGGCCGCCATCTCCTTGTCCACCACAGCCCCGAGTTCCTCCTGACGCACGTCCAGGATCTTGGGCTTCAGCTCCTGGGGGATGAGGGAATCCAGGAGTCAGAGGAGGTGGATTCCACCTCCCACCACCCCACAGAGCCTAGGAGCAAGACTGGGGCCGTGGGGCCCTAGAGGGTAGTGCTCTGTACCCACCCACCCCGTGTCCCACAGCTACAGGTTCTACATGTGAGCACCTATTCAGCCCAAACTGGAAGGAGATGCAGAGAAGCTAGGGACCCCAGCCCAGCACCACCGCCCCCCTCCAGACCCTGCCCCACACTGGGCATCCCGGCTGCAAACCTCACCTGGCCCAGCTGAAGGATGCCCTGCAGGGGGGTCTGCACCAGGCTGGGCCGGGCCTGCAGCAGAGCCTGCTGATCCTGCAGCTGCCTCACGAGCTCCAGAGCCTGCACTCCACACTCCCTGCAGGTGTCGATCAGGCCTGGGGGGAGAGGGCTGAGGGGAGCCGGCGCCGAGAACCCCGGGAGACCCTAGCCGGGTCTGACGCCAGGACCCCCTTTCCCGGGTCCACAGTAAGGAGCTCGTGTGACAAGCCCAGGGCGCACTTACGGTCAGCAGGGTCAGTGGGCGCCAGGTGGGAGGTGGCACTGCCGTGGACGATGGTGTCCGCGGCCAGGTGGGAGAACCGGGTCAGGGCTGCCACAAGGGCAGAGGCGTCTGTGCGGGAAGAATGACAACCCTTAACGCTGCTGCTCTGCAACAGGCCCCGGTGGTGCCTCTCCTGCCTGGCAAGCCCACACGGGCTCCAGTACCCCAGCTCTCAGTGGGAGGGGGCCAGGCCAAGGCCACACAGCTGGAAAGCGGCATCGCAGGAACCACCCCCAGGTCTCTGTGACCCCTGGCCTGAAAGGCTGATCTCTGGACCCGGGCTGGGGCTTCCTGGAGAGGCGCCTGTGGTGGGAAACTGCCCCGAAAGCAGGAGGCGGCAATGGCCCGTGGGCCCGGGTCGCCACCGCTGGCGGCCTCTGCCCTGCCCAGGCCGGCCCCAGCTGCACTCACCTGCCCTGGAGATCAGGTACTGGGCGTGGCCCTTCTCCAGGGCGCTCACGGCATCCAGGGCAGCCTGGGCCCTGCTCACCAGGTAGTCTGCCAGCACAGGGAGAACCGGTGAGGGGCAGAGCCTGGCCTGAGGCCCCGGCCCCCTCCTGCCCACCTCCGTCAGGGTGGGTGGGTGGGTGGGTGGGTGAGAAGTAGGGAAGGGTAACGCCCGAGCGCCTGCCGCCGTGGCCCTACCTGGAGAGCTGGTGCAGCGCAGGTGCAGGGGGTCGTCTAGCTTGCCCACAGCGTCCTGCAGGATGCGCTCGGCCTCGGCAGCGGTGCCCCGCAGCGTGGCAAACTGCTCATCCAGCAGCCTGCGCTGCAGCCCCTGCTCCTGAGACTCCTGGTGGGAGAAGGTGAGGCGGCGGCGAGCCAGCCGGGCCCCAGCGGAGACCCTTGCTGGGGAGGGGCCTTTAGCGAGAGGCCCTGCTGCACCCCGTGCCTGGGCTGCTCCCTCAGGAGCGGGGCACGCAGCTCACGATAAAAGGGAATTCTGCCCCATTCAGCTGTTAGCAGGGTAAGTGCGCGGCGGGGGGGCAGGGTGGCCCGCACCTTGTCTGCCAGCCGCCCCTGCAGCTCATCCCTCTCTCTGGAGCTGCGCTGCTGCTCCTGGTCCAGCGCCGCCTCCTTCTCCCGCACCAGGCTCTGGGCCGCCACCAGCTCAGCCTGCCGCTGCCCCACAACGCTGCTCAGTGTCTCCTTCTCCGCACTCAGCGCATCCAGCCTCGAGCTCAGCTCCAACCCACTCTGGGAACATCGGGCCGGTGGGCAGGGCTTCCAGAGGCCCCGCCTGCCCCCATCCCCACCCAAATCTACAGACCCTCCCTGGGGCCCCAGGAGACTGAAGACTGGCTGAGGGCCCAGGAGCGGGTCCTGTGCCCTGTGTACCCCCTGGGGCTGGGTCAGAGCCACACCCCAAGACCAGGGCAAGGCGCTCTGGACCACGCCCCGCTCTGTGGCAGCCCAGCCTGGGAGGGCCCACACCTGCTCCGCGTGGCTCAGGGCCGCCTGCACCCGCACCAGCTCTCCCGCCTTGGCCTCCAGCTCCCTCTTGAGCTTCTCTAGCTGGTCACTCTGCTCCTCCAGCTACGACGGGAGGGGACAGAACATCACGGGGGCAATGGAGCTGGGGGTCACGGGAGTCTACGGGGCAGGGCCTGTGATCGTGGGACGTACCTTCATCTCTGACTCCCGTTTCACCTGCTCCACCTGGAAGGCCAGCTGCTCCTTCACCCGCGCCACCTCCTCCTGGCTCTGCTGTGTCACCGTCAGCTGCTTGGCCGTGTCTGCGTTCTGCACCGGCGGGGACCAGGGACAGGCTCGGCTGGGCTTGCCTCAGGGCCCCCTCCTCCCACCGGCCCCCGTCCGCGCCCCCCGGGCCTACCTTCCGGAGCAGCTCGGCGTGTGTGGCGATGAGCTCGCTGTGCTTTTCCTTCAGCTTGTTGTAGCGCACCTCGGTGGCGCTGGCCTTCTCTGCGGGGGAGGCGGAGGCTACATCCGTGACCCCCAGCCCGGCGGCGTACCCCCCGCCTCACCCCGCCCCACCCACGCACTTTCCGCCTCCTCTCGCAGCCCCTGGTGGCGCTCGCCCTCCAGCTGGGCGGCGCGCAGCCGGGCCACCTCGTGGCGCAGCTGCTCGTTGTCCACCAGGGCCTTCTGCTTCTGCTTGCGCTGCTCCTCCAGCTCGGCCTCCAGAGCGTTCACCTGGCCCTTCAGCTGCGCCATGTACCGCTGCGCCTGGGCGGCAGAAGGGTGGGGTGTAGGTCCCCCACGTGGGGCAGCCGCCCGCCCCTGCGCTGCTGCCCATGCCCCTCACCTCCAGCTGGATCTTGTCCAGCTCCGTGCGGAGCGTCTCCACCTCCCTCTTCAAGGTCTCTATCTGGAGGTCCCTGGGGACAGAGGTCAGGCGGGGTCTTCCCCAGCCCACGTGGTCTTCCCCAGCCTGCATGGTCCCGGCGTTCCAGTTCACTCAACCGGGACGATCAGGGGACCCGGGCACGGCCACTGGTCCTCTCATCAGCACCCCCTCGGGATTTGAACATCTCAGGTCTGTGTCCCCAGCCAAGATCTTTCGGGATCACAGTTCCCAGAAGGCTGTTTCCCACGATGGTGGGCTCCCCCGGCCCTCACCTGTCGTCCTTCATGGAGCCATTCGGGGGTCCAAATGTCTGCTCAAAGAGGTCAGCCACCACCTGCCACGGCAAAGCACGGTGACCCCCGCCCCCACTCCCCCAGGCCAGGAGGGAGGCCCAGCCACCCCCAGTGCCCCCAGCGAGGAGGGGGCGGCTCACCGCTGGTTCCGCGGCAGGGGGCCCCGAGCCGATCTCGATGAGGTTCTCGGGCTCCTCGTCCTCAGGGGCCTCCTCAGGAATCACCACCACCGGCTTGATGTGCTCGGCCAGCGCCGAGGCCCGCAGGAAGTTGGGGGGTCCCTGAGGGGGCAGCAGGTGAAAGCGACCCAGCGCTCCCCCCAGCAGAAGGCCCTCCCTCTGCCGTTCCCACAGCCCACACGAGGCCCCACATGGTGCCCAGGCTGGCGGCGGCCTCTGGAGGGCGCAGGTACCTCGGGCAGCCGGGGGATCTGGATGAGCCGCTTGAAGTAGAGCATGTCAGAGGCTCTGCGGAAGAAGTTTCTGAGGCTGCGGGGACGGGGAGGGAGGCATGAGGTCAGAGGAGCCAGGCCCCAGCCCGGTAGCCCCAGCACACGCCGCCACCCTCCACCCCGCCCAGGGCTGGTACCTGTGAAACTGCTCATGGAACCGGTCCCGGTGGCCTTGCAGGGTGTCTGCCGGGAGGCCTGGGGGCAGGGAGGTGTAAGGGGACTCCCTCCTTGCTCACTGCTCTGTGCCGGAGACTTCAGATCCGCTCCCTCCCTTCCCCCTCCCTGCTCCTCCACATTCTAGAAACCATCACAGATTAGACAGATTACCTGCCACCTGGCTGCGTCCCACCCACCATCAGGAGGGCCCAAAGAACCCCCTATGAGGAGTTCAGCTCTTGACTGAGTGAGGGAAGGAACCGGTGAGTGGGACGGGCAGAACCCTGACCACAGCGCACCGCACCTGTCTGCTGGTCCGTCAGGTCGCCCTCCCTCGAGTTTGCCCAAGGTTGACACTGGAGCAGCTCACAGACCCCAGCCAGCAGCCCAGACCCTTTCTGAGCACTAAGGAGCCACCACGTGCCTCCCCCAGTCCTCCCCGCCAGCCCAGTGAGCACCCCGCTACCACCTCCGAGGCCAGGCGGTTAAGAGAACTGCAAACATGTAAAACTACGTGGCTCTTCCCACTAAATCTTTGTTTTGGAAAATAGTGATTTTTTTTTATAACAAGTATGTTATTTATGTTAGTGGGTAATGAGTTTATTCCTGTTATGTTTAATTAATAATTAATATCTTAAAGACTGCTTGATTCCCATCCCTGATACAGTCTATCAGCACAGCCCTCTGGGGCTTCGGCGGACCCTCGGGGCCGAGGCCGGCAGGGCTGGGGGCAGCGGGACTCACAGGAGTGCAGCTTGAACATGAGCTTGACCGTGTAGTGGTAGAGGGGGCTGCAGTCCTGGATGACCTGGATGAGGGGGGCCAGGCGGCACTGGCCCGAGGACATCTGGGACACGGCAATGGCCGTGTTGAGCTGCCGGAAAACTGTAAAAAAATAAAAATAAAAAAGGGGGGAGCGGGAGGCGCAGGGGCAGACCCCACTCTGCTTACAGGTATAGTGACGACCATAGTGAGGACGGCGGCTGAGCGCTGGCCCTGACCGTCATCTCACGGCACTGTCACAGCAACCTAGACAGCTGGGTTTGAAGACGGGGCAATGGCCTGGGTAACTGGCTTTACCAGTCCCAGCCGGGCGGTGGGACCCTACCCCAGGCCCTCGGACACCAACATGTTCCTCGAGGCAAGGAAGGACCCTGTGCACTGAAGCTGCCAAGGACCAAGGCCCAGCGCTCCCACAAACTGGGGTGACAGCAAGGTGGGGGGGCAAATGAAATGCAGCTCAGCTCGGCCAGCGTCTCTGGAGAGCTTCCAGGCAGTGGGCCCAGGATGCAGAGCTGGAGAGACAGGGTGACTTCAACAGCCCTGTACCCATGGGCTTCCAGCTCACTCTGAATCCTAGGGAAGGATGGAGGCCTAAGGCTGTGCAGCCCCAAGGCCTCGTTCTGCAGATGTGGACACAGGCCCGGGCTTGGTCAGTCTCACAGCAGCGGGCTCAGGACACGGTTCTGCAAACCCCAGTGGACCCCAAAACCTCACTTGCATTCGGGGTCAATCTCCCCTGACCTCGAGAATCAGCCTTTCATCCGACGGACCAAGTAGGAGGGAAAGAGACAGACATACTGCCACCCCCAACGGGCTTGCTCTCTGGAGTAAGGAGAGAGATGAGCACGTGACACCCAGGGCGGCCCACGTGGGACACGGTTCCAGATGGGTGGCCCCCAACCCGGGCCTACTCTCACCTTGCCTGGGGTGGGGCGATCTGCAAACCTCCGCAGTGACACAAGGACGCCTGGGAGGGAAGGGATGCGGAGGAAGGCGCCAAGTGCTGTCCCTCACCCGCTTAAAACTTAATTACATGTCACGTCAAGTACATTTTCCTTGTAAACAATTAAAATACAGAATACTATTTTGCATTTTAAAACACAATGCAGCCATTTCTCAGCTGAAGGGCATTCAGGACATTTCCCACTTGCGGCTGTTACAAACCTGGGGCGGGGAACGCCCACTCCCCTCACACTCTCAGGGAGACGCTGGCACAGGGGGTGTGGGCACTGGCTGTGGGCTTTCTGCGCCTCCCATCGTGGCGACTGGAGAGAGGCCCATCTCTGCAGCACAGCTGCCCCCAGACTCACCCAGCCTCAGGGTCCAGCCCCCGGCGCCAGGAGGATGCCCAGGCACCTCTTCCTCATTCCTGGTTTTCCATTAAAAAGGCATTTGCCTCTCACTCTCCCGTGGAGAGCGAGAGAGCATCGAGTCACCCACAAGTTGTTCTGAAGCTGCCACTGAAAACAATCACCTCCGCAACCCCAAGAGGGTGAGCCCCCTGAGATTTCCTGTTCAACAGCTACCGCGTTCCTGGGCTGGGAAATCTGACCTGACTCAGAGGCCTTTGACAGCAGAGAACGGGCAAGAAGGTCGAAACCAACTGCCTCGGGGCAGGCTCAGCTAGGAGGTGGATCGGGAACCTGAAGAGGTGGCTCCTGGCACCCCCCCGGCAACCCCCCACCCCGCACCTTGGTGCCAGAGTGGGTATCCTTCGGCCGGGACTGTTCCCTGGACGTACCGCCTGCCTGGTGTCCTGCAGGGGCGGTAAAGGCCTCTCCGTCCCATGCTCTGGGGGCACCTGGAGGCCCTATGACCTGCTCCTGGTGGGAGTGTGGTCCCAGGGGGCAGGTGTGTTCAAGAATGGCTGGCCCCCAGAGGCAGCAGGCCCCGGGTCAGCCCCTCGGCTGGCTCACCTGATTCAGAGAGCTTCAACGCACAGTCCATGTAATCGAACATCTCCACAGTGAGCTGGAAGCTACGGGGGAAGGAGGAGGGAGAGATGAGAGGGAGGGGTGCGGGGCATGGCCCTGCGAGAACCCCCAGGCGGGAGGGGGAGCACAGTCCACGCACACGCCCTTGCACGGATGCACAGACGGCAGTCCTTCAGCCAAAATGCCCAGCTCCAAGTAAGCCCCATCCCTTTAGCTTTAGCCACAGCTCCTGGGCACGTGACGACCTCCAGCCCCAGAGAGAGCACGGCCCCCGGTGGGAACCTGGGTGAGGAACGCCGCAGGAACAGACGGGAAACCGGGGGACTCACACGTTGTTGACGTCGGTCCCAGCGGCCTTCTCCAACACCTCGTCTGTCACCTCCAGGCCCGCAGGGAACTCGGGGTGCTGCGGAGAAGACACCCCCACTCAACCGCAACCCCTCTCAGCTCTGGCCCAGCACCACTTCTAGCTTTTAAGGGAGGGAAAGGGGCTGGAAAAGCCCCCTAGCCTGTGGAGCCACCATCTGCCCCGGGCAGTGACTACAGAGACCAAGACATAGAGGATGGGACGTCCACCTGGAGCTGAGGGCAGGGCTAAGACCACCTCCCGCGCTGGGAAACGCCTCCGGGCCTTCTGACTTCCCTGCCGTCTGTCCCAAGCTCCCCCTTGGGTCAGGTGGGGACAGGACAGATCCCACCCTCTGAGACATCTTGGAGGGAAGAGCCCAGGGTCCCACCAGCCCCACGATTCCCCCGAGGAAACTACCTTGAGGTGGAAGGATATCTTGGTCAGCAAGAGTTTGGTGTAAATATTCACCAGCTGCCCATATCGGTCATGCAAATGGCCCTGTGGAGAAAGGGCCCTGGGTAAGGACACACTGCCCATGAGCTTGCCCAGGAACCCCGCATGGCAAACAAGGCGAGGCTGGAAGATGCAAGATGATGAGCAGGGTGTCAATCCTTCAGCCTCCCACACTGTCACTTATTCATTCAACAACCATTGCTCAACTCACCAGAGGTGGCCAACCTTTCCCAAGGGCCTCTGCCAGCCCCCTCTCTGCCTATCGCTCCCTTCTTCTCACTCTTGCCAGAGAGACTCTCGGGACAAGAGAGCTCCTCGTCCAGGGCAAGAGGCCAATTCTGAGGTGGGACGCTCTATTGAAATGCTGGTGGGGGCTGGGGAGGTACGTTCCGACGGGCGCGTGAACACATCCTCCCTGCAGCCGCCTCCAGACACCACGTCCCCTGCGGCCACGCCTGCTGGGCCCACATCTGCAGATGGCACCAGGGACGCCACCTTCCTTACTTCAAGGGGTGTCCCCTCTGCAAGCCGGTCAGTTCCCAGAGGCCACCTGGCCCCCGCCCCAGCTGCTGGGGCCCCAGCAGTGCTCCCAGAGGGCAGATAAGGCCAGAAGCCCTCTCTCCACTCAGGGGACGCCCCTAATTCCTGAGGGTCATGGAGTGGATCTAGAATACAAGCTCCTGGGGCTCTGAGACTTCACTGTGGACGAGACACTTCTGGAGAGCCTGCTGAAAATGCAGACTTCCAAGATTCAAAAGCTGCCGGTCTTGGGGGCTCAGAGTCTGCACCACTTACCCAGACTCAGGGTGGGGTAGTGAACTCACAGGGACTGAAGGGCTGCTGATTTCTGGAGCCGGAGGGCCCGTTAGGGATGTGTTTGGGACTTCTGCGCCAGGCCTTAAAAGCAAGGCTCAATTTCATCTACTGATGCTCATCGCCCGCCGCCATGGCCCCACTGAACACGGCTCTAACTGTGCTGGGAGGAGGAGGTGGGGGGCACCACTGCAGGTGCTCTGTTCCCCCCTCGGGCCTGTGTGCCAAGCAGGATGGCGGTGGACTTTCCGGGTGGTGTTGCTGGCGAGGCGCTAAGGCCACCATGCCTGCTCCCCGCACCTACCCACAAGTCTCCGATCTCCCGGATGTTGCTCCGGTACCGCTGGCAGTCATGCAGCACCTGCCCAGAGGGGGAGACGAGGAGGGAGGATGAAGGAGCCAGAGCCTTCGTCGGCGGGGGGGGGGGCGGTCCCGACACTTGCTCCCATGTACAGGGTGCAGGCAGCAGGCAGGGTGGGCCAGCCCGGAGCTGAGGGACACAGACGCCGGGACAGCCCTCATTTCAAAGGATGCAGCTCTGGGCCTCCCTGGGGTGTTCAAGAGGCGGCAGACGGAGGGCCCGGGCCCCTGGAACAGCGGCTACTCACGTTGGGGTGCCCATCTCGAAGGACCTTGTGGAGGACGTGGCAGAACTTCCAGCTGAGGATGGAGCTGCTGGGAAGCGGCAGCCCGATGGCATAGGACCAGAAGGTGAAGGCCCCCTTCTCGTGGTGAGTGCCCAGGATGATGCCTACCAGGGTCAAGGCCAAGTGCAGGCAGCAGGGACTCAAGCGTGGGGGAGGTCGGGTGCTCAGCAGGTACAGCTGAACTGGGCGCAGAGAGGCGGGTGGAAGGCTGCCCTCCCCGCCCCACACCCCTGCCTCCGCCTCGGCCACAGCTCACCAAGAGCTACGGCTCTCAGCCAAGCAAGAGAAAGGGCAAGGTCATGGCCCACGAATTTAGCTGGGCCCAGTGGCCTAAGACAATAGGTGGCCTTCCTGAGATGGGACTCAGAGTCTGGAAGGAGCTGAGCGAGGCTGGCCCAAGGCCACAGGGGGACACCCCTCATCAGGCCATCTGGTGCGCCCACTGCTCCCCTAATTCACTTCCCCCACATCCTCTTCACCCTCCCCGCCTCCCCTGGGGCCCAGAGGGACGGAGGCCGCTGGCAGCAGGGAGGATACGCCGGGCATGCTTCTCCTTCACGGGGGCCTCCTGGGTGTTGATGGCTTTGCTGATGCTGATGGCCTGGGAGGGAACAGAGGAGGCAGAGGTCAGAAACCCACCCGGCAGGCTTCCTGGAGAGACCACCCAAAGGGGGAAGGGGCGACACACAGACAGGACCGATCCTTCCAGGCGGTTAAAGGCGAGAGTAGAGATAAGGGAAAAATAGAAATTCTCTAACCTAAGCAAACCAGACCACTCAAGGCCACCACCACACAGAGCTTCCAGAGGCCTGGGAGGTAAGGACGAAAGCGACCCGATGCCACCACCACACAGAGCTTCCAGAGGCCTGGGAGGTAAGGACGAAAGCGACCCGATGCCGCCACCACACAGAGCTTCCAGAGGCCTGGGAGGTAAGGACGAAAGCGACCCGATGCCGCCACCACACAGAGCTTCCAGAGGCCTGGGAGGTAAGGACGAAAGCGACCCGATGCCGCCACCACACAGAGCTTCCAGAGGCCTGGGAGGTAAGGACGAAAGCGACCCGATGCCGCCACCACACAGAGCTTCCAGAGGCCTGGGAGGTAAGGACGAAAGCGACCCGATGCCACCACCACACAGAGCTTCCAGAGGCCTGGGAGGTAAGGACGAAAGCGACCCGATGCCACCACCACACAGAGCTTCCAGAGGCCTGGGAGGTAAGGACGAAAGCGACCCGATGCCACCACCACACAGAGCTTCCAGAGGCCTGGGAGGTAAGGACGAAAGCGACCCGATGCCACCACCACACAGAGCTTCCAGAGGCCTGGGAGGTAAGGACGAAAGCGACCCGATGCCACCACCACACAGAGCTTCCAGAGGCCTGGGAGGTAAGGACGAAAGCCGGCTTGTGCTGCAGGAGAGCAACTCTGATCTGAAAGCTGCGTGTGATTCCTTTTCCCCAGAAGGCGTAGCCCCTGGGCCCCAGGGGAGCCGCCAGTCCCCGCAGGACATCCTCCATCGGGTCTCTCCTCTGGGAGAGGCTGCTGTGGCCTGAGCCCTCTTGCACTCCACCAAAACATGCACGTCACCCCTACTTTACCACGGGGCACGGCCTGGAGACATGAGGCCTCACAGCTACTTTGTGGAAAACCAGGATAAACCAGGTCCCATCGCCTGTCCACATGCATCCTGGACGAATCCTGACTCAGCTCCCACCCCCACCGACACAAACAGCGGCCGCAGCCCTGCCAGGGGTGGCAGGAAGGGGGACCCGCTTAGCACACATGCTGCTACCACTCAGGCCCTGAGCAAGCGGCAAACTCATCCTCGATGCAGGTCCCCTCCCACCTCCAGCTGCTGGAGTCTTGTCTCGTCCCCCTTAGTTCAATACCACCTCTTCCGAGAAGTCTTCCTGGATGTGACTGCTCCCGCACACAGGCTCAGGGCACTTACTGTCACCCCCATCCCACTCACCCAGGAACCGCCGCCGGCCCTGGGTTTACTTATGGATATGTTTTAATTCTGTACCTGGCGGCAGGTCTTGTAAGCCTCTGTCCACCCACCCAGCCCTGAGCTGGGGGCATCTGTGCTTGTGGACCGAATGAGAAGAGCTGCCGGTGCCATTGGTGGGAGGGACAGGATGAGGTCCCTGACCAGTGCAGACTCCTCTCTAGGTCAGCCGATTCTCCCACGTCTCCCACAGGTCCTCCACCAGGGCCCACACTGCCCCAGGCCATCCAGGGGGCTCGCTGAGCAGGGCAAGCTGTGCGCTCACCCTGCAGCCCGGCCCTGCGTGGACTTGTCCACAGCAGGCCCAGCAGTGGCGGGAGCGGGACAGGGCGGAGAGGCAGCCCCGAGGGGCAGCAAGAGCTTTCTTTCTTTTTAAACCAGAGGCCACTGTGCTCTCCACCTCTGGCTTGGGAACAATATTAACTGCCCCTGCTGGGCAAGGAGGCGACTTCTCTCATCTACAGTCTGCTGTGACCCTACTGTGGTCCTGCTTTGCAAAGCAGTGAGATTCCCTCTGTAAGAAAAGCAACCCCCTGAGAGCCATGGCCGCGCTTTCTGCTCAGACTCACGGACCTAGGAGCTGCTGGGGGCTGGGCTAGCCCCTCGCACCCACCCCAGCAAGGCTGGCTGACCTCCTTTCACACACAGCGCCCATTGTGGCCATTCCCCGGGGCTCGGGGAGAGCGGGTCTGCAGCACGCAGCACACCAGGCCCCTGGGACACGGACGACTCTCCCAGCATCAAGGCTGGGCTGGGGGAGTGGCTCTGGCCTCGCAGTACCGGGGTCCTGAGAGGAACGCAGACAGGCTCTGGCACCTCTTACACTCCAAGCCTCAGCGAGCCAGACACGAGGGCTCCCTCACCATCTGTTCTGTGTTTGCCAACTCGGCCTCCCCGAGGCCCCAGCGCCTGCCTTCCCTCCACAGGCATCACCGTGAGAGAGGCCGGACCCCGAGTGTACCGTTCCCGGCCCCGTGAACATCACGCCCTGCCAGGCAGAACTCTGCCCACAGCAGCAGCGATGAGGACAACAATCGACAACCAGCAATTCCCGGGCACTTGCTCCCCTGCGCCAGGCACAGGCAACACGCTCCCAGCAGCAACCCTAGCGAGTGGGCGTGGCCCCACTTTCCTGATGAGGAAACTGAGGCTCAGGGAGTTGGGGTATCTCGTCCGTACAGCTGATAAGGGCAAAGGCAGGTCTGGCTGTGTCCTGAACGTCTGCTATCCAGCTCCCAGGCACCTCCCTCCAGTACAGGTACAGAGCTGGGAAGAGACACAAGCCCATAAGCCGGGAGTGCCTGTCTCGGGGAGGGTGTGTAACCCCATCCCCCAGCTGCCCTGACACTTGAGCTGGCTCTGATGACTGCCACCTGTTCAGAAGATCCCAGGCAAGAACAGAGCAGAGCCAAAGTCACACAGGCAGAGCAAGCTACCCAGGAGGCCGGGGATGCAAAGATGACACCTGCAGTCCCAGCAAGTGCTCTGTCCTCCGCAGATGCCCACGAGGGGCGTGCTGACCCCCCTCCCCCCCAGGGCCTGCAGCTGGAGAGCAGAAGCAGAGACGCCCTGAAGAGATGGGCTGGTGGGGCCGGCGGCCCAGGGTAAGCATTCCCACCGCGCAGCCTTCCCCAGAGGCTGCTGGGCACAGGTTTTTACTTCACCGTCGGTCCAAATGTATACGGAGCGCCCTCACGGCTGGGCCCTGGACCCCCGGAAAGAGTGCCTGCCCCTCCCCTCTGGGGAATCTGCTCGCCTGTCCCCTCCCTGCCGCCACTCTACTTAAATCTGCCGATTTATGCTTCTCCGTGTGGTCAGCACCCAACAGTGTCTTCCTTATTTGTCTCTTGTCCTCCTCCCACTCCCAGCCCACGTCTACGCCATGGGGGGGAGGGGAAGGGGGGAGGGGAGGAGGGGAGTGGTTCCGCCTCTCTGGGGCTGCTGTGGCCCCAGCCCCTAAACGGTGCCTGGCACATGGAAGGTCTTCAGAGGCAGTGAGGGAGGCTCCCGGGCCCCAGAGAGAAGTGGTGACTCAGGCACACGGGAGTCTGTCTGGCCCCCTCCGCCCAAGCGGTGCCGCCCGCTCCCCGCGCCGGCTGTAGGAACAGGGTCCCTCCCGGCGGGAACACGGCCCTGCTGTGTGCAGGCGGCAGATGTGTGGACCGGGAGGCCTCACAAGGAGGCACAGTGCTCACACAGAGGCGGGTCTGTAGACACTGCACAAGCCTGCTTTTCCGCCAGGCGGGGCAGCCAAGCCCCGTCCCAGGAGGGGGCGGCAGGCCCCAGGGATGCCCGTCCCTCCCCTGCCCGTCCTGAGCGGGCTGCAGAGGCGGGGAGAGCACTGGGGCTCCTCTCCTCAGCCCTGGAATCTGTGCTGGGCGACTCTGACGTGGCTTAGCTCCTGGGTTTACAGTCCAGGTGCAGCTCTGACCGCAACATCTGGTTCCATCTACACAAGCATGGCATCCTCACACCAGCCCAACGAGCGACTGTAGGAAGCCTGAAGGAGGAGGGGCGGTCAGAGGGGCACCGGGGACCATCGTGTGGGCTCTCTCTAGCTTGCCAGCCTGCAGAAGGCTTCCTTCCGCCCTGGTACAGGGGCAGTTCTGACAACAGCATGTATAACCCCTCACGACAGGCAGGATCAATTGCCATGGAGAGAGCCTTCTGGGAGACAGAAGCTTCGAGTGGAATGGATTGATTAGGGGGCCTGGGTGCCGAGATGGACGAGCCAGAGCCGGAGAGAGAGGGTCCTGGGGGGGGCGGGGGGGCAGGTGGCGACCGTCTTGGGGATCTGTTTATCTGACTTCCCACTCGACCTCTGAGTGGCCATGGATCGGGGGCAGGGAGCAGCCAAGCAGGACAAGAGCGGTAACGGTGGGTCTGACACCCCCAGATATGCCCAGGGGGGCTCTGGGGGAGGGAGCTGGAGGGCGGGCAGAAGCGCTTCTCAGAGCCCTGAGGGTGGGTGACTAAACAGTGTCACGGCCATTCAGACTACCGCTGCTCCTTCAGTGCTGGAAAAATCCGAGCCCAGGCCCAGGGAGCCACCTCCCAGCGAGGGGCCTGACCCTCCGGAGGGCGGCGGGGGACAAGGCCGAGGGGTGGAAAGGCTCTAGCAGCCTCTGGAGACACAGCCAGAATTGCTGGCACCAGGAAGCTGGCAGGAGGCATATCTCATGCCAGAGGCCAACAAACTGGCCTCAGTAAATGAATAATAAAATGATTTCTATCGAGTTCAGCCATGTGCCAGGCACCGGGCCGAGCACCTCACATTATCATCTCGTTTAATCTCCTAAGTAACCCTTGAAGCATGTGGATGAGGGAATCAAAGCTCAAGGTCACAATGACGAACACAGGCACTATTCTAGGCACTGTCCCCACAGAGACAACCCTCCCCCGTTAAGCCGGGTCGAGCAGGCTGCTGGCTCTGTAGACTGTCCCCTCAGCCACCACCGGGTCCCCGCCGCCTCTCTCACTGGGGGAGGGGCCGGGCTAAGGGAGTCGTGCGCCAGCACGCACGTCCTCTGGTGCCCCCCTTTGTCCCCCTGCAGGGACCCAGCTCCCGAGGGCCTGGTGTCACTCAGGGAGGACCTGGCCCAACTCCAAGTCAAAATGCAGGTTCTGGATCCAGGATTCGTTCAAACCGCAGGTAAGAACAGCAACTGTGTGGCACCGAGCAGCTCAGGGGGCTCCCCCACGGCTCCCCCATTCCCGTAGGCGAGGCCTTTGGACCCTGGGGCCCCCTCTGGGCCTTCAGCTCGGCTCCCTCCCAGGGCGGCTTCTGTCCTGCAGCCAGGGCGGGGACGTCTGGGAAGGCCTCTTACAAGGGCCCCACTGGGTCCATGGGAGCCAGAGCCTCAGGACACACCTGCCCCTGCTTCCAGGAACAATCTCGTTCTTGTTCGTCACATAAAAACCCCATCTGGTGCCAGCAGAGGCCCTGGGAGTCAAGCCTGAGGAGGCAATCCCCAGACCAGGCCAGACAGAGCCACCAATGGCACTTGTTCCTGGACAGGAGACTCCCAGGGACACACGAGAAAGCATCTAGCTGCTGGTTCAGGAGAGGCGCGACCCGGCTGAGGCAGCGGGGCCGGGGCAGGCGCCCCAGCAGGTGATATTCCCAAGAGCCTTGGCACCTGCTGTGGACTTGAGACAGAAGCCTTGGGGTGTGGACACCGTCAGCGAAGCCGGGCAACCAAGCTGGGACGCTCTGGTCAGCAATTGCACACAGCAAGCCCTTCCCTGCCCCGTCGCCTGTGGGGCTGCATGCCAGACAAAGGGGGCCCAGGAAGAGCCACGGGGAGAGGACGGTCACTGAGGATAGAGCAGGAGAGCGGTGCATGAGGCCACAGCCCGGTGCGCCCCAACGCTGGCCACACCATCCTAGAAACCCACAGCCCCTGCAGGGGGTCAGAACCAAGTGACCGCAGAGGCTGCAGCCCTGGACGTTCTCTGCGAGATCCGACGTCCTCCAGGCCGTGGGGAGCTCTGCACAGCAGAGGAATGTGGACTCGGGGAGACCCCTTCCCCAGGAGCCCATGTGAACGGGGCCAAATACAGGTCTGCTCACCCAGTTCCACCATTGCCAGCCATGGCACCCCAGCGCACAGGCCCCGGTCCCGTCCACTCCGACCCACAGGGGCGCCTTCACTTTAGAAGCTTCCCCTTCCCCGTCTGGGAAGCAGGAGCAAAAAACCCTTGAACTCTTTGAGAATGCAAACATACACAAAGTATGTCTGGAACATCTAGCTTTGTTCTAGCCACACCGTCTTCCTTCTGTTCCTCAAACAGGACAAGCCCGGTCCCACCCCCAAGCCCGGCTGTGCTTCTGGGGTCACCCTGCTCTGAGTTAAAACGCCCCTCCTGGGGGGGTCTCCCCCAACCATCCTAGCTAAAGCAGCCCTCCCTCCACACAGATAGCTTCTTCCTGGTTACTTTCACCCAGGACATTTATTCCCTGAAACTATCTTTTTTTTTTTTTTTTTGCGGTACGCTGGCCTCTCACTGCTGTGGCCTCTCCCATTGCGGAGCACAGGCTCCGGACGCGCAGGCTCAACGGCCACGGCTCACGGGCCCAGCCGCTCCGCGGCATGTGGGATCTTCCTGGACCGGGGCACGAACCCGCGTCCCCTGCATCGGCAGGCGGACTCTCAACCACTGCGCCACCAGGGAACCCCCCTGAAACTATCTTGTTTACCATGTATTCTGTTTCTACCTCTGACCCCTGAACAGACGTACTTGGTACAACAAATCCTGTTGGTCTTGCTACCTGCTGTACCTCCAGTCCCGAAACCCGTGCCTGGAGGTCAATAAATCTTTACTGGATGAATGAAAGAGTGAACACTTGAATGAACGAAAGCTCTTTCAAATATAAGTACTGGTTAAATTCAAGGCAGTGTGTGTGTCTCTTTCTCTAGCTAATAATTTATCCACTAGAGTTATATAGTAAAGGCAACTATAAAACATTTTCTATTTTTAAAATCAACCCTGAAATGAATCAGACTCAATCCTCCTCATTCTGTTATCATGACGCGCTTCACGGTGGCATTTGGCAGGGACAGAAAAACATCCTTCAAAGAGCCGGGTCACAGGGACTGGCAGAGAGGTGGGTTATCCTGCTTTAGTGTTCCCAAAGAGTTGTTTGAAGGACAGAAAGATCTCATTCAAATGCTTTGCCACCTCAAAGGCCATTGATGAAACCAAACACAGGATTTCTGTAGCCGAGGAGGCGGCTGAATGCGGTCTCAGGCAAAGCGGTGGGGGGCTCTGGGCCAGAGGTCTGCAGCTCAGTCATTTCAGCAGAGGGAAGTCAGTGCGGCAACACCACCCTGCGATTCAACCGTCTCTTCCCTTTATTCACGTCCCCCAGTGCCTGCTCTGTCCGGGCCTCTCAATCATTCGACCATTTATGAAACTGCAGGGAGGGCCGGCGCTGCGGCCACGGCTCCTCTGCAGGAGCCCTCGGCAGGATCCTCCCATCCACCAGCATGCGGCTCACTGGGGGACACTGCCACCTCTCCCCCGGGCTCTGCAGGTGACACATGAGGAGGAAGAGATAGGAGAGGAGGACGTGGCCCGAGTCCCGCCTCCAGGAGGGACAGGGAGCCAGCCTGGGCAGCTCCTTGCCTGGGCCCTGGTGACACCACTCCATAGACCTGTCTGTCCCACAAGCCAGGGGGCTGAGCCACTCCCTGGCGGGAGAACCTAATGCACTTGAAGGTTGTGTTTATTTCAGCAAGAGGAAAAACAACTCCACCTCTACTAAACTTTTCTCCAAGAACTCAGTCTTTCCCTGCAGTGGGAGCCATGGCTTTTTAGGCCTCACTGAGTGGCAGCATCAAAAAAGGGAGACCCACGGGCCCCCGTGGCACCCATTTATTCAGCGCACGCACGCCGAGCGGGTCCCCCGAGCCGGGCAGTCCTGGGTGCTAGCACACAAGGAGCCAACATTGTCCGTGCCTGAGGATCTTGGGGTTCAGAGGGTAGTGCTTAGGGGCTTGGAGGGGGAGGCAATGCAATCCCTTCTCCGTGACCCTGGATCTAAACACACGCCCGACCTCACGGCCGTCCACTCCTGCCGGTTCAGCTGCAGGGTTTGGGGAGATGGGAATAGTGGGAATAATATCGTGAGAACTAGGGCAGCCTAGTAAGGCTCGGGCAGGAGGAAAGCGGTTGACGGCTTCGCAAACAAGGTGATATTTGAGTCCACCCTGGAGTCAGGTGGAGCTGGGGGGAGCGGGCTGGGGGGAAGGGTATCACTGACAGCGCGGCCGGCTGGCAAAGGCTCTTGAGGCCCCAGCTCAGGTTAGCCGGCTGCGTTTCCCTGTCCCCCCGCCAAGCAGGCCTAGACTCGACTCCAGAGTTTCCACTTCGCGCTGCTGGACTCAGTGCCCAGGCAGGTTTTATTCACAAATGGGACGCTGGCCTGGGGGCAAGGTCAGGAGGGCCGGCTTCCCCCAACCTCCCTGGGGCTCCTCCCTGGGGCACCTCCCCGGGGCTCCTCCCTGGGGCTCCCCACTGGAGTATCTTCCAGAGGACGGTGTCACCTGGAAGCAGGCCCTGCCGTCCTGGAGAACGGGGCACCGCAGGATCGCTCTTCCAGGAACGGGCTGCTCCCCACCTTCCCAAGTCCGCCCAACCCCCGTGGCGGATCTACTGCCCTCCCCAACAGCCCCAGCTCCCCATTCACAGACGCTCAACTAGAGGCTCAGGGACAGAACCAAGGGGGCATCATTTCCATTCCTTCAGTCCAGCCCACCTTCCCATACACAACGTAACAGCCAACAGCCGTTCAGTGCAGCATTCACTCCGCCCCAGGAGCTGTGTCATCCTGCAAATCCTCCATGACTCGGGCACTACTATCCATGTTTCAGACGAGGAGACTGAGGCACAGAGTCTCGCTCTTAACAGCTCTGCCACAGCACACCTGTTCATCTCCCACCTCCTTCGTCAAGATGAAAACCCTTGGAGGGGATGAGAATGAGCTTCATCTTCCCGTAGCACATCCCAGAGCACCAGAAGCAAGCCCACATGTACACAGTAAGTGGTCCCTCGTGAACGCGTCGTGGGACAAACGTACAGAGATGGGGAGGGGGAGGGGAAGGACGAGCAGCCACAACCCCACCCCAGCCTGAACCAACAGGTCACCGGATACCCGGGGAGCCCAGGGGGCCTGCGGCAGGAAACCCCAGGAACCAGGAAGTCAGCAGCTGCCCCGAGCATCACCAAGCTGGCTGATGCGGCGGCAGCAGGTGGAGGGTGCCCGAGGGGCACGCGACAGCAGCGCAGCTGGAAGGAAGGGCACGGCTCACCGCCCGCCGCAGCTGGCCCACCTCCGGGGGCCGGGGAGGAAGGCAAGTGCCGCTGGGGCAGCTCACTCGAGGCTCTGCAGGCAGCATCCTGGGAGGCGTGAGCCTGGTTCTTTCCCTCCTCCTTTTCAGAAAGCCTCGCTCACCTCTGTTCTCTGGCCATTCCACCAGCCTGCAGTGGGTGCCAGGCCCCTTGCCCCTGCCCTCAGGGAGCTGACCGACGTGGGCAGAGCTCGGGGGGTGGTTCTGGCTTTCACCATGTGGTTTAGATTTCCTCCCAAGCTTGGGGGTAGGGGAACTTTTTTAAAATAAACATTTAAATGAGGCCCAGAAAGGGGTTGGTAGCTAACAGTGTGGTAATGCCACATGAAGACATTAAGGGAGCGTGTGTAACTATTCACAATAGCCAAGACACGGAAACAGCCTAAATGTCCATCGACAGATGGATGGATAAAAATGTGGTATGTATATATATACATATATATATATATCCACACACACAATGGAATATTATTCAGCCATTAAAAAGAATGAAATAATGCCATTTGTAGCAAAATGGATGAACCTAGAGATTATCATACTAAGTGAAGCGAGTCAGAAAGAGAAAGATAAATACCATACGACTTCACTTACATGTGGAATCTAAAATACGACACAAATGAACCCAAATACAAAACAAAAACAGACTTACAGACTAGAGAACAGACTTGTGGTTGCCAAGGGGGAGGGGGTGAGGGAGGGAAGGACGGAGTTTGGGGTCAGCAGATGTAAACCATTACATATGGGATGGATAAACAACAGGGTCCTACCGTAGAGCACAGGGAACTATAGTCACTATCCTGTGATGAACCACAATAGAAAAGAATATACACATATAACGGAGTCACTGTGCTGTACGACAGAGATTAAACACAACATTGTAAATCAAATATACTTCAATAAAATTTTGTTTAAAAAAGGCAGTGTGCATAAGTCTGCCTGCCTGGCAGAGGGGGTGTTGGCATTTGTGGGAAGGGAAGTCAGGGCAGAGGAAACAATGTGCAAAGGATGGGAGTCCAAAAGACTATTGCCAATTTGGGAACAGCCTTCAAACCAGAAACTCAAGTTCCCAAACACCTGTGTCCTGTGGCTTGCCTTCAGTAATGAGATTCTAAAGAATTCCTGGCTAGGGAACTTTAAGAAAACAGACCGGGCTTCCCTGGTGGCGCAGTGGTTGAGCGTCCGCCTGCCGATGCAGGGGACATGGGTTCACGCCCCAGTCTGGGAAGATCCCTACATGCCATGGAGCAGCTGGGCCCGTGAGCCATGGCCGCTGAGCCTGTGCATCTGGAGCCTGTGCTCCGCAACGGGAAAGGCCACAACTGTGAGAGGCCCGCGTACCGCCAAAAAAAAAAAAAAAAAAGAAAAAGAAAATAGACCTATGCGCCCAGGACTCCAATCCAAGCCAAATCACTCCAAATCTCCAGCATTTAGACACAGAAGAGTTTAAAAGCGCCCCAGGTGATTCTAACACCCTGACGTCCAATCCAGTAGCTGCTGGCCACGTGTGGCTAATGAAGGCCTGAAATGGGAGCCCAAATTGAGATGTGCTATAACAAACACAAAACAGAGTTTGAAGACTTGGTAGGAGGAAAAGAATGTATAATTCATAATTTTTATAGTGATTACGTGTTGGAGCGGCTATATTTTGGATACACTGGGCTAAATAAAATATATGATTAAAGTGAATTTCACCTGTTTCTGTTTGCGTCTTAGTGTGGTTAAGTAACCTAAAGACGATACACGTGGCTCCTATTCTGTTTCTACTGGACAGCGTTTTTCTAACGTGAGCTGGCCTGAGAAGCCCTGAGTGTCAATAAATGTTAATTTTTACAAGATTGCAGTTCCACAGAGGCTGCAGAAGGGACACGCCACTGACCTGGAAAATTGGACCTACGAACAGTTTTCCACCTGCTGCTCCCCCCTCCACAGCTCCCACCCCACCAGAAAACCCCTAACACCTGCGGAGCTTTACCCCCGAATGCCTGTATCTAATGCCCTTCTTCCCCGCCGGGCCTGGTGTACTGAGCAGCGTGGCCCCTCTCTCATCCTAACCTTACAGGAAGCTTTTGGGCTCTGTTTCCATTTCCTGCAGGGGAAACCGAGGCCCAGATGGCAAAGGTGCACTTAGACAAGGAAGAAGCAAGGTTGGAGTTTAGCATTTCCAGGACTCCAATCTGCTGAGTCCTCACCCATGCTATACCTCAAAGACGGATCTCCTCCCTCATGGAAGGTATGAAACAGTTCTCTCATAAAGCTTTTTGGGGGTGGGGAAGGGAGAAAGATGGCTAGCTGACCGTTTGCAGAGCACTGTACTACGTGTTTTGCATCCTGTAGGTATTCATGGCCCACTGCTGCTGCAACAAATGGCCACTGTTGGCTCAGTGGTTTAAAACGACACAAGTTTATCATCTTACAGTTCTGGAGGTCAGAAGTCCAAAACGGGTCTTCCGGGGCTAAAATCAAGGTGCCAGCAGGGCTGCGTTTCTTCCTAGAGGCTCCGTGGAAGAGTCCACTGCTTTGCCTCTTCCAGCTTCTAGAGGACGCCCACGTTCCTCCAGCTTCAAAGCCAGCGATG
The DNA here is from genome assembly GCF_963924675.1 of Phocoena phocoena. Classification (NCBI taxonomy): domain Eukaryota; kingdom Metazoa; phylum Chordata; class Mammalia; order Artiodactyla; family Phocoenidae; genus Phocoena; species Phocoena phocoena. The sequence goes on along the minus strand of NC_089231.1, from coordinate 83,566,699 downwards.
TCCGGTGGCGTTGTCCTCACCTCACACCACCCTGACCTCCTCCCTGGCCTCCCTCTTCCACATTTAAAGGCCCCGTGATTACACTGGGCCCACCTGGATAACCCAGGCTACGCCCCCTATTTTGAAGGTCAGCTGATGAGCATTTTCTTACCCAGGGCTGTAACATATTTACAGGTTCCAGGAATTAGGACGTGGACATCTTTGAGGGGTCCCTCTTTAGCCCACCCCACCATTTCTATCCCTTAAAACAGCCCTAGGAAGTAGATGGAGTTGTCTCTATTTTTATAGACCAGGAAACAGGAGTTAAGCACAGGCTAGCACTCGGGTGTTGGTTACCGCTCTCCATGATACCACACCATCTTTTTAACGAGACAATCAATTTTCAGGTTCAGAACATACAGGTATACTGTATGCCACACTGTTCTGCATTCAGGATACTACAACAACAAAAAGCCAATACAATTTTGTCACTTCCATTTTGAAAAGGGGTTTTATCACCAAAGGGACTAAAGTCTTGGGGAAGAATAGACCAGCTTTCTGGACAGTGCCCCTGGGACTACACACACGCACTCACATGCCCACATCATACAGCAAACACAAGTACCTGCCACGCGAAGGACGCATGACTGCCCCCTTCCTTCACACTCCCAACTGCGGCGGGGAAGGAACCTTTTTGCAAAACAGGGTGTGGCCAGTCAAGAAAGCAAATATGGAAGCATTTTTCCTCCTCTTGACCCAGAAACCCAGGAGGAAAAGCGAGGCTGGCGGGATGGTAGGGGACTTAAGTTCTAAGGAAACCAAAGTGCGCCTCTGCTACACAGGACGCTGTGGTCAACGTGAAGCCACAGGCAGTGCAGATCAAAGGGAAGGTGTGTCAGTGGGTCGGATATACTATTTTCTGTCCAGAAGGAGACCTGTAAGCGGCAACCTCAGCTCTCCTCGTCCTTTCCACCAACGAGGTCTGGCTGGCAGCTCACTAGATATTTCTGGGAGCGATCTAATTAAATATTAACCATGCACAAAACCTGATTCCTACATCCCTCAATAAGTCACTCTGAAGATAATCAAATCTAGACACTGAACCTGAATTCCATGTTTCCAGAAAATAGCCCTGGAATGGGTAAATCCTATGAGATTCACCTACTAGAAAGAATTATTCATGAGAAAAACCCAACCAGCAAAAACAAAACACCCTCTTGTTTACCAAACCAACCACCAGAATAAGTTGTCCTGTATCAGAGATGCTTTCTCTTTGACCTTCAGAAAGCTTGCCCTTGATTTATAACAATTTAAGAGTAAGATCAATGAACTTGGCCCTTTAAATTCCATCTCCTCTAGGTAGCAATCTGACCTCTTTATAGCTCCTCAAAACCACAGAAAAAAACAAAAAAATCAGTGAATGAATAAATCTTCTGACAACATCCAGATTCTCCCTGCCAATTAACATTTTCTCCCCTTCCTTCCGCAAGTTTCTGGCACAATTAATTATGTATTAATGATTTTAAATTAAATGCCACATGTGTTTTTATGACGGGCTATCCGGGCTGAAAATACACCAGGGGCCAGATGATGACGATGACCACAAAGGCTAAATTAGTAATTTGCGGCTCAGCTGGTTCAGCACTAGTCTTTTATGGAGCCAAGGTTTTGTCATTTTCCTTGTTAATCTCAAGCACAAAGGTTAGATGTTTCCCCTGCATTTTTTTCTTACTTCAAAACAAAAGTTATTGTAGGCTGCATGTGCCAACTTGATTTGAAAGACACCACACAAGTCACCGCTCCTGGCAGGGAGAGGTGGGAAGGACCTTGCTAACGGCAGACACAAATGTCATCATCCTACTTTAGACAGGAGTGAGTGGGTTCCTTCTGGCTTTTGGGTTTTGTTTTCTGGGGGTTTTTTTGGCCGCGTCGTGCGGGATCTTAGTTCCCAGACCAGGGATTGAACCCGTGCCCCCTGCACTGGGGGCGTGGGGTCTTAACCACTGGACCGCCAGGGAAGTCCATGGTTTATTTCTAAAGTAAAAATTTTCTGCTGTTTCAGTCCTGGTTGACTTACTTTGGCAAAAAACCCAGTATGCTCCCCCCCTCCCCCAGGCATAAGAATACCTCAGTGTTTGTCAAATAAAAAGGAACAGAAAACCAGAAACAGCAACGCCCTCATCAGTGTGGTCTCAGCAGGAACACATGGACAAATACACACCCCCGTCATTGTTTCATTTTTAAAATAACCCTCCCAGGATAGGCCACCCTCTGGAAGAGATGCGGGCGCGTGGGAAGTGCAGGAAGGGAGCCCTAGGAAGTTTCTGTCTGTCAGGCGCCGTCATTTAATAAGGGGGTGTGAACCTGTTTATACGTGGGCCAGCGCTCGGGCAAACAAGTCTGGCTACAGACGTGAAACTTTTCGCCCAGCAGATAATAAGATATTGTGCGGCCCTGAAAAACAGCTCAGGAGAAAAGGAAGCAGGGAGTTTCCTTTAAGGAAATGCATTGCATCTCCGAGGAGGGGGCATTCTTTTAAGCCGTGGGAAAAGTAGACGGAACCCGGGAGAGGCGGCGCGGCCTGGGCGGAGAAATCCAGTCGGGCCGCCCCGGCCGGGCGCACCCGGGCCCGGGACGCACCTTGACCCCACCTGGCCCCCAGCCGCGTCTCGGCTCCCTCCACCTGGCCCCTCCCAACCCTCGGCTCCTAGCCACCTCGGTCCCCGGCCGCCTCTCAGTCCCTGGACACCTGGTCCCCCGGTCGCATCTCAATCCCCGGCTTCATCCCAGTCCCCTGCCACCCCGGTGCCCCGCCACCTCGGGCCCGGGCGCCGGCTCGCGCTTCCGGTTCACCTGCGCGCGGGTCGGCTCGGGCGGCGAAGGCCGGGGAGCTGGGTGGCCGCGGCCGAGATGCGGCCGGGGGCCCCCAGGTGGCCGGGGAGCAAGGGGTCCGGGGAGCGGCCCGAGCTCCCGGCGCTCTGGAGGCGGGCGCAGGCCGGGCCCCGAGGGACGCGTGTGAGGGGAAGGGGGGACGGCGCCGCCCGCCCGCCGCCCCGCCGCTCGCCTGGGTCTTGTCGAACTGCTCGCGCTCGGCCTCCAGGCTGTGGCCAGGCCTTCGGCTCAGCACCCGCGCCGGCACGTTCTTGATGCTGTTCATCCTGCCGCCGCCTGCGTTCCTGGGCCCGGCTCCACGCGACTGAGCGATCCAGGCCGGCCGCCCGCACCTAGGCACCGCGAGGCCGCCCGCCGTACGGCGCCGCCCGCCGGGGGAGGAGCCGCCGCCGCCGCCGCCCCGCCCATGCGCCCCGCCCCGCCCGGCCGCGCCCCTGGCCAGGGTAGGGGCACGGTCCGGGGCCCCCAGGCCCTCGACGCCTCTCGTGTGCGAGCGGAAACACCAGTCCCTCCTCCGTCCTCGCACACACCCTCCGCCCGGACTCACCAAGTCCTGTCCACACCAGGCCAGGATCTGGTTAATTGGAGAAAACTTGGCCTCGATGAAATCTGACCAATGGAATCACAACTGGACATTTTTTTCTTTCCTTTATAAAAGTCCTGTATTACTTTATGTGTCAAAGGCATACCATTGAGCTGTCCACTCTGTGTGCATCTCTAATGCAACTGCAGCTGTTATCAACGCGGGACTGTGCGATGACTTTTCAGAGACTGCGGGCTCTGCACGAGGACACCTTGCAAGAGTTGAGAAACGGTAAGGGGACCAGGAGAGGCAGGGCTGGGACAGCCTGCAGACAGCTCTGGACCAAACGCAGAGCTGGGCCATCAAAGTGCATGGAACAGTTGCCACAGGAGGTGGTGTGAGATTTTTAAAAACACTGTTATTACTCGTTTGCTTTTAAAATTACCGGTCACAGAACTGAAGTTTTTCTTTTTTTTTTAATCTCTCAAATGGTTATTTTGTTTCTGCTATCCTCAGCTTTCCTCTCAGAATATAGGTGTGAAATCACCCAATACAGGTACTAGGGAAGGTACACCCCCTTTGAAGAGGGAAGGTGATGCCTACATAACCCTGAACATAGTCTCCCTGACCCTTTCTGTAACCTCACTGGTTCCTTACTGCCTGTCCCAGAGCTGACACTGGGAACTTGAAAGATGTATTTAACAAGGCTTTCCTCTCACTCCCCTAAAGATAGAAAATAACCACGCTTTATCTAATTCCAATCACCGAAAAGCTTCTTTACCAGAATAACAATAGCTAATATTTACTGAATGTTTATTACTTGCTAGGCACTGGACAAAACCCTTTACTTGTATTATTTCATTTTTTTTTTTTTTTTGCGATACGCGGGCCTCTCACTGTTGTGGCCTCTCCCGCTGCGGAGCACAGGCTCTGGACGCGCAGGCTCAGCGGCCGTGGCTCACGGGCCCAGCCGCTCCACGGCATGTGGGATCTTCCCGGACCCAGGCACGAACCCGTGTCCCCTGCATCGGCAGGCAGACTCTCAACCACTGCGCCACCAGGGAAGCCCTGTATTATTTCATTTTTAACTCTCAGCACTCTAGTCAATAGCTGTGGTGGAATAAGGCCTGCAGTAAAGGGATTTGCAGGCTCCAGACCAGCTGTTTCTCGGACTCATTTTTCCACATCCAACGAAAGCGCTTTTCCTGTGATCTTCACACTTAACACAGCATCTTCTTTTAAAGCAGGCAACACCCCTCTGGGTTTAGAATGTCTGCCACAGGGACTTCATCAGCAACCAACTACCACTCTTTCAATAATAAAGAGTTGATTACTGTGCCAGGTGCTGGGCTCAATACTGTTGGGATCCCAGAGTACTTGCTAAAACATCTCTATTGAATGTAATTTATCTGTTTGTAAGAAAGGTTTTTGAGCAGCTGGAGGGCAAGGACCACCCTGTCTTACTCAGTTTTGTTTGTTTGTTTTGCCCGCACTGCACAGCTTGTGGGATTTTAGTTCCCCAACAAAGGACTGAACCCAGGCCCTTGCGGAGTCCTAACCACTGGACCACCAGGGAATTCCCTGTCTTACTCAGTTTTATACCTTCAGTGCCTAGCAGGGTGTCTGGTGCATTAGCAATGTCCAGTAAAAAATGTGTGTGAAAAGAAGGAGTTGAAAAAGTGAGTGAACAGCCCCCTACAATTTGGCACTTCAACATACGGCTTAGTTTTATGAAAGAGCATTCCTGGGAACAAAAGGACACAAGCTTCCCCACTCTCAATTTGTCAGGTTCACCTCTCGGAACACCTTCAGGCAGGAGACCTGGTTCTAGAACTGACTCTGTCACTGTTTGGCTGAGATTCTCCTTGTTGTGATGTATCTCCAGGGCTGTTTAATGCTTCCCCTGGGCCATTACAAAGGCAAAGCATTTAGGTTACAAATTAGACCTGATTTCAAGGAAAATCCAAGACAAACAATAGAGTTTACATCACTGGGCTTACTAAATGATGGTGCTACAGTCCCCACACTGCCTGCCTCATTGACACGTGTGTCTGACCTGGTCCCAGCGTCTTTCCAGCTTGCCCCATCCTAGTCCATCAGGTCCGAAAATGTGTCACGCTCCTTTCCACCTCAGGGCCTTTGCACATGCTGTTACCATTGTCTGGAATGCTCTTTCTCTTCCTGTTTGCCAGTTAGCATCTACTCATATTTCAGCTTAGTTCAGATGTCACTTCCTCAGGGAAGCCTTCCCTGAGCCCTCCACCCTTGACCTATGCCCCTGTTATATGCTGACACAGTAGCTCAAAGCTTTATTTCATAGCACTTACCAGTTTTTCATGACCTATTTGTCATTATTTGATTAAGATCTGTCTCTTCCACTAGACTGTAAACAAAGATTGAGTCTGCTTCGCTCATTGTTTTGTCTCCAGTGGCCAGCAAAGCAATACTTGATGTGCGCTCGAATTATTTTGTCTTCTTTTGTTAGCTCTCTTAAGCATGCATTTGGCTGAGAACCCAGAAATCATCATTTACAGGACTGATTAATGTGCCCTCGTTTGATGAAGTTCTCGCAAAGGCCATTCTAGTTTTTAACCTACCGTGTCAGCTGTCGTTCTGATTAATGTGTCTGGTTTCTTAATCTGATCTTATTCACTATTCTCTATCACGTATGAAGTGGTTGCCAAGATGATTGTTTAAGGTGCAGAATCATGAACCTTTCTGAAATGGACCCCAACAAAATTGTCATCACATGGCTCAAGAGAAACAAAGGTGCGTGACTTTGAAACAGTCACCTAGCTACAGGCATCTAACCAGAGAAGGAAAGTCTCAGGTCAAGGCCCCAAGAAAAACTGCAGGATCAATTAGCCATGGTATACACAAGGTTCCAAAACTCAGCCACGTTCCTGAAATGAACCAACCTTACCCCTTAAAGGCTCTCAAGCTCCTACATCCTATTAGCACTTTTTAGTTAAAACTGTTGTTAAGTGTTTATGTATTATCTTGATTTCTTTCTTTGGGGGTGTTTCTATTTCTGTTTAATAGAGCTGTTCACAAACTCTAAAAATATACTCACATCAGTCTCTTTTTATGGCTGAGATAATTTCTGCCAGGCAAATTACAGTACAATTTAGTTGCCTCCTCTTTTTTTTTTTTTTTTTTTTTTTCTATTTTTGGCCCTGGGGCCTGCGGGATCCTAGTTCCCTGACTAGGGATCGAACCGGTGCCCTCAGCAGTGAAAGTATAGAGTCCTAACCACTGGACCATCAGGGAATTCCCACCTCCTCTTAAGATGAAAGAATGTTGATGACAAAACATTAAGGCTAAAATCTAGTTTCATCTTGCAACTATTTCAACATACTGAGGCTGCCTCTCTTTAACAGAAATTGCTCACATATTTAAATAACTTAGGTTGAGAGAGATAAATTGATAATTTAAGGTTTCCATTTTTGAACTGCATGTGCTGTAATTCACAAGAATGTGGAAGGGTAAGAATAGGTGTTGTAGATACTATAATCCTATGAGCTAAAATACATTTAGTTACAAAATAACTTTTCACTTCTTTCAAATCCTTTAGTTCCCTGAAATTGTTCTTTTTAGCACCTAACCAGTGCTCTCTTTTCACTAGGCAAGTTGACATGCAGCCATAAAACTATGATAAAGAGAAGGAGAAAATTTAATATTTTGTTTCTCAGAAAGTCAGCCTCTCCAGGGACATTTCAGGTTTCTACCTTGGAGGCAATAGTTCAGAATCGACTACACACTACCTTTCTCAGTCTTGCTCTGTACAAACCAGCCTATCCTGGGCAGAAAGCAAGCATTTATAAAGAACATAGCCAAACCTCACCCGATTTCTCTTTTCAGCACCCTAATTAAAAAGGCTAAATGGGGTGGCTCCTCCACTCTCATGAAAATCACCTCTGAAGTAGCACTGAAACCTTTTAACAAAGGGGCATTTATACAGCACAATAGAACTTTGATATCTGCAATGCTTAAAAAAAAATACATTCCCGTTCCTGAGGAAATTAACTTGCCAGGTTTGGTTTCAAGAGACTAACTTTCCTTATTTCACCCCTGTGTCATAAAAAGAAATCCCAGAAAATTATTTTTATTAGTAAAAATATTTTTTATTGACTGGAGCTGATCAGTATATTCTTTAAAAAATTACAAGTTAAAACAGAAATGTTTTAGTCTTTAATGATAAAAAAAATGCATATAAAACTTGATCTTCCAGCAAGCTTTTGTCTGTATAAGTTGATAGGACTACAACTGACCCAGACAAGAGGGGGCTCTGCTTAGCTTTTGGAACAGAAGGACCTCGACTGTCAGTAACCCAGGAGATAGTTTCTGGTTTAAAATATTTTATATCATATCATTTTATGTCTTTACACAGCAAAGTTCAGGGCTGAAAACCACAAGAGAACATATTTCTCATAGATTTGGAGCTGACTCTGATAAGCTACTGGTTATAATTTAAATGTATGCGCAGGTTTTTTAAAAAATCAGATAGTTAAAACAGCATTTTATATGTATGTATTCTCTATTTGATGTTCACACTTTGAAAGAGCTTCTCGAGTATTTAACTGTAGCGTGCATCTTTACAGAGAAGGCTTTTTCTCTCTTAGCATAATTCCAAGTTTGTATATTATATATAATATGCAATTAGGTCTAATTTCTTACACATGAAAGATATTTCTTACACATGAAAATGGTTAACCTGAAGACAAACAAAATATAGATGTTTAAAAATTAACTTTCAGTCTCTGCTCCCCTTTGGTATTAAATGTTGCTTACGAAGGATTACAATCCTCTTTTTGTTTTCAAGGTTAAGTATTAGGTATTGATGTCTGCTTCCTGCCTTCCACATGGATGAGAAATCGGCTTCTGTGCGAAGGAAATGGAGTTAAATAAAAATCAATGAGCACTGGATGGTGTGCTGTAAACTCCCAGTCTCTAAAAAGTTAACTGTATGTCTTGATTCTCACCAACATAAGGTCACGCAAAATATTATAAATATGAAAACTTCTCAGCAAAGAGAAAGAAGACAGGGAGACAGGGAGAGGGCTACTTACTTACTGCTTTCAGGGTCTTAAAAATGCTCTTATGCTTAAGTGGAAAACAACAGAAATGATTTTACCTTTTAACTGACCAAAACGGATTCTAAAGAAGCTTTGCCTATGAAATGAAGGTTTGATAGAAGGAAACACAAATCCAGAAAGTGCTTACTGGGTCAATAAGCCTTTTTATAAGACTTGAAACCCCACAGAAAGATTTCTTTCCAGACAGACGTTCAGATGAAATGCTGACATGTGAGTTTACATTCCGATTTTGAAAGCTATATGAATTCACTTCTTTGGTTTAAAGTTCTGGGTACTGAGAACAAGAACTTTCTGATCTGCATTTCTCTTATAAGTAACTGACATTTTACTCTGATTAAATTTAGAAGGTGTGTATAAATAGGTCAAACAAAAGAGAAAGGATTACAGGTCACACAAACGCACTGCTGTGACTCCACATTATCAGTGCTCCCAAGTTACTTATTAAATATAGATATAAGGTGAGATAAGGAAAGGTGACTTACCCATGATCACCATGAATACATGAATTTGTTTTCTTCAATTACTGAGAAGGGTATTTTTTTCAGCTGACTCTTCTGAGACTTCCACATTCTACAAAACAACTTCCAAATTAATACCCAGGATAGAACAACTAGAAAATACTTAAGAGGACAATACACAAATATAGCGGAAATGCCTTTAAAAGACCTTAGGGAATTAATGAAATACAATGAAGTAATTCCATAAAACCACTGTCAACCACCCAAAAGATGTATTGATTTCCCGCTCATGTGTGGGGTCCCTGTCTCTAAACCGTAGCTGGAATGTTCTGTTTGCTTTACCATACGTGTATGGCTAAACCATGGCAATTGGCTGATGCCCAAATATAACTGGCTCTTTGTCAGCCTTTATATAGACTCTGTGGTGAGCCTTTAGTGAAGACAGTGGTCATCAAGAAGAATCAACAAGTCGTAGCGACACTTTAATTCATTACAGTGCCTACTGAGGGTGTAGCATTGTTAGGTCTGGGGGAAATATTAAAAAAGAAAAAGAAGGAAAGAAGAGGAGAAGGAAGCTTGGAAAGACACTGGTAGACTCCAGTGGAGAACCTGGCCTTGCTCAGCCTCTGCCTCCTCCCACGGGGCCTACGTTTGAACCATGTTGGGATTATTCTCGGTGCTTCCAGACCTCTGTGCTCTTAATCATGCTGCTTCCTCTCTACTGGAAGAGGCTTCCTAGGTATTTTACACCCTGATGTATTTTATTTTATTTATTTAAAAACATCATTCTAGGGACTTCCTGGTGGCTCAGTGGTTGAGAATCCGCCTGTCAATGTAGGGGACATGGGTTCGAGCCCTGGTCCGGGAAGATCCCACATGCCGTGGAGCAACTAAGCCCGTGTGCCACAACTACTGAGCCTGTGCCCTACGGCCCACAAGCCACAACTACTGAGCCCATGTGCCACAACTACTGAAGCCCGCACGCCTAGAGCCCAAGCTCCGCAACAAGAGAAGCCACTGCAATGAGAAGCCCGTGCACCACAACGAAGAGCAGCCCCTGCTCGCCGCAACTAGAGAAAGCCCGTGCACAGCAATGAAGACCCAACATGGCCAAAAATAAATAAATTTATAAAAAAAGAAAAAAGAAAAGGTTAAGAACCCTGACAGGTCATCCCGACAGTTGCAAACTAGTGATGAGGATGTCCCATGTTCTGGTCAAAAGTCCAAATTCGGTTTCAGGCTCTGTCCCCCTGACCCCAACACCACAGGAAGCCTGCCATGGGTGAATGAGATGTGGCAGCTGTGCTGTTTTACTCTTTCCTTTTTTCTCTATTTTTAACTTATTGGGGGTTTTTAAATAGTTAATACCTGAGCATGGTTTCAAAAATATATATATTCTTAAATATATATATATATATTTTAAAAAAATATATATATATATATTCTTATTCCCATCCCATATGTAGAATACCACATGAATCTTTCAGCGTCCTGCTTCTTTTCACTTAATAGTATATCCTGGAAATATTTCTGCATCCAAGACCTTCCTATTCTGTCTCATGGTAATATTCCATGTGCCACGGCTATTCACTCAGTTCCTTCTTGCCAGACACTTGGATCGTTTCCTAACTCTTGCTGTTATAAAGCAATGCTGCCATGAAAAACTTGTACATATACTATTTTATACACATGTGGCTGTACCTGAACGAGAGAGTCCCAAAGTGACACTGCCACTGCAAAGGGTCAGCTCTTCTGCAGTTTTTAGAAAACACTGACAGATTCCTTGCCAGAAGGACTGAATCGCTTTGTGCTCCCACAGCAATGTGTGAGTGCCTATTTCAGAGAAAGGCTTTGAATTAAGACCCTTGTCTTTAGCGACAGATGGCAAAACCCTGGTGAAGCAGACAGGCTGCTCAGAACTTACCCTGCTTCCTTACTGCAAAAATTAAGAATTTTTTACAACAGTATTTACTTTTTCTGTAACCAGTTATACTCTGTTCAAAGGACCAGAGGGGAGGTGTTTGCAAAGTGCATTGCCAAGTAGACTTCTGTTAGTTAAAATTCTGGTTTCCCAGCATCTTTTAGAATCAGTTAACAATCCATGGGAAAATATATGGCATCTGAAGACAGTATTTTTTTCCAACTAAATGATTATCTGATTAGAATCATGTGGGACGTCAAGCAAGAGATTTACTCACCTGCCCTCCCCTGTAAAATGAATGGTTGGGATTGGATCTCTCTTTAGGATCTTTCTAGCTCAAATATTCTCTTAAACCAACTTTTCACCAACCTCAAATAGCTTTAGCATTTTTTCAGTCTATACCTGAGGGTCACTGTTCTGCCTTTCTCCTGAACTCTTCCTATCAGTTCCATTCAAGGAGCACCCTCTGTAGCAGGTATGGCATGTGCTACACTGGGGAAGCCAGGATGAGTGAGAGGGGCTCCTTAACGCACGCACGGAGGAGCAGAGACCCATGGATGTAATCAGCTGTCATGTACTGTGACACGCACTCTGATGGAGATGCTTACACAAACACACTCCCAGCTGTGCTACGAGGACAAAAGTGAGGGAGCTCCCGATTACATCTTAGGTAGGAATTTAACATACAACCCTAAAGGAGAGGTTATTCTGAAATACAGTTGGTTCTGCTATGACACTTGTTTTGAAAACACACATTTGTTCCAACGCATCGGATATATTAGGGAACAACTTGAGCGTGATGTGAAGTTTGTGTTTGTTAATGTGCGACTTCGTCCACGAGAAACACTAGGTGAACTGGGCCGGACCGTGTAGGAATACACCCCCCACGCCCCTCCACCACCACCCGCGGCGTGTCACGAGCCACATCCATCCACATCTGCTGCTACGACTTTCCATCCACTAACCCTCCTTCTACCACTTTCCAGTAAGTCACAAGCTGCAACCTCCTCTCCGACGCCCAGTTCTACCTGCAGACCTCGGGTCTTTTTCAAGGTGAAGTGCCACATTTATGGTAATATTTGTGTATTTCTTAACTACTTAACATGTATAAAACTGTACTACCAGGGCTTCCCTGGTGGCGCAGTGGTTGAGGGTCCGCCTGCCGATGCAGGGGACGCGGGTTCGTGCCCCGGTCCGGGAGGATCCCGCGTGCCGCGGAGCGGCTGGGCCCGTGAGTCATGGCCGCTGAGCCTGCGCGTCCGGAGCCTGTGCTCCGCAACGGGAGAGGCCACAACGGAGAGAGGCCCACGTACGGCAAAAAAAAAAAAAAAAAAAAAACTGTACTACCATTTAAATTACATTCCTGTCCTTTTAAAAAATGGGTCACTGATAAAGCTTTTGAGTGTTATGCTCAAAACCCCATTTTCCCCATAAACTGTGTGGTTTTTATTCTGCAGGTTTGCATTGTGTGGTGATATTTAGGAACCCGTATGTCGCATTACGGCAGATATAACTGTGGTTATCAAAACACTAAACAGGACTGTGATATAATACTACATATCCTTTTTATTAGTGCATTAAATAATAAGATCTAGCAGCAGGCCTAATGGTCTGTAATGCTGAGGTAGTACTAAGTGTAAATGATATGTCAAGATATCCGTAATAACAGTAATATGGTAGGAAACTCTCTGTGATCTCTACTAATGACAGAGCCACAGGTAGTATGTACTATGATGGCTTGTTTCCTATATTCATAATTGAAGGAAGTGCTACATTTTAATTAGAGGTTAATAAAAATAACCTTAGTGTAATTTTTACCCCCGTCAAAGTTTATGGATCCCCTGAATTCTATTCAAAAAACTCTGATGAAAAATCTCTGCCCAACAAATCCATAAAGACGGGAAGTGGCTGAGTGTCAGCCCAAGGCTGGGGGAGGCGGAGTGGGGAGAAACTGCCTGTGGGTACAAGGTTCTGATGAAAATGTTCTACAGTCAGACTATGGTGATGGTTGCACAACTTTGTAAATATACTAAAACCACTGAATTGTACACTTTTACATGGGAGAACTTTATGGTATGCACGTTATCCTTTAACAAAGCTGTTAAAAAATTTTAAAACCATCACCAATACTTAAAAATATGTTCTGCCCCAATGTAAATAAACTCCTTCACTAATGCTTCAAAGATTTTGTCAAGAAAAAAATCTTCCTAGAAAACACCACAAAGTCCATCATGGTTTCTACTCTGAAAAGCTTATACGGCACACATGGCACAAATACTTTTAAAAATCACGATTCAGGGAGCCCATTATTCTTTAAGGTAATCTTTGCAATGACCTGTTGAAGCTAGTGGCAGTGAGCATGTTGATTCTAAAATGGTTAATGTCCTAGTTTCAGATCATCTGTCGCACAGAAACTGCCCCATAGAACTCTGAGTCTAACAAAATTCCAATGTGAAGAAGAGCTAAGCAAGAAATGCCACCAGAGAGAGTATTTCATGGAACAAGGCGAGGATGTTCACTCTCACTATTTCCATTCAGTATCGATCTGGAAGTCTTAGCCAGAGCAATAAGGTAAAGAAAAAGAAATAAGGCATAAAAATTAGAAAAAGAAATTCTTTATTCACAAATGACATGACTGTGTATGTAGAAAATCCTAAGAAGCTACAGAAAATCTACTAGAATAGGTGGATTTAGCAAAGATGCATTTTTTTTCTTATTAGTCATCAATTTTATACACATCAGTGTATACATGTCAATCCCAATCTCCCAATTCAGCACACCACCATCCCCACCACCCTGCGGCTTTCCCCCCTTGGTGTCCATACGTTTCTTCTCTACATCTGTGTCTCAACTTCTGCCCCGCAAACTGGATCATCTGTACCATTTTTCTAGGTTCCATATACTTGCGTTAATATACGATATTTGTTTCTCTCTTTCTGATTTACTTCACCCTGTATGACAGTCTCTAGATCCATCCACGTCTCAACAAACGACCCAGTTTCGTTCCTTTTTATGGCTGAGTATTATTCCATTGTATATATGTACCACAACTTCTTTATCCATTCATCTGTCAATGGGCATTTAGGTTGCTTCCATGACCTGGCTATTGTAAATAGTGCTGCAATGAACACTGGGGTGCACGTGTCTTTTTGAATTATGGTTTTCTCTGGGTATATGCCCAGTAGTGGGATTGCTGGATCATATGGTAATTCTATTTTTAGTTTTTTAAGGAACCTCCATACTGTTCTCCACAGTGGCTGTATCAATTTACATTCTCACCAACAGTGCAAGAGGGTTCCCTTTTCTCCACACCCTCTCCAGCATTTGCTGTTTGTAGATTTTCTGATGATGCCCATTCTAACTGGTGTGAGGTGATACCTCATTGTAGTTTTGATTTGCATTTCTCTAATAGTTAGTGATGTTGAGCAGCTTTTCATGTGCTTCTTGGCCACCTGTATGTCTTCTTTGGAGAAATGTCTATTTAGGTCTTCTGCCCATTTTTGGATTGGGTTGTTTGTTTTTTTAATATTGAGCTGCATGAGCTGTTTATATATTTTGCAGATTAATCCTTTGTCCTAATCCTTTGTCCATTGATTTGTTTGCAAATATTTTCTCCCATTCTGAGGGTTGTCTTTTTGTCTCTATGGTTTCCTTTGCTGTGCAAAAGCTTTTAAGTTTCATTAGGTCCCATTTGTTTATTTTTGTTTTTATTTCCATTACTCTAGGAGGTGGATCAAAAAAGATCTTGCTGTTTTTTATGTTAAAGAGTGTTCTTCCTATGTTTTCCTCTAAGAGTTTTATAGTGTCCGGTCTTACATTTAGGTCTCGAATCCATTTTGAGTTTATTTTTGTGTATGGTGTTAGGGAGTATTCTAATTTCATTCTTTTACACGTAGCTGTCCAGTTTTCCCAGCACCACTTATGCAAGAGACTGTCTTTTCTCCATTGTATATCCTTGCCTCCTTTGTCATAGATTAGTTGACCATAAGTGTGTGGGTTTATCTCTGGGCTTTCTGTCTTATTCCATTGATCTATGTTTCTGTTTTTGTGCCAGTATCATATTGTCTTAATTATTGTAGCTTTTTAGTATAGTCCGAAGTCAGGGAGCCTGATTCCTCCAGCTCCGTTTTTTTCCCTCAAGACTGCTTTGGCTATTCAGGGTCCTTTGTGTCTCCATACAAATTTTAAGACTTTTTGTTCTAGTTCCGTAAAAAATGCCATTGGTAATTTGATAGGGATTGCATTGAATCTGTAGGTTGCTTTGAGTAGTATAGTCATTTTCACAGTATTGATTCTTCCAATCCAAGAACATGGTATATCTCTCCATTTGTTGGTATCATCTTTAATTTCTTTCATCAGTGTCTTATCGTTTTCTGCATACAGGTCTTTTGTCTCCCTAGGTAGGTTTATTCCTAGGTACTTTATTCTTTTTGTTGAAATGGTAAATGGGAATGTTTCCTTAATTTCTCTTTCAGATTTTTCATCATTAGTGTATAGGAATGCAAGAGATTAATGTGCATTAATTTTGTATCCTGCAGCTTTACCAAATTCATTGATTAGCTCTAGTAGTTTTCTGGTGGCGTTTTTAGAATTCTCTATGTATAGTATCATGTCATCTGCAAACAGTGACACTTTTACTTCTTCTTTTCCAATTTGTATTCCTTTTATTTCTTTTTCTTCTCTGACTGCCGTGGCTAGGACTTCCAAAACTATGTTGAATAATAGTGGTGAGAGTGGACATCCTTGTCTTGTTCCTGATCTTAGAGGAAATGCTTTCAGTTTTTCAACACTGAGAATGATGTTTGCTGTGGGTTTGTCGTATCTGGCCTTTATTATGTTGAGGTAGGTTCCCTCTATGCCCACTTTCTGGAGAGTTTTTATCATAAATGGATGTTGAATTTTGTCAAAAGCTTTTTCTGCATCTATTGAGATAATCATATGGTTTTTCTCCTTCAATTTGTTAATATGGTATATCACATGGATTGATTTGCGTATATTGAAGAATCCTTGCATCCCTGGGATAAATCCCACTTGATCATGGTGTATGATCCTTTTAATGTGTTGTTGGGTTCTGTTTGCTAGGATTCTGTGGAGGATTTTTGCATCTATATTCATCAGTGATATTGGTCTGTAATTTTCTTTTTTTGTAGTATCTTTGTCTGGTTTTGGTACCAGGGTGATGGTGGCCTCATAGAATGAGTTTGGGAGTGTTCCTTCCTCTGCAATTTTTTGGAAGAGTTTGAGAAGGATGGGTGTTAGCTCTTCTCTAAATGTCTGATAGAATTCACCTGTGAAGCCATCTGGTCCTGGACTTTTGTTTGTTGGAAGACATTTAATCACAGTTTCAATTTCATTACTTGTGATTGGTCTGTTCATATTTTCTGTTTCTTCCTGGTTCAGTCTTGGAAGGTTGTCTCTTTCTAAGAATTTGTCCATTTTATTGGCATAGAGTTGCTTGTAGTAGTCTCTTAGGATGCTTTGTATTTCTGCAGTGTCTGTTGTAACTTCTCCTTTTTCATTTCTAATTTTATTGATTTGAGTACTCTCCCTCGTTTTCTTGACGAGTCTGGCTAATGGTTTATCAATTTTATTTATCTTCTCAAAGAATCAGCTTTTAGTTTTATTGATCTTTGTTATTGTTTTCTTTGTTTCTATTTCATTTATTTCAGCTCTGATCTTTATGATTTCTTTCCTTCTGCTAACTTTGGGTTTTGTTTGTTCTTCTTTCTCTAGTTCCTTTAGGTGTAAGGTCAGATTGTTTATTTGAGATTTTTCTTGTTTCTTGAGGTAGACTTGTATAGCTATAAACTTGCCTCTTAGAGCTGCTTTTGCTGCATCCCATAGGTTTCGGATGGTCGTGTTTTCATTGTCATTTGTCTCTAGGTAGTTTTTGATTTCCTTTTTGATTTCTTCATTGATCTCTTGGTTATTTAGTAACGTATTGTTTAGCCTCCATGTGTTTGTGTTTTTTACGTTTTTTTCCCTGTAATTGATTTCTAATCTCATAGCATTGTGGTCAGAAAAGATGCTTGATATGATTTCAATTTTCTTAAATTTACTGAGGCTTGATTTGTGACCCAAGGTGTGATCCATCCTGGAGAGTGTTCCGTGCGCACTTGAGAAGAAAGTGTAATCTGCTGTTTTTGGATAGAATGTCCTATAAATATCAATTAAATCTATTTGGTCTATTGTGTCATTTAAAGCTTCTGTTTCCTTATTTATTTTCATTTTGGATGATCTGTCCATTGGTGTAAGTGAGGTGTTAAAGTCCCCCACTATTATTGTGTTACTGTCAATTTCCTCTTTTATAGCTGTTAGCAATGCCTTATGTATTGAGGTGCTCCTGTGTTGTGTGCATATATATTTATAATTGTTATATCTTCTTCTTGGATTGATCCCTTGATCATTATATAGTGTCCTTCCTTGTCTCTTGTAACATTCTTTATTTTAAAGTCTATTTTGTCTGATATGAGTATTGCTACTCCAGCTTTCTTTTGATTTCCATTTGCATGGAATATCTTTTTCCATCCCCTCACTTTCAGTCTGTATGTGTCCCTAGGTCTGAAGTGGGTCTCTTGTAGACAACATATATATGGGTCTTGTTTTTGTATCCATTCAGCAAGCCTCTGTCTTTTGGTTGGAACATTTAATCCATTCATGTTTAAGGTAATTATCGATATGTATGTTCCTATGACCATTTTCTTAATTGTTTTGGGTTTCTTATTGTAGGTCTTTTCCTTCTCTTGTGTTTCCCACTTAGAGAAGTCCCTTTAGCATTTGTTGTAGGGCTGGTTTGGTGGTGCTCTTAGCTTTTGCTTGTCTGTAAAGCTTTTGAGTTCTCCATCGAATCTGAATGAGATCCTTGCTGGGTAGAGTAATCTTGGTTGTAGGTTCTTCCCTTTCATCACTTTAAGTATATCATGCCACTCCCTTCTGGCTTGTAGAGTTTCTGCTGAGAAATCAGCTGTTAACCTTATGGGAGTTCCCTTGTATGTTATCTGTTGTTTTTCCCTTGCTGCTTTCAGTACTTTTTCTTTGTCTTTAATTTTTGCCAATTTGATTACTATGTGTCTCAGCCTGTTCCTCCTTGGGTTTATCCTGTACGGGACTCGCTGCACTTCCTGGACTTGGGTGGCTATTTCCTTTCCCATGTTAGGGAAGTTTTCAACTATAATCTCTTCAAATATTTTCTCTGGTCCTTTCTCTCTCTCTTCTCCTTCTGGGACCCCTATAATGCGAATGTTGTGGCGTTTAATGTTGTCCCAGAGGTCTCTTAGGCTGTCTTCATTTCATTCTTTTTTCTTTATTCTGTGCTGCAGCAGTGGATTCCACCATTCTGTTTTCCAGGTCACTTATCCATTCTTCTGCCTCAGTTATTCTGCTATTGATTCCTTCTAGTGTAGTTTTCATTTCAGTTATAGTGTTGTTCGTTCATCTCTGTTTGTTTGCTCTTTAATTCTTCTAGGTCTTTGTTAAACATTTCTTGCATCTTCTGGATCTTTGCCTCCATTCTTTTTCTGAGGTCCTGGATCATCTTCACTATCATTATTCTGAATTCTTTTTCTGGAAGGTTGCTTATCTCCACTTCATTTAGTTGTTTTTCTGGGTTTTTATCTTGTTCCTTCATCTGGTACATAGCCCTCTGCCTTTTCATCTGGTCTATCTTTCTGTGAATGTGGTTTTTGTTCCACAGGCTGCAGGACTGTAGTTCTTCTTGCTTCTGCTGTCTGCCCTCTGGTGGATGAGGCTATCTAAGAGGCTTGTGCAAGTTTCCTGCTAGTGTTGGAGGGTCTCCTGCAGAGGTGGGCGGTGGCTGTGGCTCACCATGGGGACCAGGACACTGGCAGCAGAAGTTCTGGGAAGTACTCCTTGGCGTGAGCCCTCCCACAGTCTGCCATCAGCCCCACCAAAGAGCCCAGGTAGCAAAGATGCAATTTATAAAAGGCAATTATCGTTCTTCATATCATCAACAAACAATTTGAGAATGAAATTTAAAATACCACATATGATGGCATCAATAAACAAAATGTTAGGAATAAATTTTTTAAAAGATGTGTAATGGGGCTTCCCTGGTGGCGCAGTGGTTAAGAATCCGCCTGCCAATGCAGGGGACACGGGTTAGAGCCCTGGTCCGGGAAGATCCCACATGCCGCGAAGCAACTAAGCCCGTGCGCCACAACTACTGAGCCTGTGCTCTAGAGCCCACAAGCCACAACTACTGAGCCCGCATGCCACAGCTACTGAGCCTGTGCACCTAGAGCCTGTGCTCTGCAACAAGAGAAGCCACCGCAATGAGAAGCCCGTCGACACAACCAGAGAAAGCCCATGCACAGCAACGAAGACCCAACGCAGCCAAAAATTAATACATTAATAAAATAAATTAAAAAGAAATGTGTAAGACCCCTACAACGAAAACTACAAAATATGGTTTAAGAGAAAAGAAGGAAGACCTAAGCAACTGGAGATATACTCTGTTCACAGATGTCAATCCTTCCCAAAGTGATCCGTAGATTCAATGAAATCACAATACCAGAGGGCACTTTTAAAAAACTGACACATTGACTCTAAAATTGCTATGGACACGGCAAAGGGCCTAGAATAGGCAAAACAATTTTGCAAACAAAGTCAAGGATGTATACTGATTTCAAGATTTCCTATAGAGTTATGTAATCAATTTGGTGTGGTATTGGTGTAAGGAGAACAACCATACCAATGGAACGGATTGGAGACTCCAGAAATAGACCCTTGAATATACAGTCAACGGATTTTCAATAAAGATGCTGAAAGTAATTCAATGGGGAAAGGACAGTCTTTTCAACAAACAATGACGATGATGGAGCTAAAATCTGTATGGAGAAAAATGAACCTGATCTTTACTTCACACCATCCACAAAATTTAAATAAGAGATAAACCATAGACCTAAACAGAACCAAAAAACTTCTAGGAGGAGAAAATATTCACAACCTTGAGGTAGACTTCTTGGAACAGAAAACACACCATTAAAAAAAAAAAAAAAAAAGGATAAATTGGACTTCATCAAAATTTCAAATTTCTGCTCTTTTATTCTTAAGAGAATGAAAAGGCAAGCCACAAACTAGGAGAAAATATTAATAATATATTTGACAAAAGATAAAGAACTTGTGTCTAGACTATATGAAAAACTCTTACAACTCAATTAATATAAAAGGAAACAAGCAAATTAAAAATGGGCAAAGGACTTAAAGACACTGCACAGAAGAAGACATATGAAGGGCCAAAGAGCACATGAAGATGCACATCATTAGGTTATCAGGAAAATGCAAATTATTCAATGGCAACGAGATGCCATTTCAGATCTACTAGAATGGCTAAAATCAAATGGACCGACAAAATCAAGGCTGGGGGCTTCCCTGGTGGCGCAGTGGTTGAAAGTCCGCCTGCCGATGCAGGGGACACGGGTTCGTGCCCCGGTCCGGGAAGATCCCACATGCCACGGAGCGGCTGGGCCCGTGAGCCATGGCCGCTGAGCCTGCGCGTCCGGAGCCTGTGCTCTGCAACGGGAGAGGCCAGAGCAGTGAGAGGCCCACGGACCGCAAAAAAAAAAAAAAAAAAAAAAAAAAAAAAGTTTCAGGAGAAAACAGGTATGGATGGGGGAAGATGAAACAAAACAGCAGAAAGCTGATGGTTACTGAAGCTCTGTGATTGGAAGTATTCTTTCTACATCTGTATTTGAAATCTTCTACAATAAAATATTTTTTAAAAATCCCCCAGAATGTACGTGCATGTGCCCAGGTAACTGGAAAGAGGAAGTCTGAGTGTGGCGACATCTGAGTATGACTTTCTCTTTCTCCTTAAACCCAGCCTGCTACCTCCTCCCCTTTCATTCTAACAGAAAGGGACGTGTGTGCACAACGACTGGAGTGTTTGCATACTACAGATGGGGTCAAAAGAAAAGGAACCACGTACATTTTTGGCGCTGCTGCTGAGATTCTCGGAGCTGATGGGGAGCAGAGTGCTCAGCTCCAGATCTGTAACCATCTGACGGGATTCTGCCAGCAAACGCTGAAGCTTGCTTGTGGGAGAAAAATCATCCTGGGAAAGCAACACAATTCCAGCATTCATGAAATCAAGAAGCACTTTTCATTGTTTATGTTTACAAGTACAATGTAACAAACACAAATGTTAACTGTTCATTAATGTTTGACTTTATTTTTCGTTTTGTTTTGCTTTGTTTTTGCGGTACCCGGGCATCTCACTGCCGTGGTCTCTCCGTTGCGGAGCACAGGCTCCGGACGCGCAGGCTCAGCGGCCATGGCTCACGGGCCCAGCCGCTCCGCGGCATGTGGGATCCTCCCGGACTGGGGCACGAACCTGTGTCCCCTGCATCGGCAGGCGGACTCTCAACCACTGCGCCACCAGGGAAGCCCAATGTTTGACTTTAGGTATTACATATCAAAGCAGGGCATTAAACACTAGAAGAACCAAATTCCATTTATTTCTTAGAACCTACTTTGCTAAATAATTTGACTTAAACAGAACTTACTACAACTAATTAAGTAACATCCATGTGATAAAAGAATCCTAGGCATTGTTTACCTCTCTTAAATCAACTTGCCAAGGCTGTAATTACCAGGTCAAAATACTTAAAAAATGCAACTTTAACACTAAAGTCTTGTTAGCTTTTAAAAATAAGTGGAAATATGCCTTAGTTTGTTTATTCTTATTTAATTTTCAACTTTGTGTAAAAAGTTTTCCACAGTGTACAATCTGTGAGTTTTCCACAGTGGACATAACAATTAACTGTACAATTAAGTGTACAGGGGCTTCTCTGGTGGCACAGTGGTTAAGAATCCACTTGCCAATGCAGGGGACATGGGTTTGATCCCTGGTCTGGGAAGATCCCACATGCCACGGAGCAGCTAAGCCCGTGCGCCACAACTACTGAGCCTGCGCTCTAGAGCCGGCGAGCCACAACTACTGAGCCCACATGCCACAACTACTGAAGCCCGCACGCCTAGAGCCTGTGCTCCACAACAAGAGAAGCCACTGCCATGAGAAGCCCGCACACCACAACGAAGAGTAGCCCCTGCTCGACACAACTAGAGAAAACCCGCGCGCAGCAACAGACCCAACGCACCCAAAAATAACTAATTAAGTGTACAATCTGATGACTTCCTACATACATGTGTACATGAGTACACACCCATGAAGCCATCCCCACAATGAATACGGGTCGCATTTATCACGCCTTTGGCCCTTTGGAATTCCTGCCTCTGTGAGTGCCTCCTTGCCATTCCCAGACAACTACTGATCTGCTTCCAGTCACCAGAGATTAGTTTGCATCTTCTAGAGTTTTATATAGATGTATTACATACTTTTGTCTGTCTGGCTTCTTTCACTCAGCGTAATTATCTTGAGATTTACCTATGCTGTATGTGTATAAATAGTTCATTCCTTTTTATTGCTGAGAAGTACTCCATTGTATGGATATACCACAGTTTTATCTATTCACCTACTGCAGTATATTTGGGTTGTTTCCAGTTTTTTTAGCGAGTGCAAATAAAGCTGCTTTAATATTTCTGTGGACGTATGTTTCCATTTCTCTAGGAGTAGAACAGCTGGGTCATATGGTAGGTGTATATTTAATTTTTTTTTAAGTAGTTTTTTAATAGAAAGTACCCAAGTGTTTTCTAGAGTGGCTCTACCATTTACATTCCCACCATCAGTGAACAAAAGTCCCAGGTGCACCGGATCCTAGTCAACACTTGGTGCAGTCAGTTTTGAACAAAGAGAACTAATAGTCATCAAATACCCTTTAGGGACCAGGCCCTCCAATATCCCCTTTAAACCAAGCAACTGTGATGTTATAACTGCACATTTGCAGGCGAAGAAACCGAGGCTCAAAGAAATTAAATAACTGGACTAACATCACTGAGCTAAGACAAAGCAAAACCGGGATTTGAACCCAACTCATCTTCCCGGATATCTTCCCAAAATCACACCAAAAATAACTAAGTTTACTTGAACTTCTTTTCTTTACGAACCACCTGCAAGGGGGACCCCATTCATGTTGGAAACACTGGCTCATCCACAATAATGACACTGTAGACACAACCTCACTGCCTGTCTGTAGGGCCGTGGACAGACTACGGTTTATTCAATCACTGGCTCACACATCAAGCAACAACCAAAATGAAGAGGCTATAGGTCCACGGTGTCAGCACAGATGAAGGTCACAAAACACTGACAAAGCTGGAAAATCACATCAGAAAGGATACAGACGGCAGTTTACCATTCACGTACAGTTTAAACAAAGCAATAGTATGCAATTTTAAAAAAAATTGGGGTAGAGTTGCTTTACAACGTTGTGTCAGTTTCTGCTGTACAATGAAGTGAATCAGCTATGTGTATACATATGTCCCCTCCCTCTTGGACCTCCCTCCCTCCTGGGCCTCCCTCCCTCCCCCCCACCCCTCCCCTCCCCCCCGCATCTAGGTCACCACAGAGCACTGAGCTGAGCTTCCCTGTGCTATATGGCAGGTGCCCACTAGCTATCTGTTTTACACGTGGTAGTGTATATATGTCAATCCCAATCTCCCAATTCATCCCCCTCTCCCCCCGCGCTGTGTACACACATCTGTTCTCTACGTCTGCGTCTCTATTCCTGCCCTTAAGTATACACTTTTCTGTAAAACATAAAAGCATAAAGCAAGCATGGATGCAACTTCAGGGTAGTGGTTAACTGGTGGGGGTAGAGGGTAGGCACAGGCAGAATGGCACATGAACTTACCCTTTATCTGTAACATTTTATTTATTTCACAAGTTGAAAAATAAAGCAAACATGGCAAAATGTCAACGTGTTAAATCCGAACGTAAGTACATAGTTACTTGTATTTTTCATTTTCTATATGTTTAAAATATTTATTAAAAACAGATAGATCAGTCACCTGGAGGGCCTGAGGGACATCCTACCTGAAGTTATCTATAGGATATTTAAAGAAAAAGAGAAGGTAAATAATTATGACTTCAGTTAAGTAATATAAATTAAAGTTCTATAATTAAAAAAAAAAACCTGAAGAATAGCCAAAATTAAGCACACTAACAGTAGTGCTCTAGGGGAATTAAAAGTGTGCTGGGAGGGCCTCCCTGGTGGCGCAGTGGTTGGGAGTCCGCCTGCAGATGCAGGGGACACGGGTTCGTGCCCCGGTCCGGGAGGAGCTCACATGCCGCGGAGCGGCTGGGCCCGTGGGCCACGGCCGCTGGGCCTGCGTGTCCGGGGCCTGTGCTCCGCAATGGGAGAGGCCAAAACAGTGAGAGGCCCGCGTACAGCAAAAAAAAAAAAGTATGCTGGGGAGAAGTCTTGCTTGAATAAGCTGGGTATTTCTAAGCGAAATACAAACCTTTTCACTGGGCAATGCTGCATCTTCGTTGACTAACAAAATCTTAGATGAGTTCTTTTTATCAGAAGAGGACTCCGTCTCTATCAACTTCTCATCCTCTCTTAAGGCAGATTTTGAAGAACCCAAACAGTGGGACTGCTGGCTGGCAATCAGCTCACTGTGAATAATAAAACCAAAACAAAAACAGGCATCTTGAAACAAGAGCAGACACATGTCACCAGTACTGTTATACTTGAAAGTATCTCAACAGGACAAAAAAAAAAAATGTTTTCTTTTCTGATGATGAAGCTCAAGTCTGAATAGAACATTAGAGACCAAATTCCTCGTTAAAGGGTAACTACAGAAGAGAG
This sequence comes from Phocoena phocoena, assembly GCF_963924675.1. Lineage (NCBI taxonomy): Eukaryota > Metazoa > Chordata > Mammalia > Artiodactyla > Phocoenidae > Phocoena > Phocoena phocoena. The sequence continues at coordinate 83,542,100 of NC_089231.1, read as the reverse complement.
AATTGCCCTCCTCCCCACACCCACAAAAAAAAAAGCAAAGAAAAGAAGGTGTGAGAGACGAGATCATCCAAAAGAGGAAAAAAAATGAATACAGCGTAAGGTTAAACATTGGAAGGTTCTAGGTTTTTGGTTTGTGAGACTGATTTTTGTTAATGGTCTTTTGCGAGTCCTTCTGTGAAAGCAGAATGGCACTGTTGTGGGTCCCTGATTCTTCCATAGGGTCTCAGTAGTTAGAGAGCAGACACGCGCAGCTAAGTTTCTGGTGCGTTGTTAACACCGGGCTCAAAGCAGAGCTGAGAGCAAGAGGCCCTGGAAACCTCCTCCTCCCACAGGCCCCGTGAGGCAGGCAGAGCAGGCCGCGGCGGCTGCCCCCTCCACACGTAAACCCCTGCGCGGCAAATGGAACGGTGGTATAAATGTGACCATTTTAGTCAGGTGATGAAGTAGGTACACAAGCTCGTATAATCTAAGGAAAAACAGGAAAACATCATTATCTTTTCCACTTAATCACGCGTTTGTCATGCGATGCCTTGGCCTCTGCTGGCAGGACGAGAAGTCACTTGAATCATTTCAAGCCACGGAGGTCAAAAGGGCCTTGAAAGAAAACTCTGAAATTGTCTTTGATTTTCTTTCATACACTAAGTTTAATATGTGTCCGCTCTGCTCTTAAAACGACTTAACACAAGCTTTTCCCTTAATATATGCGTGTTCTTGTTCAACAGTGAAAAATAGGAAGTTGTGCCCTCCTGGTACTTGCAATTATCTAAGATGATCTTTAAAAACCAAATATGAATAGATAATATTTAGTGTAAAAACCAGTTTTTGTTGACAGAATAACTGTATGATTTTTAAGCGACTCAGGCTTCTAAAAGGGCCAAACGATAGTCTAAACAATGAAAATACCAGGAGGGAAGTTTAATCATAGAGTCCTATGAAAGTCAATGTGCTGATTAAAATAAGGCTCTCAAAACAGAGGCTTCATCCTTTCTGTAATTTAAGATCAAAGAGCTAGGTTTGCTTTAACAATAGCAGACGTTAGTGTAGCACCCCTCAACTCATTACAAGATTCAGCAATTTGAACAGTAAGATGAGCCTGAAAAATGCAGCCTATGCCAGAAACTAATCCATTTTTTTTCTCTTAAAAAAACCAGTTGGATAAGGGTGGTCAAAAGGCACAAACTTGCAGTTATGAGATACATAAGCACTAGGGATTTCACGTACAGTAGGATTAATGTAATTAACACTGCTGTAGGTTATATATAAAAGTTGTTGAGGGCTTCCCTGGTGGCGCAGTGGTTGAGAGTCCGCCTGCCGATGCAGGGGGACACGGATTCGTGCCCCGGTCCGGGAAGATCTCACATGCCGCGGAGCGGCTGGGCCCGTGAGCCATGGCCGCTGAGCCTGGGCGTCCGGAACCTGTGCTCTGCAACGGGAGAGGCCTCGTCAGTGAGAGGCCCACGTACCACAAAAAAAAAAAAAAAAAAAAAGTTGTTGAGAAAGTAAATCCTAAGAGTTCTCATCACAAGGAAAAAATATATTTTTTTCTTTTTCTTTTACTTTGTGTCTCTATGAGATGATGGATGTTCACTAAACCTACTGTGGTCATCATTTCCTGATGCAGTGCAATCATTATGCCGAACACCTTAAATGTATACCGTGCTGCGTGCCAGTTATATCTCAATAAAACTGGAAAAAAAGAAACCAGTAACTGTTACCAGCTTATTAAATACAAATATTCTTTCCCCTGCATGATTTTTAAAAGTAACAAAGTTTGGGAAATGTAAAGTGAACACAAAGGCCAAAGCAGCTGGATGTGTAAATAAGCCAATGGGGGCAAAAAGAATGTCTTATCTGGGGTCTAGGGAATGTAATCTGGACATGAAAGAAACGGCTTATCGATTCAAAAGGATCCTGGCTGAGGAATGCTCCACAGCCGCATTCTACCCTGTAAAGTGACCTCCCCGTTTGTTTTAAAATAAAACATGTTTGCTCAGCTCATGACAACTGGCTTTGTTTTTAAGCAAAACTTTTGCCTCAGAAGCTGTCCTAGGCACAAACTTCTCACTGGAATCCAATACAGCCTCTGTGCAATCAAAACCTCAACAGCCTACCCTGTGATGAAAAGAGGAAACGGTTTGTAAACACTGCTTTCCGTTTCACAGTTGGCATGAAGTGGCTACTGCAGCCCTTTTATATTTCTCAGAACAGTAAGTAGGTTCCCTGGGTGTTCACAAACATGAAACAAGACTCACCTTGTGGAGGAGTTGTATTTGGTTCCACTGGCACTTTCCGAACAAGTGCACACCGATTTGTGGCGCACGGTTCTCTGCACTTTGGAAGGCTTGAAGATGCTCATCCATTCCACGTCAGACATGTGGCCTGGAGCTTCGATCATGAAGTCACTCGGGTGGCAGCACTTGGATCCCCACATGTCGCTTTCATCCAGACAGGCTTCGCTTTTATGGCAACATGAGACTCCAGACCTTTCCAGGTGATCTTGACATTTGACATCTAGCTTTTCTGGTTGTTTTGAACCAGAACAGTTGGCCAGGCCCAGGTAAAGGCTGACGTCATGCCACTTTTCATCGGCTACAGATGTTGATGTTTCCGAGAGTTGTTTCTCTTCATTCTGAATCCCAACTCCATTACCTTTTGGTGATTTTGCGTGGATCTTGCAAAATGTACTTTTGTTTTCGGGTTCAGTCTGGATTTTTCCTCCCAGAGACCAAGACTTTTGTTTCTCCACTAAGTCTTTTGCAAGTAGAGATGAGATAGCAATTACACTTTTTCCCCCAAATGAAGTATTAACCTGTAGTTTCTTCTCTTTGCATACATCATAAGAGTTCTCGTCTGACTTATTTTGCTGAACCAACGTGGTCTCAAATTTTTGGTCCTTAATCAGTGACTTCTGATTTTTCTCCCTCTTAAAATCGACTTTTAGGTGGTTATTTTCAAGGTCTGATAAACACATTTCTCTGCTATGGTGGCATTACAAAAAACGGAAGTTATAAGATACACTTGATACTGTCGTTCTAAATATTTCACTCAAACCTCATCAGCTGAGCTAAACCCTAGCAAGACCCATTTGTCTGAGTTGAAAATATGAGGTAGAATTTTTATATTCTTCGGAGCCCAATTTTAGCCCAACCTCTTCCAGGAAGTCTTGCCGACCACCACACCCACTCCCCTCTTCCCATCCTTAATGTCCACTGCACTGACTCTCCATACTGCAAATCATTATCTTACTGTATATATTAATATATATCTAATTAATCAGATAGCGAATTTCCTATTATAACTATATCATTCACTGTTTCATACATATAAAGGTTTTGTCAAAAGATTCTTAAGGGGCTTCCCTGGTGGCGCAGTGGTTGAGAGTCCGCCTGCCGATGCAGGGGACACGGGTTCGTGCCCCGGTCTGGGAAGATCCCACATGCCGCGGAGCGGCTGGGCCCATGAGTCATGGCCGCTGAGCCTGCGCTCCGCAACGGGAGAGGCCACAGCAGTGAGAAGCCCGCGTACCGCAAAAAAAAAAAAAGATTCTTAAGGTTTTTGTTCACATGTAGAAGCATTTTTAATCCTCCTGGAACCTAAGACGGCCTTTAACATACACTAAGTGTTCTGTAAATACTCGTTGATTGATCTGTTATTTCTCTTCCTAATTTGCAGTTAAATAGACATAAAGTCAGGATTGAAAGGCAATGGAGAGTCAAGGTACAACGATAAACTGGCAAGTGCCGAATGTGTTCACCAGACTGCATTCATGACCCTCCCATTTATCTGCTGGATGCCTATGTAGCTATATACTGAAAACTGGTCTAAGGTAAAAGTGACACCACATGTGCATAAAATAAAAATCATTGTGATAAGCCTTCTAATAAATTGTCCAAGTTTTTCATGTCACACCTGTTCAGGTGTTCTAATCTGTATGATCCTGATCCCTCCTTCTAGACTGGGATAAGCCACTTTATGTTCTTAAAGAATAACCTCAATCATCCAGCCCAGGTACCTTCCAGGAGAAATGCAGTGCAAAAAGGAGAAAGAGCCAATAGGTTAGGGGCTTCTGCCTGCAAGAGGTCGCTGGGTTGGTCTGGTGTTTACGAGTAGCAGCCACAGCTGGGATACAGAGCAATGGTGCAACAACCCCCAGCAAAAGACCTCGAAGAAGAGTACAGCAAATGCAGCAAAGTGTGGGTGAGTCCCCAGTTCTACTGTCTGTAGCAACAGCTGCTCCTTACATCCCTCCCTGCAACTCTGACCACCCCCATCCTGAACTCCACGCTCCGGGGAAAGGAGCTGCGTCATCCAGCCCAGCTTCTGCTCCTGTGTGCGGTGACGGGGAACTCCCTGAATTCCTGTTCCTTTCCATGACTCCCTGTACCATTTCTGCTTGTAAAAGTGGACTCAATTTAACTGTGGGGCAGTTGTATGCTTGTTAAATTAAACCAGACCTCATATATTTATATCTTAATTTTACAGAAACCAATTTAATTCACACACTGCCTTTTACAGGTAGGAGTAGACGTCTCCCCCTATTAACAAGGAAAACGGGAAAATCAGGCTGAGAGCAGAGATCACCCTCAGCTGAACTTCTACTGCAGTTATTTATACCATTCTTTGACATTATTTTAAGCAAGTACTATGCCCAATATATCTTCCTTTTCCCTATTCCTAGCCCGTGCCTAAAATACTGAATGCTGAATGAATGAATGAATGATTCATCTCTGTAATTTCTACTTTAGCTCCAAGCCTTCTACACAACAAACACACAAATAATGTGTTTAATGCATTTAATCAAATGGTTAAATTAAGATCATGCCTAAAATTCTCACTACAACCCAGGATTAGGTCACATACATTTATTCCCTACTACCTACCAAACAGCAGTTAAGTACTGGCCCACAGCAGGTACTTAACGAATACTGACTGAACGATGGAATAACATATAAGATCATATTAATAGCATCATACTAAGATTACCTGGATTCCAGGGCCTTTGATTCCTCCACCTTTGAGTCATATATCTGTATTAATTCCTGAGAACTTTCCACATTGAAATTAAGAAACTGCAGGTCACGCTGTTGTTTTATGTACATCTGCCATAGATATTGATAAATCAAAATAAAGCGTAACAAGAAAGCTAAACTGAGCCAACAACTGGCACTTTGAAATGCCAAAACAGATCAGACAGTGACTAAAGAACTAGGCTGAATACGTGTGCTTTTATTTTTCCTATGTTAGCACTGAGATTTGTTAATGTAACTGGTCTCCTAACCTTGAATTACCATAAGCAAGACCCTATCTGCTAGGTTAATGTGATACACCTTTCATGTAGTCGGGATTCCAAACGCATCATAAACAGAATCACTGGGCACACGCTTTTCCTAGTTTGATGCTTGTTTATAAGCGTTTCCCACCTAACAGAGAAGGTAAGTGGGAGCCTACCTGTCTCAGATTATGCAGCTCTGCGCTCACGCGTTCTTGCTTTGACTTTGCGATATCCAGTAACTCGTCTTTCCTTTTGTCTCTCTCTACTATTTAAGAACAAATAGTATTAAAACGATTTTCACCAGCCCATATCAACACAAACCTCTTCATTTCCAACAATTTTATGCGCAGCTAACTTTTGCCCCCCCGCTTCCTGAATTTTAAAACTGCAAAATGGATGGCTGGAAAGAGCTTTCATCAGTGATTCTGACTAGATCCTTCACCAAATTTGAAAACTTTCACAATATAATTAATGTTAAGTCAAAAAGGTATTCAAAACTGTATCAACTGCCTGCTTAAATTACATGTGTGTGTCTGTGTGTAGATGTGCATAGAAAAAGGCTGAGAGCAAGCATGCTGAAGGAAGTATCAAGTTATTTCTTAGACGGAAGGATTAATGACAATTATTTTCCTTTTTTTTTTTTGAGGGGGTGGTTTCTAAATCTCTAAATTTAATACATATTACTTTACTCTTTACTTACTTATTCACATTACACAGGTAACTTACAAATGCATTTTCCTTGTAAAAATCCAAACAGCATATTACCTTTACCAACAGAAAAAAACCTAACATTACAAGGGGCAAAAAAAGAAAAAAAAAATCACTATTTTCACCAGTATGTAAGTCAATCTGATATAATCTCACAATCGGGCCACTTGTATGTATTCTCACTGAGCAAAAACTGAAGATATCCGGACCTATGAGGTGACCCCATAGGTAGACAAACTTGTCTTTCCATTTTCATGAAAGTCCAGCACTCCTTTACAGACTTTCTTTTTCTTGAAAACTCTTTACCTGATGGGTAATTAAGATTCAGAATTTTCTTTAATATACATAGTATTACACTCAATTTTCTAGCACAAAAAGAACAGAGGTTTTTTTTTTTTTTTTTTTTAATCTTCATTCTTTTACAAAGACCATAAACATTCTGCTGAAACACAGACACTTTGCTGCTACTAGAGTTGGGGTATGAGAAATCAGTATTTTGAAAAGTTTCAGAACTTGGCAGATGAGAACCCCCAGAAAGGAAAGATCTAAAGTGCTATACGAAGACTTGTATGGGAAAAAAATATTAATATTATGTATGCTTAAGGGGAAATAATTTCATTCACATAGAAGCGACAGATCAACAACAAATGTCTCGCCTAAAAAAACCCACTACCTTTATAAGAAGGTCAAGCTCAATGCATAAAATGACCCTCTAATTATTAATACATGAAGCGGTTTTGAGTAAATCAGGTGCAGCCTAAATCAAAATGTACAACTTCTACGGTTTATTAACAAAGCACCTTTTCCACGTCATTTTTCTCATGGATGAAAAAGAATACAAATATTATTATCGCTTTACATTTGGAGCGTCACAGAAACCATTTAAGGACAAAGGCATGAGCTTTGCTGGAGACAGCAACTCTACCTGGACAGCTTTTCTGCAAAGTGTCTGCTGGCGGTCACCGGGGACCAGGCGGAATACAGCGTGAGGAGGGATCTATGAAAGCCACCACCTCCTAGCCAAACGCGCTTAATGCTCAGCCCTTCTGATATGGGTCTGCAGCATCATCTTTTTTTTTTTAAGATTTTTTTTGATATGGACCATTAAAATTTTTATGTATTTATTTATTTGGGGCTGCATTGGGTCTTCAGTGCTGCACGTGCGTTTTTCTCTGGTTGTGGTGAGAGGGGGCTACTCTTCGTTGCGGTGTGCGGGCTTCTCAGTGTGGTGGCTTCTCTTGTGGAGCACGGGCTCTAGGCACGCAGGCTTCAGTAGTTGTGGCACATGGGCTCAGTAGCTGTGGCTCACAGGCCTAGAGTGCAGGCTAAGTAGTTGTGGCGCACGGGCTTAGTTGCTCCGTGGCATGTGGCGTCTTTCCAGACCAGGGATCAAACCCGTGTCCCTTGCATTGGCAGGGGAATTCTTAACCACTGTGCCACCAGGGAAGTCCGATGTGGACCATTTTTAAAGTCTTTATTGAATTTGCCACAATATTGCTTCTGTTCTATGACTTGGCCTTTTGGCCACGAGGTATGTGGGATCCTAGCTCCCCGACCAAGGATCGAACCCTCACCCCCTGCACTGGAAGGCAAAGTCCTAACCACTGGACCGCCGGGGAAGTCCCGCATCATCTTACTTTTTTTTTTTTTTTTTTTTTGCGGTACGCGGGCCTCTCACTGTTGTGGCCTCTCCCGTTGCGGAGCACAGGCTCCGGACGCGCAGGCTCAGCGGCCATGGCTCACGGGCCCAGCAGCTCCGCGGCATGTGGGATCTTCCCGGACTGGGGCATGAACCCGCGTCCCCTGCATCGGCAGGCGGACTCTCAACCACTGCGCCACCAGGGAAGCCCTCATTTTACTTTTAAAGGTAATCCTCATGCACAGAATTGAGAACCGTGCCTCGTGGCACAGTGAAAGCCACGGCGTCGGGTTTAAAACTTACGTCTCTTCAATTCTGAATTTATTTCTTTGCATTAGGTGAGTCAACACCATAACAAAAGCCTATAAAAGTAGTGCACTTGCAATGTTTATGTAGAGTCGCATTTAGTTTATGTGAATTCAACTCTATGCACAAAGAAAACAGTAAAACAGTAGCTCTTTCCGGATGGAAGTGATGCCCTCAGGGCATCTGGGACTCTGGCTGCTCTCAGCTCTACCCATCTCTTCCATTAACAGCATGATCACACGCTGGGTGCATTCCCAGCACTCAGAGATACTTGTTTTGGACACAGCAGGGCCCCTAAACAAAAGCCAGCTACTTTATTTGGCATTCAAGGATAATTTTAAATATATTTCAATACTGCCTTAATCTGACTTCAGAATAATCTACTGTTGCACGAAATAGAATTGTTTCCTTAGATCTGATACTTTCCTACGTGGCTGGGTTATCTGGGGTCAAAGTGGAGCGAGTCCGCCTATTTCACAAGTTGGTCACTGAAGACACACAGGTATGGAGCTCTGCTGACACCTGCCTGAGCGGGCAGCCTAAGGAAGACAGCACAAAGGAAAGGGTGCTGACGTCTGGACCTGCCAAATTCTGATCAAGCTTCTGTGCCTTTCACTGCCTGGGAGACCTTCACTCAATCTCACAGGGCCCTGTTTATGGGACTCGCGGGGCCACAGAAATGTAAACTAGTATCATTGTTTTATTTGCAGACTTCTTATAAGCAATATGTACAAATGAAACATGTCTCTAAGCCTATGTGAAGAACTTCATCTTCAACAAAAGGAAAAAGAAGTTTTGAACTTAAAGGTACGTTTTTAAGACATCTTCCAACCTTGAATAAAATGTGTTAATTTTTAGCCATGACACCTGAGAGCATATTATCATGTTAAGCCTTTAAAAATTCTTTTCAGGCTTTAATTCACTTTTATAATTTAAACATATAAAAATTGTTCTGAGACAGTGGTACGAATTGAAAAGATATTTAAGAAATCAGCTTAGAAAAGGATAAAAAAATATTTCATAAAATGGATTTATTAGAGTATTATCTAACAAGTTACATATACTTTACCTAGTAATACATAATAGAACATATGAGTAAAAACAGATGAACCAAAAAAAAGGAGATTATTAAAATGTTCTGTAAATGTTTTTCCTTCCTCTGACCTCGCACATTTTATTCACGGCATCTGTAGAGCACTAAACTCTCTTTGGGCCTATGAGCTTTTTAGTCACTAGCAGAGTGACTGGCACACAGATGCTGATCCAAAGATTGCGGGAATTCAACTATAAAGCTACAAACATATGTATATCTTTGTGTAGATGTACAAATATATGTATATCTTTATGTAAGTATCTGTAACAATGTAAGACATAATTACTTTGAGACACAGGAATCCTAGAAATAATGGAAATAGTGACCTCTAGTGGTGGGAAACTGCATTTCCCCAATCTTTAATCCCATGAGATTAAAATTAAGAATTTCATTTTATTTGAAAAAAATGTAATATAATACTGTATTCTGCCCTTTAACTTATAGAAATGTAGTCTCTTCCTAGCAGGAAGGACATTGAGGGTAGGTACGAGTAGACGCAAACATGTTCACTTAGTTAATTAAGTTCTTTTTTCTTTTGACCATACCACATGGCACACAGGATCTTAGTTCCCTGACCAGGGATCGAACCTGCCGCCCCCTGCAGTGGAAGCGCGGAGTCCTAACCACTGGATCTCCAGGGAAGTCCCAGTTCATTTAATTTCTGTTTGGAACTTTACCTCCAAACCTATGATTTTCTTCATACAAACCACCAAAATTAAAGTCTAACAAAATCTTCTTGGCTGTCAGGGCCATATATAGATAAGCTCTAAATATCAGTGATTCTCAGTTGGGAGCAGAGAAAGGAGAGGCTAGAAACTCTGACACACTGGGGTGGGCTGGGGTTAGAGCGTAGGAGAACATGGCGGTGAGGGAGAGTGGGGAGTGCCACTTTTATGTTTATCAGAAGGGGGCCTAAGTTACACCTTATTGACAAACTTGCTTTTAAGTCATGAAAAATTCATCCCCAACATTATTATTTTGCGGTCGTACTGATGTAACAAAACACATGAGTATTTTCCAACTGTAATAACTACAGGTGATCTATTTGCAAAATTGAAAAAATGTCGAATTCCTAATTTTTATCTAGTATTTGCAAATGCTTGGCTCATAAGATTCTTTCTTATTGAATTTTTAAGCACAAGTACTATGTCTAGTGAGCTAGCATAGTCATGCACTCAAGCTAGAAGGGAGAGCAGCTCCTCATTTTACAGAAGAGGAAACAGAGTGAACTGGGAGGCACGATAACAGCTTTAAAATTCCCTGCCTGGTCCCTCCTCATTTCTCAAAGGCTGTTAAAATAAATTAATTAAATACATGAAGTATTTTGAGAGAGGTACAATTCATTTAGCCCATCATGGTAGTATCGTAGAACGTTCAGGTTACTTAAACTAATTGTCTATTTTTACCAGTAAAAACCAATTCATCATGCAGGCAACTTTTCTCTTGCTTGAGGCGAATGATCTCTTCTCGTTGTCCATTATTTTCTGTTGTCTTTTCATTTAGATCCTCTTCACAAATAGAAGGGAAAAAAAAGTCCTCAAATAAATACTAGTTCCTAGAAGAATATACACTGTGAATACCTCTCATGTCCTTAGCACCCACTTCCAAATAATATGAAGTCCTGTTGGATCTACAGCCAAAATATGTCCCTCATCTAACATCTCACTGCACCCCCAGCAGTGACCCTGGCCAAGGCTTCCACCGTCTCCCTGCTCGAACCCTGCCTCTCCCTTTGCAGCCTACTGTCCACGGAGCAATCAGGGCCATCTGCTGGCGTCACTTCTCTGTTAAAAGCCCTTGTGCTACACTTAGGAGGAAATCCAAACTCATTACCTTAAGGCCTGCACAGCCTGGCCCTGCCCTTTCAATCTGTTCCTTACACTGGCCCCAACCTCAAAACCCACACCAGGGCTTTTGCATTTGCTCTTTCTTCTGCCTGGAAGGTCCTGGCCCAGATCTTTGCACGACTGGTTCTTCCCATCATCCAAGTTTCAGCTCTAATGTTCTCTTCAAAGACGCCTTCCCAGTGCACCCAAACCAAATGAGTCTCTTTCCCTCACTCTCTAGTCCACTATCCATGATGCTGCGTTTATTTTTGTAATAAATATTGAATTTATAAAATAAGACATAAAAGTTGATAAAAACAGACTTCTTTTTACTTTAAATCTTACCTAGGTAAATACAGCATTCAATAAATACTTATCGAATGCCTACAATGTACCCCAGGAGCTGTGCTATTAACTGTGGATCCAAAAAAAGAGAAGACAGAGTCCGTCCCTGCTGTCAAGGGGCTTATAGTATGATTATGATTTTAGCTGAAGCTACAAATGGAGACAAAATTACGACTGACCACAAGTCAGGGCATCATAAGAACAAGATTTTAGGAGGTGGAGTTTTTTAAATTAAACCTGCCCCAATAGCCTTTCACAATTTGAACAGCAATTCCCTGCCTCATGAGGGATTCCACCAGGGACAGAGGTGGAGCAATTACACCACCGCACGGCTCTGTCATTCTAAGTTTGCTCGTTCCACGGCAGGAGTCAGTCTTCGTGTCTAACGTGATGACCACTTATAAATGGGACAGTCTGGGTGCAGATTTAAGATCTGGATAGCGCCTCCATCCAACAGCTTCCCCCGCCCACAGTGGGGAAAGGCCACATCCTCTGCAGACAAATATAAATTTTTACTCCATCACCTAGACCCATATTCCAGTACATAGCACTAACCTATCTGGCATACCCAGCCTTCGTTTCATTAGAAAACTTCAAGTAGTAGAAAAATAAACTGTGGGGTTACTGTGAGAATGCAAATAGAACAGGAGGACACAAAAGGAATTCCCCCCAAAATAAAACACGCACCAAAAAGCCACTGTGGGAGTTTGTGTTGTTCGTGGTAACTCCTCACCCCTCCCTGCGTTCCTCCCTCGATTTCTTGTAAATCCTCCCACAGGGGACTGCCTGACTCGGGGTTCAGCCACGTGACTCGCTTTGGCCACAGAATGAGGGGGAAGTGATGGTATATGTGGGTCCTCCCATCTTTCTGCTTCTCTTAAGCTTCTGCCTTCACTGTGGGAAGAAATGCCCAGGCTAGCCGACCGGGGAGGAGAAGATGCCCCAGGGGAGCCGCTCAGCTGGGCCAAACGGAGATCAGCCAATTCCCGTGTGGCTTCCAGATACATGAGCTTCTCAGATGCTCATGGTTGCATGCCACTGAGATACTGTCATTGGTTGCTACAAAGCGTATAGTAGCAATAGATAACTGGTACAGCAAAGGCAGGATTATTTTTAAAATAGAACGCATGAGGCAGTTTACCCCAACTCTGTTATTTATCTTGTAACACAAAAAAATCGCAGCATAATTCTATACAAATGAAATGAACATCTCAGGGTAGGACCTAAAGCTAACAACAGACCTACTCTCAGCTATGAGATTAAGTGAACCCAAATGAAGAAATATATTCCCAAGATAAAAGGCTTAAATTTATGCCTCTTCCTTACCTTTCAGCTTATTGACTTCAATCTTAAGCGCCTTCAATTTCTGCTTATAATCTTGCTTTTCTTTCACAATACAGGTCTCCACCATCTTAGCATCGCGTAAGGCATGCTCTAACAATTTAAATTTACCCGAGCAGTCAGCAATGTGATTGACTGCCTCGATAATATCTTTGTCCTACAAACCAAATTTGAAAACTGTTACATAAGATTTTAAAATTCCAACTAAACAATAAGGAAACACTACACTTACTAAGATCTCATTGTGGGAGAGGGATAAATTGGGATTGACATATACAAACTACTATATATAAAATAGAGAATGAGTAAGAGCCTGCTTATAGCACAGGGAACTCTACTCAATACTCTGTAATGACCTATATGGGAAAAGAATCGAAAAACAAAGAGTGGGTATATGTATAACTGATTCACTTTGCTGTGCACCTGAAACTAATACAACATTGTAAGTCAACTATACCCCAAAAAGAATTAAAAAAAAAAAAAAAAGATCTCGTGTACCCGGTTTCATTCCAAGCACTTTGCATGTGTTACCCCATTTAATCCTCACGGTAACTCTCTGAGGCAGGGACTATTGTTACTCCCCACGTGACAGAGGACTCGACAGTAAAGTGGCCACAGTTATACAACTGGTTAGTGATGGAGTTCCGATTTGAACTTAGCCGGCTGCCCCTGAAACCATGCACACACCACCATAGTTTACTGTCTCAGAAAGTTTAGAAGCAAACATTTGATTACGTATGAAATTGTAATAGCAATAGGAAGGCTGGTGGCCCTTGAGGGGGCTTCTTCTCTGCATTACAGATAAATCCCATAGGCTCTCTCTTCCTCCCCTTCTTTTCAGCTTGTTAAAATGACAGACACCAAGACCTTATCCCAAACCTACCCAATTCAGAACCTCTTATTGTTGAGGTGGTTATTTTAATTACATAAAAGGTGTCTATGTGCTTGTTGAAAAGCAATTCAAATAACACCTGAAAGTATAAAAATAATAAGCAAAAGTACTCCCCCATCACTCATGTGGAATAACTATTACTAGCAGGTTTTACCTTTGCTTAAGGACAAAGGTTTCTGCGATAGCATCCTATATGCGTGCCTAAAATACTTCACAGTCTGCCCATCTCACGTTAGGACTTATGGGAAAAATAGGATTTGGGCAGACCATTCAAAAACCGATGGAACTCTGCGATCAGACCAGTAGCAAAGAAACAGTAGTCCTGGGCTTCCCTGGTGGCGCAGTGGTTGGGAGTCTGCCTGCCGATGCAGGGGACACGGGTTCATGCCCCGGTCCGGGAAGATCCCACATGCCGCAGAGCAGCTGGGCCCGTGAGCCATGGCTGCTGAGCCTGCGTGTCCGGAACCTGTGCTCCACAACGGAAGCGGCCACAACAGTGAGAGGCCCACGTACCACAAAAAAAAAAAAAAAAGAAAAAAAAGAAACAGTAGTCCTGTTAAGTACAAGAACACAGTTTAGCAAACGCCACTGCAGACACATCAGTCAGGCAATCCTTTTCAGCTTCACCAGGAGTTTGCTATGATGGACACTGTAGGGGTTGTTGAAGCCAGGAAACTGGTCACTACTTGATTAAAGACAATTCTGTAGATTTTAATATTTTCTTTTTAATTTTATGAAAGTTTGTCCCTGATCACTCAAAAACATTTATGTGCTGGGAAAAATCACATATGAATTAGCATGAGTGTCCCATTATACCAGAATCACTCCTCTAGTCACCTGCTGTCCAACACATGTGTTACCATATAGAAGAGACTTTATCAATCACTGTTTATGGCATGTTCGTGACTACATCAACTACTTGACTGCTAAGTTTTCTCCTCAATTAGAAACATATTAACGGGCTTCCCTGGTGGCACAGTGGTTAAGAATCCACCTGCCAATGCAGGGGACAGAGGTTCGAGTCCTGGTCCGGGAAGATCCCACATGCTGCAGAGCAACTAAGCCTGTGGGCCACAACTACTGAGCCCGCACTCTGGAGCCTGCGAGCCACAACTACTGAGCCCGCATGCTGCAACTACTGAAGCCTGTGCACCTAGAGCCCATGCTCTGCAACAAGAGAAGCCACTGCAATGAGAAGCCTGTGCACCGCAACGAAGAGTAGCCCCCGCCTGCCCCAACTGGAGAAAGCCCGTGCGCAGCAACGGAGACCCAACGCAGCCAAAAATAAATTAATTAAAAAAAAACATATTAACAAGCAATTTGATAGCTAATGACTTCATGAGACCCAGTAATGGATACCTCAGAAGAAACCAGCTGAGTGCAGGCATGCTGGACCATGGAATGGGCCTTGGAGACAGAGACCCACAGTGCAGTCCTGCCTCCTCTCAGGGCCTTGGGGGCATCATTTTAGACTTGTTTCCCTCATTTCTAAAACCAGAATTTAAAAAAAGAGAGCAACATCGATAGCTCAACCTATCTGAGTCGCTGTGGGACTTCAGGAACTTAATGTACATTGCTGTACTCTATCAGCTACAAAGTGCCTGGCAAGTGGAAGTATCGTGATTTTGCATTACCTTCAGCTTTATCATGGTGGTGAGAGCCTGTTCTCGAGCTTGTAATTGTCCCACTTGAGCAGAAAGTTCCACTAATGTGTTGCTGAGATTTTCGTTTCTAGCCTACGAGGGACAACACAAAATACTAATTGAGTCATTTAAAAGCTTTCATTACTCTCACCAGCCACAATCTGTGCTCATTCTTCTGTTTCGTTTTTTTCTCTGTTTAGCTTTTTTAGTAACAAAGTGGGCTAAGTTAAGCAGTCATCAAAAAGGAACACAAATATCTATTTCCCCATTATCCCCAGCATCTTCTGAGTACTTGAGTTTTGCCCTACTGAATTCTATCAGTTACGTTTATAAACATGTCTACTTCCTAATGGTCTTTAATGAATACTTCCAGGTTGGCAAGAATGAAAACTGGATTAGCAAGAGACTTCCTTTGCTGAAACAAAGTAGCATTAATGAACTTTGGTGCATCTTTACTCTATGTTGAAATAACCTCATATTGGGGTATTCCCACTTTTCAGGGTTTTTTGTTTTTTTTTTTACCCAGAGATCTAGATTTGATATAATTATTGTGTACATAATGTGTTTATTGGTTGGGAAAAAAAGAATAATCAGGCTTTTTAAAAGATATCTTCATGGAGGAAACTTAAATGCATGTTACTAAGTGAAAGAAGCCAATCTGAAAAGGCTACATATTGTATGATTCCAACTCTATGACATTCTGGAAAAGGCAAAACTCTGGAGAGAGTAAAGAGATCAATGGTTGCCAGGGGTTATGGCAGAGAAGGAGGGACCAGAGCAGAGAGGGTTTTTAGGGCACTGAAACTACTTCTGTATGACATTACAATGGTGGATGCAGGTCATTATTTGTCAAAACCCACAGAACACACAACACCAAGAGTGAACCCTAATGTAAACTATGGACTTTGGGCGGCAATGATGTGTCAGTGTAGATTCACTGATTGCAACAAATGTACTACTATGATGCAGAATGTCCACAGTGGAGGAGGCTGGCTGGGGGAGAGGGCAGGGTCTATGAGAAATCTCTGTACATTCCACCCAATTTTGCTATGCACCTAAAACTGCTCTAAAAATTAAAGTTTATTCATTAAAAAAAAAAATCTTCCTGCTATGGACTGAATTGCAACCCCCCCCCCGCCCAAATGCACATGTTGAAGCCCTATGAAGCCCTAACCTGTAATGTGATGGTGTTTGGGGGTGGAGCCTTTGAGAAGTAATTAGGTTTAGATGAGGTCATGAGAGTGGGGCCCTCATGATGGCATCCGTGTCCTCATAAGACACCAGAGAGCTTGCTCATGTACTGTCTCTCTCCCTGCCACATGAGGACACAGTAAGAAGGTGACCATTTACAAGCCAAGAAGAGAGCCCTCACCAGAAACTGACCAGGCCGGCACCTTGATCTTGGACTTCTGACCTACAGAACTGTGAGGAAAGAAATTTCTGCGCAGTCTATGGTACTTTGTGATGGCAACCCAAGCTGACCAACACGCTCCCATTTTTTAATTCAACATATCAAGAGATTCCAGAACAGTTTTCACTTATTTTATAGCTAGAAACTGTCTAGAAGAGTAATCTGAAAAAAATTTTAGACATAAAATCTATACAATTATTATGAGTTATTAAGACTCACTATATTACCAAGATCTATACTGATACCATTATGAAACAAGAATATGAAGGCTATAAGAACAAAAAAGGCTTTCTCACTGCGTCTCTCAAAAAGCAGGAGCTCAAAAGATATGATGACTCACCAGCTAGAAATGAAAACTGAAAAATCACTCTTACAGATTTTATTCCCAATATGCCACTAACGTGATACAGATATTTGTTTCATCAGCTTACACAGTTATTCAGAAAGCATAACGTGCAGCTACTTGATGATACGGATCTCAGAATCTGAGAAAGGACCCATTGTTGATAAAATGATAGATGCTACCAAACAGATGGCTTAACAGTTAGAAAAGGGCTGTAATGAAGCTTCATCTCCAAGACAAGATAGCACTGGCAGCTAACCAAAGCCCCACAATGAACACAAAACTATGATGATGGATGGATGGATATACTTTCATACACACGCACATGCATTTTTAATGGAAATATTTAAACCTAATTTTTCAATAACTGAAACACAAACAGAATTTGGGCTAGGGAAGCTTATCTCAAAACCAACCTCAAGGGCTTCCCTGGTGGCACAGTGGTTGAGAGTCCGCCTGCCGATGCGGGGGACACGGGTTCGTGCCCTGGCCCGGGAAGATCCCACATGCCGCAGAGCGGCTGGGCCCGTGAGCCATGGCCGCTGAGCCTGCGCGTCCGGAGCCTGTGCTCCGCAATGGGAGAAGCCACAGCAGTGAGAGGCCCGCATACCGCAAAAGAAAAAAAGCAAAAAAAAAACCCAAACAAAACCAACCTCAAGGTCTTCAGAGAGGAGAGTGGAATGGGTTGCCTTTTGGGCCATTTCTTGAAGCTGTAGTTGAGTCTTTTGAAGAGTACTCTGGCATGCAATCTGATTCGATTCGAGGGTTTTTACTTTCTTTATGAGTGACCTGATTATTTCAGTTCTTTTATGTAGTTCACCTGAGGGAGATTTCATCAATAACTTACTTGTGGTCAGATGTGAAGCTGAAAATGCATTATTTTCAAAACACATGGTTAAAGGTTCATACTTCTTTTAAATGCTTTTATTATGAAATGCACGATATTGTACCTTAGTCAAGAAACAGAACACCAGCAGCAACCCAGAAGGCCCTGTACGTCACTTCCTGAGCACAATCTCTCCAATTTCCCACCTTCCTAACCACCGTCCTGATCTTACTCATTTCCTTGTTTTTTATTATAGTTTTACTATCTATGACCACATCCCGAAGAACAGTTTAATTTGAACCATATGTAAATGGCATTATACTCTATGAATTCTTCTGTTTGCTTTTTTTGCTCAAGATTATGATCCTGGGAGTTCCCTGGTGGCCCAGTGGTTAGGACTCCACGGTCTCACTGCCAAGGGCCTGGCTCGATCCCTGGGTGGGGAACTAAGATCCCACAAGCTGCCTGGCACAGACGATAAAAAAAAGATGATGATCCTGAGATGTATCCATGTGGCTGCAGGTAACTCCTGTTTGTGCGCTGTCATTGCTGTATAATATCATTATATGATCATGCCACAGTGTATTTATACATTCTACTACTGCTGGTCATTTGGACTGTTTCCACTTAGCAGCTATGATGTACAATGCTGCTCTAAATATTCTCCTACAAGCATCTTGGTGCTTTTGCAGGAGTTCCTCTAGAGCCTCGCTACTCAAAATGTGGCCCTTGGACCAGCAACAGGGACATCACCGGGGACCTTGTTAGATACACAGACCTATTGTATCACAATCTACATATTAACAAGATCCTTAGGTAATTCATGTGCATATTGAAGGGTGAGTAGATTTCCTATAAGTGGAAATGCTGGGCCACAGCTATGTATATCCTCAACTTTACCAGAACTGTCAAATGATTTTCCAAAGTAGCTGTACCAGCTAACACGCCCACCAGCAGTGAATGAGCCTTCCCTTGCTCCCCACTTTTACCAATACCTGATATTTTTTGCTAGTCTGGTAAGTATAAAAAGGTCTCATTATGGTCTTAATTTGCATTTCCCTAATTACTAATGAGAATGAGAACTTTTTGTACATTTATTGGCCATTCAGTGTTCCGTGAAATGCCTATTCAGGTGTCTTGCTCATTTTAAAACCAGATATTGAGCTTTCCTGGTGGCGCAGTGGTTGAGAGTCCGCCTGCCGATGCAGGGGACACGGGTTCGTGCCCCGGTCCGGGAAGATCCCACATGCCGCGGAGCGGCTGGGCCCGTGAGCCATGGCCGCTGAGCCTGCGCGTCCGGAGCCTGTGCTCCGCAACGGGAGAGGCCACAACGGTGACAGGCCTGCGTATCGCAAAATAAATAAATAAATAAAAAATAACTTATTGCTAAGAAATGCTAACCATCATCTGAGCCTTCAGCAAGTCGTAGTAGTAACATCAAAGATTACTGATCAAACATGACCATAACAAATATAATTATAATGAAAAAGTCTGAAATATTACGAGAATTACCAAAATATGACACAGGGACACAAAGTGAGCAAACGGTGTTGGAAAAATGGTGCTGATAGACTTGCTCAGTACAGGGTTGCCACAAACCTTCCATTTCTAAAAATCATAATATCTGCAAAGTGCAATAAAACGAGGTATGCTTGTATATAATGTTATCTTTTGCTTTAATATGTTTATATAAAAGATATTAATTATATAAGACATATTGCATCTAACGTACAATCATATTAAATACTGCATTTATGTGTATCTACATGTGGGTGGGTGTGGTCAGAATAAAATCAGATGGTCATCAACGAAATGGAAAAATTACTCATATTTAGATTGTCGCATTTACAGAATCCTTTGTGTAATATAAGTAAAGAAGAAGGTGATACATTGTCTTTCTATTAAACAGATCTAGTATTTTCCCCTCTAGCACATTCTAGTATTAATGCAGTGTCAACAGAACATTCAGACTTTAGGGCAGCACGAAAGGGACGATAGTTAAAATATGGTACAAAAGGAAATTTTTGTAAGCCATTTTTGAGATTGCTCTAATTTTAAAAGATGACTATTTTAGGTATTTGAGATCAAGTTCAATACCAAGTTTAAAATCTTTGAGTCAGTTCAAGAGAAATGGCCAGTTCTGTGGCATCTTCATTCATGCTTTAGCTCAAAACTAATTTCCTTCAGGTTCACTCTTGACACTCAATGTTGACTGAAGCTGCCCAGCCCTCTTTCTACAGCTAAGTACTTCGCTTGCCCTACTTTAATTCACATTGTGTTTGTTCTGTTGTAAGTGTTCACGATGTCGTCCTATCTTCAATTAAAATAAACTCCAGGGACTTCCCTGGTGGCGCAGTGTTTAAGAATCCGCCTGCCAATGCAGGGGACATGGGTTCGAGCCCTGGTCCTGGAAGATCCAACATGCCGAGGATCAACTAAGCCCGTGCGCCACAACTACCGAGCCTGTGCTCTAGAGCCCGTGAGCCACAACTCCTGAAGCCCACGTGCCTAGGGCCCGTGCTCCGCAACAAGAGAAGCCACCTCAATGAGAAGACGGCACACGGCAACCAAGAGTAGCCCCCGCTCACCGCAACTAGAGAAAGCCTGCACACAGCAACAAAGACCCAACTCAGCCAAAAATAAATAAATAAAAATAAAATAAAATAAACTCCAGTGCAGCAGGGATTGTGTTGAGATGTTCCTATCTTACCCTTGAGCCCTTTTAACGTGTTGGCATGACAGATGCTGCTGCATATATGTCTGACCTTCTAATTTGCTGCAACGTTCTTCCAAAGTCAACACTTTCTGCCGATCCTCTTCCCATGAAAGAAGTTGTCTTTGATGTACTGCAACCATATCATTGAGCTCTCTATCTCGATCTTTTAATTCTCCAATGAGCAGCTGTAGCTCTCTCCGTTGTTTCTCGATAGTGGAAATCTCAACTTCCGACCCAATGTTCTAAACATAGAAAGTGGCTTCACGTCAGGATAAAACTAATCAACATAAATCGGCCAAAGCATATTTTCCAAACAATTACATCTTCTTTTGCTGCCAATTCAAGGTAGTTAAATTATGTTTTATTCGCTGATTATAACATGACGTCAAAATTATGTATATTTAAAGCAAGTTCACACCTACTGCACTCTGCCTCTATCACTTTCTGTCGCACCATTTACACCACTCTTAAAGAGTGGGACCATTTGTAAAACCTCCATTGGTTAATCACAAATAAACCCATTTCTGCATTTTGTTTTCTTTGCTGTCAACCCTCTCCTTGTATCAGTCAACAATATTATCCCTCGAGCTTGCCCCAGAAGTTCTATGGCAGTCAAGTAAAGGGGAACAGGAAGTAATTACTGTTTAAATGTAACTGATCCAAACTCAACATACCTACTTGAAAACAAATTTTGTAAAGGCAAAATTTCAAATATACACAGAAGACAAGAGAATAGTACAGTAGACTCCCATTTGCTCAGTACCTAGGTCTTTCTTACCACTATCAAGATTTGGCGACATCTCTTTCAATTTTCCTTTTTCTTTTTGTTGTTGATAAAAAATACTTTTTACTCTTAGATACTTTAGTATGCATCTCTAAAAATGAACGTTTTTATATAACCATGATGCCATTTTCATGCCTAACAAAATTATCTACGATAACTCCTTTTAAGCATACATCATTTTAAAGTCTAGTGCAGTGAAGTTGGTCTGACCTAAGTTGGAATCCAGAATTAGCCACTTAGTGGCTCTAAGACCTTGGGTAAGTTACTTAATGTCCTTAAGCCTTAATTTCCTTGTCTGTAAAATGGTAATAGCAGCATTTTAACTTCTTAGAGTTGTGTGGATTAAGCAAGATAATCTCTGTAAAGCACTCCACAGTACTTGGCACCATTGTAAGTGTCATTAAAAATTAATCAATAGTCAAGCTAAGAAAGAAGTGGAAAACTTTATTTGAGCCAAGCTGAAGATTATAACCTGGGAGACAGTCTTTCAGAAAGCTCTGAAAACTGTTCTGCCTGTAAGAGGTCAAAACACAGTTACAAACACTTTCAAGACAAAGGGCTATACATCAAAATAATATATTGACCTTTACACAATGCAGATCTGCGCATACAAGGCAAGTAGTGGGTCACAGTGACCCCTTACAGGATTGAGAAAGGAATGTTATCTCCTAAGGAGTTCCTTGCTGGCTTCGGGAGAAAATAGCTTTTTTTTTTCTTTTTTGGCAAGCAGGCATTCCTACGTCTTCTAAAAGGATCTAGTTAATGTACAATGCAGATACACAATACACACCAAAGGGGAGGCAGCAGTGGCTCAGGCGACAGAGAAAACTTCGTTAACTTTTTCTGGTCCTGCCTTAAAATAATTTTGTTCTATCATAAACGACCAACAAACATTAGCTAGTATTATCAATATTTTAGTATTAATATTGTAAGTCACATTCCAAAGTATGGTACTGTCCCCATCTATGAAATAAAGAACTAAAAAACAAAACCCAAAAACCAAATCACTATGCTGTATACCCATAACTCACGCAATATTGTAAACCAACTATACTTCAATTAAAAAAAACTAAAAGTGTTACTTTAAGAATTCTACCTTAAAGACAGTAGTTTAAAGTTCACCAGAGGCCCATGTACACCCAGTACTCGCGACTCGACTCTGCGCCTGGGCTGAACAACCCATTTTCATTAAGGTAAGGAAACTGATGTGACGCTCCGTTTTCCTTCTGCGTCCTGGGTATTGTTTTAAATTTTTTAAGCAAAAACGATTCCTGAATAACCCCAATGCACGTCGTCCCCGCGGTCTGCTCTCCTCTCTCCCCGGGACGCGACGGCGGAAACGGGAAGCGCAGAGCATCAGCCGCTCACCTGGCGCCCGGCCAGGAAGGAGGCCGAAAGGTTCATAGGTGTTTCCTCCGCCCCCGGAGAGAGTCGGTGTGCGCAGCGTCACCCTAGAAACGCCATCGGCGCGCCTACCCGGAGCGGCGGGGGCGAGCCCCGAGCCCCGGAGCCCCGCACCCTCGCTGGCCCAAGCAACCTCGCCCAAACCGCCGACCCCGCGGAACGCGCCCGGCCCACTCGGCCTACTGCGTAGCCGAGCGGCAGCCCCGGCTCTCGCGACACCTCGGCGGCCGCAAGACCCCGCAGGAGGCCGGTTCCCACTCGGCCTCGTCGGGCGCGACCCGCGACCCCCGACCCCCGACCCCCTCCTGGCGTTTTGTTCTTCCAAATCCGGGCCTGGGGGCTCTCGAATGATTTACCTGGAGCTGTAAAAGCCATTATCCCGGCCCGCAAAGAACCGTTCTTCACCACGACCCTGAGAATGATGGAGCAATCAATGAAGGGCTGTTTCTGCGCTGTCGCCCTGGTGTGTGACCATGTGCTCGCTTACTTATTTCCCTCTTTCCCTCCTAAACTGTGAGCGCGGTTGCTCTGGCTGCTGTGTACTCCGGGCAAGGAGAACACTTCCTGGCATTCAAACAACAAACAGATGGAGGCAGACGCCACCCCTGGTAGTTAATAGTTGCTGGCCATCCCAGCAGACAGCTCTAAACTGAGAATCACAGTTGAAAAGAGAGAGAAAAAAATTTAAAAAGGGTTTTTTTGACTCGATGTAGCTCTTTTGTTAAATGATGATGATGTACCCCTTGGGGTGGACGTGCACCCATTGGGGTACATCAAATGACGATGATGTACCTTTTGGGGTGGACGTGCCCCACTTAAGATGGACGTGCACCACCTGGCGTACAGCCGGGGAGGGTGCTGTCCCCCTTGGGGGTGTGCCCGAGCTGATTTAATCAGCCCCTTGGCTCGCGTGATTCCTATTGTTAAATCAGCCCCATACATCAGGTGACTCCCATTGAGTCAAGCAGCACCGTTTATCACGTGACTCCCACGTTAAACCAGCCCGCGAATCACGTGACTCCCACTAATTAAATCAGTCTCCATGAGTCACGTGGTTCTCGTTGATTAAACCGGCTCCCTTAAATATCGTGACCCCCACTAAATCAATCGTCCTTCTTAAATCTCTTGGTGTTCATTAAACCAATCAAACGCCTTAGATTTCCTGGCCCCCATTAAATCAATCTGCCTTCTTACGTCTCAGGGCATCCATTAAGAAGGATGATTGATTTAATTAGGGTCACCATATTTACGAAGGCAGATTGACTCAATGGGAGTGCTGTCCCACGTGGGGGGTGGTGCTCAGGCGCCCCTTGGGGGACCGTGCACCCCCCGGTGTACATCAAATGATGATGACGTACCCCTTGGGACGCAATGCACCCCCTGGTGTACAGCCAAGGAGGATGCTGTCCCCTTGGGGGGTGGACATGCACCCTGTGGGGCAAGAACCTTGACACTTTATCGTGACAATATTTACCACACTGAGTTGAAGCTTTTTTCTTGTGTTGTTTCATAGTCACTCCTTCTTCCCCCTTTTACTCTTCGTTATAGAGGGACTATGAAAAAAATAATGCTTATCGTATTTAACCCCTGGTCACTCACCCGCTACTGCTTAACCCATAAGATGGCATTTCTGGCAAGACAAATTACTAAAGTCTTAATAGTATTTCAACTTTCCGTTTTGGTTGACTGTGAATTAGCAAAACGCGCCCTTGTGTTCATAAAAGACAATCTGAACATGGAAAAACAAATTTAAAATTTCTTACCTTGAAGCTTTACTGATTTGGGTGACACCTCCTTAGGATAGGCTCATGTTCAGGAGAACCAACAAGACAATACCTTAGAATTTAAAAATCAAAAAAGCTGGAACTTCCCTGGTGGCGTAGTGGTTAATAATCCACCTGCCAGCGCAGGGGACATGGGTTCGAGCCCTGGTCTGGGATAATCCCACATGCCGTGGAGCAACTAAGCCCGTGCGCCACAACTGAGTCTGCGCTCTAGAGCCCACGAGCCACAACTACTGGAGCCCGTGTGCCTAGAGCCCGTGCTCTGCAACAAGAGAAGCCACCGCAATGAGAAGCTGCAGCGAAGAGTAGCCCACGCTCGCCGCAACTAGAGAAAGCCGGGGCACAGCGACGAAGACGAAGACCCAACGCAGCCAAAAATAAAATATTTTAAAAAACACCAAAAAACTAAAAGGTAGAATTCATTTTTTAAGAATTGTAACTTATCAACCTTTAAGAGCGAGAAAGCTACCATGGATTACACCTTAAGTGACAGCTGATTTACTGGAGCTTCTATTTAATAACTAAAAAGGAATTTAAAATCACATGTTGCCAGCATCTATTTTTTTAAATGAATAAAATACTACGTATCAAAACGTTGTCATGTTGAATTAATAATATTTGGGGTATACTGTGTTAAATAAAATCTATTGTTAAAATTAAAAAACTTTATTTGTATTTGAAGTTGCCAGCTTAATCTTTGCAAATCTCTTACATATTATAAGGCTGTTTAAAGGTATTCTTTTGCTAAAAACACAAGATTATAAAAGCATTTACATAATACAAACATACACAGAATGTATGAATTAAACTCAATCCTTGAATATATATATGTATATATATTTTTTGGCCACATCATGCAGCTTGTGGGATCTTATTTCCCCGACAAAGGATTGAACCCGGGCCACGGCAATGGAAGCGCCAAGCCCTAACTACTGGACCACCAGGGAACACCCCCTGAACACAATTTAATCAGAGATTAAACTCTTGCATTTTAAATTTCAGGTCAAAGAAGAAGATTCACACATATTATACACAAGGACGATTTTAATCCTGCATTTTCCTGCAGTACCATCCACTGCTGGCTATATATGGACTGAAACTGCATTTGCCAAGAACTGTGAACATTAAGAATCTTTACATGAAGTCACACGTGTTGATACAAGCACAAAGACATCTTCCAGCACCAAGAGAATACACACATAACCACATACCAAATGGTTTTGATGGATAAATTTGCTTCATCAGGTAATTTTATTTAGCTAAATTCACAGTTAATGCAGAATTTCATTTTCTTAATTTACATCTTTAATATACAGTCTAAGATTTCAATTATTTAAAAACCCACTAATTCATTTGATTGCAATTTGCATGGCAATAAACAATGGGTTCTAACTTTCTTAAAGGTGTCTATAGCAATTTAAAATACCATGAGTCTAAAAAAAAAAAAAAATACCATGAGTCTTTAGTTTGTAGCACCTGACATAAGACCTTTATAAAAACAGATTTTAAATTCATTTAATGTACTCATTAAGATTCACTGTCACTGTTTCTTTTGTAAGAAAAACATTTTAACTGCTATTTTCCAGACTATATTGAGCAATGGTGTATATTATTTTCAAATGGTTAGAAGAATTTTACATAAATTTATAGCCAGAAAAAGAACTCAGCCTCTCTGGATGCCTATCCACTCAAAACAATGATGAAAATAATGTATAAAATGGATTTGGGGGTCTGACCTCCTACTTAACATTATCAAACACCTTTCCAAGTATTCTTAGAAAATATCTTAAAATATCTGCAAATATTCTACCATATGACAAACCATCATTTCTTTAACCATTTCCCAATTGTTCATCTTTATCATTTGCAATTTTTTTATATTATGAGTAGCACTTTGATGAACACCTTCATCCACAGTTTTAAGCAAGACATTGTATCTTTAGGAGATTGTCAAGAAGTGGGTCCAACAGTGCAGATGGTTTTAAGGCTTTTAATATACTTTACCAAATAATCTCCACAACAGCTTGATCAACTATTACCAACAATACGTTAATAGGCCCACAAAGTGAACTTGGTTGGTGACAATGAAGCAAATTCAACCACAGATCCATGAGATGCTCAAGCGTCTCAAAACTATCACACCAAAGAAGCAAGGAGAGTTATTACTGGTGATGAAGCCAAATTCAAATTCTTCAAAGTATCACTCAGCTTAACAACCAAAAAAAAAAAAAATCATGATTTGATAAAATCATGATTATTTTAAAATAATCAACAGAAAAGCTTTCCACAGAAAGTCTAATTTTTCCAAAAATAAAAACTTAAAAAGAAAGAGAAAAGTCAGTACCAAATGACCAAAATTTTTTATTTGACTAAATTCTATTTCATGCATAAGCATGACAGTCTCTCCTGTTTATCAGACTTTGGCAACAACAACAAAAAAACAAGCAGCCCTGTACAGAACAGTGAAAATGCCAAGGGTGAGGGTAGGCTACAGTTTTACTGTAGGATAAATATATATATATATATATATATATATATATATATATATATATATATATATTTTAAAAGGTCTCTCTCCCTTTGGCCATGTCAACAATCAGTTCAGATCTTTAAATACAGACAAATTTTCAAAATCACTTCTTCACTTCTCCAAGATCTTCAATGCTATCATCATCCACCTGTAAAATAAAAATAATTACATTTCATGAGTTGTGGTTATCAACTAACACGGAAGGAACTTGCTTTAATAACTTATTTCTATAGATGCACATGTTCCAAATACTCACTTCTGGCCATTTTTCCTGAATGACATCAATTATGTCATCTGTAAAGTCTCCCTGAATGATGATTTCATCCTCCCCTGTTACTGAGGCACCACAGGAGAATTTCTGAGCAAAAAACCTTTGTGCTTCTTTAAGATCGATTTCTGTTATTTTAAAAAAAGAAATAGCGAGACTATAATTGGAATCATATGTCAAAGATATTTTTCCATCTTGAAATTTAATCTGCATTTTAAATTCATAAAACAGATTTTGTTAATGGATTTCATGTTCCTTTCAGAACAATAATTACAAACTACCCATAGGCAGTCATCTTAACAATTCAACTTATATTTTTAAGGTCAAATAAAGCCTCAGTACATAAAAATAAGATCATCCACACTATTCCTAACTCATATAGTAAGACCAAAATAAATCCAGAAACACATTAATTCCAACATTACATCTACACTTCCAAGTATATGAAGTTCTTTTGGTTATCCCTTTTTATAGAAGAAAAATTTACAGCAGAGAAACAAGCCTAATATTTATGATGTGGTCTAGCGACTGCTTTTCATTCCATGTTGTCAAATGAAGGAACCTAATCACCGTGGTTTCACTATTCATTCAAGTCTTCCAGGAACTGAAGGGGCTCTGAAGCAGGACATCCTGCCACTAACCACCTTCCCTCACCCTCTACTGTCATCCCAGAAGGGATAGGTCATTTTGCAACCATTTGGCTACCGAGACTGCAGGGAACAAGGAGCAGTGCTGGTAGACTTCACAGGGAAACCTATCCAGCCCTCCTCATTCTACATACAACGTGCCCAAACAGAAATTCTGGAAAGGAAAAAGTTAAACCAGTCCCCTGTGCAAAAGATTTTTAAGTTGCTTCAAAATTTGATTTTGAACCTATAGTTAGAAATGCAAAATCTCATTTTGTATCTTCTTAGCAAAAAACAGAACTGTAAAATTTTCATGATACTAGATTAAAAAGAGAGAGAATGAAATGAAGGAACGTAGTTCACACATTCTAAACACACTTAAGCTTGGACTCACCGAAAGTCGCAAGGCCACACACTCTTGTTACGTATTTCTTCTTTGCTCTGGGAATTTTGGCTATCGTAACCTTCTGTGGTACAGTCTTCTTTTTTTGTTTTATTTGACCCCTTCCACCTTTATTTATTAAGAAAGAGCTCAGGATTAGTTGTTCTGTTCTTATCATAAATAAAGAATACTGTCTCTAAATTTATTAATTTTCAAAAGGTATGAAATACTAATTTCTAAAGTTTCTTTTTCTAATACAAAATTAATAAACACATGCATGAGTATTCATTCAATCCACAGTTATTAAGTAGTATGTGCCATGCACTGCACTAAGGGCTGAGGACACAAAGATGAACAGAAGAACAACATAGTCGCTGCCCTCCAGGGACTCTCAGTCTAGTGCAGGGAAACAAAAGGTTAAGTACAGCAACCTGATATATACTGTAATAGGATCCATGAATATGGCACTACCATAAGCTTTGCAGAGAGTGGCTAACTCTGCTTCCAGAGAACAGGACAAGTTTCCTAGAGGAAGAGGCATCTAAGTGCTTGCAGAATAAGAAATGGTCCATTTGAAGGGAGAAGGGCTGGGGAGATATAAAAAGGATATTCCAGGGAAGGGAAACAAGTACAGAGACAAGAAAGGGCATTATATTTGAGAACTACACTTGTCTTTGTGTGTGTATGCGACAGGAAAGTAGGATTTACTGGTTGGCGTAAGGAGGGGACAATGGCGCTCAGGAACGCAGGGCCCGCCATCTGTCCAGGGGCCACGATTAGGGATCTATTTGACCCCACAGCCACCTGGGATGGGCCGGTTTTCTGCCACCATGTTTTCAAATTCACCCACATTAAACTTAGTAAATTCCCAATTTTTGGAGACGTGGATCTTCTGGCAGCCCGTGAACTTGAACTTGGCCCTGCATAAGGCCTCAATCACATACTCCTTGTTCTGCAACTTGGTGCGGATGGACATCACTTGGCCAATGTGGCCAAAGTGGACCCTGGCCACTGTGCCCTGGGGCTTTCCAAAGGCACCACGCGTATCTACCTGGAGCCTAGATTGGGGACAGCATGCCAGATGTGAATGTCCACTGGAAAGGGCCGTCTCCAAGATCCCTTAGGGCAACCCATACAGCCAACAGGCTGCATACACTACCAAGGAGGCTACTGGTTGCAACCACTGCATACCTGGCCCCAACGGGGAAAAGAGCACAGTCGGCTTAATTGGCTGCAAATACACTTGTGTTGATGAAGGAAGCGTATGGATATGTAAGAAAGGAAGCCAGAAAAGCAAAGATAATATACCAGTAATTTAAGGAACAGCACAAGCTCTGTCATTTTATATTGCAAAGAGAAGCCAGTGAACAACTGACTATGCGGGAGTGAAATTACTGATTTATGTTTTGTCAAGGTCACCATGCAGTGTGGAGGGTGGGTCTGTGAAGAGCAATGGTAGAGGCCACTGATGAGGCTCCTACATTAGTTCAGGCAGAACTTAATCAACATCTCAACAAAGCAGGGGCAACAGTAATGGCCACTAGGCACAGGATAAACAGAGGAAGGAGAAGAAATGACAGAATTTAGAACTGATTAAGAGGGTCAAAAAGAATGAACCTAAGATGGGTCTCAGGTTTCTGGCTCAGATGACTGGATAAACTGTGCTGTTAATAACCAAAATGAAGAAAACAAAAGATGCAGATTTGGGACTTAGTAAGTTTACTTCGGAAGTGCTGTGTTTGAAGTACCTGTGAGACCACATGTGCATTTCTAGTCTAGAGACATGGGCCAGGACTAGAGATATAAATTTGGGTACTGTAAGTGTAGAGTGGTAGCAGAAGGATGTGGAGGAATCATCCAGGGAGGACATGCAGAATGAGAAGGTAAGTGGGCCCAGGACAGAATCCTGGGAAACACCAATTTTTAAGGGACACAAGGGAGAAGAGAAGTCTGCACAGAAGGCTGAGGAGCAGTGAAAGGAGAATGAGGGAGGAAGCACGACACTGCAAGAAGGGAGGGCTCAGATGAGATGCTCTTACCACTTAGCAATCACCCAGCTGTTCGTGACCCTTGTTAGAGGAGTTTCAGTGGCATGAAAGTCAGGTTAGGATGGACTGAGGAGCAAAGACTCAATGACCGAACTGAAAGGGGGATAGTAAGTCTAGTCTTATTAAGGAAGTCTGGCTAAGAAGGGAAGGGGGAGGAGAATAGGGCAAAGAAAGATATGAGCTCTTGGGGGAATTTTTTTTTTTTAATGCAAAGTCTTAAAATATATGTATAAGCTAATTTTAGTCACAAGGGAGAATTAATTCAAGAAGAAGAAACAGGTGGGGACACGATCCAGGGCACAAGGAATTCATTTTAGAAGGAGGAGAGGTAAACAGGTATGCCTAACAGCTGTAAAAAGAAAAACTCAACTGAGCTGACAGAAGTAATGAGAGAACAAAATCTTAATTTTAAGTGTCCTCACTCTAATTAAATAGAATACACAGGTATTTTAATAAGGTAACAAAGTTTTTAAGTCATAAACAAGCTGGCTGGATGCTTTTTATGTATATATATATGGCAAATAAAGCATATTTTCTTAGATCCAATTTACTGATAAAGCCCGATTCATACGAAATCCAGTCATCCTGAGAACATGATCCTGTATCCCTCTGTGTGGTATTCACACAGAATTACAGTAACAGGTACATGTTATTCACTTTGGGAATGCTTTCATTTCTTATTTCTTCAAGCAGAGGGAGGGTATGTTTGTGTAAATCAAATCATGGATTCAGGTCTCACCTCTCTTTTGTTTTTTCTTCTCTTCCTCTTCCCCTGCTGTTCCTTGACCCTCACTAATTCCAGCTTCTTGTTTGGGTGAATTTTCTAGATGTAAAAACAAAATCCAAAAGCATTAACATCACTTCATTACGTTAAAAAATTACCCTTGAGGAACCTCAAACACATATAAGGTATTTTACCAACAAATGAGTGTAACATTTATAAAGCAAGCGATTATACTGCTAGATGCCTATCAAGCCTAATTCTGAAGTCATTACGTAAGTATATGGTGATAGAAGACAAAACAAAGTCTTTGATATGTGAAGATCACAATTTTTTAAGCCACATTAAAGGAGCACAGAACACTCAAGACTCCACAGGAATATTTAGCATCTAAGCGTACTAGTTCTGTTAACAGGAAGTCTGATCCTTAATATGAAGATATGTCCTAGGCAAGTCATGTTCAGGGCCGACCATGTAGACTGTTACATCAGATTTGAGGGTTCTTATCCAATGACGGACAGCGACTAAGTTGTCTCAGGGGCTGTGTCTCATGGAAACTATCTGAAAATCAAAGCAGCAAGTAGTGGGATAACACTGGGTATACGTGACAGGACTTTCCAGCCCAGGATTTCCCTTCTCCCTGCTACTGCCTTCATTTATAACAATCTTCTAAGAGGCCGTCAATCTTAGCTAATTGAGGAAATCGGTTCCTCTGCAGTTTCCTTACCTCTGGCAACAGCAACTCCATTCTTCTAGTTGCTTCGGTCAAAAATTTAGCTGCCCCTTTTTCTCACATCCCACATTCAACACATCAGGAGACCCTGTCAGCTCTACCTTCAAAACGTATCTAGAATCTGACCACTTTTCACGTCTCCACCGCTACCATTCTAGTCGTCATCATCCTGACCAGATGAGTGCAGGAGCCACCTATTTGGTCTCCCTGCTTTGCTGCCTAAGCCTCTCTTCAGTCTATTCTTAACATAGCAGACAGAGACACTGCTGAAACAGAAGTCAGACCATATCACCCTTCTGCTCAAACTGCTCCAATAGCTCATCTCACTCAGAGTGAAAGCTGAGACCTGGCGTTTAAGCCATGGTCCTTCACTACTTCTCAGACTTCATCTCCCACCCTTCTCCCCTTCCAGAAACAAAGACCTCCTTCCTGTTTTTTAAATATGCTGTAAGCGGTAAGTGTTTGCCTCAGGGCCTTTGCACTGGCTGCACCATCTGCTTGGAATGTTGTTCTCCCAGATATCCAAAGGACGCTCTCCCTCACTTATTTTAGGTCTTTGTTCAAATGCCATCTTTTCAGCAAAATCTTTCAGGGCTACTACCTAAAATTTCAAATTCCCTCCCCAACAATTCTTATCTCTCCATTCCCTGCTTATCCTAATTTAATGTACTTATTTCATTTGTCTTGTTTTACTTATTTTGTCTCTCCCTCTAGAATATAATTTCCAAAGAGTAGGTCTTTTGTTTACTGCTTTATCTCAGCATCCAATAAGAGTGTATAGCATATAGTATGCTTACAAGAAGTAATTTGTTGGACTTCCCTGGTGGCAGTGGTTAAGAATCCGCCTGCTTATGCAGGGGACACGGCTTCGAGCCCTGGTCCAGGAAGATCCCACATGCTGCGGAGCAGTTAAGCCTGTGTGCCACAACTACCGAGCCTGCGCTCTAGAGCCCGTGTGCCACAACTACTGAAGCCCGCGCGCCTAGAGCCCGTGCTCCGCAATGAGAAGCCCCTGCAATGAGAAGCCCATGAGCCACAACGAAGAATAGCCCTGCTCACTACAACTAGAGAAAGCCTGTGTGCAGCAACAAAGACCCAACGCAGCCAAAAATAATAAAAAACAAGAATTTGTTAAATGAATGAAAGAAAATATATGCCCCTAAATCATTTACTCTTCTTTATATAAGAAAGTTAATACTTTGACCTATCCTGTCTCAGAGATAAGACACAAGCAGTCTGTGATTTTTTTTTTAATTTTATTTATTTATTTTTGGTTGTGCTGGGTCTTAGTTGGGGCCGGTGGGCTCCTTAGTTGTGGCCAACAGGCTCCTTGGTTGTGGCATGCAACTCTTAGTTGCAGCATGCATGTAAGATCTAGTTCCCTGACCAGGGATTAAACCCGAGTCTCCTGCACTGGGAGGTGAATTCTTACCACTGCACCACCAGAGAAGTCCCACAGTCCGTGATGTTATGTAAGGAATTTTAACCCAAGAACTTAAAACAGTTTTAAAGTTAATAGAATAGATAGATATAATTCTGTAATATCCTACTAAACAAATGCACGTTGCATTTGTACGTTGCAAAGCCAAAGGTATACAGGCTTTGATGAAAGAGGAAAAAAAATGTTCATACCTACAGTAAGTTTTGCAAACTCATTTGGAAAATTCTTCTCTAACCATTGTCTACATTTAGCAACATCAGGCATATATTCACAGTACTGGAGGGGGAAAAAGAAGAAACTGAGTCACAACAGTACATTTTTAATCATTTTAATTAAAAATCATTCCCTGTGCTTTCTATATATAGAATCATAAAACCAACTACTCCCACCTGACATCTTATCCACAGGAAATCTGTATTCAACCAGGAAATGTCCCATAAGAAATTAAAAATTAAAAGACACCTCCTCACTGTAGCAATTTATTTCCTCTCCAACAAACAGAAAGGCCATTAGAAAAAGGAGGAAACAGACAAAAACGAGCAGGTGTTTTTCTTGCTTTGGACACATAGGTGTCTCATTTTCATGACCTGCCCGCAGAACCTGACTTAGAAGCTTATCAACAGAAAGTCTTACACATAATTTATGCTTTCTCTTCTCTGTGTGGATGTTAAATTTTGGCTTTAAGGTTACTCTTGTTTTATTAGCTGACTATTCATGAGTTCCATGCAAAAATCCAAACTATGTATAGCCAAGTGCAAAAGACGCACACATATAACTCAAAGTCTAAAGAAAAATTTGTAGGACCATAAAAGTATTCTAAACCAAAGTTCTCTATAAAAGGTTGAAACTCAAAAAAAAAAAAAAAAAAGGTTGAAACTCTGCCATCAAATAATAGAAAATGAAAAGTAAGAAGTTCCCAAGCTAGCTCTAAAATCAATGACCTCAAATGCAGAAGTTAAAAAAGAAAAAAAGAATTTTAGAAGGACTTACCTCTGTTGGTAATGAACAGACTGGGATGGAGAGAAAAAAAGATTTGAAAATGTTAATAAATAAATAAATACACACGTACACACACGGCTCATAACAACTTTTATTTTTAATCTGACAAAATGCTTCATTTGTTTTTTCCTGTAACTTTCCTGTACCACTTTTCAAATACTACCCCGTCAGGCACTTTTTTTTTTTTTTGAGGTAAGTGGCACATGATTAATAGAAATATTATCTTAATTTTTTTTTGGATGTAAAGAACAATGTCTCCTTCAGTTGGTAGAACATCAAACTATACTATCTGGCATGTCTTAAGGTTTTACCACAACAACCTCAATGGGTCTGAAACTAAGCTAGGATGGGAACAATTCCCCATACAACAAAGGCTGAATGGAGCTGGTTATTTCTTTGGTAACTTCACCAAAACAGCCGCTCTTTTTATTCATACCAACACACTTACAGACTTCAGTAGCACTTTTGCTACTATTTCTTTGCAATATATTTTTCCTTTTCTTTTTTCGTATTATGCTACATAAGACCATGACACTGTGAATTTCCTTCCTTAGAAGGAAGGTTGGTTCAATCCTGTCACTGTATAGCCTGCAAAGGCTAAAGGACTAGAAAAACTCAAAGGGTTTCCCAATTTTAACTAAAACTCTATTACTGGGCCAACTGCTTATTTTATTTTTATTTTTAAGGTGAGGAATGGAATAGTTCAGTGTGACAACACCTTGAGATTTGTGAGGGAGAGGAGGGGTGGTACACCGTTAATAATAACAGCACTTACCATATACTGGGCACATGCTAGGCACTTTGCTATGCTTTATATTATTATGTTCAATCGTCACAACCTTATAAGGTAAGAACTACCATATGTGTATTATGAATGAGAGAAATGAGACTTAGAACAAGTAACTCATTTGTATCTGGTTAGAACAGGATTTGAACCCTGGTCTGTTTCTGAAGGTCATGCTCTTAACCGCTAAATTAGACCTCACAACATATAAAAGCAGTGCAGCTGTGTGCCAGCCCATCACGCTCTTTTACAGATGAAGCCGAAAAAGGTTAAATAGCTTATCCAAGGCCAAAGGTGGCATAGGGCAGAAAACTAGAATCTACCATCTCTATTTCAGTTTAGAGTTCTTTCTACTAAAGCTCTCCTGGTTAAACAGAAGCTCTCTAATCCTCACAGTTCAAGTTCAAATACTAGTAGGTACAGATATTCAGCCACACTTTCAGGATATAATTATAGGTTAAATACCATTACAGCAAATACTAAAACCATAACACTTAGTACACCATTTCAAGTAATATTTGGTTCAGCAAAATTCTAATACGATGAAAAAAGTTGGACAAATATTCCAAATTCCACATTATTTGTTTTTACAGTCTATTTCCCTCCACAAATGATTTACTATTGGTAAACTGTCATTTTTCAAGGAAAAGACTGAGCAGTCACCAGCTTCACATCACTAACAGCGGAACAACCTGACATTATGTATCTGCTGACATGAGATATGATGAACAAAGCCACATCATCCATGAGACCTTCTGCTATGGTCTGAATGTTTGTGTCCCCTCAAAATTCACATGTTGAAATCCTAACGCCCAATGTTATGATATTAGGAGATGGAGCCTTTGGGAGTAACATTTCATTTATTCTTCTCAACAGCCCTCTGAAGTAGGCTGTTATCCATTTTATGGATGAGGAAACTGACCAAGGTCACCAGTGAGTAAATGGCTAAACCAGGATTCAAACTCTGACTGAATTCATATTCTGAAGTCTCAGTCCTGCAGACATATACCTCCCCGGAAATGACCCCATCCTACCTACCCTTGTTTCTCACTATACTTCAACCAGCATTCTGCTCCAATCAGCCCCCTCTTTTCCCTCTACCCCCTAACTTTTTCCTCGATCTTTAATATGAAGATACCATATTAAACCATGCCCCCATATTTTTCTTATAAATTCATCCACCTTTCCTTGCAAATTCTGCCCATTACCTAAGTCTTCTCACTTCCTCACTTTGCTTTCCCACCTTCCCTCTGAACAAAGATCCCTCCCTTTCCTGAAACCCTAATTCATAGCTATGGTCAGTACCACTGAATTTAGCATTTAATACTCCCTAAGTGCTTCTCCTACAACTAGACCTTAAACTCTTTGAGGAAAAGGTAATCCTGTCTCCAACCTAGTGCCTGGAATATCAATACAAACTAGGGAGGGAAATAAAAATAAACTTTTCTCGAAAAGGTTAGGTACCTCTGATCAACACAAAGTATCACTGGGGTGGACTGCATACTTAGTGCAGTTGTTCAAAGCCATCTTAGGAGCGACATAAGCACTTGAACAGGATGGCTTTCATATACTGTATTTCATTAATTTTTTTTCATTTTTATAGGGATGCATTCCATAATTATGGCATGTCAACCTAACAATTTTTTCTTTCTTAGTGGAACCTAAAATAATGGTGCATCTTATAACATATGGAGTCTTAGATTCGGTGAATTAGGGTACAAAGAACAATAGCTCCTAACTGTATCCGACAAACAAGGAGGAATAAACTAAACTAGCATACTTCCCTAATAATAGTAGTAATAGCACTTATTGTATTATGTTCTTATGTTAGTTGCTGAACCAGCTTTATAGGAATCATCTGACTTCAGATGTAATCATCATTTTCGTTCAGACCTTAAGAAGCAGACCTCTAACCCTTAGTGAAATCAGGTTAACTTGCCCAAGGTCACACAGCTAAAATTAAGCAGGAGCAGCTGGTAATGCCCAAGGTAAGGATGCAAACCCTGGCCCATGACTCCAAAGGCAAACAATATAACCAAATGAGACGAATAACACATCTCAATCAACCCTACAAAAAGCTCCCCTGCCTACTCTCTGGGATATTTTACACTCATTTTATCATCAAAGGTAGTCAATAAATGATGAGTTGATACAATTTTTTAACTCAGTGACATCACCTCTCCTGTAAGTACTGTAAGTACTTAAATTCCAGAAGAAATCCCTACCACACTCACAGAATGTAAGGTCCCTGGGCACAAAGACCTTTCCTGACTTATTCATTATTCAGTCCCCAGCATCTAAAACTCTGCTAGGCACATAGTAAGTGGCCAAAAATATTTACTAAAAAAAATAATATTTACTTGCCCTTTTACTTTACTGTCTTATGTCTTCAGATTTTTCTAAACCTTTCCAAGATGCTAGTAAAATTAGAGTATTTCCAGTTCACAAATATTTCTGGATTGAAAATGAGGAAAAACACTCAAAGGGAAAATAATCTTGATTTACATTTTATTAATCAAACCAAGAACACTTTCCCAAGACTGTCCTACTACCCATCACTCCAACCTCATAATTTTCCACTCGTTATTGACACCATTCCTATACTACACACTATACTAATAAAAAGGTGTTTATTTCTCCACAAAGCTTTTCCTTGCACAGCTGTTCACTTCATCTGGGATGCCTTTCCCCACTCCCTCAACCAATCCTTCTCATCCCTTAAGATTCAATATCTTCCAAGAAGCCCACCTTTAACAGCCAGACTAGCAAGTAACATTAGGCTGGAATAATCTATTTACACATCTCTATTCCAACGGGACTGTAAACTTCTCCAGGCCAAGTAACAAGATGCAAGTCACACAGGTTGGGAAAGGTCTGTTAATCCATGCCTCCTCTTCCCCAGCTCCCAATTAAAGATTCACCAAATGACAAAGATGAAAAAACTACTAGGACCAAATGTGAAACCATTTATCACAATGCATAAAAATACAGTGAGTAAAAGCCATTTTCTGCCTTCCAACACTTGCCTCCACAGTAAAGGACTCGAAGTGGGTAATCTGCATCTAACTTGGTATTGCTCCTCGGGTCTCCTCTGCAATCATGCCCACCGGATTCAGAAATGTCAGCAGCCATTTCAAAACCTGTAAGCAAGGAAAATAACACATCTTCACTATTTTGGACCAAGACACCCAGAGAAGCAGTGTTCAGGTGTAGTCCAGCCTCCTCCTACTAGAAATCCCCCCACCCCGAATCTGTTTCAATTCTTTGCTGAATGAGAGATACAAGCTGCATTAGGATTTATAAAATATGAGTAATTCTGGGCACACCATTTTCCAGGCCTACAGGGAAGCAAGTGACAACAGTGAGACTCACAGCAAATGGGCCATGACAACTAGGGGGAGGAGGGCACTAGTGGAAGAGGAAGCCATGGGGAAAAAGATGGGGAGGGTGAACTCGGTAGGGACAGGGCAAAAGGTCTGGGGGATGATCTGTAAAGGATGCAACAAACTGCAGCAACAGGGAAAGGCCACAAAGCAGATGAAGAGACTGGAAACGCCTACGAAGAAGGGGTGGGTCGCCGGAGGTGCCCGGAGGGCAGGGTGTGGGGTGGGCTAGAGTCCAAGGGAGGGACGCGTTAGAGTCACGGAAGGGAAGGGGAGTGGGAGGAGGCGGGGAGACCAGAGTCTGAGGAGAGAAAATGCAGGCAAAAGAACCAGGAAGGGGCAGAATGTAAGAGCACTGAGGCGACGACTAGGGCGACCAGGTGTGAGGGCGCGACCTGAGGCGAAGGGGCAACCCCGGGGACACCAGAGCGGCCCATGTGGGCGGGGGTGTGGAGACGCCCGGCCCGGCCCCCTTCCGCCGGGGAGCACCTCAGCTTCCCCCACGCTCTCTACGAGCTTCCCGGAAGCGTGAGAGGCACGAGGGGTCATTACCCAGGCGGTCGCACAGCCTCCGCCGCCTCCGCGCCCGCCACTACCGCCAGCTGAAACGACACATGCGACTCCTCTTCCCGGCCAGAGCCGCCCAAGAGCCCGTCTGCCAGCCGCGGTCCCGCGAGATAATAAACCTTTATCGCGAGATTCAGTCTCCGCAGAGCGGCTGTCGCGAGAAGCAAGGCGGGGGCGGAGAAGAATTGGGGAGCATGCGCGTTCCGCTCAGGGGCGGAGCCAAGCAGCCTAGAGGCTGACAGCCAGTAGGCGGTGCTAGTTACCTACGGGAGAGAGTGGGTGGTCCGTGGTCGGCGCCCGGAAGGGGACGCTGTTTAGAGAGCGGAGACATGCATCTAAATCAGCGGTGACTCATTATTTTGACTCGGAGAACGTGGCCCCCGGGGTCTGGGGTGCATCCTGGAGACTTGACTAACCTCCAGCCTATTGGATAAGTCTTTCCTTCACGGGGAGATTGCAGCTGGAAAAGGCGTTTGGTTTCATTTCAACACAGTACCCTACATTGGCGGAATTCTTTTTAAAAAGACAATATCAACGCAATTTACATTTTTCTCATCGCCCCACAGCCTCACCACCCTAACAACTGTTTTCACAGCTTCCTAGTGTTTATAGATCTTTACATGTGTTGTAAATTGGAATTAATCTCTCCATGTGAGTGTTGACTAAAAAACTACGCACAACCTAAAAGTTGAGATTTATGTTTTATTCGGCAGGAATTTTTAGGACTTCAAGCCCGGGAGGCATCATCTCAAGTAACCCTGAGAGAACTGCTGCAAGGAGGAAAGGGGGCAAGCCAGCATATATAGGAGTTTTACAACCAAGGGCAGGTAGTCTGAACATCAGAAGGTTATTGTTAATTAAAGAAAACCAGATGTGTCAAGTTTAGGAATTTAGCGCTTTTCTCTGTATGGGAAGATGCAAGAGTCTGGGCTCGCTGAAATCATTCCTTTGATATGCACCTCAGCTATCTGGGGCCAGTATCCTGTGTTTTCACATCCTGAGTTTCCTCAGGGCGCACCTAGGGAGTGGCTGCAGTCTGATGGCCGCTAGACAGCAGGTAGGCAGGTGTTCTTTTGCTTCCTGAGTTCCCTCTGGGTTCACCAGCTCCCCGTCTGGTGGTGGCTGCAATCGCTGATGACTGTGACAGCCTTTGTTTAAATATTCCATTTATCAAAGACTAAAGAGAAGAGGCCACAGTCTCCGGCGCAGATTATGCCGGATGGCTTCGTGTGCAGTTTTGAGCAGGAAATTTAAGGGTGGTAGTGGTGGTGGCAGAGAAGTTTGCAAAGGAAGGAGGGGAATGAGGCAGATATGAGTGGAGGATAAAGCAAAATAGAAAAGAACAAACTCCACCACCTACAAAGCTCTTTTTGGTCACCGTTTCCCTAACTCTCATAGCTCTACAAGTGTTGTAGTGTTATTCCCATTTCACAAATGGGACTCAGGCTGAGGATGGATATGAAGGGTTTTTCCCAAAATGAAACAACTAAATGGAAGCAAAACTAAGACACACCATGGGTGAACACCTGATGATAAATGGAATATTGCCTGTCACATCAGTAAAGAAAGGCTGTCACAGTCATCAGCGATTGCAGCCACCACCAGACGGGGAGCTGGTGAACCCAGAGGGAGCTCAGGAAGCAAAAGAACACCTGCCTACCTGCTGTCTAGCGGCCATCAGACTGCAGCCACTCCCTAGGTGCGCCCTGAGGAAACTCAGGATGTGAAAACACAGGATACTGGCCCCAGATAGCTGAGGTGCATATCAAAGGAATGATTTCAGCGAGCCCAGACTCTTGCATCTTCCCATACAGAGAAAAGCGCTAAATTCCTTAACTTGACACATCTGGTTTTCTTTAATTAACAATAATCTTTTGATGTTCAGACTACCTGCCCTTTGTTGCAAAACTTCTGTATAACCTGGCTCCCCCCCTTACCTTCTCGAGCAGTTTCTCAGAGCTCTCTGAAACGCTGTCTCCCGGACTAAAGTCCTCATTTTGCCCCAAATAAAACTTAATTCGCAACTCTCACGTCGTGCATTTTTTTAAGTCAACATCTTTCTTAAGTAAAAGAGGGGATTTCCCCCCCTCTCACAAAAGAGAGTCAATTCTAAATGACATTCGTGAAAGAAGATCTCCCAGAGCCTATCTGATTCCAGTAATAATATCTTCCATTTATTGATACTCACCTCCCACTATGTGTCAAGAACCTGCTCATTTGGGGATAGAGTCCAGGTGGATTCATTTCACAAAACTTTCTTGGGTTCTTACTATGTGCCACGCACTGTGCTAGGCACTGGGGAATACAGCGAACAAGAGACAAAACCCCCAATCTCACTGAACTTACCGGTCTTAGTTACAAAATCCCTATGAAGTAAGGATTGTCTGTAATTCCCAGGTGGATGGTAAAATGGAGGCTCAAAGATGGGATGAATTAAGTTCACCTGTTCTTAAGATCGCACAGCTAATAGCATGTTATTGATCTTAAGACACACATTTTTCACATTTTCACATCTCTCATATTGTCACTGAGTCCAAGCGCGCTCCGCTCGCCACACGAAAAGCCAATAAATCGGAGACGAGGTGTTGAGGCAGGGAATACGACTTTATTCCGAAAGCCGGCAGACCCGAGAAGACAGCAGACTACTGTCTCAAAATAACTGTCTTATCGGGGTTTGGATGCCAGTTTATTTTATAGAACAGAGAGGGTGGAGGAGATGAGGAAGTAAAGTGAAAAGGCCATAAGATTTGCAAATGTCCCCCGGAATGGCCAGCCTGAGGAGGGAATGTGTTCATTTCTTCTTTCTTTGCAGCCATCCACAGGTGGACCGGGCCGGATATTTCCCTGAACAAAGGCTCTTTGGTTTAACATTCATGCAAAGGGGCAGGGTTCCCTGAGGCAGCCCATTGTGTATAGACAGTATCCTTTTAGTGAACAAAAGCAGCGGAAAGCAAAGGTTAAAGTAAAAGAAACAGGTCCAACACGTAGTCAGATATGGCTCTTCCCTGTCACAATATCAAGATGCTTTGCAATGGATGGAGTCTTAGCATCGGGCACAGTTTAATTTGGCAGCATTTTTCTCTCTTAGTGATGCATAGAATAATGCTGCATCTTACAACCAACGGCATCTTAGATGTGATGAAATATGGATGAGTGGCCAGCCCTGTGGAGTAGACCCAGTGCCCTCACTTCTTTTCCTCACCCTTTTCCTGCCCCGCTTTGTACGGAAGGGGGTGGTGATCCCTGTGAGTGAATGCCCAGGCTTTCCTGTTCCTGAGCTTCCATCTAGGTTAAGCCAATGGGAAACAGCAGTGAGACCACCCCCACCCCTTTGAGCAGCCTCTCTGGCAGTAGCTTGCTGGTTGTCCCCCTGCATTGTTTAGGGATCCCAGCCCCTGGGCTCCTGTAACATAGTGCCCTCCCTGGATCTAGTCTCCAGCCTACCAGTGGTGACTGATGGCTTCTTGCTACTGCTAATCTCCGAGTTGCCTCACCACCTCTGTTTAGCTTTTCAACAGTTCCATTCCCTGTGTTACCAATCCCCTGAATGAAATTCTCCTCTGCTTTAAATACTTAGATGGGGTTCTGTTTTCTCGGTGGACTCTGCCTGACATTGCTGGCATTCAAACCCAGAGCTACACTTCCAGGTCACGCTAGCGCACACGTCCCAACCTGTCAGCAACCAGGTACTAAAAGGAGGAACGACCCATTAAATAAACATAACAGTGGTTTCTCATCAGGAAGCCACAGACGCAGAGAGGCAGTGGAATTATTGCAAAGAATACAGGAATCCAGTTGAGGACCTAGAACTGTCAGGAAATTGACTAAAGACCTTTCAGGCTTAAGTATTACTATTTTTCTAGAGTAAGTTACAGTTTTGTTCCAATGAAAGTCCAAAAGTTGAATCTGATTGGCTTGTTTCCAATCGTGTCCATTCCTAAATCAATCACCATAACTAGACAAGCCCTGAGTTGTGTCCATTTTTGGAGCTGGGTTTGGAGAGTGGAGATGGGGTACATCCCAAAGGAAATTTGAGGCACTATAACCAGAAGAGGGAATGATGCTGAAGTATCAAAACCAACAGATGTTTACTCCAGCCATCCTCATCCATGTGCTAAAAATTATTTTAAAATCTACTGCCCTAGGGACTTCCCTGGTGATGCAGTGGTTAAGAATCCGCCTGCCAATGCAGGGGACACAGGTTCGAGCCCTGGTCCGGGAAGTTCTCACATGCTGCAGAGCAACTAAGCCAGTGTGCCACAACTAATGAGCCTGTGCTCTAGAGCCCACGCGCCACAACTACTGAAGCCCGCACACTTAGAGCCTGTGCTCTGTGACAAGAGAAGCCACGGCAATGAGAAGCCCGCGCACTGCAACAAAGAGTAGCCCCCGCTCGCCGTAACTAGAGAAAGCTTGCGCACAGCAAGAAAAACCCAACGCAGCCAAAAAAAAACTAGTGCCCTTAACACATCAAGTGGGTGTATAGGTGAGGCAGACTTCCTTACTAACAGAATCCTGTTTTGCTTGAGATAGCAGTGTGTCCAGCTAAAGATACTTGATTTCCCAACCTCGCATGCAGTG
Organism: Phocoena phocoena; assembly: GCF_963924675.1. Classification (NCBI taxonomy): domain Eukaryota; kingdom Metazoa; phylum Chordata; class Mammalia; order Artiodactyla; family Phocoenidae; genus Phocoena; species Phocoena phocoena. The sequence goes on along the minus strand of NC_089231.1, from coordinate 83,498,704 downwards.
AAGGAGGCTATGTGATGCAGTTCTGGTCAATGAGATGTAGGTGGATGCTGAGATAGGGCATCCCTTCTCTAGAGAAACACTGTGAAAGATTTTTAAATGGACAAAAAAGAATACTGGGTGTCCTATTTATCATTCTGTTTAGTGTTATCTTTCATTGTCTTTGAGCTATTTTACAATTTTGTAAGTTGTAGAAAACCGATAGTAATGCAGTTTGCTCTTGTCCATAGAGATGCAAATGACTTGTGTCTGGTGGAGCTGTAACTGATTATTTCTCTGTTGACTAGTTTTCCATCTACTTGTAAATTCATTTCAGCATTTCTCTTTTAAAAATATATTTATTTATTTATGGCTGCGTTGGGTCTTCGTTGCGATGCGCAGGCTTCTTCTCATTGTGGTGGCTCCTCTTGCTGCAGAGCATGGGCTCTAGGCTCGCGGCCTCTAGAGCGCAGGCTCAGTAGTTGTGGTGCATGGTCTTAGTTACTCCACTGCATGTGGGATCCTCCCGGACCAGGACTATGAACCCATGTCCCCTGCATTGGCAGGTGGATTCTTAACCACTGCACCACCAGGGAAGTCCCCATTTCAACATTTCTGATTGCTTATGTATGTGTATATGACTGCCTATGTGTGTGTGGGGGGGGGGGTTTGTTTTTTCTTTTTTTGCGGTACGCGGACGTCTCACTGTTGTGGCCTCTCCCGTTGCGGAGCACAGGCTCCAGACGCGCAGGCTCAGCAGCCATGGCTCACGGGCCCAGACGCTCCACGGCATGTGGGATCTTCCCGGACCGGGGCACGAACCCATGTCCACCTGCATCGGCAGGTAGACTCTCAACCACCGCGCCACCAGGGAAGCCCCTGTGTGTATGTTTTTTAAAATTCTCCTTTGAATTGGTTTTCACATCTACTAATTCCCTTATTAATTAAGAAGTGAAATAAAGCATTTGACACGTTTATTTATAATTGGATTAGAGTCATGCCTTTTTTTTTTTTCCACGCCACGCAGCTTACAGGATCTTAGCTCCCCAACCAGGGATTGTACCCAGGCCCCCAATGAAAGTGCAAGTCCTGACCGCTGGACTGCCAGGGAATTCCCTATTTAAAAAAAAAAAAAAAAAAATCACTTAACTCTTCTCAAATAAAAAGGCAAGGCCTCATTTTAAAACAAAAGAAAACAAAACAAAAAAACCCTTGACTTTTCTGTCTTCTTTCCAACTGAAACATGAACATAAGCCATCTTGCACCCATGAGGATGGATTACAACCATCTTGCAAGGTGAGAATGCAGGTGCATATGCTAAGAACCTTGGACTAGAAACATAAATAGCCTGTGTTCTGGAGAGCATTGTTGACTGACCATATCAGCTCTTGACTGTCCTCCTTCCAGAGCTTCCTACTGTGAAAGACAAACACTCCCCATCCCTACCCCTGCCCTCCCCACCCCCAGACTGTTTAAACTAATACACTAGGGTTTTCTATTATATCAATACTACACAATGCATTCCTAAATGATACTATCAGGAAGCCAGGTATTTCGGAGACAGGCCTGGGACCTGGGACTCTTTGCTGCAGTGCTGCAATGCTTGCACCTGGACAAACCTCTCCTCCAGCAACAAAATACGGAAGAAACTATAAGGGAGGGACTTCCTTGGTGGCGCAGTGGTTAAGAATCTGCCTGCCAATGCAGGGGACATGGGCTCGAGCCCTGGTCTGGGAAGATCCCACATGCCGTGGAGCAACTAGAGCCCGTGCTCCACGACAAGAGAAGCCACCGCAATGAGAAGCCCACGCACCGCAACAAAGAGTAGCCCCCGCTCGCCACAACTAGAGAAAGTATGCACACAGCAACTTAGACCCAATGCAGCCAAATAAATAAATAAACATTTTAAAATAAATAAATAAAACAAGCTCTCTAAAAAAATGTGCTCATAAAAAAAAAGAAGAAGAAACTATAAGGGACTAAAAAATAACTGGATGTATGCACAGTTGGGGCAAATTCTGGACAAAAGATACAAAAAGACCAAAAAAAGTCCCAACTGCCACTTCTGAAGATCTGGGAGCAGAAACAGGGTGTCTGGGAGCAAAAGCAGGGCACTGCACATGCCCCCTGCCCTCAGTACCACCTCAGGGGTGGGCAAAAAACCTCAGCCACCCCTCCAGCCAGACCCCTGGACACACCCCTACTCTCACCCCATATAAGAAACAAGCTCATCTTCCACTCCTGGAGTGAGAAAACAAGGGAAACTTAATTGTTCCCGCTTCCCCCTGCTGCAGGAGCCCCAGTAAAGACTTGCCTGAATTTCTTGTGTGGCCTCTGATCAATTTCTACTGATTGGGGAAGGCCAAGAACCCTGGTTGGTATCATTTCCTTTAACACAAGAGGGGAACCCATAGTCAAGCAAAGCATGTGTGAAGGAAGGAGATAAAGGTTGAGACCTGGCTAAGAGACAATGGGGAAGTGATGTGAGACCTGTCATTCAGATGAAGCATAGAGGAAGGAGCATTTTGTCACTCACTTTCTGAGAATGATTTTGGGCGCACACAGCAGTAAGTAGCAGCTTGCGTCAAGCAACAGCGAGCAGTAGCTGGAATCAAGATCTTAGTTCCCGGGCCGGGGGTCCTAACCACTAGACCACAGGGGCCAGCAGCTAGGACCTGGACCCCTAGTTCTCGCCTGCCTTGTCAAGAATGAATTCAGGCAAGGAGGCAGAAGGGAAAGAGAAAAGTCAGAAGTTTATTGGAAAAGCAAAGTACACACACGGAAAGACAGACGCACAGGCGAACTCAGAGATGCGCTTTGGGGAAGTTTAAATCCTTTATAAAGGGGCAGTTTTACGGGTCTTTTGTCTTCCTTCTCGCCAATCATCTTGTGTTGTCCCCCCTGGCTAAATTGTCTCAGGAAATGCAAACAGAAGTCTAGTTGTAAGTATCCGGCCTGAAGCCCACTTTTTTCTGCCTCATGAAAAAAGTAAGGGGGAAGAGGCCAGTTGTAAATGTCTAACCTGGGGCCCATCTATCTCCTGCCTCAAGAAGACTTCTGTCAAAGAGAATGAAAGCGTTTGCCCTGGGCTCCCTGAATGCGAAGTGACTTCTTACCACACCTGATGCTTTGTCATAACATCATCTATTTTCTCAGGAAATCATGGGTTTTATTTTTCCACTCTTGGGGCTGGCTTGGACCTTAGCCGGACATTTTCTTTCATCTGGTTCTTTCTGGGCATTTTCAAGATGGTCACTTGGGGCAGAGTGGGTATTTGTTGACTGTCTTTCCAGCATCTCCTCTCTGTTAAAGGTCCATCTTGGCTTGGAAGTGTTCATCTCCTCCCCACACTCGACCCATGTGGTCGATCGAACCGTCACAACCCCCCCATTCAGAGGTGGAGCCTGTGACCCAGGTCTAAGGCAATCAGCACATGGTGGCCTGCTGGTAACAGCGATTAATTGATTCAAGGGTAGATCAGAGTGAATCCCAGCACACTTTTGAAGGAGCTTCTAGAAAAGAGGTTCTCTCTTTCCCACTGGACTTGAGTCTCAGAGGATTCACACTAGAGCTGCTGGCAGCGATCTTGCCACCATATGGAGTTTTTTGTTTGTTTGTTTACTTAGTTATTTATTTATTTGGCTGCATCGGGTCTTAGTTCTCTGGTCATGGATCGAACCCAGGCCCCCTGCGTTGGGAGCACAGCGTCTTAACCACTGGACCACCAGGGAAGTCCCACGCCGCTGTGGTTTGCGAATAAAGTCAACATGGAGAGTAGATTTGAGAGATAGAGAATGTTTGACCCCTGATTCCAGCCACATCTGAGGTCAGCCTTAACCCTCAACTTTTCTGGATAAAAGTCAACACATTCCCATTTTTGCTCAGGCCGGTTTGAACTGGAATGTCATTTTCACATTAGTTCTGATGGACACATAGGGTTAGGGCTAGTGCAGCCCTTACAGGGGTTTGTTAAGACCTATTCTACCCAATGTTTCCTAACATTTTCCCCCCACTGTGATATGCCCAATGGATTTTATGCCCTTGCAGAGCACAATCTCATAAACAAATCTACATTTTGATGACATCTCCAAATGACTGCAAGGATGTAAATCATTATAATAATTTGTGATTTCCGCAACTAATTACAATACACACATAAGGTAGGTGGCCATGGACTATGGTAGATTAAATGGGTTGTTGTTTGATTCCTTTCTTTCCCCCTCAAGAAGGCATTTTGGAGCTCTTAGAACAAGGCCCAGTCCAAAGGGAAACACAGGGCTAACCTTCAATCTGTCTCATCTGCTTATGTAAATAAAACTTTAAACTCTAATATTTCCATACTAGCAATAAATTACCAGACACATGCCATACATGAAACTGGATTCAGGGAATTCCCTGGTGGTCCAATGGTTAGGACTCCTCGCTTTCACTGCAGGGGGCATGGGTTCAATCCCTGGTCGGGGAACTAAGATCCCACAAGTTGTGTGGTGTGGCCAAAAAAAGTAAATAAATAAGAAATAGAAACTGATTTCAACACACCAGTGGATCGAGTCACACATGGATGAGAACTGACCAGTGAACTGGGCTCAGTTTATTCCCAAGCTACATGAACTATCTTCAAAACTAATACATTTTTCATCTGTTAGCTCTGGTCTAAATTGAAAACATTTATTCTTTTCTGAAAAGAGAGTTTGTATTTGTCACCCTTCTCTCTTGAAGGATGGATAGCCTTTGAGAATTATTTTCTCAAGAGCAAGATGGTACCTTTTGCTTGGATCTTTGATGTTTAAACTGGTTTAGAAAAAAAACATATTTTTAAATTAATACAGTATTTGTCTTTTCTCTGTGTTCTCTATTTGTTTGTCAAACCCTGAGCCAACCAGTTTCCCTAGGCTGCCTGGGGATGTATAGGAAAAGGAACATACAGGGCAGAGAAACACAGGAGAAAGCACTATAAGAGGTGGAGACAGCTCCTTCACAAGGTAAAAAGGATGAGAAAGGCCACCATCAGGCAAAAGGTCCCCATCGCCTCTGAGAGGGCAAAGGCCAGAATGGTGTAGAAGAGCTGTTGCTTCAAAGAAGAGTTCCTGGCATAACCAATGATGAGGCTCCCAAACACAGTCCTGATTCCAGCCCCAGAGCCAGCCACCTACTGTGACAGCCTCAGGTCCAACGAACTTGGCTGCTGTGTTGATGTCCCTTGAAATGGCACTGCAATGTATATGTATAACTGAATCGGGGACTTCCCTGGCGGTCCAGTGGTTAAGACTCTACGCTTCCACTGTAGGGGTCACGGGTTCAATCCCTGGTCAGGGAACTGAGATCCCACGTGCCGTGCCGTGCAGCCAAAAATCAAAATAAATAAAAGAGTAAATGGGGATTCTTGTACCATCTTTGCAAAAAAAAAAAAAAAAAAAAAGAATAACGGAATCACTTTGCCATACACCTGAAACTAACACAACATTGTTAATCAGCTATGCTCCAACATAAAATAAAAAGTTAAAAAAGAAAGCTGGGGGGCACTGTTTTGGAAGCTGCTGCTAAGAGTGAGCGAAGTCAGGGGACATGGGGATGCCAAGCTGCTGAGGCTCTCATCTGTCAGCGTCTCTGTTCATTTCAGCACCACTGCGGACAGCGATGGGCTCAGTAGCTTAGAGGTTCTCCTGACCTAGAAGGAGGTGGAGACAAACGTGCAAATGTACATTTTCAGGGGATGAAGAGCTGTGGCAGGAGAGCTGCTCTCAGTGCAGAGAGACAGAGATATACAGAAAAAAAAAATTTTTTTAATGAAAAAATTTTAAGAATCCAGGATTGGATTGCAGTTTCAGGAATAGCTGGATTCTAGAGATAAAAATAACATACTCAAGAATCTACGTCTCTCAGGGACTTCCCTGGTGGCGCAGTGGTTAAGAATGCGCCTGCCAATGCAGGGGACACGGGTTCGAGTCCTGGCCCGAGAAGATCCCACATGCCGCAGAGCAGCTAAGCCCATGCACCACAACTACTGAGCCTGCGCCCTAGAGCCCGCAAGCCACAACTACTGAGACCGCGTGCCACAACTACTGAAGCCTGCGTGCCTAGAGCCCGTGCTCTGCAACAAGAGAAGCCACCGCAATAAGAAGCCCGCGCACCGCAACGAAGAGTAGCCCCCGCTCGCTGCAACTAGAGAAAAGCCTGCATGCAGCAACAAACACCCAACACAGCCATAAATAAATAAATAAGTAAATTTATTTAAAAAAAAAAAAGAATCTACCTCTCTCAAATGATTGGGAGCCTGGGATTAGCAGATGCAAACTAGCATATATAGGATGGATAAACAACAAGGTCCTACTCTATAGCACAGGGAACAATACTCAATATCCTGTGATAAACCAGAATGGAAAATAATATGAAAAATAATATATGTATGTATAACTGAGTCACTTTGTTGTACAGCAGAAATTAACATGACATTGTAAATCAACTATACTTCAATATAATTTTTTTTTAAATCTACTTCTCTCAGAAAATTATAAAGCAAAAGTGAAAAGTACTTATGCTTGATAATTCTGGGTACACGTAGGGGAGTTACTTTGTACTATTCTTGTAGCTTTTCTGTAAGTTTGAAATTATTTCAGATTTAAAAGTTTTTTAGGGGACTTCCCTGGCAGTCCAGCGATTAGGACCCTGCACTTCCAATTCAGGGGGCACAGGTTCGAACCCTGGTCGGGAAACTATGACCCCACATGCTGTGCAGTGGGGCCAAAAATTTAAAAAAAAAAAAAAAGTCTTTAAAAAAGAAACTATCTCTTTTCATGTTTTATCTTCTTCCCTACGCTTTTGTCATACTCTCCAAATACTTCCCAAATTTACTACTAGTTTAGCAATCCCAGAAGGAAGATGATCTTTTCCAGTGGTTCTAGCAAACAACTCAGGTTGGCATCTGCCATAGATCAAATGTTTGTGTCCCCCCAAAACTGTACGTTGAAATCCTAATTCCCAGTATGATAGTATTAAGAGGTGGGGCCCTTGGAAGCTGATTAGGTCATGAAGGTGGTGCCTTCATGATGGGATTAGTGTCCTTATAAAAGAGACCCCGACAAGGGCCTGCTTTACCTACACCCTACTCACATGACTGACCTTCCTAGGTACTTGCCCCAGGTCCCAGATAGTGACAGCTTATCAAAGGGCCAGTGAAGGGCGTACCCCTCCACTGGTTTCCCTGGTAGCAAATGAGCCCACCTGACGTCAATTCCCCTATAATTTGTCATCTCCCCTTCCCCTTGAGAGTGAAGACTGCCACCAAGTCCTGCCTGCCATGCGCTGCACGTGGTGGGGCATCGCTCCAGGAACTTGCTTCAGACATGTAAGCTCCCCCATCCATTAAACCACTGATGCCTCAGATAAAATAAAACAAAAGAGACTCTGGAGAGCTCCCTTCCCTTCCGCCATGTGAGGACGCAGAGAGCAGACAACAGGAAGTGGCCATTCACTAGTGATTCTGCTGGCACCTTGATCTTGGATGTCCCAGCCTCCAGAACTGTGAGAAATAATCACAGAAATAACCTGTTGTTTATAAGCCACCCAGTCCATGGTATTTTGTTAGAGCAACCCAAATGGAGTCATCAGTCCCTTGAGTCCTGTGCCCACCTGACCCAGTCACAGTGGCCACAGGGATGAAACGATCTGATCTGCCAGATGTCCATTCCTAGAGCCAGATCCTCCCAAACCTCAGAGATGGTCAAACCTCGGGGATGGATCAGTCAGCAAAGGAAATCCGGGTGCCAATGCCAAAAGGAGGGCACGTAGATGCTGGGAAGACCCAAACAGCATAGAACTACCCCATCATCCAAGCTCTTGATCCCAGAAGCCCTGCTCAAAGGAAGAAGGATGGGGGGACTGAGATGATAGGGAAGGAGCAGACATGACAGAGGTTAATGAAAAGCAACCTGTTATGCTTCTCCAAAAATTTCATGTTTCATAAGGTCATTTGCCCTTCCTGCCCTTCCTGCTACAGAGGACTAACAAGGGACACAAGTTCTGCCACAATAGGCCCATAAATATTCAATATAGAGGAGGATTAATTTACAAAGATGATACAATTTGATCATGATGGGGCGGGAACTTGATCAGGTTTACAGTGAAACCCGTCTTTGTTTAGCCCTCGTATAAGGGGCGCAAAGCCCCCTGACATTCTTTTTTTTTTCAATATTTATTTATTTGGTTGCACCGGGTTTTATTTGCAGCAGGCAGGCTCCTTAGTTGCGGCATGCATGTAGGATCTAGTTCCCTGACCAGGGATCGAACCCGGGCCCCCTGCATTGGGAACTTGGAGTCTTTTTTTTTTTTTTTTTTTAAACATCTTTATTGGGGTATAATTGCTTTACAATGGTGTGTTAGTTTCTGCTCTATAACAAAGTGAATCAGCTATACATATACATATGTTCCCATATGTCTTCCCGGGAACTTGGAGTCTTAACCATTGTACCACCAGGGAAGTCCCAGCCCCCTGAAATTCTGAGAGTTATATTACAATACATTTAAGTGTACCTCTCTTTTATCACAAAAATATTACAAAATATTCATAGTGTGTACAGTAAAAAACCAAATTTTCCCCATCTCCAGAGTGCTATTAACAGTTTGGTACATATAATGATATTAATAGGAATATTAACTAAAACATATATAGCATTTACTCTGTTGTATACTGCTCTAAACACTTTACATAGATTAACTCATTTTTGTTACTCAGTTCAAGCTCGTACTGCTCACTGCCCAACAGGCCAATAAATTGAGAGATGAATTGTTGGGGCAGAGAGTAGCGACTTTATTTGGAAAGCCAGCAGATCGAGAAGATGGTGGACTAAAGTCCCAAGGAACCAGCTTCCCTGAGTTAGAATTCATGCTTCTGTTATACTAAAAGCGGAGGGAGTAAAGTCCTGGTTCCGGTCAGACTTGGGAGGGGATGTGTTAATTTCTTTCTTCCTGCAGCCATTCATAGGTGAGCCTGGTCAGGAGGTTTCCTGTGAGCTAAACCAATGTATTTTATTTTATTTTATTTTTTTCTTATTAGTTAACCATTTTATACATATTAACGGATATATGTCAATCCCAATCTCCCAGTTCATCCCACCACCACCCCGCCAATTTCCCCCCTTGGCATCCATACGTTTGTTCTCTACATCTTAAACCAATGTGTTTTAGATTAACACTCATTACATAGGAGGCAGGCTTCCCAGAGATGAGCCATTATGCATAATTTAAATTTATAGGCAAAATCCCTTTAGTGATTAACTTGTGATAGAATGCAGAAGTTCTTCCCTATTACAATTTTGCCTTCATATTAGAATAACATGGGTAATATCATTTCCATTTGACACGTGAGGAAATTGAAACTTAAAGAGGAAAGTAGCTTGCCTAAAGATGTTGCAGCCAATAAGTGAAAGAATTAACTTTAAACCCAGGCAGCCTAACTCCACGGCACATATTCTTATCTTCCAGATTTCTAAAATGCATATACATGTTTTTTACTGAGTTGCAGTTCACATAAAGTAACCATTTAAAGCGTACAATTCAGGGATTCCATGGCGGTCCAGTGGTGAAGACTCCACACTTCCACTGCAAGGGGCACGGGTTCGATCCCTGGTCAGGGTACTAAGATCTCCCATGCCACACAGCGTGGCCAAAAAAAAAAAAAAAAGTACAATTCAGTGGCATAATACATTGTTGTTCAAACACCACTTCTATCTAGTTCCAACATTTTTTCACCCCCAAAACAAACCCTGTACCCATTAAGCAGTCATTGCCTATTCTCCCCTATCTCCAGTCTTTGGAAAATACTAATCCACTTTCTGTCTCTATGATTTATATATTCTGAATGTTTCCTATAAATGGAATAATACATTACCTCTTATGTCTGGCTTCTTTCATTTAGAATGTTTTTGAGGTTCATGGACTCTGTAACATGAATCAGAACTTCATTCCTTTTTATGATGGAATAATAATACTTCACTGTGTGTTGATACCACAATTTGTTTATCTGTTCATGTGTTGATGAACACTTGAATTGTTTCTACCTGTATTATTCAGGGTTCTTCAGAGAAACAGAGCCAATAGGGTGTATATATATACAGAGAGAGATTAATTTTAAGGAATTGGCTTATGCAACCATGAAGACTGGTAAGTCGGCAGGGTAGACGGGCAGGCTGGAGACCCAGGGAAGAGCCAATGTTGAGGTCAAGTCCAAAGGTCACCTGCAGGCAGAATTCCTTCTTGCTTGGGGGAGGTCAGTCTTTGTTCTAGTAAAGCTTTCAGCTTACAGGAAGAGGCCCACCCACATTATAGAGGGCACTCTGCTTTACTAAAAGTCCACCAATTTAAATGTTAATCTCAATGTAAAATAGCTAGCTAGTGGGAAGCAGCCGCACAGCACAGGGAGATCAGCTCAGTGCTTTGTGACCACCTGGAGGGGTGGGAGGGAGACGCAAGAGGAAGGAGATATGGGGATATATGTATATGTATAGCTGATTCACTTTGTTATAAAGCAGAAAACTAACACACCATTGTAAAGCAATTATACTCCAATAAAGATGTTTAAAAAATGTTAATCTCTTCCAATAGACACCTTCAGAAAAACATCCAGCATAATGTTTGACCACATATATCTGGGCACCGTGGCCCAGCCGTGATGACACATAAAAAACAATCACACCACCTTTTAGCTATGGTGACTAGTGCTGCTCTGAGCATTTGTGTACAAGTATTTGCTTGAGTCCTATTTTCAATTCTTTTGGGTCTATACCTGGGAGTGGAATTGCTGGTTCATATGGCAATTCCATGTTTAGCTTTTTGAGGAGCTGCCAAACTGTTTCCCACAGCGGCTGAGCCATTTTACATTTCCACCTAGCAATGCACAACAGTGCATACATTATTTTTTTAGCTTCCAAAAATGGGATTATTCAACACAAACTCCAGTGCATTTTTTGTGTTTTGGTGGGGGCCTGATCCAAAGGTAGTGTTGTACAAGTGAATGCTACTATTCTTTTTAATAAGTACACAGAATTTTATTGAATGGAGACACCATAATTTATCTCATTCCCCACCGATAAAGATTTAAGTTGCTTTCAACTTTATTTAACTTTTTATAATGGAAAATATATACAAACACAGGGAGAATAGGACAATGAATATCCCTGTTCCCATAATCCAGCCACAATAATCAAAAACTCATAACTTCTGTTTTTCTATGTCTCTTCCCCTCTCCTGTTGGACTCCTTTTTTTTTTTTTTTTTTTTTTGCGGTACGCGGGCTTCTCACTGTTGTGGCCTCTCCCGGTGCGGAGCGCAGGCTCCGGACGCACAGGCTCAGCGGCCATGGCTCATGGGCCCAGCCGCTCCGCGGCATGTGGGATCTTCCCAGACCGGGGCATGAACCCATGTTCCCTGCATCGGCAGGCGGACTCCCAACCACTGTGCTGAAATGCCCACGGTCATGAGACCCCTCCACAAGACCACCAGAGACAAGAGTCAAAGCCAAACGGCAAGGGTCATTTACTGCAGGTTCGAACCTGGACCTCCGCGCACTCGTTGCCGGTGACGCTAAGAGGTCCCGATGGAGTTTAGTACAGCTCTTTTATACACAGGTACAAACAAACTCGCGACCTTCAGGGGTGGGGGGTACTGATTGGCTAACTTTTAAACAAAGACACTAGTCACTGATTGGTTAACTTTTAAACAAAGACACTAGTCACCGTCTGATTGGTTGGATGGTTGCAAAAGGGGGTTCAGCAAGCATAGTTACAGAAGCGAGAGCGGCTGGTTAAGTTTCGGTTTCCTGAGGCTTTGTTTTTCAATTAGGAATACTTAAGATGGGGCCATAGTTACAAACAGTACAAACAGAAAGATCGATGCAATCCTAGCAGCGCTACGGCCTAATGGCAGGGCATCAATTCAGTCCTATTTCTACCAAAGTAGAACATAGCCCTTCATTCCCCCTTCTTTCATGAACCAGAGGAGCCAATCTTGGGTCCTCAAGGCTCAGTTTCTTCATTTTCTAAGTCCTCGTATGGCTGATATTGTGATCTTAATACCATTAGCTGAACTGTGTTTATTCTTTTTCGGACGAAATCCATGATTTTGTTGAATATACAGGGGCCTATAGTGAGGAGGAAAAGGAGGCATAGTAGAGGGCCCAGGAAGGGGAGGAGGAAGGGAAGCATCCCATGAAATCCTGACCAAAGGGGATTGTCCGCTAATTCTTTCCAGCGGCGGGCTAAGTCTTCCTGGAGCTGGTGAATTTTGTTTCTTACAATGCCTGATTTATTTGCATAAAAACAACATTTTTCTTTTAGGGCGAGGCATATCCCACCCTGTTCAGCTGTCAGCAAGTCTAAGCCCCTCCTATTTTGTAGGACCACCTCGGCCAGCGAATCTAATTGGTCCTGTAAGTCCTGAATGGTTCCAGAGAGGGCTTCTACATCTTCTATTAATTGTCTAGACAGCTGATTATAGGAGTGAAGGGAGACCCCAAGACCTGGACTCCCTGTGGCCACAGCTCCTGTAATTCCTAGTCCTACCAGGAGGGGTATGGCTGTAATGGCTCGTTTGGTTCTTCCTGCCCAAAGGTCAAAGCTGGGAATGGGCAATGGAGTGTCTCCCGAGATCAGGTCTACATTAGGGAGGAGGGTGGCTAGGTTGCAGACCCCTGTCCAGTTTTGGGGTAAATAGGTGTATGCTAGGTTATTTCCACAGACAAAGACAGTGGTGTTAGGACTACAGAGGGAGGAGTTTACGGGGATATACTGACTACATCCAGTAGATGAAAGGATTCCCAAGTCAATACTGGCGTTAGAGAGGGAATCGTTCTTGACAAAGCATGAGATATTAAAGGTAGTTGAAAACTTTGAAAATTGTATGGGAAACGGCTCGGGGAGTAAAGTTGGGTTACATTGTTTGCTGATGTTTAAATTGGCGAAAATGGGGATGGCTATAGGGCGGGGCGGTCCTTGAGGAAGGCAGAGCCAGCAATCTTGTGCTAAGTTGGGGTTGGTGGTATTTAAAAGTGCAAAAGTAGCTTCTAGTATAGTCGTGGTTTGGGGGTCCAGTTCAGAGGGATTGACCTTAGGGCGAATTAGGGGGTGGTAGCTGAGCTGTGGGTACAGATCCTGATAGGCCTTTTCTATTTGTCTTCGGGTTTCTATCTGGCGCACTTCGTCTTGGGGCCCTCCACCGTCTGACATATGTATGGGGGCCCTGGTATTCCAGCACACCGGGGTCCCGGGAGTGCCAATGCATCCAGCCTGAAGGTATTTATTATTATCACTAATGGTGGGACTTTTATTATTCTGTAGTGTGGCTGTGAAATAAGTCTTGTTATTGGTCCCTGTACATTGCTGGTAAGAGGAGTAGCACGTGCTATGCATTGATTCCTGAAAAGTAGAACAGGGGCAAATAGCTCGGGGGGGGAGTGGTTTAGGCTTATGGTGGCATTGCCAGCTGGTTTTGACCCCGGTGCCTCCATATACCTGAACAAGGTATGCAGTTATTCCCCCGCAATCCTGCATATGAGTATACCTTCGGGGAACAACAGGAGTCTCGCTAGTACCTCCCCTGCACTCGCACGGTGCACCATATAGTTGTTGCATTAAAGCATTCTTAGTGGGGGGGGGGGGGTTGAATCCTCCCCTCGTGGCCCGAGGGTTGAGGGTTAGGACTGTCATTAGAGCTATCAGCAGTACCTTGGTCCTCATGGGGGAGGGTATGGCGTAAGGTCAGTTTGAGGGGATTGTCCTTACTCCGATCAACCGTCCAGGTGACGTCAGCTTTAGTGGACTTGATGAGGTCAGAAAGTGGGTCCACCGGCTTGACGTGGGTGTAATGGATCCAGGCAGCTATGCTGTCCACCTTGATGGCCGTCGGCGTTGTCAGGATGATCTGGTAAGGTCCTTTCCACCTGGGTTCTAGGGTCTCTTGTCGATGGCGTTTGACAAGGACCCAGTCACCTGGTCGGAGCTGGTGTGGAGTAGGCGGGGGTCCTGTTGTATATAGCTCTTTTAGTTTGGGCCAGATTGTCTCATGTATCCGCTGTAAGGCTTGGAGGGAAGACAGGAGATTATTTTCTGGGTCCGATTGGATAAGGTTAGTCTTTAGGTTAGGGATAATAGGAGGAGGCCTACCATGTATTATTTCGTAGGGGGTAAATCCTAGCTTATAGGGGGAATTTCGCACCCTAAACAGAGCGTAGGGGAGTAGGACTACCCAGTTAGCGCCAGTCTCCATGGTTAATTTAGTCAAGGTCTCTTTTAGAGTTCTATTCATTCTTTCTACCTGTCCTGAACTCTGGGGGCGGTATGCACAATGTAATTTCCAATCAGCCCCAAGTATGGAAGCCAGATCCTGACTTACCTTAGAAACGAAGGCCGGCCCGTTGTCTGACCCTATCATAACTGGAAAGCCATACCTGGGCAGGATTTCTTCTAGTAGCTTTTTAGCTTCTATTTGTGCTGTCTCATTCTTGGTCGGGAATGCCTCAGTCCAACCTGAAAAGGTATCTATAAACACCAGTAAATATCTATATCCATATTTGCCAGGCTTTACCTCCGTGAAGTCCACTTCCCAGTAGGCTCCGGGCTGGTTCCCTCTTTCCCGGATGCCAGTGGTTGGTGGGTGGGTGTTAGCATTATGGAGTTGGCAGACTGCACAGCCAGCAACCAGTCGTTCAGTTTTTTCGGAGACATTTTTAATTTTAAGTCCAGTCTGTCTGATGAGATCCTGTAGCCGTCCGGCGCCCAAGTGGGTGCTACGATGGATCCGTTCAAGGACCAAGGTTCCTAGTTTTTCTGGAAGGAGGATATTGTTCTTAGCGTCCCGCCACCATCCGTCTTTAACCTGGGTTAGAGGGAGTTTGTTTATCCATCTAATGTCATCTTCCGAGTAGTCGGGTTGGGGCGGTAATTCCCGGGGCCCTGGATCCGGCAGTTGTAGGGGAAGTAATGGTATTGGAGTGTATGCCGCCTTTCGAGCCGTCTGGTCTGCCAAATTGTTGCCCTGGGCGACTGGATTTGTGGGTTTTTGATGCCCCGGGCAATGTACAATGGCTAACTTTTTGGGTTCCCATATGGCAGCTAGCAAGGCCAGGATTTCCTCTTTGTTCTTGATGTCTTTGCCCTCTGCTGTGAGTAGTCCCCGCTCTCGGTATATTGCCCCATGTATGTGTGCGGTAGCGAAAGCATACCGGCTGTCTGTATATATGGTGGCTTTTTGGTCTTTGCTCATCTTGAGAGCTTGGGTCAGGGCAATTAATTCAGCTTTTTGGGCTGAGGTCCCTGGGGGGAGAGTCTTTGCCCATATCACCTCAGTTTCCGATGTTACCGCTGCCCCTGCATACCTCTGACCTTGCTGGACAAAACTACTGCCGTCAGTGAACCATGTGACTTGTGCATCTAATAGGGGCTGGTCACGTAGGTCTTCCCGAACCCCATGGATCTGAGCCAGTACCTCTGCACAATCATGGAGTGGGGAGTCTAAGTCTGGGTCAGGTAATAGAGAGGCAGGGTTTAAAGCCCGTGGTGGAGTGTAGCTGATTTTGAGAGGATTTAACAGTAGACCCTGGTAGTGGACCAATCGAGCATTGCTCATCCATCGGTCGGGAGGCTGTTTGAGAACCCCGTCGATGGCGTGGGGGGTGGTGACATGTAATTCCTGTCCCATAGTTAGTTTGTTGGCATCCTTTACCATTAGGGCTGTGGCGGCGATCACCCGGAGGCGAGGAGGCCAGCCTGCAGCCACGGGGTCCAATTTCTTCGATAGGTAAGCGATAGGCCTGGTCCAAGGACCGAGGGGTTGGGTCAACACGGCCTTAGCTATGCCTTTGTTTTCATCCAAAGAGGTGGAAGGGTTTGGAGACATCAGGGAGACCCAGGGCGGGTGCGGATAGCAAGGCAGTTTTGATCTGCTGAAACGATTGCTCAGCCTCCTCTGTCCATTCAAAGGGCGTCTGTTCTTTGGTGGCTAAGTGGTTTGGCCATTTCAGCAAATTTGGGTATCCATAAACGGCAGAACCCAGCTGACCCCAAAAATTCTCTCACCTGTCGAGGCGTGGTGGGTCTGGGGATGCGAAGGACAGTCTCTTTCCGTGCATCTGTGAGCCATCGTTGCCCCCCTTTCAGTAGGTATCCCAGGTAAGTTACCTCAGGCCTGCAGATCTGCGCCTTTTTGGCAGAGGCCCGGTATCCCAGGGTGCCGAGAGTCTGTAGGAGGTTTCTGGTTCCCTGCAGGCAGGCTTCAGCGGTCCCAGCAGCTATTAAGAGATCATCAACATACTGCAGGAGGGTTATATTGGGGTTTTGTCTCCGGTACTCACTGAGATCCTCGTGTAGGGCCTCATCAAACAAGGTAGGTGAGTTCTTGAATCCTTGGGAAAGTCTGGTCCAGGTGAGTTGTCCGTTTATGCCTCTCTCGGGATCCGACCATTCGAAGGCAAAGAGTTCTTGACTTTTGGGTGCTAAGGGTAAACTAAAAAAGGCATCTTTGAGGTCCAGCACAGTATACCATTGTTTTTCTGGACTAAGGGCGCTCAAAAGAGTATATGGATTGGGTACGGTAGGATGGATGTCTATGACTCGTCTGTTAACTTCCCTCAGGTCCTGTACTGGGCGGTAGTCTTTACTGTTAGGTTTGCGGACTGGCAGCAGGGGTGTGTTCCAGGCCGACTGGCAGGGACGCAGTATACCTAGGTCAAGAAGCCGGCGAATATGTGGAGTGATACCAGTTTTGGCCTCTATGGGCATGGGATATTGTCGGACACGTGCAGGATCTGCCCCTGGTTTGATTTCTATGAATAGGGCTGGGCGATGTTTGACTAGTCCCATCCCACCTGTTTCTGCCCATGCTTCGGGGAACTGCTGAAGCCATGACTTTATATCTTGATTTTGGGAGGGTGGTTCCTGGTGAAGTCGGTACTCATCTTCCAAGTTCAGGGTGAGCACAGATATGGGTTGGTTGTGAGGGTCTGTTATGATCGGCCCCTCTGACCGAAAATGAATTTGCGCTCCCATTTTAGTAAGTAAGTCTCTCCCCAGTAAGGGGCAAGGGCTATCGGGAATGACCAGAAAGGAGTGGGTTACTTTTCCCGTGCCCAAGTCTACAGTTCTCTGAGTGGTCCAGGGGTAACGTTTAACTCCCGTAGCTCCCTGGACCCAGGAGGTTTTGTCAGAAATTTTCCCATGGGGCTTAACCAAGACCGAATGCTGTGCCCCTGTATCCACCAGGAATTGGACTGGTTTCCCCTCCACTTGTAGGGTTACCCTGGGTTCGGGGAGGGGGTCCGAACCCCGTCCCCCCTACTCTGCATCATGTGTAAACAGGACTGGGGTGGTGGCCTTCGGTTGCCATTGTCCCTGGTTGGGGCGCGGCTGCCTTTTTTTTTTTTGGGCATTCCCGAGCCCAATGGCCTTTTTCCTTGCAATAGGCACATTGATCTCTGTCCAATGGTCGCCTGGGAGGTCGAGTGGCTGGGGGGCCCCCTTGATCTTTCTGAACAATGGCGGCCAGGACCTTAGTCATTTTCTCAGTGGCTTTAAGCTGTTTATCCTCTGGGGCGTCTCGGTTATTAAAGACGCGCTGAGCAATACGGAGTAGGTCCTGTATCTGTTTGCCCTCCAGATCTTCTAACTTCTGGAGTTTCTTTTTAATGTCAGGGGCTGCCTGGTTAACGAAGGACATTACAACGGCAGCCTGATTTTCGGGGGCCTCTGGATCCATAGGGGTATATTGCCTAAAGGCTTCCATTAATCTTTCTAAATAAGAGGAGGGACTTTCTGTTTTACCTTGTACAATTGAATATACCTTGGCCAAATTAGTGGGCTTGCGCGCGGCAGCCCGGAGACCCGCCATTAGAGTCTGGCGATAAATGAGCAGTCGTCCCCTACCTTCTCCGGTGTTGTAGTCCCAATCATCCTGCGGGGGACTAGTTAAGGGAAAGGCTGCATTAATAAGATCAGGGTTAGCGGTGGGTTGACCATCATCTCCAGGAACCAGTTTTCTTGCCTCCAGCTGGATTCGTTCTCGTTCCTCGGTAGTGAACAGGATCCGGAGAAGCTGTTGGCAGTCATCCCAGGTGGGCTGATGGGTAAACATAACATTATCTAGAAGAGCTATCAAGTCTTTAGGATTATCAGAAAAACGAGCATTCTGGGTTTTCCAATTATATAAGTCACTGGTAGAGAATGGCCAATATTGGAGTCGGGGGTTCCCTGTCTCATCGGGAGGGCCTATTTCTCGCAGGGGTAGGGCTGTGGTGGAATCTGGATGGCGGAACCCTGGGTCGCGCTGAGCGCGTCCACGGGTGCGTCCAGCCGGCCCAGGGGAGTTATTTTCATTGGGCAGGAGGGCCGGCAGTGCCTCTGCCTCTCGGTCCTCCGGTTCTGACCTGGGTGGCTTCTCGGGAGGGGCCACAGGAGGTTCTTCCAAGGGGAGAGGAGCAGGGTCAGGAGCAGGAAGGGGGACCGGTTGTGGGGCCAAAGGAGGATGTTGATATGGAGGGGGTTCTATGAGAAGGAGGTCTTGGCTGTCAGAAAGTATGGGTGCGGTTGAGGTCTGAGGCTTGGGAGGTTTAGTTGGTCGGGCCGTAAGGATCTTATATGTCCCTGATGACAAAAAGGGGGCCATCCAGGGAGGTGGGTTTTCTACCAGGTCCTGCCATACCAAGATGTAGGGGATTTGGTCCGGATGGCCTTCTTTCCCTGGTAAGAAAACTCTAGATTTAATTTTTAGGACTATAGGAAGACAAAAGGTACCCTCGGTGGGCCAACCAACCCCGAAAGTTGGCCATTCAGAGCGGCAGAAGGTAATAAGTTTTCTTTTCCGGATGTCCAGACTGAGATCGTGTCCTCGGGATTTCACATCCCCAAAATTAGTGAGAAGGAGGGAGAGAGGGGTACTCTGTGTTTGGCCCATGTTTAGGTCCTGGAAGAGGTTGGTTAGAAAAGGTTATTCTGAAAACGAAAGTGATTAAGAGCAGTCCCAATAGCGGAGCCTGTAAAAGGAGGAAGGGAGGTTATCGCGTGCGCGCTTCAGATGGGCTATCAACCCCCAGATGGGTCGTGGTGGACGTCTCCAACCACGCCCGACTAGGTGTCCTATAGCGCGTCCGCCAGGACTGTCCTAGTCCCCAAAACAGAAGGTACCTTGAGCCAGCTTACTTACCGATCGGTTGTCAGCGATGACCCGTTGACCTGATGTCTGGTGGGCTTGGGGGCATCCCGGACGAGCCCCCAAATGAAATGCCCACGGTCATGAGACCCCTCCACAAGACCACCAGAGACAAGAGTCAAAGCCAAACGGCAAGGGTCATTTATTGCAGGTTCGAACCTGGACCTCCGCGCACTCGTTGCCGGTGACGCTAAGAGGTCCCGATGGAGTTTAGTACAGCTCTTTTATACACAGGTACAAACAAACTCGCGACCTTCAGGGGTGGGGGGTACTGATCGGCTAACTTTTAAACAAAGACACTAGTCACTGATTGGTTAACTTTTAAACAAAGACACTAGTCACCGTCTGATTGGTTGGATGGTTGCAAAAGGGGGTTCAGCAAGCATAGTTACAGAAGCGAGAGCGGCTGGTTAAGTTTCGGTTTCCTGAGGCTTTGTTTTTCAATTAGGAATACTTAAGATGGGGCCATAGTTACAAACAGTACAAACAGGAAGATCGATGCAATCCTAGCAGCGCTACGGCCTAATGGCAGGGCATCAATTCAGTCCTATTTCTACCAAAGTAGAACATAGCCCTTCAGTGCCACCAGGGAAGCCCCTGTTGGACTCCTTTGAATCACATCCCAAATACCATGTAATTTCATCTACACATATTTCAGTATTTATTTCCAAAAGATAAGAACTCTTTCTTTAAACATAACCAAAATACCCCGTTATTATTACACCTACGATAATTAGCAAGAATCCCTTACTATCTATCCTTAATTAGCCAGTCCTTGTTCAGATTTCCCCTAATGTCTCATACTTTTTAACAGTTGGAGCTGAGAGTACAAACAATTGGTTAATATATCTAGTTTTTTTTTTTTTGGCCATGCTGCACGGCATGCTGGGTCTTAGTTCCCTGACCAGGGATCGAACCCGGGGCCACAGCAGTGAAAGCACAGAATTCTAACCACTGGACCACTAGGGAACTCCCTATATCTCTTAAATCTCTTTGAATCTATAGTTCCCCCCTCTTTTTTCAATTTTTCTTACACTTTATACCTAGGGGGGAAAAAATACATTGTTTGCAATTTTTAAGACTCATTTTGAAATGGTGAGGAACTTCCTTGTCAGCTTGTGTCAGGTCAGGGTAACTTCTCTCCTGATCACCCTGTGAAGCAATCCCCAGCTCTCTCCTTAACGTTCAGGCCCCTAGCTTTCTCCTGGGCTGTAGCAGGAAACAAAACGAAAAATGTGATAAATCATTTACACCATAAATTCAGTCAGTAGTTCCTCCTCCCTTCCAGTGAGGGCATTTTGAAACAGTTTGATAGAGAAAGGAACTCTGAGACTCAAACAGTGACGTTGAAGAGGTCACTGTAGGGACTTCCTGGTGGTCCAGTGGTTAGGACTCCGTGCTTCCACTGCCGAGGGCCTGGGTTCAATCCCTGTTTGGGGAACTAAGATCCCACAGGCTGCTCAGTGTAAGTAAGTAAATAAATAAATAAATAAATAAATAAAGGACTCTTTCAAAAAAAAAAAGAAAAAGAGAAGGTCACTGTAATGCATGGAGTGGTTACCCCTCAAAAAAAAAGATATGTCCACACCCTAACCCCCCAAAACTGTGAATATGACCTTATTTGGAAAAAGAGTCTTTGCAGTATTTAAGTTAGTGATCCTGAGATCATTCTGGATTATCTGGGCCCTAAATCCAATGACAAGTGTCCATAGAAGAGGTACACAGAGGAGAAGGCTATGTGACCATGGAAACAGAGATTGGAGTGATGTAGCCACAAGCCGAGGACCACCAACAGTCCCCAGAAGCTGGAAGAGGCAAGGAACAAACTCTTCCCTAGAGCTTCTGGAGGGAGCACAGCGCTACTGACACCTTCATTTCAGAGTTCTAGTTTCCAGAACTGTGAGAGAATACACTTCTGTTGTTTTAAGCCACGAAGCTTGTGCTAATTTGTTCTAGCAGCCTCGGGAAGATAACACAGTCACATACTAGGTCTCTGATTGGGAAAGGCGTTTTGGAGAAGCAGAGGCCCTGGATTTCTACCTATGACATAATAAGAAATATATATGTTGGTCTCTGCCCCTGGTTCCCGACACAGAACTCCTAAATCCCTTGGAACTTCCGGGGTGATAGGATTGTCTCGTGTTCTAATGAGGTGACTTTTTTTTTTTTTGCCACGCCTCAAAGCATGTGGCATCTAGTTCCCCGACCAGGGATCGAACCCAAGCCCCCTGCAGTGGAAGCTCAGAGTCCTAACCACTGGACCATCAGGGAAGTCCCACCTAATGAGGTGACTCTTAATGGACTGTTGGATGGGGGCTGGTTACCAGGAAGACCGAGCCATGATTAGAGGCTTGGAATTTTAGCCCTAGCCCCCATTCTCCAGAGAAAGGAGAGGGGCTGGAAATGGAGTTAATGAGCGACCGTGCTTACATGACGAAGCCTCCACAAAAATCCCAGTTCTATGAGGTTTGGGGAGCTTCTGGGTTGGTGAACACATTCATGAACCAGGAGGTCCCCAGCCCCATGGGGACAGAAGCTCCTGCACTCAAAACCCTTCCAGACCTCGCCCTACATACCTTTCACCTGGCTGTTCTTCTGTCTCTTTATCACATCCTTCATTATATAATAAACTGGTAAACATAACTGTTTCCCTGAGTTCTGTGAGCTGTTCTAGCATATGCTCGAATCTGAGGAGGGGTGTCATGGGAACCTCAAATTGCAGCCATGTCGGACATAAGTTGTAGGTATCTAGGGGACCCACAACTTGCAATTAGCATCCAAAGTGGGGGGTAGTCTCATGGGACCGAACCTTTAACCTGTGAGGTCTGGGCTAACTCTGGTTAGTGTCAGAATTGAATCAAACTGTAGGACACCCAGTTGGTGTCACAGAGAATCATGTGGTGTGGGGAAAAAATAAATCCCACACACCTGACATCGGAAGTGTTATGAGTGTGGCCGAGGTGCAGGAGTGAAAGAGACACACCGGGAGGAGCCTGCGTTCCTAACACGCCGTCACACAGACACTCCCCGCTCTTGCCACCTGCCGGGCGGTCCCGCAGGGAATGTCCACTGCCTGCCCCTGTCACGTACGGTGTCATGTTATCTCACAAAGCATCGGGGGAGGTGGCCCGGCGGGGTCCAAGAGCTCCAAGCTCGTACCAGATCAGCCTGGCAGGTGTGGTCGCAGGTCCTTTCAACCTGCCCTTCCTGTGTTTCCTCAGAGCCAGGAAAACAAGTAAACTACAGAGGTCTGTTGGGAGTCATTCGTCCACTAGTTCATTCGTTTACTCAAGACATACTTCTTGTGCGTCCCTTTGGTGCCAGGCTACAGTCTGGGCTTGCAGAGCTGAATCAGACCCAGCACTAGGCTTCGTGGAGACAAGGGGCTGGGGGGAGACACACAGGTAAACTGTCACAATCCTGCGTGGTCAGCGTGTGAGTGGCAGATAGGGGCAGAGAAAAGGTTTAACCCAGACTAGAGAGGGAGAAGCACAGGAGGCTTGGGGGCTGGAGGAAGAGGTATCCCCTGGGCTCCCTGTATGGTAGCCACAAACCACACGTGGCTTTTATAATTCAAACTAATTAAAATTAAATAATATTGAAAATTCAGTGCCCATTAGCCCCAATTTCAAGTGCTCAAGAGCTACGTGTATATTACAGAACATTTCCATCATTATATTTAGAAAATTCTAGTGGAAGTTGCTGAAGCCGACAAAAGAGGAGGTATCTAGCACTAGGAAGGAAGGGAAATGTGTCCCCAGCGGCCCCTATAAGACAGCCTTCGGACACTAAACACTGCTACGCCTCCTGTTGGACATTGAGGCCAGTTCCTATGGTGTCTTGAATTCCCTGCTAAGGACAACAGGGAAGCGTGGGAGCATTCAGCTGGGTTGGTGGGTGGCAGGTGACTTCATCAGGTTTGAGTTCTGGGAGATGGGTTGGAGGAGGAACACGACAAGAGGCAGGAGGACCAATCAGGAGGTGGTTGTTTCCTCTAGAAACTTGGACCAGCCAAAGTGGTAGCAGTGTGGGGACTTGCCCAGTGGTCCAGTGGCTAAGCCTCTGGGCTCCCAATGCAGCGGGCCCGGGGTTCGATCCCTGGTCGGGGAACGAGATCCCGCATGCATGCCGCAACTAAGAGTCCACATGCTGCAACAGCCAAATAAATAAATAAATATTTGAAAAAGTGGTAGTAGTGTGTGTGGAGAGAGATTTCGGGCGTATGATCTGTAGATGGGGATGTGGCCAGCAAGGAAGAGGGAACCAAGCTATGGCTTGAGCTCCTTGATGGATGGTGCTAACAGTTCCCTGTGTCTGATGTGAGCTTTATTTTAAAAGTGTTGGTACTCAAGGGCTTCAGTTATCTGGGACACCACACTCCTTGATAACATTGCCCCTATGGCTCACCATGGAACACACTAGAAAGAGAAGTCATGGGCTCTGACCCTGCAGAATTCCCAGGTGACAGCAGTGGGCAGTACTGGGGCTCCAGGGTAGGCAGAAGAAGCGGAGGGGGGCACATATTAAAAGCCTGTTCCTTTTCCATCTCCTGCCTCCGATCCTCTACAACATCACTCACTCAAAAATGGTTCCTCCAGGGCATCCCTGGTGGCGCAGTGGTTAAGAATCCGCCTGCTAATGCAGGGGACACGGGTTTGAGCCCTGGTCCGGGAAGATCCCACATGCCACGGAGCAACTAAGCCCGTGCGCCACAACTACTGAGCCTGCGTGACACAACTACCGAAGCTCACGTGCCTAGAGCCTGTGCTCTGCAACAAGAGAAGCCACCGCAATGAGAAGCCCGCGCACCACAAGGAAGAGCAGCCCCCGCTCACCGCAACTAGAGAAAAGCCCACACGCAACAACAAAGAGCCAACGCAGCCAAAAATAAATAAATTAATTAAATAAGTTTAAAAAAAAAAGGTTCCTCCATAAGAACCTGCTCTATAAAAAGAAGAAAAAAAAAAGGTTCCCCCTGCCACTGAATTCAAAGTCCTCTGCAAAACAGCCCCACTCAACGTGACCCGTTTTATTCCTTATGATTCTGCAACATAGACTCCAAATTCCAGACGCCTCGAATGTTCCTCAGATGCCCCCTCCACCTTACTGTTTCCGTGCTGCTCATTTTCCGGAATGTCTGTTCCTTCTATTTCTGCCCCTAGAAATTTTAACAACTCTCCCTCATCCCCCCCCACTCACAAAACTCCAATAAACCAGCTGTATTTTTTTCGAACACATATTAAAATAAAATCATAGCTATAAAGTCAAAGTCCATATGGATATTACTCTCCATCATCTAAAATCATCTCACGTATCATCTGTGGCATGTCTACCACATTGTGGAAAATATTGCCTTAAACCGCTTATTCAATTTGCTTTTCCTTTCTTGTTATTTATGCACTTGTCTTATTTCTCCTAGTAAACACTCAGCCCCAGACAGCAGATGACATCTTCCTCATTTTGGGGATCCTGAAGCATCTAGATAAAGTACCTCAGAGGTTCATTGAGTAAGCATTTTTTTAATCAATAAAGCCTCTATTTTTAATTAATTTATTTATTTATGGCCGTGCTGCATGGCATGTGGGATATTAGTTCCCCAACCAGGGATCGAACCCGCGCCCCCTGCAGTGGAAGTGTGGAGTCTTTACCGCTGGACCGCCAGGGAAGTCCCAAGCCTCTATTTTATATCAGGCATTGTAATTGGTAGCTAGAAGTAAAAATAAGAACAGTAATGAAATTTGGCTTAAAGAAAATTTAAGACTTTTTTTTAGAGCAGTTTTAAGTTCACAGCTAAATTGAGGGGAAGACACAGAGATTTCCCACAAACCCTCCACATTCACAGCCTCCCCTATTATCAGCAGTAGACTTTCAGAGAAAGAGAAACCTATCTTTTCTTCCTTAATCCCCTGCTAACTCTAGAGGGAGGAAGAGAGAGGGAGTGGAAGGTGATTCGACAAAACAGAAAGGATATGGAAAAAAAAGGCAAGTGTTAGTCATTCGGGAAAAGGGAAACACTTGTGTTAGTGTTTACAAGAATCTCGATGGTATCTGCTGACCCAGAAGGAAGAATCTTTTCCATTTGTTGGAAAATCCAGCCTGACCATATTGAGGTAGTACTCAGGGTCACCCACCCAGCCTCATTTTGGGACATTCCAGCCTACGGTAGTTTCCCCTCCATCAGTTAGCATCTTCTTTTTTTTTTTTTTTAGCATCTTCTTATAGAATCACAAAGGTCCACAGAGTGAAAGTGGAGGATATGTGCTCTCAGTAAAAGTAGGAGTTAATCATCAGATCCTTCTTCTAGGCCCTTACTGTCAAGAACATGGACTTTATCTCCAAGGACCTCTTGGATTGGTGAGGGAGCTAAATGTAGCTGTTTGGTGGACACATTTATTTGTAAGAAGTTCAGAGACTCACAGGTAGGGTGTGAGGAGGAAAGTGACAGGAGAATGACACTGGAAAATTAGTTTGGGAACCATCTGTGAAGGGTCTTGTAGACCAACCCAAGGAACTTGACCTTTAACCTGGAGCAGAGGTGACAAACTTAAAATCCCACAGAGACTAGGCGTGTCGATGAGTGAAGCTGACCAGGTAACAGGGAGGGGTGAGGACTGTGGCAAAATGGGGATTCTGGCCTTGTCTCAAGGGTGCAGCTACTCTCAGCTTCAGCAAACTGTTACCAGGCAGGAATGGTTGGCCCAGTGTGACCAGATCTTCCAGTTTCCAAGAGAGGCTGGAAATCCCGGTGTGTTTTTGTTTTGTTTTGTTTAATTAAAAAATATATTTTTTAATTTTTCAGCCATGCTGTGTGGCACATGAGATCTTAGTTACCCGACCAGGGATCGAACCCAGGCGCCTTGCAGCGGAACCGCGGAGTCTTAACCCCTGAACCGCCAGGGAAGTCCCTGGAAATCCAGGTTTTTATATGACAGTCCTAGGTTTTTAAAACATATGGGTCAAGTCAAACTGGTTCTCAAACCAGATACGTCTCACAGGCCACACAGCTATCACCTTGGCAGACTGAAGGGTTTTAAGGGGAAAAAAAAAAGATATGATCATATCTGTGCTTTAGAAAAAAATCACACTGTAGAGTGGGAGAGGAATTACAGAAAATAGACTAGAAGCAAGGAGACTCAACTGTTTCAACAGGAGGGAGGTGACAATGATCCGTGCTAGGGTGGGGACAAAGGGGAAGTTTGTTGGGATGATTTGGAGTCCAGGATTCAGGGGGAAGAATTTAGCTTTCACCAGCGTTCTGGAAGAAGGCATATTCCTCCTCTCAGTGCACGCCCTCCCCTCACCCTTTCCTAAACTGAAAGCTGAAAGGACAGACAGATCATCTCTAAAGCCAAAGGACAGGGAAGTTTAGCAAAGACTCTGGTCTTGGGAGCAGACTAATTTTACTAATGATCGTTTTTGAGATAAGCTCCTTGACCAACTGCCCCAACTCTCATTCTCCCCCACCAAGGGGCTCAGCGCGTAATTAAAATTTAAAACTTATAGGGACTTCCCTGGCCGTCCAGTGGTTAATTCTCAGCGCTTCCAACGCAGGGGGCACGGGTTTGATCCCTGGCTGGGGAGCTGAGATCCCACATGCCGTGCAGACAAAAAAGAAAACAAACAAAAAAACCATACAGATCATGGCACTCTGCTCTTTTGAGCGGCGGAATTTGGGAACCTCAGAGCCAAATCCTCTTTTGCTGACAGCAGAGGGAGGACCTGGCTCCCAAAGAGGCTGTTTCGTGAACATGGACGTGAGAGGTGGCTTCAGACCCATTTCATGGTCTTGGTGGTGGTACAACTGGTCACTTGGCTCCAAGGAAGAATGCAAAGGGTAGGAGGTGCCAGTGGGGGAGAGGAATGGCGACTCACTTCAGAGAATTTTTCTAACAGCCAGCAAGTGCTATATTAAGGATTTTTTTCCTCCTCAGATCCTTCTGATTTTGAAGTCTGGCATAGGAAGTGGCCCTGAGGAGATGCAGAGCTAAACCTCCCCTCCCTGGCACGGCCCGGGAGCGCCCCACAGGACGAGGGAGAGGACAGCAGTCAGGCAAAGGTTAGGGAGGAAAGCGCAGGCAGAGACCCAGGACGGCTCCAGGAAATGTTTGCGTTTCTCCACCGGGAGGGAGGACAAATAAGCTGTTTTTTTCACTCCTCCTGGGCAGCTTTGCTTATTCTCCAGCTAAGAGAGAGGCTGAAAATAAAAATCATTCTGGGACAGGACTCAACTACTCCTCCCTCTCCAGCACGAATCTCCTCGGACCTGCCAGCTGCTTCCCAGAAATGACAACTGCGTGAAGTTACCCGCGTTTCAAAGCCCTGGGGTGCTACATGCTTCGGCTCTCAGGGAGACAGGCAGCTTGTGACCCAGGCTCCAGAGAAAGGAACCCCCACCTCGAGTCTCCCATTTCCTGGCCGAAGTTTCTGTTCTCCGTGGAGTGGCTGCATCCATGCACACACGTGGTACCTGTGTCCCAGGGTGAAGAAGTTGGAAACGCAGCAGCTGGAGCATTCAGGTAAGCATCTGCGTTTTGGGGGGAACTCCACAGCCCAACACACAGAACACTGGTCCTCTGTCCACCATGGAAAACAGGTCGTGCTGCCTCATCCAGGGGGACCCCATCTCCCAGGTGATGCCGCCGCTGCTGATCCTGGCCTTTGTGCTGGGCGCCCTGGGCAACGGCATCGCCCTGTGTGGTTTCTGCTTTCACATGAAGACCTGGAAGCCGAGTACTATTTACCTTTTCAACTTGGCTGTGGCCGACTTCCTTCTCATGATCTGCCTGCCCTTTCGGACAGACTACTACCGCAGACACAGGCAATGGGTCTTTGAGGACATCCCTTGTCGGGTGGCACTCTTCATGCTGGCCACGAACAGGGCTGGGAGCATCGTCTTCCTCACGGTGGTGGCTGTGGACAGGTATTTTAAAGTGGTCCACCCCCACCATATGGTGAATGCCATCTCCAACCGGACTGCAGTTGGCATCGTCTGTGCCCTTTGGACCATGGTCATCCTGGGGACTCTGTATCTTTTGACGGAGAACCATCTGTGTGTGCAAGAGGAGACCATAACTTGTGAAAGCTTCATCATGGAGTCGGCCAACGGCTGGCATGACGTCATGTTCCAGCTGGAATTCTTCCTGCCCCTCAGCATCATCTTGTTCTGTTCCTTCAAGATCATTTGGAGTCTGAAGCGGAGGCAGCACCTGGCCAGGCAGACTCGGATGAAGAAGGCTACCTGGTTCATCATGGTGGTGGCGGTTGTGTTCATCACCTGCTACCTGCCCAGCGTGTCAGCCAGACTGTATTTCCTCTGGACAGTGCCTACCAGCGCCTGCGATCCCTCTGTCCACGTAGCCCTCCACGTCACCCTCAGCTTCACCTACGTGAACAGCATGCTGGACCCCCTGGTGTACTATTTTTCAAGTCCCTCGTTCCCCAAATTCTACTCCAAGCTCAAAATCCACAGTTTGAGACCTAAGCGTCTAGGACACTCCAAGAGGCCAGAAGAGATGTCTATTTCAAACCTTTGTCGCAAGAGTTGCATCAGTGTGGCAAATAGCTTCCAAAGCCAATCCGACGTGCAGTGAGATCTCCAAATGTGATGGATGGCACCAGAACAGACAGATGGACAAAATCAAGGAAGACCCATGGGCGACTTAGAAATAATTCATGCTGAGAGGTGGAGAGCTTTGAAAATGCCATTCTTTCTTAGCTGTATCTTCCTCACTTTGTTAGATACGAAATTCAGATCACTATGTCTTTTTGGAAGGTTCCAGTTGAGAAGTGAGTCGGTTGCATTTATATGATTTGATTCCAGTGACAGGGGCGTGTGTGTGTGTGTGTGTGTGTGTGTGTGTGTGTGTGTGTGTGGGTTGGGAAGAGTTTGGCTCCTGTGTATTTTTAAATGGCTGAGTTAATAGGTACTAATGTTTAAACCCATCATGTTCTCTCTCTGGGGGAGTTAGTGAATTTAATAGCCTATCTTCTGACCTTAAATTCTTACTTGTCTTGGAAAATAGAAACTAGTGTAAGTCAATATTTTTATTTCAGGCAGAGTGAGGCCCTTTAGACTGGGAAGTCTCGACCCCAGTGATTTTCGTCTTCCTGGGGCTCCTCTGTACTTTTCTGACTTCTCAGGAACCCAAGAAAAATGACAGCCAAACAACCTGCTCCCACTTCTTGGAGCTCCACGTTTATCTGCAAGTCTTTGCATTTCAAAGAAAGTACTGAAGGATATGTTTACCTGCCCTGAATTTTCCAGTGGGAGCTGAGTGCTTGAAAAAATCCCGTTAGCCTTTGGGAAGTGCTGAGTCTGGCGTAATTGCTTTGGCTGCTTGTTATGTGACTATGAGTTTGAATTTTTCAATCACTCATTTTCCACGTATTTCCTGAATTAATATTCTGTGCCAGGTACTGTGTTAATGTCCCTTTTACCTGGACGGTCCTTAGTCAACTTGTGTGTGGCGGGGTGGGAGGCGTGTGTGTAGCAAGCAGACAGAAGTTAATGAAGTTCACCCTTTCAATGATTATATTTTCTAGACCTGTTCTCTGCAAACACCAGTGTTTTCCTCTTATTGTAGGATTCCATACAAACACGAAAGGGAGGAAAGGGTAGTATCCCTTATACACATGAATTCCCCAAATATGTCCATGGGACCCTCAAAAGTAGATGGCTGTATGAGTGACATGCCGCCCCTGCCCTAGATTAGGGGGAAAGATTCCAAGCCAAACTTAGCTCCGTCCTCAAGCCACAAAGTGGTGAAAGTGTTCCTGGCTCCTTTATTTACACTTTCTCAAATTCCCAGGGGACTCTCTGCAGTTAAGGCCCTTACCAGTTTTTCATTCTTTAACTTTGAAACATCCCACTAGGCTGTTCCTATTAATTCCTTTTTCAGGGGCACTGCACAGCCCAGGGATGAGCTGTACAAAGCTTAAATCACAGCTCAACTGCTTACAATGTGTGATCTCGGGACAGATTTTTTTCCTTTGGCCGCATGCGGAATCTTAGTTCTCTGACCAGAGATCAAACCCGTGCCCCCTGCAGTGGAAGCTCGGAGACCTAACCACGGGACCACTAGGGAATTCCCTGGGGGAAGATTTTACCTAACCACGTTTAGTTTCAATTTCCTTATCTGTCAAATAGGGGTAACAATAATGTTGACATCAGAAGGTCATTCATTGAATGTAGGATCCTGAAGCACAGGGACTTTGTTTACTATTATATACCCAGAGCCTAGAGGCATGCCTGCACATAGTAGGTGCTCAGTAAATATTTGAATGAATGAATAAGTGCATGTAAAACGTTAAGCGCAGTGTCTGGCAGTAAGTGCATAATATTATGATGTATTATGTTAACACACTCTACATATAAAGAAACTGAGGCACAGAAGCAATTTCCCCCGGGGTTCAAAGCCCAGTAAGTAGCTGCTCTGTTGTGATTACTTGAGTTCCCTGGCTCCCTAGCTTCCAGGGGAGAAGTGAAAGCAAGGATTCTTATCAGCATCAAAGAACCATATATCCTCTTGATAGAAATCTGTGAAAACCCCACACTTCTGCTTTAAATTCTATTCTTAGTTCATTCTTTCCTGGGCTGCCCCCTTGTTGCTTCATCTTAATAAAAACAGATTCCAAAAGAAAGTCCGCGTCCTGTGTGTGATCCTGTGTTAAAAGATTCATGAGGGGTTAAAGACGCAGATGTAGAGAATGGACTTGAGGACATGGGAAGGGGGAAGGGTAAGCTGGGACAAAGTGAGGGAGTGGCACGGACTTACGTACACTACCAAATGTAAAATCGATAGCTAGTGGGAAGCAGCCACATAGCACAAAGGGATCAGCTCGGTGCTTTGTGACCACCCAGAGGGGTGGGATAGGGAGGGTGGGAGGGAGACGCAAGAGGGAGGAGATATGGGGATATATGTAAATGTATAGCTGATTTACTCTGTTATAAAGCAGAAACTAACACACCATTGTAAACCAATTATACTCCGATAAAGATGTTAAAAAAAAAAAAAGATTCATGAGACTTTACCCTCCAAGGAAAGAAATCCCAAAAAAATCCAGAAGCACACGGTAGGCTGAGGTTCTCACTAAAAAACAGCAAAAATAAACGAAAACAAAAATCAAATCCCCAACTGAAACAAGAGGGAAGGGGGCAGGGCACAACCTTTGAAAGGATGACGTAGCCCAAGGAGATGACATAAACTGATTAGAACCAAATGGGTCCAAGATGGCGGGCAAGTCAACTTCCGCTAGACCTTGAGCCTCAGTACACGCTCACTGTAACACATCAGCAAGCTAAATGACACACCAACAGGTGCCACGACAGTTCCAAGACCGACCAGAAAAATCAAAAAGCGGGCGGTGGCCCAATTCCTGGAAATCCCTCCCCCTTCCCAAAATAGCTGGAATACTCCTCCCACTCATTAGCCTATGAAATTACCCACCCCTATAAAAACTGACAACCCCATACCCCGTTGACTTTCTCACCTTCTGAGATGGCCCACACTCTTCTGTGGAGTGTGTTTCTCTCTAAATAAATCCACTTCCTACCCATCACTTTGTCTCTCACTGAATTCTTTCTGCTATGAGACACGATCAAGAACCTGAACTTCATTAAGTCCTGAAACCAGGTGTGTGATCTCAGTTGAAAGACAGTGGGTTTTGGCCAGGTTTGGATCCTGGCACAGGGGTTCATGTCCCAATCTGAGGTGCACCGTTTCACAACCACAGTCTTGACTCTGGTTTTGCTTCTCTTTTTTAAAATGCATAGAATGTGATGAAACAAATGTTACCAAGAAGTGTTCGGAATTGTAAGGAACAGCCATATAGCTTTGTTGACAAAGCTTTGTTTAAACTACCTGGAATAGGAAAATGTCATCGATTTAAAAGAAATATTGTGTCCTCTGACTTATAGGGTCTTTCAGGAAAGTCACATAAAAGCGAGAAGGGATAGTAGACCATTATTGTTCAGGAACTGTATGGAAAAAATAAGAGGTACCTTTTATTGGTGCTGACAACATAAACATTTAGGCTCTGGTCTATTCTCAGAATGGGCTTCCTTACCCTTTCTGACAACCGACATGGTTAAGATGGTGTCTGAGGTCACCAGTGTGCAGGGGCTGCTTGGATGGGATTGGAACTCTGGGCACAAGGGGTTGAGCCATTTATTCCCTAGCAAGGTGGGGAAGCGGCCACACTGCAATGCACAGTCTCAGCCTGCTGCCTTCTGGGCCTTTGAATCCACAGAGGTTTCCAATATTACTCAAGACTCTGTCATCCCAGTGAGTGCATAAATGGCTTCAGGATCAGCTAATATTGATAATTTGCAGGGCCCAGTTCAAAGTGAAAATGCAAGGTCCCTCATTCGGAAAGAATTGAGAATTTCAAGATGGCGACAGCAGGGCGTTAAACTAAACACAGGACCCTTTGAACTCATCCATACATTTTATGTGTAGAGAGGCTGAGATAGAGCAGAATGAATAGATGGGCTCACGTGTGGGCTGAGATAGAGCAAAATGAATGGATGGGCTCACGTGTGGCTTAATCTACACTCAGTTCCCGGTGATGATACAGCTGCAGTGAGAAGCGGGTCAATATCTTATTCCTTGTAAAGATTCATTCATTCATTCATTCCCTCTTTCAAGGAACATTTAGTAGGCACCAGCTCTGTACCAGGCACAGTAAAAACACAAAAAACATAGCCCCTCACCCCATGGGTTCCATTTCAGAAACCAAGGAAAAAGGAAACTTACCATTCAGGGCAACTGCAGTGAAAGTGGTAAACTTAGGGTTTACAGGAGAACCCGGGGCCCTTAATCCTGGCTTCGGGGGTGAGGGAAGGCTTCTCAGAGGAAGTGACTTGTGAACTTAGCCCTGAAGGATGGAGAAGAGGCAACCAGATTGAAACCTAACGGGACCCTATAGGGCTCCCAGGTGTGGAGGCCCTTTTGTCCCCCATTTCTTATAGGCAAGACTCCAGCCTCCATGACCTTCCCTGAGTTCCAAAGGGCAGATTAGAACACTTGCTAATCAAGCGGGGAGCTGCCAGGAAACCACTTGAGGCAAGATTAAAAGGACTAGAAAAGCTCATCAAGATTAGGAGACCAAGGGCTTCCCTGGTGGCGCAGTGGTTAAGAATCCTGCTACCAGTGCAGTGGACACGGGTTAGAGTCCTGGTCTGGGAAGATCCCACATGCCACAGAGCAGCTAAGCCCGTGCACCACCACTACTGAGCCTGTGCTTTAGAGCCTGCAAGCCACAACTGTTGAGCCTGAGCGCCACAACTACTGAAGCCCACACACCTAGAGCCTGTGCTCTGCAACGAGAAGCCACCCAATGAGAAGCCAGCAAACCGCAACTAAGAGTAGTCCCCGCTCGCCGCAACTAGAGAAAAGCCTGTGCACAGCAACAAAGACCCAAGACAGCCAAAAATAAAAATAAAAATAAATAAAAATAAATAAAAAGATTAGGAGACCACCTGACATCCTGCACACACCCTAATCTTGTCAGCAACCCCACCCTTTTGAAACTTTGCAGAATAAAGAAGAATGCAAGACTGTTACTGTCTTGATCCTTATCACATACCCCTGACCATAAGCCCCGACTATAAGACCCCTCCCTATTCCCCAGGGAGGGGGGCACAGTTCTTGAGGCGCTAGCCTACTGTGTTCCCTCTTTGCCTGGCAAAGAAATAAAGCCACTCTTTCTTTCTCCTGCATAACTCTGTCTCTATTTCTGTTCGGCATCGGTGCACAGAGAGTCAAGATTTTGGCATCAAGATGACTCAGTGGGGAAAGGTGTTCCAGTTAGAGAGGAGAGAGATGAGAACACAGATTGTTTGGGAACTGCAGGAAGATCAATGGGACAGGAACGAACAGTCCAGGCTGGGCTACAACAACCTGGTAAGAGGTGAAGCCCTGAGATCCACCCAGGTGAGAAGGGTCTGCTCACAATCTTTCTCGATAGAAGATTTGTGAATAGCCTTGCAGACCCCTTTCTTTTTAAATAGGAATTACATTTATTTAATCACAGAGGCATACATGTTTTTGTTCAAAACTCAAGGAACACACAAGTATGTAAAGTAAGCAGCAAGTCTTCCTTTCATTCCTCCATCTCATTTTCTAGAGGTGATGACTTTTTTTTTTTTTGGCCATGCCCATGTGGCACGCAGGGATCTTTGTTCCCAGACCAGCGATTGAACCCCTGCCCCCTGCAGTGGAAGTGCGGAGTCTTAACGACTGGACCACCAGGGAAGTCCCGAGGTGATAACTTTTAACATTTGGGCTATATACACTCTTGCACAAAACTAATGAATTTTTAGTTTTGCTAAAGCAAGATAGATAGATAGATAGATAATTTTGCAAGGTACTCTTATCAGGAATATCTTCCTATATCAGAACAGAGATTAAGCTCCTCGTTTTTAATTATATTTCATTGTATAAATGGACCACATGTAGTTTATTTAACCAACGGCCTTTTAACAGACATTTAAAGTTATTTCCAATTTTCCTCTATTGCTGCCATCCTATGGTGAACATCCTATTCTGAATGATATATCTTTGGGTAAATGTGCCAGAGGTTTCAGAAGATAGATTCTTAGACATGGAATTGTTGAGTCAAAGGACAGGCATATTGAGTGAGGTAGTGTGCACAGTGGCTGAGAGAATAGCCCCTGGAGCCACACTGTGTGGGTTCAAATCCTATCTCCTTTCCTTGCTAGCTGTGTGACCTTGCGCAAGTTACTTAACCTCTCACTGCTTTGTTTTTCTTGTCTGTAAAAGAATAATACCTATCCCTTAAGGATGTTCTAAGCACTAAACAAGTTTAGCTTATAAAGCACCTACACTAGTGCCCAAATGGAGTAGCTCTATTTCTATTAACCCTTATTATTATCTTGTATTAGTTCTTATTATATTAGCTTTTATTATAACCTTGATAGATACCACCAAATCACCCAACAAAAAGGCTGAACCAACTTAGACTCCCACCGACAGTGTATGAGAAATACTCCTTCCGTGCCCTTGCCAGCAGGCCCTTGTTCGGTTGCTTTGTTTAATAAGCATTTCTCTCCTTCTTTTTCAAAAACGAAACAAAAACAAAAATCTTTACTCCTTTAAAGTGGTGAAGTCCAATTTATCGGTTTTTTTGCTTGTTTGTGTGTTTGGTGTTGTACCTAGGAAGGCTTTGCCTAAGCCAAGGTCATGACGACTTACTCTTAGGTTTTCTTCTAAGAGTTTTATGTCTTACATTTAGGTCTGTAATCCATTCTGAGTTCATTTTTGTGTACGGTTCAAGGAAAGGATCCAACTTCATTCTTATGCCTATTCGGTCATCTAGCAGCATTTATTAAAAAGATGATTCTTTCTCCCATGGATTTGTTTTAGCACCCTTGTTATAAAATCAGCTGACCATAAATGCAAGAGTTTATTTCTGGACTCTCAATCCTGCTCTATTGATCTATATATCTATCCTTATGCCAGAACCACACTGTCTTGATTACTGTAGTTTTTTTTTTTTTTTAATTAAATTATTATTTATTTATTTTTGGTTGCATTGGGTCTTTGTTGCTGTGCGGGGGCTTTCTCTAGTTGCGACTAGCGGGGGCTACTCTTCGTTGCGGTGCGTGGGCTTCTCATGGCGGTGGCTTCTCTTGTTGTGGAGCACGGGTTCTAGGAGCCCGGGCTTCAGTAGTTGTAGCACATGGGCTCAGTAGTTGTGGTGCACGGGCTCAGTAGTTGTGTCACACGGTCTCTGGAGCGCAGGCTAAGTAGTTGTGGCGCACGGGCTTAGCTGCTCCACGGCATGTGGGATCTTCCCGGACCAGGGCTCGAAGCCATATCCCCTGCATTGGCAGGCCGGTTCTTCACCACTGCGCCACCAGGGAAGCCCCTTGATTACTGTAGTTTTGCAGTAAGTTTTTAAATTGCGAAATGTGAATTCTCCAACTTTGTTCTTCTTTTTACAGATTATTTGGTTATTCTGGTTTTGCCCTTAGGTTTTTTGCAATAAATTTAACACCACGTTTCAAAACCCTGAAATACCCTTCTCCTTTCTTTTAATGTCTCTGTTAGTCAGTATCACCACCTTCCTCTGCCCCCTTACTTCCCAATTTCTCCTACTTCTTCTTCTTCACTAGTGGTCCAAAGGTCTCTCATTTCCCAAATGTCCCAACTCAATGTCATTTACTACTTGCAGAGGCAAGTCTCCCCAGATACCACCAATGAACTGTGCCTCCCGAACCCACACTCTTATGTGGCCCTCCCCGTGGAAGATGGGCTGGCGTGGTGACTGGCCTTAGCCAGTAGAATGTGGTGGAGGTGATGTTCTGGGATTTCCAAGCCTAGGCGTTCAGAAGGTCTGCCTGTGTGCTTTCGGAAGTGTTGAGTAGCCTTGTAAGAAGTCCAGCGCGCTCAGTGGAAAGAATACGTGAAGAGGCTGTGTGCTGATGGCATATAGAGAGACACAGACCATATGAAGAGGGAGAGAAGCCCAGGCATCCCACATGGCCTGCGTGAGCCTACCTGCCATCTAAGAGACCCCAAACAAGGACCAGTCAACCCACAGAACCATGAGAGATAATGCAATGGTGATTGTTTTAAGCCACTAAATCTTGTGGTGGTTTGTGACACAGCACTAGATAACTAAAACAGAGACCCCAGCTACGTTCAAAGACAAACAGTGAGAGTGCCAAATTCTAACCACTAGACCACCAGGGATGGATGGATAAACAAGGTCCTACTGTATAGCACAGGGAACTATATTCAATATCCTGTGATAAACCATAATGGAAAAGAACGTGAAAAAGAATATATATATGTGTATAATTGAGTCATTTTGCTATACAGCAGAAACTAAACACAACATTGTAAATCAACTATACTTCAATTAAAAAAAAAAAAAAGGCAAACAGTGAATTAATGTCTCTGGGGTTCCTGATCTGTAAAATGGAGATGGTGATCATAATAGGACATCCCACAGGGTTTTTGAGAGGATTAAATGAGATCACGTAGGCACATCTCTTAGCCTCATGCCTGGCACAAAGCAAGCATTTGATAAAGGACAGCTATTGTTATTAGTATTTTTTAAAATAAATTTATTTTATTTATTTATTTTTGGCTGAGTTGGGTCTTTGTTGCTGCGCGCGGGCTTTCTCTAGTTGCGGTGAGCGTGGGCTACTCTTCGTTGCGGTGCCTGGGCTTCTCATTGTGGTAGCCTCTCTTGTGGAGCCCGGGCTCTAGGCACGCGGGCTTCAGTAGTTGCGGCACACAGGCTCAGTAGTTGTGGCTCATGGACTCTAGAGTGCAGGCTCCATAGTTGTGGCGCACGGGCTTAGCCGCTCCGTGGCATGTGGGATCCTCCCGGACCAGGGACTGAACCCATATCCCTGCACTGACAGGCGGACTCTCAACCACTGTGCCACCAGGGAAGCCCTGCTATTGTTATTTTTAATTTTAAAAAGTAGTTCCGTCCCGTTCAGGGGCACATTCCAGTTGTAATAAGAGAACTAGGCATGGAGATTCGAGTTAATTGTGAAAGTCACAAATGTTAAGCGGAATTTCCCCCAAACTCGGTAGAATCACTGCCTGAGCTGTTGAAATGATTCACTGGAACAAGTTTCTGTACAACTCATGCACTAGTAAGAAAAAAAATAAATACATAAAAGAAGGACAGGAGCAAGACAAAACATGCCCACAGCACAATCGGAAGACAGGAAATTCCATAGCAGGGCCAGAATCCAGGGAGGCTGGGATTGACATTCTGTCTGAGTAGTTGTGGACCTGGATTTAGAATCCTAGGGTGTGAGAACTGGAAAGAAGCTGGAAGATGGTCTCATCCCCCACTTTATATATGTGGAAGCTCAGGGGTTGAGAGGTTTCCCGGCTAATGATGGAGTGAAAAAAAGGCAACCAGGGTCTCCAATTTCTCTCCTTTTTTCAAACGTAACAGTATCTATTGTTGTTCTTTCCTAATTTTATCCATGGTATTGGGTTTGTTTTTTGTTTTCACTTTTTAAGATTTTTTTGATGTGGACCATTTTTAAAGTCTCTATTGAATTTGTTATAATATTGCTTCTGTTTTATGTTTTGGTTTTTTGGCCGCGAGGCACGTGGAACCTTAGCTCCCCGACCAGGGATGGAACCTGCACCCCCTGCATTGGAAGGCGAAATCTTAACCACTGGACTGCCAGGGAAGTCCCCTATGACTTTTTTTTTCTTTTTAAAAAGCAAATATTGGGCTTCTCTTGTGGTGCAGTGGTTAAGAATCCGCCTGCCAATGCAGGGGACACGGGTTCAAGCCCTGGTCTGGAAAGATCACACATGTCGCAGAGCAACGAAACCCGTGGGTCACAACTACTGAGCCTGCGAGCCACAACTATCGAAGCCCATGCGCCTAGAGCCTGTGCTCCGGAACAAGAGGCGCCACCGCAATAAGTCCACACACTGCAACGAAGAGTAGCCCTGCTCACCACAACTAGAGAAAGCCCACGCCCAGCAACGAAGACCCAAGGCAGTCAAAAAAAAAAAGAAAAAAAGGAAATATTATGACATTGTAAAACTTAGAAACAGAGGATCCCTTGCAAATTCCAGTTCCCCAAAATAACTACCGTGAATAGTCAGGTTTTCTGACTCTTAGTTAATAAAGGCACTTAGGGTTTACTTTAGGGTTACTTAGGGTTACTTTATGAATGTCATTGACAAGTCCACATGCATCCAAGAAGGGAGCAGGATATTCACAGGCAGCAAGGATGGGAAGCAAATACTAGTCATTTCACTAGAGTCTAACTACAGCCACATAATGTGACCTCAACCCAGTACAGCCTTCTAGAAGGGGCAATAATATAATAAGAGGCAGTGTAGTATAATGGTTAGGGACACAGGCCTTGAAGCCAGGGCCAGATTCAAATCTTATTAGCTGTGCAGCCTTGGATAGATGACCAACCTCTCTGAGCTTCCTCATTTTGAAATTGGAATCAGTAACAGTCCCTACCTCATGGACCGCAGTCAGGGGAAAACAGGATAATGTATTTCAGATAATGATGGGACTTCCCTGGCAGGCCAGTGGTTAAGACTCCGCGCTTCCACTGCGGGGGGCACAGGTTCAATCCCTGGTGGGGGAACTAAGATCCTGCATGCCGAGCAGCATGCTGACCAAATAAATAAAGAAATAAAAATAAAGCACGGAGTGTGGCGTCTGGCACAAAGGAAGCTCCCCCTACCGGGGGTGCCAACACCATCTTCATCATCGTCTTCATCATCAAGTACCACTGCTTCCTGTGTGAGTCTAACATTAGATCATCCTGACTGGCGTTTCCTGGGAGGAGTCTACAAATCCCTATCGTGGAACCTGGGTGTGAAACTAAAGACGCAGATGTCCTACTTCTCACTCAAAGTAGAAGCAACACAACTCAGAACCTCTTGCACGGCAAGAATTCATCAGACCAAAATACTACAGGGTGGAAATGTTCTGTAGTGTTACACCCAATTATACTGAAAAGCAAAGAAATGATGTGTGCAACGATGACCTGCTGCAAGGCAGAGGTCAAAGTCTTTTTACATTCTCTAAGTTTAATTTTCCAAAAATGGGGGCTTTTAAAATATTACGTGCATCATGGGGGAGGTTGTGTGCGTGTGGGGACAGCTGGCATACCGCTGGTATATATACGCTCTGTACTTTCCACTCAGTTTTGCTGGGAACCTAAAACTGCTCTAAAAAATAAAGCTTATTAATTTTAGTAAGTCACGTGCTCAACAATAAATTACTTACTTGAGCAAGAAGCCATCTCAAAAATCTAACACAAACAAAGAAAAAAACTAACTTATTGTAACATACCACTGGCAATCCAGCTGGGTTCAAGTTTTCAAGCATCTTATGAAATGGCATGCTGCTCTCAGATAGCTTCTTTTTCCCCTTAGCTGGGGATTAATTGCAGGGTTCTGGTGTAGAAAAGCAACCCATGTTTTACAAAGAAGATGGCATGGAAACATCAAATGCAACACATCTGTCCTCGTAAAATACTAGACAATTACTGTCCTCTCGGCCTTTCCAAAAAAAAAAAAAAACCATACACATGCTACTGCTTCCTAAAACATAAGCCTGTTAATATTCCATGCAGTTCCTCATGTTTCTGTTGAGCACGGTAAACTATTATTGCTGTTGTTGTTTTGTTTATTATGCAAGGCAACCACATGACAGTGAATTAATTCTCCCATGTTAAGTATTCAATATACAGGCACACAGCCTTCCACATTTCAGTCTGCTTGAATTATGTCATGTCATAATTCACAATGACAGTCTGCTTGCCCAAACGTATTCTTTACATTTAGAAAATTCTGTGGGTTCTTATATGCCCGGGGATTTTTTTTGTTATTTGTTTATGCAAACAGCAGGTTGCATAAGAGCCTCACGGGCTTTTTTTTTTTTTTTTTTCTTTTAAGCGATTTCGTAGTTTCCTGGTAACCA
Organism: Phocoena phocoena; assembly: GCF_963924675.1. Lineage (NCBI taxonomy): Eukaryota > Metazoa > Chordata > Mammalia > Artiodactyla > Phocoenidae > Phocoena > Phocoena phocoena. The sequence goes on along the minus strand of NC_089231.1, from coordinate 83,458,079 downwards.
TTCAGTCATCTATTTCAACACCCTGACATGACATAAAGGCGAGTGCTGAACCACAGGTTCGCCACTCAGACCCACACCTTGTTCCCTGAGCGTTCGCTAGGTGAGGCGCTCCCTAAGACCAACGCGATTCACTCATGAACCCGTCCCACCCGCAGAATCATTTTCTGGAAATAGGCAAGAAGAACTGCTGCGTGTTCCGGGATGATTTCATTGCCAAGGTGCTGCCGCCGGTGGTGGGGCTGGAGTTTGTGTTTGGGCTCCTGGGCAATGGCCTTGCCCTGTGGATTTTCTGCTTCCACCTCAAGTCCTGGAAAGCCAGCCAGGTGTTTCTGTTCAACTTGGCTGTGGCTGACTTCCTCCTGATCATCTGCCTGCCTTTCCTGACGGACAACTATGTGAGGAAGTGGGACTGGAGGTTTGGGGAAATCCCCTGCCGGCTGATGCTCTTCATGTTGGCCATGAACCGCCAGGGCAGCATCATCTTCCTCACGGTGGTGGCCGTGGACAGGTATTTCCGAGTGGTCCATCCCCATCACGCTCTGAACAAGATCTCCAATCGGACGGCGGCGCTCATCTCCTGCCTCTTGTGGGGCATCACTATCGGCCTGACGATCCACCTCCTGTACAGAAAGATGCTGATCAGGAATCACAATTCGAACTTGTGCAGTAGCTTCAACATCTGCGATACTTTCCGCTGGCACGATGCCATGTTCCTCCTGGAGTTCTTCCTGCCCCTGGGCATCATCCTGTTCTGCTCGGCCAGGATCATCTGGAGCCTGCGGCAGCGACAAATGAACAAGCACGCCAAGATCAAGAGGGCCATCAACTTCATCATGGTGGTGGCCGTCGTCTTCACCATCTGCTTCCTGCCCAGTGTGGCCGCGCGCATACGTATTTTCTGGCTCCTGCGCACCGCTGGTACGGGGAACTGTGACACCTATCGCTCGGTTGACCTGGCGTTTTACATCACCCTCAGCTTCACCTACATGAACAGCATGCTGGACCCTTTGGTGTATTACTTCTCCAGCCCATCTTTCCCCAACTTCTTCTCCACCTTGGTCAACCGCTGTCTGCGGAGGAAGGTGCCGGATGAGTCCGAGAATAACCGCAGCACAAGTGTCGAGCTCACGGGGGATCTGAGTACTACCAAGAATGTTCCCGACACTTTAATGGCCAATCCCAGTGAGCCTCAGAGCCCCTCTTATCTGACTCTGGCCTCTCCTTAAAATAACCAAGCCAAGAAGGGAGAGGATCATCAAGGACCAAGATCTCTGGAGAAGCAGTTGGGCTGGTACACAGAGTAACATCACGAGCCTTGGCCTGTGGTTTCCCAGAACTTCCAGATCCAGAGAATCAGATTTAGAGAACTGGTCTGGCAGCACAGGCTGCTTGGTTGCAGCGTGTCTCCACCAGGATCTCGGGGGAATGAAGGAAGAAGCTTCTAGGCGTCTGAAACGTCTGTTCAATCTTGGACACCCGCAGAACTGAAGATGGCAAAACTGTCCACATTTCTACTGCTGGAGAGTTGGAGCCACAGAGACGCCCACTGGCACCTGTGACTCACCAGCCTCTTTCCTTCACCTGCCTGAGACTTCGATGGTTCTCAGCTCCTGGGGCAATGCCTAGCCTGTTTGTGGGCTCCCACTGGGATAAGGAAAGCTAAGTGATTGGAGGGGAATTATTGCTCCTGGAGGGAGCCCAGGCATCATGAAACAAGCCAGGAGGTCACCTGGGTTCCGTGGCACCAATCCATCTTTCAGCTACGCTTTAGCAGAAATGACCAGACAGAAACTCATAAGCTCTGGTTAATATCTGAGTTTCCAGTGCTGGTAAGGAGGGGATTTGCCCCAGCAGGGACTGAGCAAAACAGTGTTACTAAGGGAAGGGAAATGGCATTTATGTTACAACCTGCAAGGAATCCATTCCTCTCTTGTTTACACAAATTTGAAGGTTGAACTGTTAAAAAGACTTCAGGGAGAGAGCTGCTTGCCACCTCTGTTTGCTTTTATCACTAAAAGGGAAATGCTGCCCAATGGTTAGAGGGGGAAAGCTTCCTCCTGGTTCATTTGCTTGTGTTTCTATAAGAAATCTACCATTTCAATAAACTTAGCTATGAGACACACAGTCTGGTGTTGCATGTGTCTGGGTGACGGTTCACAGACATGGACTTCTTACTTATGTGGAGAATTTTATGTGTTGTTAACCCATAAAATTTTCAACCAGGTTGCCCTGGTAGAAAAATACCACATACTGTAAAGTAAGAAAAGGACGTGACTCTAACCTGTAACATGAGATAGTTAAGTAAAACTTACATGTGCATTCGAACAAAGATGGGAGAGAGCTGGGAGAAGTAAAAGCAATTTGATTCAGAAGGGTAGTACAGACAGGATTGCAAGACCACTTTGCTTTATTTAGGGCTTGGTGAATGTTGCTATGAGTATTTGTGTATTAAAAAAGGAATCCAGCCAGACTGGGGGAGGAGAGAACTTCCTGTGGAATGGTTTCAGTTCCCAACTCTGGGATGGAAAGGAGACGTACTGGTTTGAGTCTGTGATCGGTCCAGGTTTCTGTTACGCTTTCACTTCCACTCAGTTCTTTAGCAAGATGAGGCTTGCTTTGGCATTGTGACTCGGATGCCAATAAGAAATGCAGATACTCAGCCTCCCAGCCATGGCTGAATGGCAGTAAAGGAAGAAAGATGAACGTTCTTGAGGTTCTGAAGTGTTTTTTGATCAGTGTGCTTGTCTGTTTTTTCAATTAACTCCTAGAGACAGAAAGTTAAAAGCAGAGATCACCTTCTTAAAGAGGAACAGATGAGCAGAGCTGAGCTCAGAGGAAAGCAGATTCCCCCAGCCCCAGATGCATGAGTCAGCAGGGAACCCAGTTGTGAAACTCCAACGTGTTTAGAACTAACAACCCACATCCGTCCTTTCGTTCATTCATCCCATCAGCTTTTATGCATTAAGCACCAGCTGTGTGCTGTTGTGTTCTGAGTGGTTGATGGAAATAGAGCAAGGAACAAGGTCCCCAGGACCCTCTTCTCATACAACTCACATTCAAGGTGGGGAGGCAGACAGAAAAGAAGTAGACAAATAAATGGAAAGGGAGCTTGGGATGTCTATGAGGACTCTGAAGCCAACAAAGCAGGGTGACAGGCTAAAAAGGGGGTGGGACTGGGATGACTGGGAAGTGACCTGGAGCTGAGCAATGAATAACAAGACAGAGCAAACAGTGCAAAAATCTGGAGGAAGGGCATTCTAGGCAGAGGGGATGGTAAGTGCAAAGGCCCTGAGGTGTGTGACTGTATTAGTCTCCCACAAATTTGGTGGCTTAAAAAAGCAAAAATTTAGGGCTTCCCTGGCAGCGCAGTGGTTAAGAATCTGCCTGCCAATTCAGGGGACATGGGTTCGAGCCCTGGTCTGGGAAGATCCCACACACCGCGGAGCAGCTAAGCCTGTGCGCCACAACTACTGAGCCTGCTCTCTAGAGCCCACGAGCCACAACTACTGAGCCCGCATGCCACAACTACTGAAGCCCGTGTGCCTAGAGCCTGTGCTCTGCAAGAAGAGAAGCCACCGCAATGAGAAGCCCTTGCACTGCAACGAAGAGTAGCCCCCGCTCATCGCCACTAGAGAAAGCCCACACACAGCAACGAAGACCCAACGCATCCAAAAATAAATAAATAAGTAAAAAATTTAAAAAGAAAAGAATGAAATAATGCCATTTGCAACAACATGGATGGACCTAGAGGTTATCATATTAAATGAAGTATGTCAGACAAAGACAAATACTGTATGATATCATTTATATGTGGAATCTAAAATATGATACAAATGAACTTATTTATGAAACGGGAACAGATACGGACATCGAAAAAAACCATATAGTTACCAAAGGGGAGAGGGGGTGGGGGAGGGATAAATTAGGAGTTTGGGTTTAGCAGATACAAACTATATATAAAATAGATAAACAAGGTCCTACTGTATAGCACAGGGAAGTGTATTCAATATCCTATAATAAACCATAATGGAAAAGAATATGTAGAACTGAATCACTTTGCTGTATATCCGAAATGAACACAACATTGTAATCAACTACTTCAATTTAAAAAAAGAGAGAGAGAGAGCAGTCTCCTAAATACTTCTGTTTCCCTGTCCAGGAGAATGCCAACATTAATTTTAATAAATTTATTTATTTTATTTTTGGCTGCGTTGGGTCTCTGTTGCTGCATGCGGGCTTTCTCTAGTTGCGGTGAGCGGGGTTTACTCTTCGTTGCAATGCAAGGGCTTCTCATTGTGGTGGCTTCTCTTGTTGCAGAGCATGGGCTCTAGGTACACAGGCTTCAGTAGTTGTGGATCGCGGGTTCTAGAGCGCAGCCTCAGTAGTTGCAGCGCACGGGCTTAGTTGCTCCGTGGCATGTGGGATCTTCCCGGGCCAGGGCTTGAACCCGTGTCCCCTGCACTGGCAGGCGGATTCTTAACCACTGCACCACCAGAGAAGCCCGCCAACATTAATTTTAATAGGGAGCAAGCAATGACATTCTGGGCTAAACCAATGGCATATTCTACTCAGTCTCAAACTGTGTGTGGTACAACGTGTGAGTGTGTGTGTGTGTGTGTGTGTGTGTGTAACTATATGTATGCATGTCTGTGTGTCTATATACATATTGGAAGGGGCAGTTATCATCATTTACACATCTCTTTTTCATTACTTCTTTTATATTTTGGAGGGTACCAGTTCTTGGGGTCATGAGTTCCATGAGTTTACTCTCTGCAATGTAAAAAAGTAGGACTTCCTTTTAGCTGCCCCCAAAGAAATGCCCTGGGACCTCCCTGGTGGTCCAGTGGTTAAGACTCCTCGCTTCTACTGCAGGGGCTGCGGGTTCAGTCCCTGGTCGGGGAACTAAGATCCCGCATGATGTAGGTTAAAAAAAAAAAAAAAGGGGGGGGATTACCCCTAAGTCCAGAACCATAAAATCAGGGGTACAAAATTGTCTTTGTTTCTGATTTTATGAACTCTCTTACCTTTCCAAGTTTACTAGCCTATCTGCCCCAGGGCACCTTGCCTGATGGGAGGGGATTTAAACTACACCTAGTATCCTGGTCCTTAACATGCCTTTTGGTTTAATAGTCAAAATACTTCCTGATTATGGTCTGTCAATCCGCTGACCTTCCTGCTTACAACAAGCAGTTGGATTCACAGACGGTCCATCAAGCCCAGCTGGCCTCTCTCTTCCCCCACTTTGCTTCTACAATCAGAATTTAGCTGAGGGATTCGGTTAACCACAGTGCCTTGGTGAAGCCACTAGGTACTGGAAATTGACCAATTACCAACCAACGGAAATATGGATCATCGCCTGCTCCCCCATCCTTTGGATCAAATTGGTGACTTCTTCAAATTTGAAAGGAAATTTTGATGAAATTCTTCAATAGTTGAGGCTGGGTCGTTTGTGTTACTGGAAATTCCTCATTTTTTTCCTTTCTCATGGTAGGGAGAAGATGCCTTACTATAACTGTTTAACTCCAAGTGCTTATGGATGAAGTAACTGAAACACACTTAAATTAACTTAAGCAAAAAAATTAAAGAGAGAAGAAATATAGCGGTGTTTCTCACAGAAACTAAGAGAGAATTCAACCAGGCGTGGGCAGACCCAGGACACCAGCGCACAGCTCTTCACCCGCCTCTTAACCATGAACATGATTCAACCCTTAATACCTGTGTCTCTCAGGTCAGATTCTCATAAGAAATAATCTGATTGGTCCCAAACCACATTTTATAAAAGGGTCATTAGGACAACAATCACATGGCTGCTGTGTAAAGGGTTTTTTTTTTTTTTCCAGTTTTCCGGAGATATAATTGACATACAGCACTGCAGAAGTTTAAGGCATAAGCATGATGATTTGACTTACATACAACATGAAATAATGATCATGATAAGTTGTGCTCGGCCCCGGGCGTCCCCGGGAGTCCCGACCAGCAGGACAAATCCTTGTGAGTCCGAGGAGGAACCTGTAGGGGTTGAAAAGAGAAGAAGGGGCAGGAGACGCGAAAGAATGGAGGCAAGACAAAATCCTGATCAAGCCTCAAACTTTTATTGCTGCAGTAGCTGTATTTATACAGTACAGAGAAAGGGGGGCGGGATCCAGAATAAGGGAAGTATTTGGCAAATTATCATTGGTGCTGCGTGCGCGGGCTTTCGTTTTAGGCGCGGGCTTTTGTTTATCTCATTAAGCAGGAAGAGAAGCAGGATGTCGGCCATCTTCTAATGGCGAAAACTTCTTGGCTCCCAACAATAAGTTTAATAAATATCTATCATCACATACAGATACAAAATTAAAGAAACAGAAAAAAATGTTCCTGTGATGAGAACCCTTAGGATTTACTTTCTTAACAACTTTCATCTATAACATACAGCAGAGTTAATTATATCTGTCGTGTTATACATCACATCCCTAAGAATTATTTATCTTATAACTGGTAGTTTGTACCTTTGACTATCTTCATCCAATTCCCCCTCCCCCACCGCCTTCCTCTAGTAACTACTAAAGGGTATTTTAATTTTTAAATATTAATTAATTAGTTTATTTATTTTTGGCTGCATTGGGTCTTCATTGCCGCGCGCGGGCTTTTCTCTGGTTGAGGCGCGCCGGCTTCTCATTGCGGTGGTTTCTCTTGTTGCGGTGCATGGGCTCCAGGCGCGCGGGCCTCAGTAGCTGTGGCACGTGAACTCAGTAGTTGTGGCTCGAGGGCTCTAGAGCACAGGCTCAGTAGCTGTGGCGCATGGACTTAGTTGCTCCGCGGCATGTGGGATCTTCCCGGACGAGGGCTCGAACCCGTGTCCCCTGCATCGGCAGGCGGATTCTTAACCACTGTACCACCAGGGAAGTCCCTAAAGGGTATTTTTAAACTACTGTTTATGTGAACTCATGCTGACTGCCAGGCGTTCCTCAGATAACATTTCAGACCACCGCCCACATCACTCGCTTAAAAACCACGTTTGCGCTTTCAGCAGACTTGATCTCAATTCTTTTGCTTCCAGAATTTCTGCCACGTTACAAAACTCTGGAGAACAGACAGGTAATCAGCCAACCTTGAGGAAGAAATGCAGTTCACATCGCCCCAAACCCAAACAGGTGTGGACCTCCAGATGTTGACTGCTAGAGTCCTTCCGAAGGCCTTCCTAGAGAATTAAAATCTTTGCAATTTTATATATTACTTAATAAACTCGAGTCCAAGACATACTCTTTGGCAGGCTTAGCTGTGGTGAGTACCTAGCCATGACATTCTGTTCACTGAGTTCTGCATCTGCTATGACACAGGAAACATGGCTATTTTTACAGCCCGGTGCTGGGTTTTCTTGGGGCTCAAGTTTAACCCTCTGTCTCTTCAGGGAGAAGGGGTTTCCATGTGGCATTACAAACATCAGGCCTGATCACAGTCGCATGGCCCTGTCTTATGAAAGGCAAGCACTTCTAGGCTCTTAACAAATACTGATATACTGGGCACTGGCCAGTATAGAGAGAGATTTACGGGCATCAATAGGTATTGGGAACAGTACATGACATTTCCAATGCAACTGAAAAGAAGAGAAAACTGCCTACTGATGATCAGGTTGAAAGACAGTGGGTTTCTTTTCATTGTGCTTACAAAATATCCCTCCTTTGGAATACAATGCTTCAGTAGGAAAATGGTATTGATTCGTTTTTTATTTCAGTAAAACAACATGAGGCAAAGATTGGCTCATAATTAGAGAGATGCTTCATTTATCATCATTTGATCGCTATCAATTATTGTATGTAAGATTTTCTCCACGCCGTCGGCCAGACACTATGCCTAGTGTTTTCCATAGGTGATCTCATTTCATCCTTTCAATAACTTCATAGGGTAAGTGCTATTCCATTTCACAGATACGGGAACTGAGGTCCAGAGAGTTTGAATAATTTGCCAAAGGTCATATGACCTGTAAGTGATGAACCAAGGGAACAAATATAAGCAGTCTGACTCCAGAGTCTTTGCCTTTAAAGTTCCGAAACAACGCAAAGTGAGAGATGAGCAACATGAACTGAAAAAAGTAGGGTGAGTGCCTTGACCCATTAGGGGTCAATAAATCCAGAACTTTTCAGGCTGCCCGACCATTAGGGATCTCCCAGGTCCAGGCTGAGAGCTCATGTACTTAAGCTGCCAGGCACCATGCTTGGCACTGAGTGGATCAATAAATGTTAGCTTCCCTTCTTCCAAAGCTCACTGGTGACTGAGCTCTTTCTTCCTTGTTGAATATTCTTCTCGTCTTTCTAATAAAGCTACCATCTCACAAGGAGGCAGGTAAACGATGTTCAGTGCAACAGTGTTTGTAATAGTGAAAACCAGGAAACAACCTAAGTGTCCATTAGAAGGGGAATAGATAAACAGCAATACAGGCACCCAGTGGAATACTATCAATACATAGCAGGGAAGAAAAAAATGAACCAGAGTTACCTGTATCAATGGAACGGAACCTTGAGCATAACATCTAGAGCAAAGAGCAAGTTGCCAAAAGATACATGTAATATGATAACATTTTAAAAAATGTTTAAAATATGCTAAACGAAATAAATGGATTTTGGAAGCATCCATATGTAACAAAACAAAAATCATGGAAGAGAGGGAGGCATAGCAGCTGCAAGATACAGATGACCCCTGTGGAGGAAGGAGGAGCACTTGATTGAGGGGAGGCCTCAACTGTCTCTGTAACGCTTTTACTTTATTTTAGAAGAAGGATCTGCAAATGTCCTTCAAAGGGGGAATGGTTAAACAGCCTGTGACACGTGCATGCCATGGAATACTACTTAGCAATGAAAAGAAATAGACTATTTGATACATGTAACAATTTGGGTGGATTTTAATGGCATTATGCTAAGTGGAAAAAAAAAAGACCAATCTTAAAGAGCTTCATACTGTACGATCCCATTTATGTAACATTCTTTTTTTTTTTTTTTTTTTTAAATTTATTTATTCATTTATTTATTTTTGACTGTGTTGGGTCTTCGTTTCTGTGCGAGGGCTTTCTCTAGTTGTGGCAAGCGGGGGCCACTCTTCATCGCGGTGCGCGGGCCTCTCACTGTCGCGGCCTCTCTTGTTGCAGAGCACAGGCTCCAGACGCGCAGAGCTCAGTATTTGTAGCTCACGGGCCCAGCTGCTCCGTGGCATGTGGGATCTTCCCAGACCAGGGCTTGAACCCGTGTCTCCTGCATTGGCAGGCAGACTCTCAACCACTGCGCCACCAGGGAAGCCCCTGTAACATTCTTGAAATGACAAACTTATAAAGAAGACAAATAGGGAATTCCCTGGCAGTCCAGTGGTTAGGACTTTATGCTCTCACTGCCGAGGGCCCAGGTTCAATCCCTGGTCGGGGAACTAAGATCCCGCAAGCTGAGCGGTGCAGCCAAAATAAAATAAAATAAAAATTAAGAAGATGAATAGATCAGTGGTTGCTAAGGGTTAAAGAGGAGGGAGTGGGAATTGTACAGTATAAGGGTGTTCCCTCATGGTGGCAGAACCATCTGTATCTTTTTTTTTTTTTTTTTTTTTTGCGGTACATGGGCCTCTCACTGTTGTGGCCTCTCCCGTTGCGGAGCACAGGCTCTGGACGCGCAGGCTCAACGGCCATGGCTCACGGGCCCAGCCGCTCTGCGGCATGTGGGATCCTCCCGGACCGGGGCACGAACCCGTGTCCCCTGCTTCGGCAGGCAGACTCTTAACCACTGTGCCACCAGGGAAGCCCCCATCTGTATCTTAAATGTGGTGGTGGTTATACAAATCTCCATATGTAGTAAAATGTCATAGAATTAAAACAAAGACATACAAGAAGAAGAAGGATTGTTAAGTCTGGGTGGTAGGAACACAAATTGTGTTATTGGTTTTTGATCTTTGTGAGTAGGAGGTTGTATACACACACGATCAGGTTACCTGACGGGACTATGGGGCAGATGCTACAATTCAGGCCCTCTCTCTCCATGTTCAGTTTTTCCTCCACCTTCTTTTGCATCCCTCAAAATACCCACAAATGTCCTTTATGTTTTAAAGATTTTATGGCTGGCAACTTGGGAAACTCATAAAGGGTAGCCCAAAATTAGCTTGTTTATGAAACCATAAGGTTAAAAACTCTTACAAAATGAAATAAGGGACTTCCCTGGTGGTCCAGTGGGTGAGATTCCACACTCCAAATGCAGGGGGCCCAGGTTTGATCCCTGGTCAGGGGAACTAGATCCCGCATGCATGTCGCAACTAAGAGTCCACATGCAGCAACTAAGACTCGGCTCAGGGCTTCCCTGGTGGCACAGTGGTTAAGAATCCACCTGCCAATGTAGGGGACACAAGTTCGAGCCCTGGTCCGGGAAGATCCCACATGCTGCGGAGCAACTAAACCCGTGCACCACAACTACTGAGCCTGCGCTCTAGGGCCTGCGAGCCACAACTACCGAGCCTGCGTGCCACAACTACTGAAGCCCACGCTCCTAGAGCCCGTGCTCCGCAACAAGAGAAGCCACCACGACGAGAAGCCCGCGCACCACAACGAAGAGTAGCCCCCGCTCGCCACAAATAGAGAAAGCCTGCGTGCAGCAACGAAGACCCAATGCAGTCAAAAATAAATAAATTTAAAAAAACAAAGAAAAAGACTCGGCGCAGCCTAAATAAATAATAAATAAATAGACAAATAAATATTTTTTTAAAATGAACCTGGAAAACATGATGTGAAAGTCAGATACAAAGGGCCACATATTGTATAATCCCATTTGTATGAAATGTCCAGAAGAAGCAAATCCATAGAGACAGAAGGCAGACTGTGGTTGCCAGGGGCTGGGGGAGGGGAGATGGGGTGTGACTGCTAAAGGGCAGAGGGTTTCTTTTTTGGGTGATGAAAATGTTTTGGAACTAGATAGAGGTGATGGCTGTACAACACTGAGAATGTACTAAATGCCACTAAACTGTTCACTTTAAAATGGCTCATTTTGGGCTTCCCTGGTGGCGCCGTGGTTAAGAATCCGCCTGCCAACGTAGGGGACACGGGTTCGAGCCCTGGTCCGGAAAGATCTCACATGCTGCGGAGCAACTAAGTCCTTGCGCCACAACTACTGAGCCTGCGCTCTAGAGCCCACAAACCACAGCTACTGAGCCCATGCGCCACAACTACTGAAGCCCGCACGCCTAGAGCCCGTGCTCCACAAGAGAAGCCACCACAATGAGAAGTCCGTGCACCGCAACGAAGAGTAGCCCCCGCTCACCACAACTAGAGAAAGCCCACGCACAGCAATGAAGACCCAACGCAGCCAAAAATAAATAAATAAAATAAATTAAAATAAATACATAAATAAAATTAAATGGTTCGTTTTATGTTATGTTAATTTCACGCGATTTAAAAAAAAAACCTGTTACTAATCTATAGAATAACTGCCCCTCTTCTCTAGCTCATCCTCTCTCCCATCCCCCACCCTCTGTCCCCAGTCCTCTCCTGGGTCAGGCAAGATCCCTGCCCCAGACGCAGTGGTCTGAGGATGGAGTTAGGGTGGAATACTCGGTATGAGCCAGCGTCTGTTGTGATTTCTGGTCGTCTCTAGCCTGGGTAGTTCTCGTATAAACATTTTCCTCACTTTCACTGAATACAACTCCTTAGAGCAAGACATAAACCAGGGTGTCTGTTATGAGCTGATTTGTGTCCCCCTCCACCCAAATTCCTATGTGGAAGCCCTAACCTCCAGTACCTCTTTTTTTTCTTTTTTAATATTTATTTATTTGGTTGGGTCAGGTCTTAGTTGCGGCAGGTGGGCTCCTTAGTTGACGCTTGCCGGCTCCTTAGTTGTGGCATGTGAACTCTTAGTTGCGGCATGCATGTGGGATCTATTTCCCAGACAAGGGATCAAACCCGGGCCCCCTGCATTGGAAGCACAGAGTCTTAACCACTGTACCACCAGGGAAGTCCCTCCAGTACCTCTTAATGTGACTGTATTTGAACAAGGGGTGTTAAAGAGGTAATTAAATGAAAATGAGGTCATTAGGGGTGGGGCCCAAATTCAATAGGACTGGTGCCTTTATAAAAAGAGGACACAGGGCTTCCCTGGTGGCGCAGTGGTTGAGAGTCCGCCTGCCGATGCAGGGGACACGGGTTCGTGCCCCGGTCCGGGAAGATCCCACATGCCGCTGAGCGGCTGGGCCCGTGAGCCATGGCCGCTGAGCCTGCGCGTCCGGAGCCTGTGCTCCGCAACGGGAGAGGCCACAACAGTGAGAGGCCCGCGTACCGCAAAAAAAAAAAAAAAAAAAGAGGACACAGAGATTAGGACACAGATGTGCACAGAGGGAAGACCATGTGAGGACAGGGGGAAGACGGCTGTCTACAAAGCGAGGGGAGAGGTCTCAGAACAAGTAACTCTACCCACTCCTTGATCTTGGACTTCTGGCCTTCAGAACGGTGAGAAAATAAAATTTCTGTTGTTTAAGCCACCCAGACTGTAAAACTTTGATAAGGTGTCCCGAGCACACTCGCACAGCGTCTGATCGTCTTTGTCCTATGCCGCTGTCAGCCAGTGGTTTCAGAGCTCAGCTGGAATGTCATATGTGTTTATTTAAAACCACTTATCACCTATAAATTGGAATAGAATTTCACATAAGGCCTCTTGTGCTACACAGCAGAGAAATTCAACTTAAAAAAAGTAGAAGAATAGCATTAAAGACAGGTTGACTTTTCACAGGCAAACATTGCCCAACTGCCTCTTCTCTCTCTCCAGCTATCTTTTGTTTAATGATGGAAACCAATCTCAAAATTCATTAAAATGCATACTTTTAAAAAACTGAATGACAGAAAAAAAAATCACACTGCTCTCTGAGGTTCCCATAGAAGCTGACGTTTCAGTCATGATTTCAAAAAAAAATTTTTTTTTAAACGGGACAACTAAAATTATTATAGCCCATCCAGAAAAAAACTGCTGAATCGTCTTATCTACTGTTATCATTTCTAACAAAGAATATTCACATAAAGCTCCTAAAAATTATCCTTCTAAAACAAAAATTGAACCATGCCTCTTTTCCTAACCTCAAAAACCTTCAATTATCAAAAGAATAGAGTTCCAACTCAGCACGGTCTTTGCTGCCAGGCTACCTGGTATCAACGCGGGGTGGAGGTGAAAGAGAATGGCTTTTGGAATTAGATGTTTCTGGGTTGAAATTCCAGCTTTCCCACTCATTGGCCAGGTGCTAGGGATGCAGAGAGGATGACAGAGGTCCTGGCCTTAGGATCCTTACAGCTACAGATATTTTATACTGAAATATAATTCACATGCTATAAAATTCATCTTTTTTTTAGGTCATTTACTTTATTGAATATCTTGTATACGTTCTTATGGTCTTAATTCAAGAGACTTTCTTTCAGATACATGCCTAAAAAGCCTGAGAACAGCAGGACAGCCAGGGCACAAAATTCAAACTCCTGCCCGGGCCCTTCCTATGTCTTTCCCATTGAGGACTAAGCCAGCACTTCCCCTCTATCTCAACAGCCCAGTGATCCATCCTTTATAACTGACAGAGTGAAATAAAATGGAATCTGCGAGAACCAACCAGTTGACAGAGGGAAGCCGGAGAAACTCCCAAGAGAGATGGTCCAGCTGATTCTGGAAGCCACAGCAGGTCCCTGGGTATGGCTGCATGCTGGCAGAGGTGACCAGGATGTCCTGGGTCATAGCCTGGCTCCAGACACAGACTGGATTCCCAGCCGCCCAATCCACGCAACCAAGACGCCACGCAACTCCCTGAGGATGCTGTCCTCCAGCCCTCAACTGCAGTTCACTGACTAAAAACGCGAACTAAAGACAGATACTGGTGCTTGATCTTAGACAAAAGGCTGAGAAATGATAAATTCATCCTTTTAAAGTACAGTTCGGCCATTTTTATTATTGTATATTCACAAACTTGTGCAAACATCACCACTGTCTAATTCCACAACTTTTTCATCATCCCGCCCCCCAAAACCCCCCATGCCCATTGTCAGTCATGCCCCATAGAGCTGCCCCAGCTCCTGGCAAATACCAATCTACTTTCTCTCTCTATCTCATTATTATTATTTGTTGTTGTTATTATTATTATTTTGTGGCCATGCACCACTCAGCTTGAGGGATCTTAGTTCCCTGACTGGGGATTGAACCCGGGCCCTCAGCAGTGAAATCGCAGAGTCCTAACCACTGGACCGCCAGCGAGTTCCCATGATGTATTTTTTAAATGAGGAAATGCCATTACAATGTTGGAAAAATTGAGGTAGGGTGATTTGGGCAGGGGGCCTTAAACAGGCTTTCTTCCCCACCTGGTTTTTGACTGTTTGTTCTTCTGAAGTTGAGTCCAACAGTCTCGTGGGACTGAGCCCTTCACCTGTGGGATCTGATGCTAATGAAACAGAGTAGGACCCTGTGGGGACCTCCTGGGTTCAAATCCTTTCTATGTCCCCTGTTTCTTGTTTGTAGGAAATAGGCTTTATTCAGCCTCCTCGACCTTCCGAGTTCGGAAAGGGCAGATTTGAACAGTTGCTTATCAGGGAAGGGAGGGGATGCAGAAACAAAGGAGGAGCAGTGAAGAAACAATAGTGCAGCCTTGGGGCAGGGTCCTGGTTCCTCCTCAAAGGATACACAGAACAATATCTTTGAGTTCTTCTGTAGGAACTAAGACCCCCACCCAGGTGGAGGATGGTAACTTCAGGCCAAGCACAAGATTCCTGGGACACTGTCCTGTTACCTCACCACCAACCAATCAGAACAAAGTCTGCACACAGTGGGAGGTGATGAAGACTCTGACCCCATCCCCAAATGATTTCCCTTTAAAAACTTTCCTGGTCAAGCAGAACATTTGGAGGTGGCTTTTGGACACAAGTCCACCTTCTCCCCAGGTTGCCAGCCTCCTGAAGAAAGCAAGTTTTCCTTTCCAACCAACGCTTGTCTCTTGAGTATTGGCTTTTGAGTGGCGAGCAGCCAAACCCAAGTTTGGTAACAGAAGGTGAGTAGAATCTCTACTGAGAGCTAAATGAACAGTCTGGGAGACCAAGTGCAAGAAATGTCTCCAAATATAGAGCAAAATGATAAGGAAATAAAAATCTGTGGGGAAAGATAAGAGAGTTGGAGGATAGCTCCTGAAGAATGAATGAACACACAATAGGAGTTCCAAAACAAGACTAAGCAACAGATCAACAAATAATAGGAGAAAATGTTCCTGAAATTACTAAAGAGCAGAGACTGCAGATTGACAGGGCTCACTGAGTTCCAGACTGGTCCGATAAGAGTCATATGTGGGCATGTTCTGGTAAAATCACCAAACCTGAAAGATAACCATCTTACAAGTGTCAGGCAGAAAGCAGAAGATATTCACAAAGGAAAAAAAAGTCAGACTGGCATTAGATTTTCATCTACGCTATGGAAAGATGACAGTGGACCAGTATCTACAGAAGAGAGAAAGGACTCCAACCCAAGAATCCTCTATCCAATTTTCAAAATACTTTCCATCTATTGAGGCAAAAGGAGAAGAGTCAAGGATACCCCAAGGATTCAGAGAATATAACTCCCGGGTCTTCATCTGAGGAAATGACTTGAGAAAAGACTTACCAAACTACAACTAAACCTGAAAAGCAAACTGAAAGAAGAAGAAAACAAAAGAGAAAACAGTGTTAAGAACACAGGCATATGACATCTTACAGATCCAGAGAGGGATTTGTGTAACAGAGAAGGACTCTTGAAACCAAATGGACCTCCTCTAAGGGAGTTCTAACAAATACTAAATTATTTCAGCCAAACCTCAGAGACTGGTGAGTGGGGGTGGGGAGGTAAAGGGTCTCATATGTCTCATTGGGGAAGACGGGAAAGGAAAGGAGGAGAGGGAGGAAGTGAAAGTGTTCTAAAGGTCTCATCTCGGAGGGATGAGGGAGAAGGGGAGGAAACAGATCTAGGAGCTGGGAGGACAGTGCACTTCAGTGTGGGACATGGTGAGTTATAGGCCTCCAATGATCAGGACAAGGAAATTTGCTTTTGCCTAGTTGCAGCCAAGAAAGCAACATGGGTCACCAGCAGCTCTACTGGAGTCATCCAAAAAAAATTGGCCAGGGTTCTAGCTCTTGCCGCGCCTGCTCAAACCGGCCCAAACCGGCACAACCTGATCCAGAAATACAGCCTCAATATGTGCCGCCAGTGTCTCTGCCAGTATGGGAAGGACATCGGCTTCATGAAGCTGGACTAAGTGTGAACTTCTTGAATGGGTCATCCAGCATATCTACCTTCCTCAGAAACAATACTAACTCTTTGTATATAAAATAAAAAATTTTAAACTTACCCAAAAGACAAGGAAATTCATCATGAAGGAAATGGAGAGATCTTCTTAACCAAGCCTGGGAACTCAGAAGCTATGAAAGAAAAGATGGGTATTTGACTATGTCAACATTAAAATGTTTTATGTGACAAGGGATACCAAAAATAAAGCCAGTGCAAATGATGGAGCTGGAAAACTATTTGTAATACAAATAATAGTCACCAACTGTGGTTGACTAACTTACTGTGTGCCATGCACCATCCTATTGACTTGTATTAACTCACTGGTGTCTAGAACAACAGTATGAGGTAGGAATTATGATGTTGATCATGACTGCTACTTCCCAGAGGAGTAAACTGGGGCAAAGTTGAATGACTTGCCGAGGTCACATAGCCAGTCAGGGGCTAAGTTCTGAGGCGACCCTTGGCAGCCCGCCCCAGAAGACGATGCTCTTAATCACTTCTCTGCAGTTAAGCCAAAGTTCAGATGGATGCTATCTAAAGAGCTTTTACAAATTGACCTGAACAAGACAAACAACTAAGACAGAAATGGACTTAGATTATGAACAGCTTATTTACAGAGGAGCAAAACCAAATGGCCAACAAAAGAATGTAAAGATCTTCAAATTCAACAGTGGTCAGAAAAATGCTAATTAAAGAAGCAATAAGACATTGCATCCACTAGACTGACTGACATAACTAAAACGAGCAGTGCTCTCAAGTGCTGGCAGGAATATGGAGAAAAGGCCACTCTGGTACATGTGAAGTTCTGCAGCCATTTGGGGAAGCAATCTGGCAACATCTGTTAAAATGGAAACAAAACCCTTTGACCCATTTATCCAACTCCTGGGAATCCGTCCCAGAAAAATAAAAGTACCAATACTTAAGGACGGGAACATTGTTTTTTTGTATGTGTGGTAGGAAGCTGGCCACAAAATGAATGCCCATCAAAAGGAAAAGGGGAACGATGGAATAAATGATGCTCCATCCACCCTATACATATTTTAATAAAATAAAATCAATCCGTGTCTGCAGCCTGGCGGCCTGCTGGCCCTAAGGGCTGGCAGATGTGTTTTTGGTGAGCCAGCAGTGTTTTTATAAATTCCTGCAGGCTTCTGAGTCTATGATCCCCTGCAAATATTTCCATTAGACACAAAGTCTGCCGTCAAAAGGGCTACAGTACACAAACGTACGTGGTATATGTGTGCTATTAACCTTTCATGGGGGGGCGGGGGGAGGTGTGGGTGATGATGTGGAGAAATTGGAACCCTCATATATCGCTGGCGGGAATGCAAAATGGTGCTGCCACTGTGGAGAACAGTTTGGTGGGGCTTTGATAAGGTAAACATAGAGTTACCATAGGATCCCAGCAATTCCACTCCTATGAATATATCCAAAAGAACTGAAAAAGATGTTCAAACAAACACTTGAACACAAATGGTCATAGCAACACTATTCACGATAGCCAAAAGGTGGAAACAACCCAAATGTTTATCTACTAAATGAATGGTTAAACAAATGTGGTCCATGCATCCATACATACAATGGAATATTATTCAGCCATAGAAAGGAATGAAGTACTGATACATATACAACATGGATGAACCCCGAAAACATTATGCTGAGTGAAAGAAGCCAGAACTAAAAGGCCACGTATTTTATGATTCCGTTTATAGGAAATGTCCAAAAGAGGCAAATCCATAGAGACAGGAAGCAGATTAATGGTCTCCGGGACCTGGGGGGATGGGAGAATGGGATGTGACTGCATAATAAGGGGTTTGGGGTTTTTGTTTGGGGTGATGAAAAAGTTCTGGAACCAGACGGTGGTATTTGTTGCACAGCACTGTGAATGTATCAATAGTTAATGCCACTTTAAAATAGTTAAAATGGTGAATTTTATGTTATGTATATTTTATCACAATAAGAAAAGATTCATGGAGCGGGACAATTAGAAAAAAAGAGTCTGAAAAGGTAACTGGGGGAGGGGCAATAAAGGAAAAGGGGTTGAGAAACACTCTGGGATAAAGACTAGTCTGTGCTTCAGTATATCAAAGATCGTGAGCCTTAAAGCAAATACCTAAATAATTCACCTTTTTTTTTTTTTTAAACAGTGACGGGGAATTCCCTGGCGGTTCGGTGGTCAGGACTTGGGGCTTTCACTGCCATGGCCCGGTTCAATCCCTGGTGGGGCAACTAAGATCCCACAAGCCGCGCAGTGTGGCCAAATAAATAAAAAAAACAGTAAGACAGGAATAAAGACACAGACCTACTAGAGAATGGACTTGAGGATACGGGGAGGGGGAAGGGTAAACTGTGACAAAGTGAGAGAGAGGCATGGACATGTATACACTACCAAACGCAAGGTAGATAGCTAGTGGGAAGCAGCCGCACAGCACAGGAAGATCAGCTCGGTGCTTTGTGACCGCCTGGAAGGGTGGGATAGGGATGGTGGGAGGGAGGGATACGCAAGAGGCGAGAGATATGGGAACATATGTATATGTATATATAACTGATTCACTTTGTTATAAAGCAGAAACTAACACACCATTGTAAAGCAATTATACTCCAATAAAGATGTAAAAAAAAAACAGTGAGGGATCTTGTAGGCCCTTGAGGCAAATCACCCTCCTTTTCTGTTTCTAACCCAGGATTTGGGGTGTGTTCTTTCACAGCCCGCAAGGATTTGAGCTTAATCACTGTTTCTTGTCCAACTTTTGTCTGACTCTGTGTCACTTGGGACCTTCTGGGTTACCTGGGGTAACGCACGTTATGTAAGCAACCGAAGTAAGTTTGCTCAGGAAACTGTCAAGCCTTGTGCTGGCCTGGACCATACTGTCTTAAGCCAAGTCCAAATACCATCTGATAGAAGGTGCATCGTTACTTTATACGCCACGAAGACAGGAAAAGAATGTGCACCCACTATGGCAAACTTCTTATCACTTTAAAATTTCAATGGATACTTGTCACTCTTGTGCATATATTAAAAGGACAATGGAAATAAGTTGACTAAGGTGTTCCTACAATGTCTTCCTGCTTAGAATCTGACTCTTCTCATAACTTTTCGAAGCAGTCACACTGAGGTCTGTGTTTTTCACTCACCATTGTCCTCTGTGCCTTGAGAATGATGGTGATACTGCATTTCTCTCTTTTTTAAAAAAATGTATTTATTATTAAAAAAATGTATTTATTTTTATTTTTGGCTGCGTTGGGTCTTTGCTGCTGTGCGCAGGCTTTCTCTAGTTGCGGCGAGCAGGGACTACTCTTCCTTGTGGTGTGAGGGCTTCTCATTGCGGTAGCTTCTCTGCACGGGCTCTAGGCACCTGGGCTTCAGTAGTTGTGGCACGTGGGCTCAGTAGTTGTGGCTCGTGGGCTCTAGAGAGCAGGCTCAGTAGTTGTGGCGTATGGGCTTAGTTGCTCTGCGGCATGTGGGATCTTCCCGGGCCAGAGCTCGAATCCGCGTCTCCTGCATTGGCAGGCAGATTCTTAACCACGGCGCCACCTGGAGAGCCCGATGTTGCATTTCTTAAAAGACTGAAAAGCCGTTGGCATTGGGTTCTTGTGCCGGCTCAGGAATCATGCAGGGGAGCCTCCTTTTGACTCCTCCAATGGCAATGTTGCTATACATGTCTGATCCTCTTCTTGCCTCATCTCTTCTCCAACTCCTGTGTTCTTAGGAGTGAAAAAAGTGCTCCACTGTTTCCCGGAGCCATCGACACCCATCCTGGCGCTTTGGACCCCTGTGCTTTTGGCGCTCACCTTCCTGCAGGCAAAATCGTCACTCCAGGATTGCTGCCCCCACAGCAGCAAGAATTAAGACACCAGCTATTGTTAGACACAGTCCAAGACGTTAAACGTCATGAAAAACAAAGGATACATTTAATTTAATTTTTTCGACTTTATTTTATATTGGAGTATAGTTGATTAACAGTGTTGTGTTAGGGACTTCCCTGGTGGCACAGGGGTTAAGAATCTGCCTGCCAATGCAGGGGACACGGGTTTGAGACCTGGTCCGGGAAGATCCCACATGCCGCGGAGCAACTAAACCCATGCGCCACAACTACCGAACTTGCGCTCTAGAGCCTGTGAGCCACAACTACTGAGTCCACGAGTGACAACTACTAGAGCCCACGCACCTAGATCCCGTGCTCTGCAGTGAGAAGCCACCGCAACGAGAAGCCCATGCACCGCAATGAAGAGGAGCCCCCACTCACCGCAACTGGAGAAAGCCCGCGTGCGGCAGCGAAGACCCAATGCAGCCAAAAATAAATAAATAAATAAAATTAAAAAACAATGTTGTGTTAGTTTCAGGTGTACAGCAAAGTGGTTCAGTTATACATATACCTGTGTCTATTCTTTTTCAAATTCTTTTCCCATTTAGGTTGTTACACAATATTGAGCAGGGTTCAAAAGATGCATTTTTGCTTACATCGATGAAAATGGTATGCCAGGAAAGAGAAGCTCTAGAATTGTCCCCATTCTCATGATGTGGCCTCAGTTGGTCGTTGCTCTGACTTCTGTCTTCTTTGGGGGTCTCTTGGCTTCTGCCCAACTCCAACGGAGGTGTTTATTTCTTGCATATCTTGCTTGGGTCCAGACTTCCATAAAGAGAGGACCCGACTGGATCGTTGTCACTGTCCAGCATCTTCCCTGACATGACTGGGTCTAATAGTCATTATCCAATGGGAGTGGGTTGAATGGTGATCCTCAAAAAGATATGTTCACGGGCTTCCCTGGTGGCACAGTGGTTGAGAGTCGGCCTGCCAATGCAGGGGACACGGGTTCGTGCCCCGGTCCGGGAAGATCCCACATGCCGCGGAGCGGCTAGGCCGGTGAGCCATGGTCACTGAGCCTGCTCGTCGGAGCCTGTGCTCTGCAATGGGAGAGGCCACAACAGTGAGAGGCCCACATACCGCAAAAAAAAAAACAAAAAAACAAGATATGTTCATGGATTAATCCCAGAACCTTAACTTGTGAATGTTCCCTTATTTGGAAAAAGGGTCTTTGCAAATACGATTAAATTTAGGATCCCAAGATAAGATCATCCTGGATTATCTGGATAAGCCTTAAATCCAATGACAAGCATCCTTAAAAGAGACACAGAGAGGAGAAGGCCATGTGAAGACAGAGGAAGAGACCGGAGTGATGCAGCCACAAGTCAAGAAACAGCTAGGGGCACCAGAGCTACAAGAGGCAAGGAAGGGTCCTCCCCTAGAGCCTTCAGAGGGAGTGTGGCCCTGCCAACATCTCAATTTTAGACTTTTGGCCTCCAGAACTGTCAGAGAATAAATTCCTGTTGTTTTTTTTTGTTTGTTTGTATTTTTTTTGCAGTATGTGGGCCTCTCACTGTTGTGGCCTCTCCCGTTGCGAGCACAGGCTCCAGACGCGCAGGCCCAGCGGCCATGGTTCACGGGCCCAGCCGCTCCGCGGCATGTGGGATCTTCCCGGACCGGGGCACGAACCCATGTCCCCTGCATCGGCAGGCGGACTCTCAACCACTGCGCCACCAGGGAAGCCCCAATTTCTGTTGTTTTAAAGCACCAAGTGTAGGGTCTTCCCAGGTGATCCAGTGGCTAAGACTCCATGCTCCCAATGTAGGGGGCCCCGCTTTGATCCCTGGTCAGGGAACTAGATCCCACATGCTGCCTCAACTAAAAGATCCCGGGTGCTGCAACAAAGACGTGGAGCAGTCAAACAAATAAATAAATATTAAAAATAAATAAAAAGTGAAGCACCAAGCGTGTGGTAATTTGTTATAGCAGCCCCAGGAAACTAATAGGCAGTATGGAGTGCCTTTTTGAGCAAAGTGTATGTACCAGGCCAGCTGACAGCTGTCAATCAACCAGTGGATGGCTCCCCTGGGCTGGTCTAGTCAACTGAAGCTCAAACGGTGACATGACACAGTGCTCAAGCCATGGGCTTCTCTCTCAGCACAGCACAGAGTGACACGAGGACTGCAATTCGATTTTTAAAAACTTCCCCACTCTAGCCTTTATGGGTCTAAAACAATCCTTTGTTTTCAAACCTAGTATTATCTTTCTCATAAACATTCAGTTGAAAACAAATTAATCCCCATAATGCTCTAGGTGGTGTCCCTGGAGCCTGCACTTGGCCTTGCTGGCTAATTGAGGGACTTCAGCGACACTGGCTGATGTCACTGCTTTCCCTTAACCACTCATTGCAAGGAACTGCTGCAGTCTTTCCTTGTGTCTATTGTCATGGAGGATCCAATCAGAACACTTCCTCTCTTCCACACTTTCATTGTACCCTGTGCTTTTTTTTTCTTCATCACATTTATCACAATATTAATTTTAAAATGATCTGCGTAACCCCAGTGTTCATAAGTGACCATCAACAGACGAATAGATGGAGAAGATATTACATATATATATATACACACACAGTAGAATACTACTCAGTCATAAAAAGGAAAAAATCTTGCCATAACAAAAAAAGATGCAAACTCACAGAGCACAAACTAGTGGTTACCAGAGGGGAGCGGGAAGGGGGGGAGGGGAAATACAGGGGTAGGGGAGTAAAAGATACAAAATATTAGGTATAAAATAAGCTACAGGGATATATTGTACATCACAGGGAATATTGCCAGTATTTTATAGTAACTATAAATGGAGTATAACCTTTAAAAATTGTGAATCACTACATTGTACACTTGTAACTTATAGCAACTATACTTCAATTTAAAAAAAGAAAAAAGTAATTATTGATAGATAAAAATAAATGAATAAAATGAGCTGCAGAATTATTTGTTTAACCTCAATCTCCTCCACCACACTGTTAGCTCCATGAGGACAGGAGCTAAGGCTCTCTGTCTTACCGTCATCTCCCGACTGCCTTGCCCAGTGCCTGACACATAGTAGACACACAAGGAATATTTGTGGAATAGACAAAGAAATGAATTCCATACGGCTTGGTGGTGGAGGCAAAGGCAAATCTGGGTACACAAACCAGAATCTAGACAACTTTAAATAAATGGGAGTTCCTTGAAACACATTCCCAGTGTTTCAAAGGTGCCATAAGGAAAGCACACCCTGGATCCACCAGGGTCCTTCCTTTAGTATATTTTAAGAGCTTCCATTTCACACAGGCTTCATCATCTGACATGCTGTTTGTCATGACCTTACTTCCCACACTTCCTCCTTAAGACAGATGTTTGCAGAACAAACAATCCCCAAAGGAAAGCTTGCTTGGCAGGTAGAACAGTATGGTTCACACCCTTGAACAGAATACAAATTGATCTCACAATACGGGGAGGGGTGGTTGACAGAGAACTTGGCTACCTGTGTCATGACATTCACACTCAAGGTCACCATCTCCTGAAAATGGCCCTCTTCCAAGTGACCATGCCCTTCAGAGGTGATTGGGTTCTCACCCAGCTTCAGGGTGTGAATCTTGATTAGTTTTAGCCAGTCGTGGTGGTTTCACTCTCCTTGCCAAGACATTGCTGTAGGCTCAGAGATGTGACACAATTCTGACCTATAGGATGTGAGGGGAAGTCTAGGGATGTGTTTCAGAAAATTTTCTAGTAATTCCATTCCTAGGTATATGTCCCGGAGAACTGAAGATCAGTTACTTAAATCAGTACATGTACAGGCACGTTCATAGCAGCACTGTTAGATAGAAAGAGCCAAAACATCCATCAGCAGCTGAATGGATAAACTCAATGTGGCATACCCACGCAATGGACTCTCAGAAAAAGGAACGAAGTACTGATGCATGCTACAATGTGGATGGACCTCGAACACATTAGATGAAGTGAAAAAAGCCACAGAAAAGGCCACGTACTGGGACTTCCCTGGCGGTCCAGTGGTTAGGACTCCGCGCTTCTTCCACTGCAGTGGGACACAGGTTCGACCTCTGGCTGGGGAACTAAGATCCACGTGATGCGCAGCCTGGCCAAAATAAAAAAAGGAAAAAAGGCCCCGTATTGTATGATTCCAATGTCCAGAATAGGCAAATCCTTAGAGACAGAAAGATTAGGGGTTTCTCAGGAATCGGAGGGGAGGGAGAGAGGAATGGCTGTTTAGTGGGTATGAGCTCTCCTCTGCAGGGTAATGCAAATGTTTTGGAACTCAACAGAGATGGTGGCTGCAAACACTGTGAAGGTACTAAATGCCACTGAATCGTTTACTTATAAAATGGTTAATTTTATGTCGCGTGAATTTCACCTCAAATGGAAAAAAAAGACCTTTGGAAATTCTTGCCTAAGGATGTAATGTTTGGAGGAGCTGAGGCCCGCCACCCCCACCCCCCTTTTTTTTTTTTTTTTTTTTTTTTTTTGCGGTACGCGGGCCTCTCACTGCTGTGGCCTCTCCCGCTGCGGAGCACAGGCTCCGGACGCACAGGTTCAGCGGCCATGGCTCACAGGCCCAGCCACTCAGCGGTGTGTGGGATCTTCCCAGACCGGGGCACGAACCCGTGTCCCCTGCATCGGCAGGCTGACTCTCAACCACTGCGCCACCAGGGAAGCACCGCCCCCCCCCCCACCCCTTTAAAAAAATTTTTTTTGGTCGCACCACGGCATGCGGGGTCTCCCCCTGCAGTGGAAGCATGGAAGTCCCAGCTGAGTCCTTTTGTGAGGAAACAAGCTAAGGCCAAACCAGTACATTAAAGGATGGCTGAGTGGAAAGATGGAAAGAACCTGGGCTCAATTACATCATTGGCAAGTTCTGGGAACTCAATATCTGAACTTCTGATTATGCAAGATAGTAAATGCCCTCTTTACTTAAAGCCAGCTCTAGTTAGGTTTTTTATTACTGGCAGCCAAAAGACTCCAAAGAAGGTTCTGAAAAATCAAGGCAAAGGTACTGATTTTATCCAAATGGGAGCAAGAATCACACGACTAACAGTAGCCATGTTCGTGCGTCTCTCCCTGGAGAGAAAAGATAGCATAATGAGTTGCTACAGCTAAAGTGAAAGAAACAAACCTTTTCAGCTTGTAGGTAGACAGCTAATGATAAAGAATTCTCAAGCGCAGTTAAATCTCAGGGTTAGGTAAGGAGTATGTGTATGTGCGTGTGTGTGTGTGTGTGTGTGTGAGATTCCCCAAGATGAACCCAGGTCTCATGCTGTCTCAAGCCAATCTTAGTATTTCAAAAACAGGGAAGGACTAGCTTTAGGTGCTATATGTAAATAATTATAGGATTGTCAGCTCTGCGTACTGCAGGCAAGATGCAATCGCTAGCCACACCACTGAGTTTGTGTGGCTTCTCTCGGGCTTTGAGAGCTTAGCAGAGCACTGAAATGTGACCACACGTTGTGAAAAACTCATGCTTTCTCTGTGTGAAATGTCAATTCTATGCGGTGAAAGTGAGCACTTCCCTTTTCAAAGTCAGGTTGACTTTTCTGAATCACTAGGCTGTGACTGGGAGAAAGCAGAGGAAGATAGAAGTGGATCCCTCTCCACCCCCTTTCCCTCAATTTTCTGTGGTTCTGGAAAGTTCTGGCACCTGTTGGGCTGCACCCCACAGGCCAACAAGCCCTGTGCTTCCCCAGCTTCAACAGCCTGGAGTCAGCTACAGATATATCAATGGTTCAATGGATGGGGGAGCTTACACATCTGAAGCAAAGTCCTAGAGCGACACCCCACCTGTGCAGCGGTCGGTGGGCAGGACATGGTGGCGGTCTTCGCTCCTGGGGGGCAGGGGAGGTTACCAGTTATAGGAGAATTGACCTCACGTGGGCTCATTAGTTGCCAGGGAAACTAGCCAAGGGACACGCCCCTCACCGCCCCTTTATTCCTCTTTCCACTAGCTGGGGCCTGGGACAAGTACTTAGGAAGGTCAGTCCTGTGCGTAGGGTGTAGGTGAAGCAGGCACTGGTCGGGCAGGGGATGGACAGAGAGAAAGAGAACAGCCGTGGTCAGTGGCCTGATCATACACAGCCTTGTCCGTTTCCTGCTCTACTCCACAGACAGAAAGCTTTCAGAAAAAGGATAATGCAGCTGGATGGGCTTTTATAAGGGCGTTTAAAGGCTAATATTAGGGATTAATAATTGAAGTGTGGTTGGATTTGATCTTTCTCTTACTATATGTCTTGGCACTTAGTCCTAAGTCATTGTGTAATGTGTAAACTATTAAAATAAATGACTTAAGTCGCCTACGGTAAAAACCTGTTTCACAGCTGATGGATTAAGGGAACCAGGTCCTTCACCCATGCTGATTCAGGTGCTATATTTGTCTATAAATGTTGCAGGGCCTTAGCCATGATGGAAATTAATTAGGATGTATTCCTCTGAGAATCTCTAATAGGGACATGGAGTTACCTTCCTCTCTGTCTTCACATCTTGGTTGTTTTTTATTGACTCAGCTGGGATTTCATATATTCAATGGGTCTTCTCTCTAAAGAGGTGAGCTGTTTATTCAAGAAGTCTTGAATCGCCTGGAATGTGAGGTATTTCCAAAACAATGAGTAAGTGTGCTTAAATAAAAGGAAACAAAACAGAATCCTGCCGACTTTCAGAGTGTGGACATTGAGTTAAATCTAAACTACTGCCAAGGTCCTTTGGGGCTCTGCTTATGAGCCAGCTGCAAAGAAAGGGAAAGGAAAGAGGAATAAAAAATTGGCTTTTGAGACTTGCCCTGCTGGTTACTTGTATCCACTTTTGAAAGCTGTTGATTCTTTAGCTTTTCTGTAGATTTAATGGGATAGTTACAGGAGACGGATGACGGTGAGAGTGGCACACCACTGTGAATGTACTTAGTGCCACTGAACTGTACAGTTAAATATGGTTAAAATAGTATGTTTTATATCATGTGACTTTTATCACACACATACACACACACACACACACACACACACACACACACACAAAATGGGATAGTTAAAATGCACATGAGATTGGGTAACACGGCCAAAACCACAGGATCCAGAGCGGAGGGCTAGGTTCTGGTTTAAAAACCTGAAAAACTGAACTCTGTAATCACCAAGGAGGAAAACATTAGTGAAACATACATTGTTTACTAAGTAGAATCAGGGATGAAAATAAGTAAACACTTAGTCATAAAAATCAGAAGGAGGTTGTCATCACCTTTCAAAAGAATATGGTTCCTATATTATTCAGCCCTAAAAAGGAAGGAAATTCTAACATGTGTTACAACATGGATGCAGCCAGAGGCATTACGCTGAGTGAACTAAGCCAGTCACAAAAGGACAAATACTGTATGA
Organism: Phocoena phocoena; assembly: GCF_963924675.1. Taxonomy (NCBI): domain Eukaryota; kingdom Metazoa; phylum Chordata; class Mammalia; order Artiodactyla; family Phocoenidae; genus Phocoena; species Phocoena phocoena. The sequence goes on along the minus strand of NC_089231.1, from coordinate 83,430,594 downwards.
GTCCATTTAACAGGAGTTCCCTAGAGTAGTTAAATTCATAGAGACACGAGTAGAATTGTGGTTACCAGGGGCTGGGGAAATGGGGAGTTATTGCTCAACGGGGACAGAGTTTTAGTTTTGCAAGATAGAAAATTCTGGAGCAGGATGGTGGGGATGGTTGCCAAACAGTGTGGAAGTATTTAATGCCACTGAACTGTACACTTTAGAATGGGTAAGATGGTAAATTTTATGTGTATTTTACCACGAATAAGATTTTTTCTTTAATGGAAAAAGAAGAAAGAACATAGTTCCTAATCTATACTGGGAATGTTTTGTGTCTTGATTTGGGTGTTTATTACATAGACACGTTGTCTTTGTGAAAATCCATGACGATTTCCGTACTTTTCTGTACCTTAGTTTACTTCAGTTAAATTTATAAGATGAGGGCTTCCCTCGTGGTGCAGTGATTAAGAATCCGCCTGCCAATGCAGGGGACACGGGTTCTAGCCCTGGTCCAGGAAGATCCCACGTGCCACAGAGCAATTAAGCCCGTGCTCCACAACTACTGAGCCTGCGCTCTAGAGCCCACGTGCCACAACTACTGAGCCCACGTGCCACAACTACTGAAGCCGGCACGCCTAGAGCCCATGCTCCACAGCAAGAGAAGCCACCGCGGTAAGAAGCTCACGCACCGCAACGAAGAGTAGCCCCGCTTGCCGCAACTAGAGAAGCAGCAATGAAGACCCAGTGCAGCCAAAAAAATTAAAAAAAAAAATTTGTAGGATGATTGTGGGACTTCTCTGGCGGTCCAGTTGGTCAGGACTCTATGCTGTCACTGTTGAGGGCCCGGGTTCGATCCCTGGTCAGGGAACTAGGATCCCACAAGCTGTGAGGCGCGGCAAAAAAAAAAAAGTATAAAATGATTGTTTCTTATCAGTGGCAAAGTAGAGAGCTCACTCTCACTGAAAGGAGTACACACTTTATCCAAAGGCAGAAGCAGTAGAATTTCAGGAGGCTGGAGTGGTTTGAAGTGTCCCCCTTACTCCCCAACCACAATATTCACGTCCACCTGGAACCTCAGAATGTGACGTTACTGGGAAATACTGTCTTTGCAGATGTAATTAAGGTAAGGATTAAAATGAGATCCTACAGGATTAGGGTGGGCCCTAAATCCAATGACAAGTGTCCTTATAAGAGACAGAAAAGGGGAATTCCCTGGTTAGTGGTTAGGACTCGATGCTTTCACTGCCAGGCCCAGTTGGAGAAGTAAGATCCCACAAGCCGCACAGAGTTGCTATAAATACATAAATAAATAAATAAATAAAAGAAAAGGACAGAGAGACACACGGAGCGGGCCATGTGTTGATGGAGATAGAGACTGGAGTGATGCTGTCACAAGCCAAGGAACACCCGGCACCACCAAAAGCTGGAAGAGGTAAGGAAGGATTTTCCATTAGAGACTTTGGAGGGAATGTGGTCCTGCTGACACCTTAATTTTGGACTTCTGGCCTCCAGAACCGTGGGAGAATAAGTTTCCGATGTTTTAAAACACCCAGTTAGTGGTCATTTGTTATGGCAGCCCTAGAAAATGAATACAGAGATATTTGGGGCAAATAGAAGAGAAACTTGAGTTTTCTCCCACTGCCTTTCAAGAGACCTACCCAAGGAGGTTGGATGAAGATGATGTGATAGCATAACTTCGTCACTGGCTTTCATCCTTCTGGTTCTTTCTTCCTTTCCCTCTTAAGATCTCCTCTTTCACTCTTCCATACAACCCTCACCACTTACATTTTCTTTTCACTCTCGCTAAGCCCAGAAGTAAAATGAAAATATAGAAAAAATCCCACCAGTAAACTTGTTTGAACCAAAAGCATGGAACTTTCTGAGAAAAGGTCACCCACTAATATATCAGCATGCAGAATGCAGAATTCTTTTTTTCTTTTTTCTTTTTGGCCACGCTGCACGGCTTGTGGGATTTTAGTTCCCTGACCAGGGATTGAACCCAGGCCCTTGTCAGTGAGAGTGTGGAGTCTTAACCACTGGACCGCCAGGGAATTCCTCAGAATTCTTCTTCTTATTGTTATTTTTTAATTTTGGTGAAGTGCAATTTATCAACTGTTTCATTTATGTCTACATTAACATTTTTAAAAATTAATTAATTTATGGCTGTGTTGAGTCTTCATTTCTGTGCAAGGGCTTTCTCTAGTTGCGGCGAGCGGGGGCCACTCTTCATCACGGTGCGCAGGCCTCTCACTGTCGTGGCCTCTCTCGTTGCGAAGCACAGGCTCCAGATGCGCAGGCTCAGTAGTTGTGGCTCACGGGCCCAGTTGCTCCGCGGCATGTGGGATCTTCCCAGACCAGGGCTCGAACCCGTGTGCCCTGCATTGGCAGGCGGATCCTCAACCACTGCACCACCAGGGAAGCCCCAGAATTCTTATTTTAACATGGCAAACTTATGAATGATTCAACTATTACAATCAGTGTTGTATACTGTGGTTGGTTAAGAGTCATCTTAGAAAGAAAGAGATTGAAACACCAGCATATGCATTCATATCATTTGATGACAAAAGTTTTCCTAGATATTCTGGCTCCATGTGATCAAAAACATCATCAACTACAGGGCATGTGATATTATGAGGTGGGAAGAAGAGGAAGAAAGTTTGTAAATTACCACTTCTTCTTTTGAGGTATGAAATATAGTATGGGTTATGAGTAACATCCTTTCAGACTTAAAAAATCAAGTCTATATAAAGAACACTGGAAAAAATAAGTTGACAAGAATCCTGGTTTTGAGATCATGCCATTTCTCCTGATTCATTATATTATTTCTTTGAATGCAAGGACTATCTTAACACTTCATATGTACATGCATAGTCATATAAATAAGATATTCTCTTAAGTAATTCAAGGAACTTGGATACTGAGTAAATGTCATGTAATAAAGAATGAGTGGGAGTTAACTAGGCAAAGAGAGAATGGGAGCAAAGACTTGAAACAGCATATGGTGTGTGCAGAGAATCGCTCCCAGAGACAAGACAGGGAGTGGAAAAAATCTGATCATAGAGTCTTAACTGATATCTTAAGAATGAGTAAGCCAATATGTATACATATAGAAAAATAATAAAAACCCCTCAAAGTATCAAGGTGGTTAAAAAGCTATACGACAGGGCTTCCCTGGTGGCGCAGTGCGTTGAGAGTCCGCCTGCCGATGTAGGGGACACGGGTTCGTGCCCCGGTCCAGGAAGATCCCACATGCCACTGAGCGGCTGGGCCTGTGAGCCATGGCCGCTGAGCCTGCCCGTCTGGAGCCTGTGCTCTGCAACGGGAGAGGCCACAGCAGTGAGAGGCCTGCGTACCACACAAAAAAAAGCTATAGGGCATAACAATATTAATTATAATAGCCAAAAGGTGGAAACAGCACAATTTTCCATCAATGGATAAGCAAAATGTGGTCTATCTATGCCATGGAATATTATTCCACCATGAAAAGGAATGAAGTACTGATACATGCCACAACATGGATGAACCTCATGGTCACTAAAGACCACATACTGTATAATTCCATTTACAGGAAATGTCCAGAATAGGCAATTCCATAGAGACAGAGAGTATATTAGTGGTTGCTTGTGGGCGGGTGGGGTTTGGGAGGGGAAATAGGGGGATGATAGCTAAAAGGTATGGGGTTTCTTTTAGAGGTGATGGAAATGTTCTAAAATTGACTGTGGGGACTTCCCTGGTGGTGAAGTGGTTAAGAATCCACCTGCCAATACAGGGGACACGGGCTCGAGCCCTGGTCTAGGAAGATCCCACATGCTGCAGAGCAACTAAGCCCGTGCGCCACAACTACTGAGCCTGCACTCTAGAGCCCACGTGCCACAACTACTGAAGCCTGCGCGCTACAGCCCCTGCCCTGCAACAAGAGAAGCCACTGCAATGAGAAGCCCACGCACCACAACAAAGAGTAAACCCCACTCGCCATAACTAGAGAAAGCCCACGTGCAGCAACAAAGACCCGAGGCAGCCAAAATTAAATAAATAAATAAATTTATATTTGTGAATATTCTCAAAATTATTGAATAGTATACTTTAAATATGTGAATTTTATGGTGTGTGAACTATATCTCAATAAAACCTTTTTTTGTTTAAGCTGTAGGATTACTTACCAAGGGAAAGTCAGTTTAGAGGTTGTATTCTTTGGTCTTATGGATGTTGGAAGGAGAGTTCAAAAAGAGAAATTGCTCTAGAAATTTCTTTATTTCCTTTAGAAAACATTCAGCCTTGGTTGTTCTAGAAGCACAAGTTCTTGTTTTCTGATTGCTTTTGAATATGTAAAGAGTGCCAGAAAAAAAAAAAAAAAAAGAGTGCCAGAAAGATAAAAAACCCCACTTTGTAGCTCTCTAATCGTTTGTAAAGTTTATGGTAAGACTTAGCTGTTGTGAGTTAAGATTTAGAATCTTGCTGTGCATCTTGGTTAAGATCATATAGTGTGACGGCCACTCGACTCTGAGATATGCAGATACACTGTGGATTTAACTCATCCACAAATCTCAAGTGGAAAACGGAGGGGAGATAAGCCAGAATGGAAGACAAGATGTTTGTCCTGGCATTTTTTCCCCTTCATCAAGAGTATTGTAAGGTCTCCCACTAGGATGGCTAAAATTAAAAGGGCTGATATACATGCACCCCAGTGTTCATTGCAGCACTATTTACAACAGCCAACACATGGAAGCAACCTAAATGTCCATCTACAGAGGAATGGATAAAGAAGATGTGGTACATATATACTATGGAATATTACTCAGCCATAAAAAAAGAATGAAATAATGCCATTTGCAGCAACATGGATGGACCTAGTGATTATCATACTAAATGAAGTGTCAGACAAAGACAAATATATGGTATCACTCATATGTGGAATCTTTTTTTTTTTTTTTTTTGTGGTACGTGGGCCTCTCACTGTTGTGGCCTCTCCCGTTGCAGAGCGCAGGCTCTGGACGCACAGGCTCAGTGGCCATGGCTCACAGGCCCAGCCGCTCCGCGGCATGTGGGATCTTCCCAGACCAGGGCACGAACCCATGTCCACTGCATTGGCAGGCAGACCCTCAAGCACTGCGTCACCAGGGAAGCCCCTAATCTAATTTTTTAAACAATGATACAAATGAGCTTATTTATAAAACAGAAACAGACTTACAGATATCAAAAGAAAACTTATGATTACCAAAGGGGAAACATGGATGGGAGGGATAAATCAGGAGCTTGAGATTAACATACGTACACTATTATATATGATAGATAACCAATAAGGACCTCCTGTATAGCTCAGGGAATTATACTCAATATTCTGTGATAACCTATATGAGAAAAGAATCTGAAAAAGAATCAATATATGTATATGTATAATTGAATCACTTTGCTGTACACCTGAAACTAACACAACACTGTAAATCAACTGTACTCCAATAAACATTTTAAAAAATAAAAATAAATTTAAAAAATAATAAAATTAAATTAAAATGACTAATGATTCCAAGTGTTGTCAAGGATGTGGAACAATCTCTCTCTCGCTGGTGGGAGTGTAGACGGTACAACCACTGTGGCAAGATTGTTTGGCAATATATATATATATATATATATTTTTTTTTTAAATAAATTTATTTATTTATTTTTGGCTACGTTGGGTCTTCATTGCTGCACGCAGGCTTTCTCTAGTTGTGGTGAGAGGGGGCTACTCTTGGTTGCGTTGCACGGGCTTCTCATTGTGGTGGCTTCTCTTGTTGCGGAGCACAGGCTCTAGGCATGCGGGCTTCAGTAGTTGTGGCACGCGGGCTTAGTTGCTCTGCGGCATGTGGGATCTTCCCGGACCAGGGCTCGAACCTGTGTGCCCTGCATTGGCAGGCAGGTTCTTAACCACTGCACCACCAGAGAAGCCCCTGAACTTAAGATTTATGTGCTTTATTGGATGTAAATTATACCTCAGTATTAAGAGTATTGCAAAGTAGGGACTTCCCGGGTGGTCCAGTGGGTGAGACTCTGCGCTCCCATTGCAGACGGCCCAGGTTCGATCCCTGGTCAGAGAACTTTATCCCAAATACCACAACTAGGATCCTGCGTGCTGCAACTGGGACGCCGCACAACCAAAATCAATCAATCAATCAATCAATCAAAAATAGTATTGCAAAGTAAAGTCGTCTATCCCAGTAGTTTCCAAAATGGTGTGCACAGGACAAGCCAATGGATATAGGAAGAAAGTATTAGCATCTCTATTTTTTATTTCCTCTTTTTAAAAACTTAACTATATTTGATTTATAATACTGTGTTAATTTCAGGTGTACAGCTTCTTTTCCATTGTAGGTTATAACAAGATATTGAATATAGTTCCTATTTCTTCTTTTCAAAATCTCTACTAAAAGAATACACATTGGGAGTATATATTCAGAATTTTTTACTGAAGGACATGCAATAAAAAACTTTGGTGGGGGAGCAGTAGTCTATTATACCTAGGGCACCAACATTCAACAAAAAAGGAACACGTTGGTTATCTTAAGCACCTATGTATGCTTGCTTAGCTACTCCCCCCTGGATGGATGTGATCACCAAAACTATTTTGTCTTATTCTCTTACTTAAAGAAAACTTGTCAAAAACTACCCAAGGGAGGGATCCAATGTGTTTACATAAGCACAGCAAGTAGATTCCAAATTTCTGGGCCCCAGAAGAAACAGAAGAAAGAAGACTGAATATCCTACATGTTGTCAGACCACCTTTTCCATCCTCGGGAAGGGCAAGCAGCGCCTCACTAATTAAATTCTCTACTCCAAGTAGTCAAAGGAATGGCCATTGAGCCACCTCATGGAAAGTCAGAGATGATGAAAGACTGTGCATGAGTCATGAAAATTAAATGTAATATCTTTACTTATTTAATTGTTGCTAAATTCCTCCCTTTTTTTTTGGTTATGTGTAATGAGGTTCCTTCATTAGTTCATGTGACCATGAAACATTCGAGGAAGGAAATTTACCCTGAAAAATGGGTAGCCAAAATTCATTTATCTCATACATATATATTAAGAGCCTACTACATGAGGCATGGCTCTAAGGTATGGGGACAAAATAATGAATGGTGAGACAATCAATAAAGAAGGCGACAAAGATAATTTTGAACAGTTTTGTGAAGGAAGTACATACGTTCATGCCCTAGCAAGTGACTGGGATGGGGAGACACTGGCCAGAGAAAAGGGGAGAGTGGTAGGAACTGAGGCCAGAAAGGTAGGTGGGCTGGATCCAATTTTAAGCCATGGTATGGATGGGCAGGTAGCACTGAGCTATAACAGATCCACCTTTTAAATCCTGTGCTTTAAAAAATGTGACCCTTGGGCTTCCCTGGTGGCGCAGTGGTTGAGTCTGCATGCCGATGCAGGGGACACGGGTTCGTGCCCTGGTCCGGGAAGATGCCACATGCCGCGGAGAGGCTGGGCCCGTGAGCCATGGCCGCTGAGCCTGCATGCCCGGAGCCTGTGTTCCGCAACAGGAGAGGCTACAACAGTGAGAAGCCCACGTATCGAAAAAAAAAAAAAAAAAATGTGACCCTCCACAGGGGTTGCCTTTTTTGGCTAGATGTACCGAGAGGAGAACACTTTTATAGAAAATCTTCCTAGAGAGTGTTGACAAAAAAAATTAATCAATAGTCAATCTAAAAAAGAAATGAAAAATTTTACTTGAGTCAATCTGAGGATTATAAGTCGGGAGAGTGTCTCAGAGAGCTCTGAGGACTGCTCCCAAGAGGCAAGGGGGGAGGTTAGTATAGGTGTGATTTTGGTGAAGGGTGCGTGCAATCAGCACACATCTTGATAGAAGGTTGCTGCTACTCACCAGGGAGAGACATCTTAGTGGTTTTAGTGCTTTTCTAAGTATGGGAAGAGGCAAGAAACTGGGTTCACAAAATCCTCTCCTGAAAATATTTGGGGACCAGTTCTGCCAGTTTTCCCAGAGCACAAAGTGACTCATCCCCATCCCTTCAGGAGGTGTTGTAGGTCAGTGACTACAGCAACTAATGACTAGATTCCCGTAGAACCGGATGGTGGGCAACATTCTTTATTTTACAACCCCTTCCTTTCAGTCTTAATTGCAACCAAGGTTTGGGAGGCATTTCGTGACCAATTTGTCCCATGGCACTAGGAATGTGCATTCCCAGGTCAGGTGGGGATTTTGTTGATGGGCCACTCAGTGTGCTATTACTGGCCTAGGCTCTGTTAACTGTTAACCGAAGGCCTCTGGACCACCTGTCTTACTGGTCTGTTATAGTCCAGGAAATGGTTCCTTCTTGTTGCTTCTTCCCATATCTAGAGTTACACTATTACAATTATTGATCTTATAGAACTATATTTTTGATCATTTCAAGTCATCTAGTCATCAATTAAAAAAAAATTATTTATTTTGTTTTTTATTTATTTTTGGCACATTGGGTCTTCGTTGCTGCGTGTAGGCTTTCTCTAGTTGCAGCAAACGGGGGCTGCTCTTCGTTGCAGTGTGTGGGCTTCTCATTGTGGTGGCTTCTCTTGTTGCAGAACACGGGCTCTAGGCGTGTGAGCTTCAGTAGTTGCGGCACGTGGGTTTCAGTATTTGTGGCTCTTGGGCTCTAGAGCACAAGCTCAGTAGTTGTGGCACACGGGCTCAGTTGCTCCCTGGCATGTGGGGTCTTCCCGGACCAGGGCTCGAACCCATGTCCCCTGCATTGGAAGGCAGATTCTCAACCACTGTGCCACAAGGGAGGCCCTGGTACTCATTTTTTTTTTTTTTTTTGCAGTACGCGGGCCACTCACTGCCGTGGCCTCTCCCGTTGAGGAGCACAGGCTCCGGATGTGCAGGCTCAGCGGCCATGGCTCACAGGCTCAGCCGCTCTGCGGCATGTGGGATCCTCCCAGACCGGGGCACGAACCCGTGTCCCCTGCATCGGCAGGCGGACTGTCAGCCACTGTGCCACCAGGGAAGCCCGGTAATCGTTAATTTTATCTGAGGTCCAGTCACACATTCGGTATTGCAAGAAACAATAATCTTGTGAAATAGGCAGAATACATGAAATATAGCTAGGGCTTCCTTGGTGGTGCAGTGGTTAAGAACCCCCCTGCCAATGCAGGGGACACGGGTTCGAGCCCTGGTCCGGGAAGATCCCACATGCCACGGAGCAACGAAGCCCGTGCGCCACAACTACTGAGCCTGCGCTCTAGAGTCCGTGAGCCACAACTATCGAGCCCACATGCTGCAACTACTGCGCCCACGTGCCGCAACTACTGAAGCCCGTGCGCCTAGAGCCCGTGCTCCACAACAAGAGAAGCCACCGCAGTGAAAAGCCCACGCATCGCAATGAAGAGTAGCCCCTGCTCGCCACAACTAGAGAAAGCCCGTGCGCAGCAATGAAGACCCAGCACAACCAATAAATAAATAAATAAATAAGTAGTAAATAAAAGATTAAGGGAAAAAAAGAGAAAGAAATATAGCTAGAAACACTAGTAATCATAAGTATTTTAGCTAAGAACTTCCATTACTTGCAGCCCAGTATCTCCCCAGGTTGTCTGACCAGTGTGTTCTGCACCAGCCTTCTTTTTTCTTTTTAAAAAATATTTATTTATTTGGCTGCATCGGGTCTTAGTTGCAGCACAAGGGATCTCTAGGTGCAGAACACAAGCCCTGAGGCATGTGGTATTTTAGTTCCCCTACCAGGGATCGAACCTGCGTCCCCTGCATCGGAAGGCAGATTGTTAACTGGACCACCAGGGAAGTCCCTGCACCAATCTTTTTTTTTTTTTTTTTTCTTTGCGGTACGCGGGCCTCTCACTGCTGTGGCCTCTCCCGTTGCGGAGCACAGGCTCCGGATGCACAGGCTCAGCGGCCATGGTTCACGGGCCTAGCCGCTCCGCGGCACGTGGGATCTTCCCGGACCGGGGCACGAACCCGCGTCCCCTGCATCGGCAGGCGGACTCTCAACCACTGCGCCACCAGGGAAGCCCTGCACCAATCTTTATAAGGGAACCAATATATTGGTAAGGCGAGTGGTAGCTCATTGTGACCCGTTATAGAATTGCGAAAGGAATGGCATCTTCTAAGGCAGTGGTCCCCAACCTTTGTGACACCAAGGGCTGGTTTTGTGGAAGACAATTTTTCTACGGATGGGGGGGGATGGTTCAGGAGGTAATGTGAGCGATGGGGAGAGGCAGATGAAGCTTCACTCGCTCGTCTGCCACTCACCTCCTGCCGTGCAGCCCTGTTCCTAACAGGCTGTGGGCCGCTATCGGTCCACGGCCCAGGGCTTGGGGACCCCTGTTCTAAGGAGTTACATGGCTGGTGCTAGAAGAAAAGAAATTGAGCTTTACGGTTGTACAGGTATTTCTGCCACAGGGGAGGTCTGGTTGTGCATAATGCAGACGCACAATGCACACTAAAGAGGCCAAAACAAGCAGAGAAAAAGTTTAAAGTTTTTCTTGTCTTAAAATGCAAAATTTTCTTTTTTTTGGCCATGCCGCGCTGCACGCGGGATCTTAGTTCCCCGACCAGGAATCGAACCTGCGCCCCATGCAGTGGAAGCGTGGAGTCTTAAGCACTGGACTGCCAGGGAAGTCCTATAATGTGAACTTTTATTTCATCAAGATCTTTGTTTCTAATTTGAGCAAAGGTGCCAGTGTGCCTCAGTTGGTGACTTGGATTTTATGTTAAGTGACAAAGGTGAGCCAGTAAAAAGTGTGACGCAGGACAAGATGAGATCGGGCTTATGTTTTAAGAATATACTTAGGAAAAAAAAAAAAAGAATATACTTAGGGAAGGGGACGGAGTATGGAGACAAGAGTGGAAAGGTAGGGCTCCCCTGGTGGTGCAGTGGTTGGGAGTCTGCCTGCCAATGCAGGGGACACGGGTTCGTGCCCCGCTCGGGGAGGATCCCACATGCCGTGGAGTGGCTGGGCCCATGAGCCATGGCCGCTGAGCCGGCGCGTCCGGAGCCTGTGCTCCACAATGGGAGAGGCCACAGCAGTGAGAGGCCCACGTACCACAAAAAAAAAAAAAAAAAAGAGTGGAAAGATAAAAACGATCATGGCTAATAAAAATATAATAAATATAACAACAAAAAGTATCCTGGCTAATTATGTATCTGAACTTAAATTCAAATATATTTATATTCCATAAAGCTACTTCTTTGGCATATCAAAAGCTAGCCCGTTACCTATCAGAACTGTGCATGTCTGTTAATCTTCCACCAATTTATTTGATAAATTTTCCTAATGTAGAATTATTTTATTTTGAGGGATAATTGACATATAACATTAGTTTCAGGTGTACAACATAATGAGTCAGTATTTGTATATACAATGAAATGGTCACCACAATAAATCTAGTTAACATCCAGAGCTTTATTCTGAACAATGAAACCAGTTAAGACTGGGAAAGAACTCCTTTTTTAGCGCAGCTTGAGTCCATGAAGCCGGAACGTTCATTTCCATTTGTTACGTTCTAGTGCCACCACTTGACCCTTTCATTCCTTGCACATTTATGCCCAAGAATACCATCACAGGCTCTACTCGTGATCTCAGGCTTATAATTACAGTTTTCTTAAGGTTCAATCACATAGATATTAAAGAAATACAAATGTAAATACTGAGACACTATTTTCACCTATTAAATTAGCAAAAAGTTTTAAAAAGTATGATTGCCAGGACTTCCCTGGTGATGCAGTGGTTAAGAAGAATCCACCTGCCAATGCAGGGGACACGGGTTCGATCCCTGGTCCGGGAAGATCCCACATGCCGCAGAGCAACTAAGCCCATGTGCCACAACTGCTGAAGCCCATGCCTGTGCTCTGCAAGAAGAGAAATCACCACAATGAGAAGCCCATGCACTCCAACGAAGAGTAGCCCCTGCTCGCCGCAACTAGAGAAAGCCTGCGCGCAGCAACGAAGACCCAACGCAGCCAAAAGTAAATAAATGAAAAAAAAAAAAAAAAAAAAAAGAGTATGATCACCCAATGTTGGGGAGGATACAGTAAAGCAGACATTCATGTTTCTGGTAGGAATAGGCTTTTGTGAAGAAGACCTTTTGAAATGCATGCAGTTTGGCAATTTGCATCCAGTCTTTAAAATGTCCTTCTGAGAGTTCCCTGGCAGTCCAGTGGTTAGGGCTCTGAGCTTCCACTGCAGGGGGCACGGGTTCAATCACAGGTTAGGGAACTAAGAGCCCGCAAGCCACTTGGCATGGTCAAAAAAAAAAAACAAAAAACCTTTATTCCCTTTGATCTGGTGAATCTGCTCCTGGGAATGTATCTTAAGGAAATAACTCCAAATAAGGAAAAAGGTTTGTGGAAAATATTGATGTAAATTTCCAGAAGAGAGCAAGTGGATGAACATCTAAACCTACTGCAAGTAGCAGGTTTACAAACGAGGGGATTAAGGCTTTGAGACGTTATATAACTTGTCCAGGATCACACAGCTAGTAGGTGATAGAGCCAGAGGTCAAACCCAGACTTGCTTTTCATCCAAAACCCATGTTTTTAGTCATATTACATTGTTTCCTGTACAGAAATAATATTTTTCTCAACAGGCAAAGGCAAACAAATTCTAGTATTATCAAATTCAGTTTATTCACACGTAGAGCAAAAGACTACACAGGCAGGATAGAGGTGTGAGTGACGTTTCTGTGTGCTGGGTCCCGGCTGCAGGCTCTCAACTCCACGCCGCCCTTGCAGGCCAGCTTCCATCCTGCCCTGTCCTGCCGGGGGCTTACAGCCTGCAGACTGTGTCTCCCGGACCCCTTGCCAGATGGCTTCTGTCCATTCCTGCTATTTCTTGGCACTGGCACGAGAATCAGGAGGCTGGAGAAAGCAACACGCTGCCTCTTTTCCCTTCTGGAGGCGGCAGCACTATAGCCAAGGGTGACCAAGCGCTGCGTGGGCAGCAGTGCCGGCGGGAGGAGGCTCAGCCTCCGGAACAGCAGCGCCCGAGCTCCAAGGCAAAGCAGCTTCCTTTTCTCTTTTTCAAATTAATTAATTGTTTATTTAATTTAATTTTTATTTTTGGCCGCGTCAGGTCTTAGTTGCGGCACACAGGATCTTCGTTGAGGCGTGCGGGATCTTTTTGTTGCAGTGTGCTGGCTCTTTGCTGCAGCTCGCGGGCTTCTAATTGTGGCGTGCGGGTTTTCTCTTCTCTAGTTTTGGCACACAGGATCCAGAGCACATGGGCTCTGTAGTTGTGGCACTCAGGCTCTGTAGTTGCGGCACGCAGGCTTAGTTGCCCTGCGGCATGTGGGATCTTAGTCCCCTGACCAGGGATCGAACCTGCGTCCTCTGCATTGGAAGGTGGATTCTTTACCACTGGACCACCAGGGAAGTCTCAAAGCAGCTTCTGATGTTAGGCGAACAGCCCCTTCCCTTTAGTTTCTCCAGCGCCCCCTCTTCATCTCCCTTTTGCCTTTCAGTCCTCTTGACAGCTTTGTAACCAATTCCTGACACTCAGTCCTTCTCTGCTTCAACTAGCTAGAGTGGTTTCTGTATTTCTGGCTGGCCACTGACGGATACGCTCTGCAGCAAAGATTATATGCATATTTACTAGAATGACGTTAAAAAGACTGACATTCTTATTTATATAGATGGAAGAAACAGGATATAAGTAGTTGCTTTTCTTATGGGGGGAGCAAAAAACTTTCCTTCATACAGAGTGCAAAAAACTAATAGTCTTTACAAGTTATACACGTAACTGGCAAAGAAAATATTTATTAATTTGTAACATGAGTTCTTTATGAGACAGTTATGCTATTATTAAGCATCTTAGTTATTACTTCTCGAGGAACATCTGACAATAGCTACTGTACACAGAATGCACAATTTAAAAACTGTAGTAATAAATAGGGTCATTTGATAACAGATTCCAAACTTCCTCTTATTCTTCTTGAAAAAAGTTTTGATGATTTACTATGATCCATTAAGAAACACCTAAATGGGAAGAAACACAGAAGCATTTTTATGAGTGTCACTTAGTTTTTTAAATAGAAAACGGTTTGATAAACTATAGAACTTAAGCCCTTAACTATATTGCTAAAAATCTACGTATGAGATTATTTTGCATTTTAGACAGATATGATTGGAGAAAAACAGATACATTTTAAGGGCCACAAATCTGTCTCCTGAATCAATATTCTCCCTTTTTGAAAAAAGTAATCTTATGCCATTGAGCACAACAGACTGGAAGTGGAGAAGGGAAGTTATTGATGGATGTTAACAAAATGCAGGCTTATTTTAATGTGACTGACCTGGACCAGGGGAAGAAAAAAACCGCTAATAACTTAATTACATCCAATGAAATTACCAAAACGTGATCAAAATTAAAATTTTTACCTTATATTTAAGTTCAGAACAGGAATAAAAGTGATTTACGTGCATATTTTATACACAAAAACATTTGGAAGAACATACACCAAATTGTTAACAATGATCCTATCTCTGGTTTCTGAGATTTCAAGTTATCAGTTTTCTTGTTATTATTATTTTTGCTCTTCCAGATTACTTTTTTTTAAAAAAACTATCTATCTATCTATCTAACTATTTATTTATTTGGCTGCATTGGGCCTTAGTTGTGGCATGCAGGATCTTTCGTCATGGCGCACAGGCTTCCCTGTAGTGGCATGCGAGCTGCAGAGCGCACAGGCTCCATAGCTGTGGTGTGGCCTTAGTTGCCCTGTGGTATGTGGGATCTTAGTTCCCCAACCAGGGATCCAACTGGCATCCCCTGCATTGGAAGGCGGATTCTCAACCGCTGGACCACCAGGGAAGTTCCGCTCTTCCAGATTTCCTTTTGTTTTTCTATAGTGAACGTATATGTCTTAGCTAATTAAAGAAGTAGTAATAAAAGCAATGGATACTCCAGCACAACATTAATCAATGCCCTGTAAAATTTAGTTTGTCGGGGAGTTCCCTGGCGGTCCAGTGGTTAGGACTCTGCCCTTTCACTGCCGTGGGCCAGGGTTCAATCCCTGGTTGGGGAACTAAGATCCCTCAAGCCGCACGGTGCGGCCAAAAAATTAAATAAATAAACCCGAGAGTGTAACCTAGGCCTCTTGATTCCTGGTCTGGGACTCTCTCATACAAAAAGTGAAATATAAAAATACATGCAGTCACGCACAAAAATACATTTATCTCCAGAACAGGTTGGCTCAATTTTAAGACCCTAGAAATAAAAATCGTGTCAGGTTAGAACCCAGTAACTCTGGGCCAGATTTACCTTCAGAGTTTCACAGGGAGTGGCTCCTGGTGGCACAGGTTTCCCACAATGCTTGTAATATTCAGTTATAAAGATGGAAGCTTCATCTAAACTATGGAATCAACAAGAAGAGGGGCATGAGGAAAATGTGGGAGTGATAAATACGTTTGCCCTGTCCACTGTGGTGATGGCTTCACAGGTGTATACACATATCAAAATTTATCAAGTGGCATACTTGAAGTATGTGAGTTGATTATATATATCAATTTTACCTCAAAAAATACTACTTGTTCATAAATGACAACCTGTAATTATGGTTGGATCACAAGTGGTAAACAAGCGAAAGAAATCCATGGCATGGCACTGAGAAAGTGACACCTCCAGGGATCAGCACAGTTAGACCAAATGTAGGGATGGACCCAGAAACATTTCAATCCTGACTAAGCTTTCCCTTTCTTCTGTGCCAGCCCATTTCTCCCTTCTTTTTACTTTCCAAATCCCCTCCGAACCCTATGCCAAGAAGCTTACTATTTCTTTTTTTTTTTTGTGGTATGCGGGCCTCTCGCTGTTGTGGCCTCTCCCGTTGCAGAGCACAGGCTCCGGACGCGCAGGCTCAGTGGCCATGGTTCATGGGCCCAGCCGCTCTGCGGCATGTGGGATCTTCCCGGACCGGGGCACGAACCCACGTCCCCTGCATCGGCAGGCGGACTCTCAACCACTGCGCCACCAGGGAAGCCCGAAGCTTACTATTTCTAAACTTGTGGGTGCTGGAAAATTAGATAACCAAGCTTAGCAAAAATTATGTTACATATAGCTATTGATTCTTTGGTCAAGTGTCTAAGGAGTAAAGTTGTCATGTAGGGTTTTAGAGCAGGACTATTTTGGGAGGTTAGGCAGCTTGATTAATTGTCTGATTCCAAGTTCATGTTCCAAGAGATTGGATTACAAGACAACTAACCTCTTAGTATGTGTTAGTAGCAAGGTATGTGTAACGTAGTGATGCTACAGCTTAATTATTTGGAGCCTTTAATTACAATCAAATAGTTTTATGATTATTTGATATTTTCATCCAAAATAAATATAAATTTTAAGGAAATTTTACGTTAAGTTGTTTTTTAAAAAATTTTATTAACTTACCTTAACTCATTTGCCAAATAGTTTACTAGTTCAGCGACGTTGTTGGTATTCATCATGTGTGATTTCAACACTGGGAAGTATTTTGTCTTTGCCAAAATCCCAAACTCCTTCTTATCTATGATATTATTCAGGACCAGACTTCTAACCTGTAGAATGACAGGTATCATCGCACGCAAAATGTGTTAGATGCCATGTCATCTTATTCAATACCAAAACATTTCTGACAATTAGGAGTTAAATTATCATCGCATCCTGACTAAGCCTCCTCTTTGAGGGGGTGGGCAGGGGGGACTGCTTTAGTCCATTTCAGTATACAGTGAATAAATAAAAAGTTGTTGTTAAGCACTTTGGGACTTTTTGCAAGGAAAACTGTTCACAATGACAAGTATTGAAGGCTACAGATTTTCCACTGAGTAGAGCACTAAATAAACAAGACAGCCAGGGTCCCTGCCTTTTAAAAATTTAATGAGGCTTTAATGAAAGCCAAATAATTGTATATATTAACAAACAGATCGAGATGGTAGGTTTTCAGCTTAATCTTGGTTTGGGGAAAATTTATTACCTTCTAATATCAAGTTTTTCATAACAAAAGGGAGAGGAAATTGCCTCTTACTTGATGTGAAAACCCTGCCAGCTGGCCAGTATTCATATGTTCCTCTAACTGCTGTAAAATGATCTGAGGGTCACAGGAGCCCAGGAAATTCTAGAGAAAAAAAATCAACACATAATTAATGGAAAAGTATAATTACTACTAATTTCTGTCAAACCTGGAAGGTTTTCATTTTTAAATTTGAAATATCACAAAGCATATCTACTACAGGAAAAAAACCACCTCTATCAACAACAACAAAATTATTGAAATAAGGGAAAAAAGCATTTTACAAATAACTATTCCAACAGCAAAGAGTTGCTTAATAAGCATTTTGTCATTCTAAGTGCCAAAAGGAATCTATTTAAATACTAAAACTCTGAAAAGCATCAATGGATGAGTTTAAGAAGTCAAAAAGGAACAAAGTCAAAGACGGGCACAGATGGCTCTGAAAAAATGCAACGAACAGAGCAAGTGAGAAATAAAAATTATGTGTGCTCATTTATATAGATCTCTATGTACTGCCTTCTCTACCCGTGGGGAAATAATTGTAAAACATTTCCAAATGCTTTGTTCTATTTATTCTATAGTATAAAGGGGATGGGAGTTATTTTTAAAAGTTCTATCCTCAGAATGCTCGTGGTGCCTTTGTTAAGACACCCACACACAACCTGACTCTACTCTTTTATCTCCCACATCTAATCACCAAGTAAAGCTGCATCTTTCCCACCTAGCTCATTTTCGTTGCCACCACCCTGCTTTGGGTACTTATCCCCTCAGGCTTCCCCTGCCTAGCCACAAGATTGTTGGATAATTCCTATTCAAATGCAGTGATTCCCAAGAGTTTCACTTCTTGCCCCCTCTCTCCTCTGATCAGGCCCACGTGGATTATTCCCTCAAAAATACTGCCTGATCATTTCACTTTATTCTGGCAGGAAAATTCACTGTTCCCCACTGATAAAGAATAAGGTGCAAACTCCTCTTCGGGCATCCCTCAGACAAACCTTCATCTGTCTCTCAGTCTTGCCTCCCACCAGACCCCCACACAAACCTTCCACCCCCACTCATGCTTTACAGGTTTGGTGAAAAGAAAGTGGAACCTTTTGCAGGGGACATGCAGCATGAGACCTTCCACACCCTTGACAGCCCCGGAGGAACAATTTGCAAAATACCTTTATTTCCTGGTGCCTTTTTTCCGAGTGGGGCATGAGCATTAGACAGGCTAATGCAAAAGCCGGAAGCTCTAACTGGACATACTGCCTGGCCACTCTGATCAGGTCAAGATCATCTGAAACTGGACATCTTCAAGAGAGCACGGTAATTAGTTAATAACCTGTCATATTCACTAGATTATACTGGCCTTCCTAGTTTTCCACAGTGGTTACCTGTTTACGGTTTCAGTAATTTTAAACATTAAAATGCTGGTGCATAACGTATGCCTAGTAATGAGTAGTTTGAGCCTTTTATGACATCCTTCGTGAAATAAAAGACTTGATCTACAGGAACACAGACTCCTGACTGCAGCTATAATTGTGGCTGAAAGTCTATACATGGCTAAAGACGAATACTTAGAAGACTCAAAATCCATGAGACAACACTGTATGATTACGGTAGTCATAAAAGGTGCTCTATACTCACATTAAAACTGGGTACAAAGTTTAGGGAATGCAGGTTGAATATAAGTTCACTAGTTGCCCTGCATGTGGAAAGTAGACATTGTAAAGATAATAGAGATATTTTATTTTCAAATCAAGTGGTATGCTTAACTTCCCCCCAAAAAGGAATTACTCATAGGAACGTTGATTAGAAAGGAATTTTATAAGCAACAAATCTGATTTTGGGGGGTAGGAAAACAAATATTTTACTTACTCTAGGACAGCGATGAGACTCTCACAACAATCTGACAGCTGACTGGGGCTTAAAGGACAAGAGGCTGAAAATTAAAAGCAACAATAATGTGTCTATATGCATAACTATAAAAGGCTACTGTCAGTGCGTCGGGGAGAGGGGAGAGAAAGATACCTGAAAGTAGCGGTATCTGAACCACGCGCTGCCAGGCTCTGCTGAAGTAGGGAACCTGCGGAAACAACTTTATTAAAGAATTCATGTCTGGGATCTTATGAACCTCTCTTTATTTTGCAGTCACAGAACTATATACACTTAGAGCTTATATTCTTGATGTTAAGACCAAAATTATAAGTTGATATCTCCCAGTTCTAGATCATTAAGATTTTAGGAGAATTTTCCTTCATAACTGTATATTTCAGGATATTAACATATAATCCTGGCTGATTCATTATTATTAATTTTGCTCTGCAAAATATCTTATTCATTTATATTTGAAAAAATGGAAGTATAGTTGATTTACAATATTATATGCAAGTGATTCAGTATTTTTACAGATTATACTCCACTAAAAGTTATTATAAGATAATGGCTATAATTCCTTGTGCTATATACTATATCCTTGTTGCTTATCTGTTTCATATGTAGCAGTTTGTATCTCTTCATCCCATATCCCTAATTTGCCACTCCCCGCTTCCCTCTGGTAACCACTTGTTTGTTTTCTCTGAGTCTGTTTCTGTTTTACATACACACTCATTTGTATTATTTGTTTAGATTCCGCATATAAGTGATATCTTACAGTATTTGTCTTTCTCTATCTGATTTACTTCATTAAGCATGTTACTGCAAATAGCAAAATTGTATTCTTTTTTTTATGGCTGGGTAGTATTCCATTGTATCTATCTATCTACACCACAGCTTCTTTATCCACTCATCTGTTGATGGGCATTTAGATTGCTTCTGTATCTTTGCTACTGTAAATATATAGTGTTGCTATGAACATTGGGGTCCATGTATCCTTCCACGATTCACTATTGTTGCATTTGGGAAAAAAGTGTCAGAACTCAATTCAGAAAACAAAATTTATACTAAGTCTATGTATGTGCCAGACATTGTGCTAGGACCATAGGAAAGGCGGAAGGAGAGAAGGAATTTCAAAAAATGAATAAGGCAACACATAAATTTCCATCAACAGGAGGAGTGGTTAAATAACTTATGATACATTTTATTCCACATTTTGGAGAACAATTAAGAGTTAAAAATCATGAAATAGGGCTTCCCTGGTGGCGCAGTGGTTGGGAGTCCGCCTGCCGATGCAGGGGACACAGGTTCATGCCCCGGGCCGGGAAGATCCCACATGCTGTGGAGCGGCTGGGCCCCGTGAGCCATGGCCGCTGAGCCTACGCATCCGGAGCCTGTGCTCCACAACGGGAGAGGCCACAGCAGTGAGAGGCCCGCGTGCCAAAAAAAAAAAAAAAAAAAAAGAAATACCTCAAAAGATTAAACATAGTTATTGTAAGACCCAATAATTCCACTCCTAGGTACACACTCAAAAGAAACGAAAACATATGTTTTTTATACACCAATGTTCACAGAGCAGCATTATTCATAATAATCAAAAAGTGGAACCAACCCAAATATCCATCAACTGATGAATGGATAAATAAAATGTGGTCTATCCATACGATGAAACATTATTCAGCAATAAAAAGGAAAGATATGGGACTTCCTTGGTGGCTCAGTGGTTGAGAATCTGCCTGCCAATTCAGGGGACATGGGTTGGAGCCCTGGTCTGGGAAGATCCCACATGCCGCGGAGCACCTAAGCCTGTGCACCACAATTACTGAGCCCATGCTCTAGAGCCCGCGAGCCACAACTACTGAGCCAGTGTGCCACAACTACTGAAGCTCGCGTGCCTAGAGCCTGTACTCCGCAGCAAGAGAAGCCACTGCAATGAGAAGCCCACGCACCACAACAAAGAGTAGCCCCAGCTCGTTGCAACTAGAGAAAGCCCGTGTGAAGCAACAAAGACCCAATGAAGCCAAAAATAAATAAATTTATTTAAAAAAAAAAAAAAAGGTATGATACATGAGATAATAGCTGAACCTTGAAAACATTATGGTAAGTGAAAGAAGCACAAAGGCCACATATTGTATGACTCCATTGATATGAAATGCCCAGAAGAGATAAATCCACAGAGACAGTAAGTAGACTAGTGGTTACCAGCGGCTAGAGGGAGGGGGGAAGAAGGAATTAATGATCCGTGATGGATATGGGGTATATTTTCAGGGTGAAGAAAATGTTCTAGAATTAGATAGTGGTGTTGGTAACACACTTTGTGAATATACTAAAAGCCACCTAACTGTACACTTTAAAAGGGTAAATTTTATGTGTGAATTATATCAAAAAAAAAAAGATCTATACGTGCTGATGTGAAACAATCTCCAAGATACATTGTTATGTGGAAAAAAACACTTTGTCTAGAATGTGATTGCATTTATATGTACCAAAATGAATACATACACACACAACACCCACACCCACACATATATGCGCCCACACCCCTGCTTGTATATAATAGGAAAGCTCTAGAAGAAAACATAGGAAATTGTCAACAGTAGTCACTTTGGGGGAGATAATTATGAAGGGAAATGGTAAAGAAAAATTTTCATGTTTTACTCAGCATATGGTCTAATTTATTAAACTAAGAATAAATTATATATTTCTATTATATATATATATATATATATATATATATATATATAAAATGTGTGTGAACAACACATGAAATTTAGAAAAGATGAATAAGACATGGTCTTTGACTTTAAGGGTGCTCAAAGTCCAAGAGGGGCAGTCGAATGTGTGATTTAAATAAATTATACCGTGACCAGTGTTATAGTTGAGCCAAAGTGTTTTGAAGGCATAAATGAAGATGTGATTCCTGAGGCCTGAAGAACTGCGAGAAGTGATGTCGTGGATGAGACAATGTCCAAGCTGGGTTTTCTGGGTCCAGGCACCACTTTAATGGAACAGCTTCACTGAGGAGCTGACTACTTAATCCAGTGTATCCAGCACTAGCCGGTGAGTATAAAGATTAAATTCTGTAAAATTTACTTTAGAAAACTACATACCTGCCATAAAGAATAGATGCTAGAAATGGCTGTTAAAACCTTCCTTAGATAAGGAATCTGAAAAAATAAAACACAAAAGTTCTGAAGACCACCCAAACAGAAAATTCCAATGTGAAAATTAAACTTTCACAAGAATATCAGTAAAATTTATCTTCCATGAGGACCACCAGAGAAGGTCACTTACAAATTCACAAACATCAAAAGAGGCCAGGGAAACTTCCATTTGTTTCCAATGAAATTTATGTCAGTTTTGAGTTTGCACTTTCTCTGGCCTAACGCCAAGTTCTTTAAGTTGGGCATGAAGCCAGTGAGAGTGAATGTTTTCAGCATCCATCTGTTCAATAACAAGTATCAGTGCAAAATGTTTAGGAGATGCTGTGCAAAATCTTTAAAATATACTGCAGTCTAGGGCACTGAGTCTTACTTACCATTCTGAAGCCAAGAAGCTTTTGCAAGAGTCCATTCCAAAGCTGCAGGTCATAGATTTTGTATTCTAAACAAAGCTCAGTCACCAACCTTACAGCCTGAAGCAGACAAAAAAAAAAAAATTCATACTGTTTCAAGACACCAGTAAATCAAACCACCTTTGGAAAAGGTAGGGCAGCTAAAGACAAAACATGCTTATAGTCTAAGTGTGTCTATTGCCTAATTTCAGTGAAGGCCCTCATCTCTCTAGGGAAAGAAAAAAAAAATATTCTTTTTCTTTCTTGCCGTTATGGACTCACAGCATCTCAGACTCCCCTTCCTCCCCGCTTTGTTTCATCTGTCCTAGAACAGTTTGCCTGTTGGCCTCATACCCTTCCCGCCCTGGGCTCCAACTGCCTCAGAGACTACATTCCCACCAGTAACTAGAAGGAAGAGAAACAATACTCCTTACACAGGGAAGTCTGTCTAGATGAGGACAGGCAGGACTTGGGGAGGGATTATAAAAGTGTTCCCTCGGGTAGGTGGGATGGCTTCAGGCCTTAGGCTTTCAGGGAGAGAGGTAAGGGGACTTCCAAGTTGCCTTGTCACCTGCCAGGATAGGAAAGTCAGGAAGCCCTCAGAGCAGTAGACCTGTTCAGGAACCAAGAGTTCTCTGGTTCTGTCTTTCAGAACTCTGAGTGGTGGCAGGCAGCTGCGTGAACAAAAGAGCATCTGAGAAGATGGAGGCCCAACTGCCGGATGACTCTGTGTACATACCATGGATTCGTGGCTGTGGTTTTTCCATAGACCTTTAATCATTCCTTCTTTAGGACTGTTGCAAAATAATTCATAGGTGATGGGGATATTCAGAGCCTCAAATGATGCCAGAAAAGTTATACATTTCAAATAAGATCTGGAAAACAGAGGCATGTATGGGAATCATCCTCACTGACCATATTTACATTTAAAATAATTTCCCTTGGAAATATCGGACAGTTTGTTGTTAAATGTCTATTTTAAGCTTCTAAATATAGTCATGGAATATTAGAAAGAAATCAATTTGAGGGGCTTCCCTGGTGGCGCAGTGGTTAAGAATCTGCCTGCCAATCCAGGGCACACAGGTTTGAGCCCTGATCTGGGAAGATTCCACATGCCGCGGAGCAACAAAGCCTATGTGCCACAACTACTGAGCCTGTGAGCCATAACTACTGAAGTCCACGCACCTAGAGCCCATGCTCCACAATAAGAGAAGCCACTGCAATGAGAAGCCTGCACACTGCAACGAAGAGTAGCCTTCGCTCGCTGCAACTAGAGAAAGCCCGTGCACAGCAACAAAGACCCAATGCAGCCAAAAATAAATAAATAAAATAAATTTATATATATATAAAAAGAAATCAATCTGAGCAAGATGAAGAAAACACTCAGTTTCTAAATGTCTCAAAGACTCGAGGGAAACAAGATGTTCTTAAAGGCCTGTTTCCCCTTTGCCAGAACGTCAAGGACACCCGAGGCAACAGAACCACGTTGACATGGCCCCTCTAACGCGCTCTTCTGAACTATGGGGCTTAAAAGTTATGCTTCCAAAGAATCTGTTTTCTATTAATACGATTTTTAAACTTCCACTTACTTCACTTCTTCAATGGGTTTTTTGAAGAGAGATTCTACAGTTTCCTTGTCAGCCAAATAGAGGAGACACTGCAGGGCTCGCGTTCTGTGGGCGAAAGTGAGCTGGTGCACACCTAACGTCTGTAAGACCAAAAGAGGTTTGTAGAGCTGTGCCGCGTGTTGTAGTTGGATAACTGAGTTTCCATCTAGGTAACATGAGCCACATCAGTTTTTAAAACATTAAAGTCTATGTCTGCCCTTAGGGAGTCAGTGGTTCTTAAAGTGTGTTCCATGGACCCCTGCATGGGGGTTGGAGGGTTTCTTATACTCTTTGAGAAGGAAAATAGTTAGAACCACTTTTGTAATAATACTATAATGGTATACCTGCCTTTTACACTGTGTTAACATTTGCACTGATGGTGCAAAAGCACTGGTGGGCGAACGGTAGGAACACCCAACTGCTGTGGCAGCCACCACATTCTTCACGTTTGCAGTATTGCAAACAAGACACGTCCACTTAAGAAGGTTCTTGAAGCAATAAGGATTAATTTTATTAAACCTCAACTCCTGAATATAGTACTATGAGTTCACACTTGAATACGTGTTACTATTAATTAATCAAAACATATTCATTAATGTTCTACATGACTAAACAGGAAGTACTCGTAAAGCACACCGCGAGGCAATGGGTTTTTTCAGGGAAAAGCCCTTGTATGACTGAGCTGTGAGCTGAACCAGGCACTTTTCATGCAACACCATTTTTACTTGAAAGAATGACTATCAGATAAACTAATATGCAAGAAGGGATTTTTCCCCCCTTGCGGTCAAAGACATACAATCAGCATCTCAGCCTTTTCCCCATTCTTCCTTCTATCTACACCTTTACTCTCCCTCTGCTCCAACTGCCTCAGAGAACATTTCTATATGTAAAAGCCTGAAGGCTAGAGATCGAGTTGCCTTTAGGGATAAGGGAAAGTTATCCCTAGAGTTTAGTGGGGAAGGGGTGTGACAGCTCAGGCAGGGACTGGAGACCAGGGTGAAGACTTCTCTCAGGCTGGCTCGTTGGGGCCTCTGGTATTAGGGATGCAGCTGGACCAGGGCATTAAAACAGTGACTGTGGATAACCCATGGGAATTGTCAACAGCTGCACCACTCAGTTTGCCAAGCAGGATGTTTCAGAAGCCAGCACTAAACGGAGCTCAGCAGGTACTACAATCCTCATCTGTAGAGTAAGACGTACTTTGAGTAAGTACAGAAGTGAGCATTATCTTAATCACTTGTAAATGGTAAATATGCAGGAAAAAATGTTAAGTTTAGATGTAAAGATGAGCTTTGACTAAGTTCGTAGAGCTTACAGTTGTAGCTGATGTTGCAAAAATGAACAGCATTCTTGAACTATAATCAACCGGACGAGACAGAAGGAGATACAGGACTCTGAAAAAAAATTGTTAATTACATTTAGACTTTAACTTAGTGAGAGATTAGCAAAACAAGAGACCTGTTTTACTCTCCATAGAAAAAGTCATTAGACATCCCAAATACAGCCCTGAAGGGCTATCTCCTTTAAAGGGTGCTTAATTTTTTCTTGAGTTCCTTCACAGCTAAAGAAGATAATAAAGACAATAAATGTCAAGCGTCAGTCCTCTCTATGAAATGGCTAGTCAACCTCCCAAAACGTATATTCTTTCTAGTTAAGGAATTAATACAAATCATACTAACCATAGCTGCAAAGTACATTGAACACTACACATGGAAACTTCAGGTTTAGTTCACAGGACCTTGTTAGTGGCACGTTTTAACCTCTGGACTCAGGGCTGACTGGCCCCCTCCAGAGAAGGGCAAGACAATCAGGTGTACTGGAAGGGGAGCGGGGTGGAGATTCCAGTGGGAAAAGGCAGGAAGTTATGAAATTGGCATGAAGTACCCTTTGGGATCTCCTTCTTGGGGTTCTCTCTCTCTCTCTATCTCTCTCTCTCTCTCTCCCTCTCTCTCTCTCTCTGAACTGTTTCCCTCTAAGCCTGTCCAGGTGGCTGGTTCAGTCAGATGCTCCAGGAGCTACCTCTTGCTTAGACAAAGGTGTCTCTGCCCTTAAAGGACTAAGCAAGGACAAAGGGGTGACCAGAGGAAAGAAGGGCATGAAGAGGATACTAGGCCAGTTCTCCCAAAACCAGGAAAAATTCTTTTCCAGTGTTTATCTTTCCACATCCTCTCTCACCATCAGATCTCCAGGGCCAATGTAGGGTGTAGGGCTTCATGAGTGAGCTGAGCTACTTGGGTCCAGACCAGAATGGCAAAAAGCTGGGATACATGCTACCACTCCCTTTCCCATGCCTATGCCAAGCATCATTAATAGATTACCACATTTTCTGATTTGAGCACAGATATAGTCTTCTCAAGAGAGCAAGCCATGACTAGTCAGACTTAGCACAGTACGCAATACCAATGTGCCTTTCTAAGTCTCAGTCTTAGGTTAGAAGGGAAAAAGAAATCCTGGTGGCCTATATCTGAACCAGCCTAGCTCCCCAGGGAGAGAGAATACACAGGGGTCTGGGGCAGAGTCCTAGCTACAGAAGAGTTTTCCTTTGCTCAATGTACATTCTCTGCTAAAGGTGTTCTAGTAGGAACTCACTGAGGGTTCAGAAACTCTGGATCTTGGTTGTTTTTTATTTATTCCACTGGAGATACTTAACACACTCACAGCCATATATCAATGAACTGATTCTTCTCAGAGGTTCTGATCCAAGTTGTACCAAGAAAGTCCAATGTCTAACACATTCATTGGTAAGATTCCTACTAGGCGACAGGATGTAGACAAACATAAGTACAGGAAGAATACCTTCGTAGTGCTTCATCTTCCTGAAGTTCAAATAATTCTGATGGTGTCTTTGAAAAAGTGAAAGAAAAAAAGTTAAAAATTGAAGAAAGTTGGTTGACTGTATAAGCTTATGAAAGTCTATTAGATGAAAAAACCCAATATACAAAATTATATTTAGAGGAGGAGGTGTAGCTCAGTGGTAGAGTGTACGCTGAGCATACATGAGGCCCTGGATTCAACTCCCAGCACCTCCATGTTTGATGACAGCAAAAAAAAAAAAAAATTTATAAAAAAATTTTTATTTACAGACAGGGAATTACAGTGTAATTCATTACTTTATGAGAAGATTCTTGCCTTAAAAAATGGGATTACTCACATTCATTCAGTCAACAAATATGTACTGAGCACTTAACATGCACCAGGCATTTGCCTGAGTGAATAAAACAAATATTCCTGTCCTCCTGGAGCATACATTCATTGGGTAATTTTTAAAAAGAAAGGACTCCATGAATTTTATGCCTTAATCCAGTATATATTTATGGGGACTTACAAAGAAATGTATTAGGTGCTATATGTATAAACACAGTTCCTGGTCTCAAGGGGCTTTCAGTTTAGTGCTCCAGGTTTATGCATAAGTTAAAACATGTGGGTTTGAGTCAAACACAGATTCTACGTGGCCTGGATATGCTTCTAAGTCCTCTGTTTCCACTGATACACAGTCCTTGCTCTTGGTAAATACTCAAAAAATATTTGTTAAAGTGAACGCCAAGTAATATAAAAACCACTAGTTGAAAATCTAATGTCATGTTAGTTATACTATTTGTTTAAAAATGGATTTTTTTCCCCAAGGATATCTGCCTAGGTGGATAGAGGAATTATAGAATCTCCCTCATTAAATTCTGCCTGAAAACTCAGAAGAAACAATTCCGAAGATTCTGCATTTGGATCACCGAATCCCATCATAAATTTAGATGTTAATATTATTTCTAAAAAACTGATGCTATGTGTTCTCATATCTGAAGAGAACACATCCCCTGTAGAGTACGGCTGCTAAGAATCCATAACCTGAATCTAATCATGAGAAACATCAGTAAACCCAGAACGAGACATTTTATAAACCAAATGGCCTGCACCCTTCAAAAATGTCCAGGTCCCGTCACAGATAAAACATTCAGGTAAGAATCATCAGTAGAGTCTAAATCAAGGCACATGTGTGGTGCAGGGGGGAATCTGAAGAACAGAATATTTCACTGTCTCAGAACATCTCCCCTAATAATTATAAAAGGAAACGTAGTAATTATGTGGTACAGAAATGGACAACAGCATAACCAAATTAGCTAAATTAACATCCCTATTAGGGCAAAGAGACATCGTGTGCCCCCAGATGTCAGACCCTGGGCAAGACACACAATCACTCAGGTAATACTCTATCCAAAATGCGTAACTCCAATCTTATCATGAGGACACAGACAAGCCCAAGTTGAGGGGCAAAATAACGGGCCTAAACTGTTCAAAAATGTCAGTGTCATGAAAGACAGAAAAGTTATGGAGCTGTTCTAGAGTAAAAGAGATTAGAGACATGACAAATAAATGCAACACATAATCCTGGATTAGATTCTGGTCCCAGAGGAGAAAACTGCTGTAAGGAACATTATTGGCACAACTGGTTAAACTGTAACATGGACCATAAATTCAGGTATACATAATATATATATGTATTTTACCAATATTGTATCAAAACTAAATTATCTGATTTTGATAATTATACTGTGGTTAAGAGAAAATCCTTTTCTTCGAACTACAAACTTAATTCTTAAGGGGTAAAGGGGCATGACACATGTAATTTACCCTCAAATGGTTCAGAAAAATGTTATATGTAAATATATTATAGGGAGAGTGATGAAGCAGATGTGGCAAAATGTTAAAAACTGATAGATCTGGGCGAAGGGTATACAGGGAATTCTTTTATACTATTCTTGCAACTTTTCTGTACCTTTAAAATTATTTCAAAATAAAAAAATAAAATAATCACATGAATCTGTGTCTAAGAATAGGCCACTTCTTTTATACAAGAATTCATCTGAAATTAATTTAATTCATCAATTAAAAGGTAGAATGTATCAACTATACTTCAATAAAAAAAACATTGCCAAGTTAAAAAAAAAAAAGGTAGAATAGCAGCAAAACAACATTTAAAGGAAAAGAAAATGTAAACAACCCCACTGAAACTCATCGTACAACAGAAGGCATTAAAATGCTCAAATGCTCCTTCTAACATTCCGTGCTAATTAGAAGTCGTATCATTGCAAGACAAATAATTAGCCTTTGAGAAGAAGCCATCAGCTCATACTCAACAACAGACATGCTCAGAACAAGCACTTACTTCACCAGGTTTCGCAGACGGGCACAGCCATTTTTCCAACAACATGTCCCAGACTTTCTCCAAATTAATTTCATTGACTTCAGCTATTTCTTTGGCAGCCGCGTGAATATCTAAGATATTAAAGGCAAAGAATTAAAGAAAGAAAACCTCAGGTTTTCAATGCAAGATACCTGGGAATCAAAAGGATAGGTCTCTTTGGACACAAAGATAAAAAGGGTTTTGCCCTCACCAGGATAATCTTTGCCAGATGAATTCTGAATTCTTTGATTTATGCTGGGATGTTCGTACAGACTGACAATGAGATGTGCTGGTTTTCCGATCATTCTTAAATACTCTGCAGTGTTCAGCTTGTGGGCTATGAGCACAGCTTCCGTGCCTGATCGCCGGTACTGAATATGAAGCTTCTTCAACAGAGCTTCAGCTTTTTCATGTGTTTCATCCTTTTAAAAAAATTCCAAGCAAAAAGAAACTCTTGTTTTCTAAATCGCAAGTGAGCCTAAGAATCCAGCTTTATCAGTCAAGGTCCCTCTCTGCCTTAGTTACACCTTTAAGTGTCTACACCAAGCCTCATCTTCTTTTTCCAGTTTAGGCATCCAACCCTTGAAAACACCTATCACCGGGGCAGGATGAGAAGGGATGCTAGGGGAGCACAATTTAAATTAAAAAGAGGGCTTCCCTGGCGGCACAGTGGTTCAGAGTTCGCCTGCCTATGCAGGGGACGTGGGTTCGTGCCCTGGTCCGGGAAGATCCCACATGCCACGGAGCGGCTGGGCCCATGAGCCATGGCCACTGAGCCTGCGCTCCGCAACGGGAGAGGCCACAATAGTGAGAGGCCCGCGTACTGCAAAAAAAAAAAAAAAAAAAAAAAAAAGAAAGCAGAGCCTGTACCCCAATGTTCATAGCTGCACTACTTACAGTAGCCAAGATATGCAAGCAACTTAAGTGTCCATCGACAGATGAATGATACGGTATATACATATACATAAAGGAATATTACTCAGTTATGAGAAAGAATGAAATTTTGCCATTTGCAACAACATGGATAGACCTGTAGGGTATGTATTATGCTTAGTGAAATAAGTCAGACAGAGAAAGACAAACACTGTATGTTACCACTTACATGTGGAATCTAAAAAATAAAACAAACGGATGCATATAACAAAACAGACTCACAGATAGAGAAGAAACTAGTGGTTACCAGTGGGGAGAGGGAAGGAGAGAGGGGCAATATAGGGGTAGGGGAATAAGTACAAACTACTATGTATAAAATAAACAAGCTGCAAGGATATATTTTACAGCACACGGAGTATAGCCAATATTTTATAATAACTATAAATGAAGTATAATCTATAAAAATTTTGAATCACTATGTTGTACACCTGGAACTAATATAATATTGTAAATCAGCTACGCTTTCATTAAAAAAAAAAAGAGGAGCCTTCAATCTTACAGTTCAGACACACCTGAGATGGGATATTCTGAAGCCACCTCTCAGCTAAATACAGGCAGAATTTCAAACTGGACATCTTGAAGGAACCTAGAGAGATAAAAGATTTATAAGTAAATCGTAGTCCTTTCAAGACAACGTATTTCAGTCAAATTAGCCAGTTTTTAAAAACAATGACAGGAAGCATACTCATAGTAAAAAACAATTTAAACAGGCCAGAGGATACAAAGTAGGAAGTGCAAGTCCACAGAGGCCTTCAGTTTCTATTCCTATCCCCTAGATCCTTACATTCCTCCAGAAGTTTTCTGTGTATGTGTGTTTGTGTATGCACACACATGTGCTCAAGCACATTAAAATGGGATAAGATCATACATGTAGTACAGTTTGCTGTTCTCACTTAATATATATCTTGCATATATTTCCAAATCAACTACATAGAATTCCATTCTATGAATACACTATTTTTTTAACCAGTTCCTGACAAATGAGCATTAAAAAAAATCAGTTATTTTCTTTTTTTTTTGCGGTACGCAGGCCTCTCACTGTTGTGGCCTCTGCCGTTGCGGAGCACAGGCTCCGGATGCGCAGGCTCAGCGGCCATGGCTCTCGGGCGCAGCAGCTCCGCGGCATGTGGGATCTTCCCGGACCGGGGCACGAACCCACGTCCCCTGCATCGGCAGGCGGACTCTCAACCACTGTGCCACCAGGGAAGCCCAGTTATTTTCAACTTTTGTTACAACCAAAAACATGGCAATAAGTGCCTGTGTTTGTGTATTTTTTTGATCATGCAACAATGTCTAAGGATTCATTACTGAAAGTATGTATGATTGGATATGAGGAAGTATTAATCTATATTCAAGCTGAGCAATGCCTATGTCTCTGCGCCCTGGGCAAGCAGCATGGTGTCTTGCTTGGTTCCTCTTTAATGTACAGCAGTGCCGCAAGTGAGGAGAGGGGGCACATACATTTCTAAGCTATCATACTGTTTCTCCTTAAAGATGAGAAAGGAGTACATTTTTTTACAAGTTCCAAAAACAACACAGCTGACCATTTTAAGCCCAATTAAAGGAAGAATCCATACCTTCTGGGACATCCTGGGCTAGACTGATGGCAATGGCTACAGCCCACTCCGGGTTAACGATAGATAACAAGTAGGATTCGATGGTTTGAGTGATCTTAGTTATCTCCTTGTTAATCAGTGTCGAGGATTTAGCTTGTGTTAACTGCAGGAGCTTAGGCTTCAGTTTTTTTTCAAAAACGTGTTTGGCTGTAGACACGTACAGAGTGTCCAAAGAGAACTTCAAAGACAGGAAAAATTAACGCTGACTTACGTGCTCACCTTTAAATGCTGAAAACAGCATAAAATCTTTCTACACAGGGTCTGAATGAATTACAGAATAAAGATACGACTTTTATGAGTTTTAACCCATTACCTTCATTAACTTAGAAATTAAGAGCAATGTTGGGAAGGATTCTTCACTGAGTTCCGTAGCTAGAAAGGAAACAAAGATAGTATGATTTACCTAAGAAAAGGGTTTTGGCTATTCGGTACAATTCATAAGAAGTTAATGAACATACAGAGAATTTTCCAGAAGCTCTGTGCTGTGCCGAAGAATATTAGGTGAAAAGGCAGTCTAGTTTGGGCAGCTGATGGCAAAGTTATTACGTGCTCCAACATATACTGATATTCTAGGTCCACTGGAGGAGAAATTCTTCTGTATGACTTCAAATGTTTCAGAAGACTCAATGCCTACATTAAATTAAAAAAGTATTTTCCTGTGAGGTTAAACCCATCATTAAGCGTTTTAAAATCATCTAATTCTATACTATCATAGGGTTCCATTCCTGGGACAGTCTCATATTCATAAAGATGATCAAAACCTTTCGTAGTTTTACCTTCAAAACTATTATGCTATTCTTCTAAACCATAACTTTTGTGATCATTAAAGAAATTATACTAGGAGAAACCCTGTTGTTGGTGGGATGTTTTATAAACCAGAGTTTGGAAGTTCTCTACTCTCTTCAAATAGTTTTAGATATACCTCAAAAATACTTGATTTCACTTTAAACACATAGGCAGTAGATCTAAAATTAATCCTCTATATTCTCTCTTAAGTTTACATCTTATATTCTGGGGGCCTGTACAACTTTTTTTTTTTTTTTGGCCGTGCCACACGACTTGCATGTGGGCAATCTTAATTCCCTGATCAGGGATTGAACCCAGGCCCTCGGCAATGAAAGAGACACATCCTAACCACTGGACCGCCAGGGAAGTCCCTAGGGCTTATATAACTTTTTGAATCAACCCATTTTCTTTTAATTTTTAAAATCTAATTAAAAAATATATGTAAGCTCCTATGACCATATTTGTAAAACACTAGGAAGTTACTGAGTACTAAAATAGAATTTAGTCCAGGACCTACCTACTAATATAGAAAGCTAAATTTGACTCCGGGTCTTACATGCTTTGATTTTTTTTTTTTTTTTTTGCCAGATGACAAATATTTTTGCCTTAATTCTTCTAAATCAGTCTTTTCGTGACTTTGTACTCTTGGCCAGATTTAAATTGCCTCAGTAGAGCAAAAACTGGATTAAGATAAAACATGGAGAGCACAAAAACTCTTTCTACTTCTGTATCCCTTTTAAAGAAAAGGAAATAGAGTAAAAACTACAGTTTAAAGGGAGCTCAGAGGACAGTCCAGAAAGACACTAGATAACAGTAATTTTTTTAAATGGTCCAAATAAAAACATAATTTTAAAATCTATAATATATTTGTTATACCTGATTAATATTAATGTTAGTTATCTTTTCATCAGCTCTTTCTATGACTTTCAGGACGACTTCAATCATCTCATAGTCATAGGGATCCAACTGTATAAAAACAAAGATATGTCAAAACTGGAGAAGACGTTGCCAGGCTGGTTGATGGTTTTATGCAGTTATGTTCATCAGCAGAGATTACAAATGTAACAGCTCAGTGCACTATAATATTAAGTTAGATTATTCTTTAAAAAATGAACTAACAACAACAAAAAAATGAACTAACATTTTTCTCATCTCTATAATTAACTATTAGAATAAACATACATCTTTAGAATGTCTCAAAAGCTGTTTTTTAAGAAACCTGTATGAGGCAATGTCATTTCAATACAGAGAAATGTTCTTAAGGTACTAAAAACCTAGAAAGATAAACACATTAAAATTTTATAAGACTTTAAAATTTATTTTTGGCTGTGTTGGGTCTTCGTTGCTATGCACGGGCTTTCTCTAGTTGTGGCGAGCAGGGGCTACTCTTCCTTGCGGTGCGGGGGCTTCTCATCGTGGTGGTTTCGCTTGTTGCAGAGCATGGGCTCTAGGCGCGCAGGCTTCAGTAGTTGTGGCACGTGGGCTCAGAAGTTGTGGCTCGTGGGCTCTAGAGCACAGACTCAGTAGTTGTGGTGCACGGGCTTAGTTGCTCTGCGGCATGTGGGATCTTCCCAGACCAGGGCTCGAACCCATGTCACCAGCATTGGCAGGCAGATTCTTAACCACTGCGCCACCAGGGAAGTCCGAATAATTTTATAAGGTTTTTAAATTAAAATTCTTTCTTCCATTTATGATGGGAAAATTAGAACAGGAGAAATTTGACCTTTTCTTGGAAATGACATAACTAAAAGTGTGGGTCTCCAAGCAAAACCTTTTCAAAGGATTTCATTCCAGCTATAACCATATATTAAGATACAAGAAATAGCTGGGTGGCATCTATATATGTTTATAAAAAGAAAGGAAATATTCTCTTTGTTCTGTTTCTGCCCACACACCATTACTTTTAAAAAAAAATTTTAAATGCCAACTAAATTCACGTGTTATTCAACTAAATAACATTGAACAAAGTGGAAAGATGATCTCTTTAGTACCTAGAAATTTTGAGCACGTCTATATAATTTTTGGCTGAATTACAAGCGAAACATAAAACTGAAGTATTATAATTTTAGTCTTATAATTTTATTTCCCCTTCTATCCACCTTCACTCCCCCATCAAACTACCCCTTGACCTAAAAGTTCCAATTCTCAGAAGATCTCCTAAAAAATAATCAAAGAGGGCAAACGTGTGTATGAAGATATTCATTTTAACAACTTATAATAATGAAATTTACAAAAAATTTAAATGTCCCTTCAAAAAGGCCTGGTTAAATACAGGATGTTTCATCCACACAGTGGAATAATAAATATGTATCTGTCAAAAATGAGAGAGACATCTATGCATTGACATGTAACGACAATATGTTAAATGAAAAAAGAGAGTGACAGGATAGTATATTTAGTCTAAGATATTTACCAAATTATTAACATTTTAATCTGTGGGAGTGGGGTTGTAGGGAAATTTCACTTTTTGATTTATACCTTTCTCTCTAGTTTCATCTTTTTCAAAGAATGTGTGCTATTTTAAAAAATCTGGGGAAAAGGGCTATTTTTATTTTGAAGGAAAAAAAGACAGGAAACGTGCTGTATTAAAGTATAATAAAAATACAGAAATTTAAAGTGTTTTGAAAATTAATAGTTTACAAAAAATATAGGACTTACATTTTCAATTTGTTACTATAGATATCTGATTAATTAAGGGTAGGAGGGATGCTTGAAACGACCCAATGCATTCATTTCACCATTCATCTACCTTATGCAGTATTCCACTAAGACTGATGACCAAATCTTTTGTGCTTGTCAGTAAAGGAACCATTTCGATGGCTTTGGCCAGGAGTTTGGAACGCTGCTCCTTTGTGGATTCCGTGCTTGTGTCTCCCTGGCTCTGGCTGGCATTAGTGTTGTGGAGGAGTGTTTCAATGAACAGCTGAAGAGCTGCATCCGAGTCCAACTGAAATGTGCTGAAATAAATATTCAATTACACATAAATGTCCCAAAATGCATGCATTTCTACAGTTTCTCACAGAAAACTTAGGTATGAGCTCCCACCACTGAAATCTAACCCTTCCATTGTCAAGTGTCATAACCAGACCATCTACTTGTTTTCAAAGTTAATTCTTGCTTTTAAAAATATCAGATAAAAAAAAAAATCAGATATTCTTGGTGGGCATATAAACTGGCACAATCTTGGAGGGAAATTTGTAATAAAGTTGAAAATATATATTTATGTCCTTTAATAGAGAAATTCCACTTTCATACACTTCACAAAAGTAGCAAAGATACACATATAGGATGTCCTGTAACAACTGCTTGTAATATTTAAAAATTGGAAACAAATACTCATCAATAGGAGGCTGGTTAAATAACTTATTCAAAGGAATACCATAGGATTCAACAGATATGAGGAAGAGCTATATGTCCTAATCTGAGAAGACATTATTTTGTTAAGTGAAGGATACATGCTATAAGATAATGTACAATTCTATTTTTCATAAACTTTAAAAAATGCATGTTAGTAAATGCATAAGGGAAAAAAAAAAAGAACAATATAGGCCAAACTCTTAACAGTGGTTATCCCTGATGGATGGAATTATGTGGGACTTTGATTTTAATATGTTCCACCTGAATTGGAAAAAGTAGTACATTTAAAAATTAAGAGTCAGGTTAGTATAGACAAATCGACAACTGAAATACCTTCTAAGCCCTATTAATAAGATAGGGATAGTTTAATCTGTTATACAGAATAACTGAAATCTCAAGAAGAGCTTTACATACAATAATTTTAAAGTCATTCCCTGAAATTGTAAAGGTCACCTAAATTTATTCAGTGGGACTGCCTGAGGCAAGAAGGTCACTATCACACAAGTAAAAATCTGCAATGCCATATGTAAGCACAACGATTGTGAAATGAGCCTGACATAATTATAGCTATTTCAATTTCAGAAAAGGGGTCACGCCATAAAACAACAGACAAAAATCTACCAGGAGTTCAAATTAATAAAGAAGACGGAGTGTGCGTGCCTCATTCTGGATCTGTAGCGCTCCAAACTGAAGAATGGCATGGTTTTGTTATATCAGAGTGCAGGTAGGTCACAGCTAGTTAGAGCTATGAGCAGCCTATGGTCCCTGACTTGCAGGTTCAGGATGGTGACAGCCAGGGACATGACTCCCCACCATCCACAAGGACAAAGAACTAGATCCCTGTCTGGTGAGGAAATGCACTAAGCGGCCTCATTATCGAGAACTGAGATTCCACCCATCTGTCACAAACTGGATAAGGATTACAGCACCCTTGGTATTTTAGGAGCAGTACTTATTATCTGACCTTGAGCAGGGCACCTAATATGGGTTTGTTTTCTCATACATAAATTGGTTATAATATACAATAAAAAGTAAACGTGATGATGTGTGGGAAACCACTTTGAAACTAATAATGGGCCAGCAAATTTAATATCTAAATTTATCAGATAAAAACAACTGAGATATAAATTATAAATCATTTGATTCTCCTCATCACAGTAAGCTGTATCTATAAATAACATTTGGTCTGTTTTTTAAAGTTATTAAAAAAAATTCTCCCTAAATCATACTTTTCACCAATTTTTAATTTAAGATCAACTTGCTCCTAACTTGACCTGATTTAGAAGTTTACTTGCTCAGAATATTCCCAAACTTCCCTTATCATGTGAATCGTCTGGAGCTTCTATTAAGACCAGTTTCCTGGGCCTCAGCCCAGACCTGCCGAGTCAGAACCAATAGAGGGACCCAGGAATCTGTATTTTTAATCAAGTGCCCCACGTGATGCTTATCATGAGGCAAGTTGAGGAAACACCAGAGTGAATTAAAAAGGTGATATCAGAAGAAAATTTAATCTGGTTCGAACTTATTCAGTTTGAGGTTGAGCAAAAGAAAACATCAGACATGGGCCACATGTAATAATCACTGTTATCACTGTGTTCTCACATTAGCATTACCGGTTTGTTAAGCTAACAGCAAAAATACCAATGAAATTTAAAGAATTACCTGCAATATTCCAGAATGAGGCTTGTATCCATAGCTATATTCTCCACAAGAGCTTTAATGAGGTCTTTCTTGGTGAGAAAATGTTGCCTAAAAACTGGCTGGAAAGAAATCTAGAAATAAAAAGAGCAAAACAAAAACCCTGCTAAACTGAAATGTATCAGACAAAGGGCACTGTTGTGACCTGCCCTTTTACTATCGATTTTTTTAGAGAAACATTTTTCTATAGCTTCTTCAACTTTTATTTTTATCATACTACCCAACTCGACCATCACTCTGAAATTTCAGGTATATTTGGCTAGAGGTCCAAAATCTCTCTTAGTCACACTAACCCCTGGCTCTTCAGTAAAGTTTGGTAGTTAGCAACAAACAGTCCCATTACTGCATAGGAATGAGGTGTCAAAACATATACCATTTCTACAATGGTTACATTCCTGATATGTCAACTATCTGCAAATAAAATAAAATGTTACATTCATAGTAAAGAAAACAGGATTTTGTTGGTTTGTTTTTGCAAAGTGAAAAATAAGGGCCACTTACTTCTCCCTGGTAGGAGTTGCTGAAGCTTAGTACAATGTATATACATTTTAATATTCTCTTTAAACAAACAGCACATAAAAAAGTATGAGGCTAAAGGGTAGGCCTGGAATATCTTAAATGTTAATTAATACTAGATACATTCCTATAATGAGAAGCTAAGCAGATGAAATGTCAAGCCTCTTCTAATTTCTTTAAAAATATAGCAAAAAGAAAATGAGGCAAAAGGTCCTTATTTCTTTGAAAGCACCAATGTGTGTAATAACTAACTAAAACTTACAAGTCAGTTTATATATAACCTCTCCAAAAGTAAAGGATAATGAGTTCTTTGTTTTAAATTTTCCAACTGGAAATAGATGAAACTTCATGGCACTTGAAGAATACTCACACCAAGTTTACTAAGACGAATGCCCCACCGGGAATCAGTACTGAGTTCACAGAACTTAAGCTCCATTTCTATTTCTTGATAGAGACTGGCCAGCTGAGAGCCCACCAGAGATATTGCCTAAAAAATTAAAATAGAATTAAAATTGAATTGCAAATAGAAAATGTTCTAATACCTTTTATGCGAAACCCAACAATAAAAACCATAATCTTCCTTTATGATAACAGCTGGAATGTTACATGTTGCTTCATATACCGTCATTACTTGTATTAATGTAATACTTAGGTAATTCGGCTTTTAGTGTGATGCCATAAATTTAGTCTGGATTTCTTCCATAAGAAAAGGTCAAATTTGAGCTATCCTGCACATAAAATGCCCACAAAGGGCAAATTTTGAAACAAACAATATCAAAGACAAGTTTTGCATCTGTTAAACTTGTCCTACAAAGAAGAACTGGCTCATGGGTCTAAGATTTCCGGTACACTAGAGTAAGCATAAGCAGTGAGGTTCTCTGGCTGAATACAGATTTAAGAAATAAAAAATGTAATCCTCTGGGTTGAGCAACGCTTAGGACCTGCATATACATTCCCAGGTGTGTTGTCAGTTAAGGAAAAGCTGGTAGAAACCATATGTGTTAGCCTGACGTTTCTTTTGCTAAATCTTTAAGATCTGGTGGCAAAGCCAATTTTACTTCTTCCCCTAAATCTTCAATATTTCAAGAACTGAAGGTGTGCTTCCTTAGGTCATACCAATATTTTGTCGTAATTCTGCCATGCTTTATCTATGAGCTTCCATATATTTTCAAAGACTTCTTTTTGTGGTAAGAGAGTGCAGTACCCCAATGCCAAGTTGAGGTCCACCAGGCGACAATTAAATACCTGTGGGAAGAAAGCATCCAGAGAAGCAAATTCCTCACAGTCAAAACAGAATTCAGTCTCTAAAGGCTGATTTGTCATTAAATTTAGTTTTAGGCCCTACGAAAGAACAAGCATTTCATGAAAAGTTATTTATAGTAAAATAGTTCCAACTTGTTTGCTTAGTTTTAATGTCTTTTATCACTATTATAAATTTAAGGAAAGAAACTCTAACAAGTTCTGTATGACACAGAACCCTTACCTTCTTTGTATTACTTCTTTTCAAGTCCCCAACATCCCCTCCCCCTCCTCACTCTTACCCTCAATGAAAAATCAGAAGCAGGAGAGAGGGGAGGGGGAGGGAGGGAGGGAGAGAGAGAGAGAGAGAGAGAGAGAGAGAGAGAGAGAGAGAAGAGCTTACCACAAACTAATACTCACTTTGTACAAAAGGGTTGTGGCGTTTCCCCTGATAAACATAATGGCTTTCTCTTTCAATTCCATAACAACATGCTTGGATTTAACTAATGTGGCCTCTCCACACAACTTTTAGAAAAGAAGAAAAGAATTCTCAGGTCCACGTCTATGCATAGTTTTGAAAACTTTTCTTAAATATTAAGGAACATTGAAAATTCAGCATTATATGCAAAAAGTATTGTCATTTAATCTATAATGACAGAAAGCTGGGGCTTGCAGGGGAATTGACTGAGAAAGGGCAAAAAGGAACCTTATAAAATACCCTGTACCTTGATTATGGTGTTGGTGACAAGGTGAATACATTGGTTGATATACTTAAAATACGTGCATTTTAATTTTGAAAGCTATACTTCAATAAAGCTGATTTTTAAAAATATTGGCATTTAGTAAATATGAAGAGAGTAGTAGAAATGAATACAAGACCAGCTTCATCAGCAAGTTATCAACAGATAGTTTGTCTTCTAGAATCTTTTTAATGACGCCGTCGGGTAATAATTATAATTTGGGCCACAGTAAAACAAATAGCAGATCGATAGCAGATTGAACCAATGTGGTCACTGGGCTTGGAGTAAGAGGACTTAACACTGCAACCAAAAGCCTCAGATTATTTACTTTAACTCCCTGAATCTGAGTTTCTTCGTTTGCAAAGTGGAGTCTCTCAGGTTTGTCGTAAAGATTAGGTATGAAAACGTGTGCAAGGGCTTCCCTGGTGGCGCAGTGGTTAAGAATCCGCCTGCCAATGCAGGGGACACGGGTTCGAGCCCTGGTCCGGAAAGATCCCACATGCCACGGAGCAACTAAGCCCGTGCGCCACAACTACTGAGCCTGCGCTCTAGAGCTCGCATGCCACAACTACTGAGCCCGCGTGCCACAACTACTGAAGACCACACACCCAGAGCCTATGTTCCACAACAAGAGAAGCCACCACAATGAGAAGCCCACGCACCGCAACAAAGAGTAGCCCCCCCTCACCGCAACTAGAGAAAGCCCACACATAGCAACGAAGACCCAGCGCAGCCAAAATTAAGAAATACAGTAAAATAAAATAAAATAAAAAAATAATTAAAAAAAAAAATGTGTGCAAGCACCTTGAACTATACCTGACTTTGTAGATGTTCAACAGACGTTTCCTAAATCTGAGAAATTATCAATTTCCTTACTACAAAGCCAAATAGGAAAATGTGGGTTCCAAATTCCTTTGTTTGGCAGTGCTTTTTTTTTTTTTGTGGTACGCGGGCCTCTCACTGTTATGGCCTCTTCCGTTGTGGAGCACAGGCTCCGGACGCGCAAGCTCAGGGGCCATGGCTCACAGGCCCAACCGCTCCGCGGCATGTGGGATCTTCCCAGACCGGGGCATGAACCCATGTCCCCTGCATCGGCAGGCGGACTCTCAACCACTGTGCCACCAGGGAAGCCCTGGCAGTGCTTTTGTACCTGTATTTGCGCAAAGTGAAAGTAGTTGTTCTCGAAACTGTACCTTGTCACTCAAACTGGCATTCATGAAGTTTGACACAGAGTGCTGAAGACAGGTACCAAATGAACCAACTACAAATTTTAGGGCCAGCTCCCATTGGCTAGATTCCTGAAGGTTCTGAAGCAAGGCAGAGATGGAATTGATAATAGGTAACATAAGGCTGTCTCCTGTGAAATGATAAAAGTATTTTACTCGAGTACAAGTATTTTAATATTTAGAGTTTTTTTAAACAAAGAAATACCATATTTGGAAATTGTTTTCAGGGATGGTCTACTTCTTCAATGCAGGTAATGGTCATAGAATTTATCCTCAAAGTTAGTAAATAAAAGAGTTAACATGAGGCTTGATCTAAACCAGAAAATAGCTAGGTACATGGATACTGAGGTACTTTGATTGTAACTTGCCTATTTTGAGATGCTTAAATCATTAGCTGAAGAAAACCATTTCTCTACTTGGAAGACCAAATTTATGAACAGATTCATAAAAGTTAACACTATAAGCCAAATGACCCATTTTCCTGACAGTTTGGAAGAGTAACAATGTAACAGTAATAATTAAGAAACTATATTAAGGACATTACATCAGATTCATATTCAGGATTTCAAGAAATTTCTATGTTGGCCTATTTACAAAATTGTAATTCAATGGTTATACGTTTCTGATGTCAAATACCTTCACCGATGGAGCAGTATGGTAAACTTGTAGAATCGAAGGGATATCTCTTGCTTTCTACAAAAGAGAATAAATTCAATAACAATAAGTAAAATAACTCTCTTTTAGAGCACATAGTCCCAGAGATACTTTAATATTGTGCTCGTATCAAATAATGTTCTAAAGCAACCTGTTACTTAAAAAAAAACAAAACCTTTTCAGGTCTGGATGTACAGATAAGTGTACATCCAGACCAAGATGCAGAACACTACTAGCATCCAGAAACCGTCCTCTTGCCCACTTCCAGTCTACCCTCCAAGGGTAAACACTACCTCGACTTCCAATAGCATGGCCTCCTTATAGCCCGTCCTTGTACTTTACATAAATGAAATCATACAATACATATTCTTTTGTTCCTCACTTCATTTGTTCAGCATTATGCCTACAAGATTCATCCACGTTACTATGTGTAAGTTTCAGTTCCAAACCTCTACCATTTAAACTTGCATGAAGCAGAAG
Source organism: Phocoena phocoena (assembly GCF_963924675.1). Classification (NCBI taxonomy): domain Eukaryota; kingdom Metazoa; phylum Chordata; class Mammalia; order Artiodactyla; family Phocoenidae; genus Phocoena; species Phocoena phocoena. Next base: position 83,388,217 of record NC_089231.1, on the reverse strand, counting down.
TACACAGAAAAAAGATGACACAAATGAGATTTACCAGCCAGAGGCACAAGTGATGAAATCAATTCATAGATGACAGGGAGCACCATCTGTGACTCGAGAACTATCCCATCTTCACTGAAGAAGTCACAGTAAGACCACTCCTCATATGGATCTTTATGAGTTCCAAAGGAAGTCTAAATATCAAGTCATACAGAAAAGACACAGATAAGGACACTCCAGGACACAGATTCCTTCTTCACCAAGCAGAATCCAGAATCAGATCTATCAGAGCCAAACACAATGTTGATGGTCAAATACAACCATGTAGTCTGTTTCTTCTGGTCTATGGCTTAAAATAATGCCGCTTTAAGTTAAATTGTTACTCAGGGAATTCCCCGGTGGTCCACTGGTTAGGATTTGGCACTTTCACTGCGGGGCCAGGTTTTGATCCCTGGTAGGGGAAGATCCTGCAAGCCACATGGCCAAAAAAAAAAAAAAAAACACCAAACTGTTACTCTGGACAATGTCCAGAGATGCCTTGTTTGAAGCCCAATGTTTCAAAAGATAGTGCAATTAAAGCCAATAAATATTACTAGAAAAGAGAAGTGGTCTCATGCCCTTAAGTAGTTCTCTGGTCTAGAGTAAGAAAATATGAGAGGTAGATTCAGTATTTTTATAAACTGCAAGTGATTTAAAAGTGGTGTGTAATGGATTGGATAGGGGTTTTGTTTAAGGAAAAGAAATTCAAAGCAATTTACTTTCATGAGAATTCCGCAGTCATCCATTTGGCACTGTCTGGAAAGCTCTACTGCCATTAAAGTATATTTACAGAGTTCTAAGGCATCTAGCAAAAAATCTGAAAGAAAATGGAGAAAAAAATCATTAAACTAGTATTTCATGTGTTTAGAACAACATAAACAACCTTTGAATAATTACCATTCAAAATTCTAAGGTAGGCCACAAAGCAGAGAGAAAGGTTTCCACATAGCTTTGACTACCCTAAATAATATAGGTCAACATTTTTCTTAAGCTTGACTAGAAAGTAAGATCAGATATGGGGAGGCAAGGAATTTCACAATCTTCTGAAAGTGAATATTGTCAACAGTCAGAAATGACATTGTTAATTCTGGAAATACTTTAAAATAGTAACCCTCATAGAGATTCAGTTATAAGTGTCCCCTTTGTGAAAGAGGGATAATGATTGTTTCTCTCTCTACCTCAGTGTCCAACTGTAAGGAGACAGCATTAGACAAGTACGAAATGAAGCAGAGAATATAAACCCACATAGATTATAAATCTTGTCACCTGGACTGCAGATGGTGGCAGCCTGGCATGCTAGATCATGTATCTCAGAAGGAAGATTTAGTCCCTCAGGGATTGCCATTGGAAAGCCATTAGCCAACATCTGACAAAGCTTCTGACACGTCAGGAACAGCAATTTCCCAGTGTTGGTGTTGCAGTGATACTTAAACAAGTCTCTTTGGAAGAAAGAAGTGTCAGAAGTTAGAGCACTCGTATGGAAAGCAGATGTATTTGCCTTTCTTGGATTAATATATAACCACTGGGGCTTCCCTGGTGGCGCAGTGGTTGAGAGTCTGCCTGTCGATGCAGGGGACACGGATCTGTGCCCCGGTCCGGGAAGATCCCACATGCCGCGGAGCAGCTGGGCCCGTGAGCCATGGCCGCTGAGCCTGTGCATCCGGAGCCTGTGCTCCGCAACGGGAGAGGCCACAATAGTGAGACGCCTACGTACCACAAAAAAAAAAAAATATATATATATATATATATATAAAACCACTAACAACATTTACAATGTCTTTAAATGTTTTCAGTGTGCTTCATTTTTCAACTTGCTTGGGATACCACTAACTGTTGCACTGCAAGGTGACCTAAACTCAATGGTTTGGTTACCTAACTACACACGGTTAGTCACACTTCTTCTATGCCACCACTTTCTTTCTTTTAAATAAATTTATTTATTTTATTTATTTAGTTTTGGCTGTGTTGGGTCTTCGTTGCTGCGCGTGGGCTTTCTTTAGTTGCAGTGAGCGGGGGCTACTCTTTGTTGCGGTGCACGGGCTTCTCATCGCAGTGGCTTCTCTTGTCAAGCACGGGCTCTAGGTGCGCAGGCTTCAGTAGTTGTGGCACGTGGGCTTTAGAGCACAGGCTCAGTAGTTGTGGCGCACGGGCTTAGTCTCTCCATGGCATGTGGGATCCTCCCGGACCAGGGCTCGAACCTGTGTCCCCTGCGTTGGCAGGCAGATTCTTAACCACAAGTCCCTACGCCACCACTTTCTGACCCAGGCATCCAAAACAGGCTCTCAGGGTGAGAAACCAAGAATCACGTCTGTGGAAGTGAAAGGGTCACCATCCCTACCCTCGTCACCAAAGAAGTAAATGAAGGGCTTCCCTGGTGGCACAGTGGTTGAGAGTCCGCCTGCCGATGCAGGGGACACAGGTTTGTGTCCCGGTCCGGGAAGATCCCACATGCAGTGGAGCGGCTGGGCCTGTGAGCCATGGCCGCTGAGCCTGCGTGTCCGGAGCCTGTGCTCCGCAATGGGAAAGGCCACAACAGGGAGAGGTCCGCATACCGCAAAAAAAAAAAAAAAAAAAAAAATTACAAAAAAAAGAAGTAAATGAAACCAGTGCTCCTTTCTGATGAGCTGCGTGATTTGGGGACCCGGAACTCACCTGCATTTTCTCAGCGCCCCTTCCACATTCCCGTCGTTCAAGGCCCTCAAGATCATCTTGGCCTCCAGCTCTTGCCGGGACACCTGCAGGGCCAGCACCTGTCGGTGCAGCTTGGACTCGGCGCTCAGTCTCTCCTCCTCAGCAGCCGCAGGCTCTGCTGGCCTCCAGGGTTTGTGTTTAGCCTGTGCAACTTGCTGAGCTTTAATGTGCTGTTCCCGGAGCTCTGCTACCAGGGAACTATTGCTGTAATCTTCAAATGAAAGAAAGACCTCAGAGTTCTCCTGTAGCAAGGCAAGCAAGACAAAGCTCCACGTCTGTCCAGTTCATCTGCGGTTGAAAACCATTGGTGTGTCTCGAACCTCTATTTTACCTCTCTCTCTCTCCCTTGTAAATTAAGAATTTAAGACTCTATATTTCAAAAGTAACTTATTATATAAAGGTTGGAAAAGGGGAAAATATCACTTAACCCAGGGCTTTCTCAACTTTGGCACTGCTGACGTCTTTGGGTTTGGTAATTCTGTTGTGGTAATTCTGCCCTAATCCTAATCCTAACCCTAACCCTAACCCTAACCCTAACCCTAACCCTGAACAGAAGGAGGGAGGGATTAAGTATTAGGTTTGTGCGATTCTACCCTGGTAGCTTGAAGAAGCCAGTTTTGCTCTTTTCTGTAATAACTTCTGGTTAGCTGCTAACACCAGACCTAGAATTAATTTTTCCAACCCAATAAAAGGATCCTGCTGAAGCCCAGGGAAGGACACCAAGAGGTGGTGGGAGTGAGTGAGACCTTCTTCTTTGATGCCACACTTCAGACCAGAGTTTCCCAATCTGCCAGATGATTCTGTGCCGCAGGGGCTGCCTTTGCACAGGAGGATGTTTAGCAGCATCCCTGGCCTCTCCCACTAGACCTGGCACAAGGATTGTTCCATAAATGGTAGCACCATAACTAAACATGACTTTGCTAAGATCTAAACCATTGCTTTAAAGTACCTGTAATTTTCAAATTTAAGAAGACCACGGAGAAGTTAACTTATGCTGACGCCTGGGTGCTTCACACGAAGACATCTATTGTTTAACACAGAAGATCACAAACTTTTGGGTTGTAGCACCTCTTTACACTCTTAAAAATTATAGAGGACCCCAAAAAACTTTTTAAGGAGATATCTATCAATATTTACCATATCAGAAATTAAACAGAAAAGTTTAAAATACAAGAGCATATAAAAGTGCACATACCATCCGCCTTTAGAGCGATGATATTACCACATCATGAAGCCTCTGAAAACCCAGTATACTCTCATGCGAGAATATGGATGGAAAGAACAATTTCTTATTTTTGCTATAAATAGAGTTTTAATCTCATGGACTCCCTGAAAGGGTCTCAAGAGACCCTTGGGAGTCCATGGGCCATACTTTGAGAAACATCAGTACAATAAACTGTGATAAATTATTTCTTCTTTACACACTTTGAGATAATACAGTTGCGAGTTAAATCTGCCGGTGTGTTAATTTCAAGTTTTCACAAAGAGATCCTCACATCTACCCAATATCCTATTTGATGAAACTTATCAGTTAGCCCTGACAGCCCTTCTATTTATAAAATCTTTTCATGTTAGGAAGGCCCTAGAGCCAAAATAAAATAATTAATTTCAAATTTCAAATCTGAAGACAGTTAATCAGTTCAAAGTTAACAGAAATTAATTTTCAAGAAAAAGTGAACTGCCTAGAATGAAACTATATAGAAAAAAAAAATTAAGACATTATGAAGTAGACAGTAATCTTTTGGGCCAGTTTCTATAGACAATTTGCTGTCTTTTGCAATATTTTGAGACACTGTGGTGCCTCGGTTTCCTCATCTGTAAAGGAGAATTATAACAGTACCCTCCCTGGGGATCTACGGTGACAAATAACACATGCAAAGCCCCATGTCTAGTACATGGTAAGTACTGAGTAAATGACAGCTACTGTTAGCCATCATTCCGGGCCACCAGAGTTAAATAAATAATCTATAAAGATACCGTAAACCAAAATGGTTTTTTAAAAAGGCATAAACTAGAACACAATTAAAAAACAGAGAACAGTTCCTTAAAAAGTTAAACATAGAATTACCATATGACTCAGCAATTCTTCTCCTGGGTATATACCCAAAGGAATTGAAAGCAGGAAGTTAACAGATATTTGTACATCCATGTTCAATGCAGCATTATTCACAGTAGCCCCAAAGTGGAAACAACCCAAGTGTCCATCAAGAGATAAATAAACAAAAATGTGGTAGAGCCAAACAGTGGAATATTATTCAGCCAGAGACAGGAAGGAAGTTCTATACATCCTACAACATGGATGAACATTATACTAAGTAAAAAAAGCTAGACACAAAAGGACAAATGTTTTATGATTCCACTTTATATGAAATTTATGAAATAGGAAAATTCATAGAGATAAAAAGTAGATTAGAGGTTACGAGTGGCTGCGGGGAGAGAAGAATGGGGAGTTATTGCTGAACAGGTGCAAAGTTTCTGCCTGAAGGGATGAAAAGTAGATACTAGTGATGGTGATGGTTGTACTGCACTGTGAATGGAGTCAATACCACTGAATTATAAATACAAAAATGGTTAAAATGGCAAATTTTACATTGTATGTACTTTACCACGACTTAAACAATCAATAATGCAATACACCCAAAACCATTGAATTATACACTTCAAATAGATGAAATGTATGGTATGTGAATTATATTACATTAAAGCTGCTTTAAAAAAGAGAGACAGAAAGAGGAAAAACCAGTATATCTGAAGCCTCTGAAGGCTAGTGCAGAAGGTTTTAAGAAGGAGGAACTGATCTATGTCAAATGCACTGATGAGTCAAGTAATAATGTTCAACACGGCTTAACATCTTTACCTGTAAGCTAGCAACAGTTTTAAATTGTTTCAAGGTTTCTTCCCATTCATCCTTCTTCTGCAGATTGTCTGTAATTAAATTTTTAAAAGTTATAGCATACATCCAAATTCTGATATTATCAGAATTTTTAAAAGCTAAAATTTTAATTCGCTTTGTTTTTCTCAAGTCTTCAGTAGTTCTTTTCAGATTCTGATAGAAGACAATTTAAGTACAAAAAGAAATCTAATTATTCTTTCTGAAGGTTGAAAAGAGAAGTTTGTTGGTTACAAAATGGCAATTTTTTTGAAATAAATTCCAGATTTTTTTCCCCCCAAGAGAATTACTTTGTTAATTGTTTTAAATTCAAGGTTAAATGGGTTTTTTCCCAATCATAACCAAGTGATAAGTGAGCAATGTGAGTAAAAAGTGCAAGGCACCAAAGAAATCTAGTCCAGCATTAAACAGTCACTGAAGCATATGCACAAATGATGAGTTGATCTTATATGCTTCTGCTCTTACACTACTAATCAAAAGAATAAGGCAAGAAAGCCTTTTCATGAAGTAAAGTGTGTGAGATCAAAAAAGACAATCAGAGGCAGGAAAACTGTGGGTCAGGATGGGAGATGTCACTGATGCCCTCTTCTGTAAAGGATCAGCTTTAGAACTAAACCAAGAGGAGCGAACAGAGATGGAAACTACCTTTCTGAATGTCACACAGTAATTTAAGAATGTCTACTGATGTCTTCGCTACAGACAGTCTCCAGGCCTTGTCCTAAAAAGAAAAATGCAAAATGAAGTCCCTTTCTTGTATTTGCCATTGTATATGTAGTGCATATATAGACAAATAAATAAAAAGCACAGAATCAGAATAAACAATAGATATGGCTTAAGAGTTGAGAGGTCTGTGTTACAGGGAGTTGGGCAGCCAAAGAATAGATCATAATTGAATAATATATAAGCTAAACATGAAAAATACCCATATGGACTCTTGGATATATGATTTAGAAATACTACAGAATATGCAAATCTCCCAAATCACCTTTCAGATACACTATAATTAACAGGCATGTGGGTTTTGTTTTTTTTTTTAACAGCTTTTACTTATTATTTGAGAAAAAATCTGGAAAGGATCTCTGGAAAAGTTAAAGAGAACTGAACTTGTTTAGTATAGAAATCAGAAGTCTAAGAAAGAATCATCCTTAAGACTAAAAAAAAAAAACAAAACCTTTTTTTTTTTTTTTTTTAAAGATAAGAAAAACCAAAGAGAGAAAAGCTTTAATTGAAAGACACGGTATGTGCAAAATGCTTAGCAAGGGCCAGGTCCGTACAAGGTACTCAAACATTTTGACTACGGGCTGCAGTTGAAGCTGGTGGTTGAGAACACAGACAGTATGAAATGAGACTCTGCCACTTTCCAAATACCCTTGGGAAAGCCACTAATTTTAAAATTTTAGTTTCTAAACTCAATCAAAATGAGCTAACAATAGGGTCTCCTTCACAACTTTGTTCACAGTTTTATTGTGAGGAAGAAATGGACAATCTATGTGAAGTATTTAACCTAATGCCTAGTGGACAATAAGAGGATAATAAATTTTAGGTGTTTCAAAAAAAAAAAAAAATCATTTCCCTAAAGGTAAAAAATGATTGAAATGCACCACTGAGAGAGGCTGGGAGGTAAGTATCTTCAAAGGTTTAAAAAACTCAACTACCCTGGATAAACTAGGTTTTCGGTCCCTTATCTCTCTACCGTGAATTGGCTCTCTGGAAACCGTTTCTAAGTTTCAACGTTCTGTTCTCAGATTAGATTTACTTTGGTTCTGTGGCTGACATTACTCAAGAGTAATGACTATGTCTCATACAATGCAAAACACTGTTTATACTTCAAGGCATTACGGAAAATTCTTTATGTATAACAGATACGTCAGTTAATCCTTTTGATCTGCAGATCCTAGATTATTCAGTGTGGGCTCAAAGCCACTGCTCCAAAGCAGCTGTATTTGTTTGTTTTTCTATATGGTAAATTTCCTATATAGTAAATGGGAATTTTAATATTAGGCCATTCTATGGGCTTCCCTGGTGGCGCAGTGGTTGAGAGTCCGCCTGCAGATGCAGGGGACACGGGTTCGTGCCCCGGTTTGGGAAGATCCCACATGCCGCGGAGCGGCTAGGCCGGTGAGCCATGGCCGCTGAGCCTGCCTGTCCGGAGCCTGTGCTCCGCAACGGGAGAGGCCACAACGGTGAGAGGCCCATGTACCGAAAAAATAAATAAATAAAAATTAGGCCATTCTAGCAGTGAGAAGAGCAAATACTCATATTTGTAAGTCTGTCTTTTCTATCCTGTTGATAAATATCCATAAAAATTGGATTTATCTGCATTTTATTTAGTGAAAATCTCACCTCATTAGAATTATCTGGTTCTTCCTGTAATGCCAGTCGTGCCCATATGATTACTCTTCCTGCAGTTTTCTGAGCTTCAGCAGGAGGCAAAGACCTCAACAGAAGGATACAGTCTTCACCCTGTAAACAGAGTTTGAAAGGAAGAAAAAACAGCTGCTGCCTGCAAAGGATGATTTGGATTTACCTCTTACTTTTCTATTTAAAGATGAAAAGACATCATTTTGAAAAAGACATTATGGTTCCATGGTTTAAAAATCTGAAAATTCTGTTTTGGATGACAGCAAACAGAAAAAGTAAATTAAAATACTACCTTTTGTATTTTGTAATTCTTAGGTATGCCTGTAGTTTTAGAATTATATAAAAATAAAGACACTTAAAAACACAAAAAGAAAACCCACCTCCTATTCTGGAAACAAAGGGTCCTACACATATGTAAAACATGAGTCTGAGTTTTGTTAACTACCAAAGACTATGAAAGCTCATTAGGTATTCACAAAATACTTAAAACAAAACTATACATATAGGCCAATCTAACGTCTAATGTTGGTATAACTTTATTTTGTGCTTGTCTGTTTGGATAATTTGATAGTTAAATCTTTAAAAACTCAAAACAAACCAACCATATAAAAGTACGATATAAAACTTTCACACCTTTTCTCTATCAATCAGGTCAATAATCCTTAGACTGTAGATTTCGTCTTTAGGCAACATATATGCTTCGGCCACCTTTAAAGAATCTTCTAAAGAAGATGGGACATCTTGTTTGAGAATGTATCTTACCACCCTCTGAAATAGAGACAATACACATTTCTTTGTTATGAAATCTCAGAGAGCCCAGAAATCATTTGTTCATATAATTAAAACAATGCAGCAAACTCTAAACTGTATGAAAAATTAAAACATGATTTGTATTCTGAATTTAATGACAGTCCTTTCACCCTTCTTTTTTTCCCCTTAGCTTTACTGAGGTTTAATTGACAAATAAAAATTACATATATTTAAGGCGTACAACATGATGGTATAATATATTCCTTCAGCTTCTTAATTTACTGTCTGTTGTCTTTACTACTCTAACAACCAATCAAACACTCTCTTAACATTCTATCTAACAAAAGGGAAGCGGTGAAGAACCTGGCTCTATTAATCTTAAAGAATATAAAATCTGGTTAAATTTCCCATGTTGCTCTGGAAGTGGAGCAAAGGCGTTAAAAGATTCAATTATTGTACTTACCATTATTTCCTTGCTTAAGAGATTCACCTCCCTTATTCCATAGCCTCGTAAAAGTTTCTTCATCTCCATTAGTTTGTAACTTTCCTGTAATAACTTGACTCTAAAAGTAAATTTATTGATATTAACATCAACTGTCTTTTTTTATGAAATACTAAGGGACACAGTAAAGGATAGAAAAACATATATGAATTTCAACTCAAAACATGAAGTCTATCCAACAGCAAAAAAGCTGTTTGGTACACTGTAATCTTACTTGGGATGGTCCATCTCCAAGTGCTGTTTCACCAGCTGCTCCACAGCTGCACTCCAGGGGACCACTGCTGCATACATTATCTTGAGCACAGCATCAAATATGAGCTATAAAGACACACACACTGACAGTGAATAGCCCTCGGATTTACTTTTCATGCAAATTAATGACACAGCCTGATCTACAGCAGGGATCTTGCATCTATTGGATAGAAGCTTGAGAATATTTCATCTTCTGACTGCAAAAGCATATGTCTTCCAATATTCACACATAAAGGGCAATTTTATTATTTAGAAAAATTCAGAAGAGTCTTTTCTCTGCTGAAAGTTAAATCATATAGCTCTATTAACTTTCTATAGACTCTGTGTTTAAAAATATTCTCCATGGTTTTATTCACATTTTACAATGGTGACTAATAACAGTGTGAAGTCAAAATAAAGGCATATGATAAACATATTTTAAAATGTCTCTATGTTTGTAAGACCATAGAAATGCCTGAAAATATATGCATCCAACTGTCCATGTGGGTTTTTCTGGGGGTGGGAATGAGAAGACTTTTTATTTTCGTAAGAAAAAAGGATTGAGTGGTTTTTATTTTCTTTTTATTGTTTTTCCTATTACACAAATTCTCCCTAACAAATATATATTGCTTTTGTGACCAGAAGAAAAGTTTTAAGAAAGGATGCAGTGCTCAAAAGGAAAATCTATATGATCACTATTTACTTACATCTGTGTCAGATAAACATCCTATTACTGCTATAGCTTTTGCTTCCCATGCTGTATCAAAGAGTGAGGTGAACTTTGAGCTACATCTCTTCAATAAATCCTAAAATGGGATAAACATTTTTTTTAATTTAAAACTCTCACTAAAACACCACCCCACACATATATAAACATAGATAAATAGCTTTTATGGATGCGTAAAAAAACCAAAAACTTCTACTTAGCCATGAATGCTGAACAATGGTCAACAAGTGCAAAATTGCCAAAACCTTGGCCTTCAGTTTTATTTACATGGTACAGAAAACTTTGTTCATGCTCCTATTATTTCACAACAACCATTTGGAGAAAGTCCTAACATTATCTCACTGTGCTCAAGGCGACCAGTCAGTTAGCAGCAGAGTTAACCCACATTCTTAACCAATACAATATGCTGCGTCAATCCTGATGGTAAAGCATGACATTCCGTAAAGAGTTAAACATTTAATACAATGATGCACTGCACAGATCCAGAAAAAAAGACTAGAGCTAAAGAAGTTACCTCTATGTACAGAAGGAGAAGTTCCTCCTCCTGTAAGTCATGTTCCCTCACGTAAACTCTTATAAACTTCTCGAAGATGGAAGGGATAAGCTCGGGGGCCAGCACTTTATCAAACATTCGGAATACAATGGTGGTTGTATCCTCCTGGATGTTGAAATAAAGACGGCATAAATGCAAACTCTAGCTGTGCTGGCTATGATAAAATAGTAATAATTCTGATAAATCTAGACTTCTACCTTCTCAAAATCAGAGAGGGCCAATTTGCAGTTGTATTTCCTATGCAGTGTGATTAACTCTCGTAGGTTATTTACCAAAGTCCTTAACTGACAAACTTCCTCCATGTTTTGATGATCCTTATAAAACAAAAGTGTTGAAGTTGTTAAGGATATGAAATAAAAGTGTGAGAGGGAAATACAAATAAGAGGAAACTGCAACTTATGCCTTTAAGTTTTGTAGACGTTTAAGCAAAATTAACTAGTACAAATTAACAGATCAGAATCCAATAGAAATCTAAAAGAAATTTTCTTTCTTAAAAAAATAGAAAAAACTATTAATATTAGTGTAATATTTTTTCAGAACCCCAATATACTTAGGTACACAAACATCATTTAGATAATCCTCAGTGTTCCATCCATATAGATCATGACCAGATACAAAGTGATGACATTTCCTAAAGTTATATACAAGGAACAGAATTTTCAATTGATAAAAGACAACTAGGGAAAAGACAAAGTAGTGTTTTATAGCAAGAGGAAAAGCTCTTCTGTGGAAAAACATATAAAATGATCAATATACATTGTACATTATAACATGTATTGATTATATAACATCAATATACTGCTTGAAACTTACAGAAAAAATTCCCATCTTATTCTTAACAGCACATAATCAGTAAGTATAATTAATAACAAGAATCTGCTATATCAGAAAGTAGGGGGAAATTTATTATTTATTTTTGGGCTCCAGAAACTTAAGGAATAAATGTAATTTCATAATGTATGTATGATGTTACAAAAGGTCATACCTTCCAGTCCTTAAGTACTTTAAACTTCAGAGTTGAGGTTATACTGAGATGTCTCAACATGTTAGTTTATAAACTAAATTATGGTACCCCAACAAACTTTTTCAAAACATAAGAATGCATTTTTTTTCAATATAATGAATGCTTTCTGGTTTTTAGCAATATGAAGGGAAAAATAAATGAACTTAAGAAATTTAGAAGCCAAATAATAAATTCAGTTCATTAATCTCAAATTAACATCATATGTAACATCAATATTCCTGATCTTAGTTCTCTTTCTAGCATTGCTATTTTATTCAGTCAGTCAGAAAGTCCCAGATTTTTTTCAATTTGATCTTTTAAAAAATTCTTTGAGGGGCTTCCCTGGTGGCGCAGTGGTTGAGAGTCCGCCTGCCGATGCAGGGGACACAGGTTCATGCCCCGGTCCAGGAAGATCCCACATGCCGCGGAGCGGCTGCGCCCGTGAGCCATGGCTGCTGAGCCTGCACGTCCGGAGCCTGTGCTCCGCGACGGGAGGGGCCACAACAGTGAGAGGCCCGCGTACGGCAAAAAAAAAAAAAAAAAAAAAAAAAAAAAAAATTCTTTGGTACTTAAGCCATTATGACTATTGGAATGCCAAAGAAATGCAATCAAAACTAGAAGTAGTTTACTACTTTAAATAAAAGAAGTAAACCTGATTGATACAGCCTTTGAAAACTAATCTTAATATGTTATTAAGCTTTGCCCTTTTAAAGGACTGTGAAATGTTACTAATGCATAAAATCCCAATTAGACTACTTAGGAGTATGTTTATATATTGTTTCCCTTTTGGTTGGCTCAATAGAGAAAAACTGTGCATTAAGACAGGTTCAAGTTGTAACAGAAACATAAGGAAGAAAAAAACCTACTTTTCCTTTTTGTGGATTTTAAAAGTACACAACAGAAGAACATACAAAAAGAATATTTAAGAAGTGAATATGTGTCTAAATACACATAGACAAACCCTTCAATATAAATTAAATGTTTTATTACTAAAAATTTGTTTTTCATATCATACCAAGGAACTCCAGTGCCAAGAGGATGCCAATCCTAACTCATCTGGTTTTTCTGCTGTAAAAAATACCTCTGCCAGTTGAAGCCCATTTTCTGGCCAGTTTGCCTTTAAAAAAATATTAGAGACCATTAAAAATAATGTTTTATGCCATGGGGAGTACTGGAAATGCCTTTTCAGTGCTAATTATACTGGTATTACCTTATCAGTTAGTTCAAGGTTCCTGGCTGCTTGTTCCAACCATTTTGCAAGAACTTTCTGAAATAGATATATCATAAAAAGTATTGATATGAATAAATAATCACTGAAATAATTTAAAACCTCCATCGTAGTCTTTCAAGAGACACTAAAATGAACTGGTGTTAGCACGACTTAATCTTCAACGATATAATGTAAAAAATAGAATCATCAAGAGTGAAAACACTGAAGGCAACTTACCTGTCCTTCAGGTACAGTCCTTCTCACAAATGGGATCACATCATTTTTAAGCCATGGACAAAGCTTTTGCAAAGAGACTGGTGTAGAAATTGAGTTGAGCAAGTTCTCAAGCATTTTCACATCAAATCTGCTTTCAAAGTTTGCCTAAATCGTACAGAGTGAGAAACTAAGATTTATCCAACAAATTTAAACCAATAGCCTCCCAAGAGGTAAAGACCTATTAGAAAGTCATTTCAAGAAATACTTTACTGTGTTTCCCTGGTGGTGCAGTGGTTAAGAATCCGCCTGCCAATGCAGGAGACAGGGGTTCGAGCCCTGGTCCGGGAAGATCCCACGTGCCTTGGAGCAACTAAGCCCGTGCGCCACAACTACTGAGCCTGCACTCTAGAGCCCACGAACCACAACTACTGAGCCTACGCACCACATCTACTGAAGCCCGTGTGCTCCAGAGCCCGTGCTCCGCAACAAGAGAAGCCCGTGCACCACGACGAAGAGTAGCCCCGGCTCGCCGCAACTAGAGAAAGCCTGCGCGCAGTGACGAAGACCCAACATAGCCAAAAATAATAAATAAAAAAAAATAAAATAAATTTATTAAAAAAAAATTTTTACTGATGTAACGACCCTTAAAGGTGATTTACTCTGTGCAAATGATTCAAGTTGGTAGCCACAAATTCTGTGAAACCTCATGGCAGTGAGTACTAGCTAATAAATTAGAGGCAGAGGAACAGGCAGAGATGGCATTCTAAGGAAAATTTAACTGGAGGTGACAGTACAAACCCTAACAAGCATGTGTCTTTAATAGCATCACACCCAGATACTGAGCTTTGGACCTAATATTCTATATCAACATTAAGGAGATCCGGAGCAGCAATTATAATGGCAATCCTTTTCCACAATCTGAGCTACAACAGGACTACCCTCTCCACCATTCCTACCTAAGAAAGCCCATCAATAAACCGCTTAATAAAATGTTACCTCTTGACCTAAGTTTAGGAGCTAACTAGACTCTGAATGATGAGATAACATAAGTTTATATTTTATGTATAATATTTCCTCTGAGTTAACATCATCAGAGGATAGTTTTCTCTGGGACAGGTCATATTTTATCAAACCGTCTGAAAATACCCCATTGCCCAGTCACTCCTGCCACCCTATTAGTTTCCAACACTGATTCAATCACCTCTCACAGGAGCTATAAAGCCATTAAGAAAAAAATGCAAAACAAATTACCCGATGTCTCAGCCAAAGGTACTGTGCACAAACAAGGTTTCCTTCTCTTAGCTGTAAAAAAATATCCTTAAGGTCATCTTCATTATTCAGAAATTCAATCCAAGAACTACCCCTGCAAAGTCAAAGAGAGGAAAGAAGTTAGTAGTCAAAAAATATATATTAAGGTTATATGTTACAAGTAGATATCATTATGCATTTTAATTAGGTTTTTTTTCCTCAGAGTTAAAAAAAGAATCAAAAGATTATACAGTGAAAAGTAAGTATCCTTCTTATCCCAGACCTATAGAACTCCTGTATCTTCCCCAGAAGTTATAGCTCCCCTTGTAGGTCCTTCCTGAGATAATCATTACATATACAAGCAACCATTTTTAACTTTAAAATGAATGAGAATTTTTTATGTATACTATTTGTACTTAAAAAAATTCATTTTATATTATCTTGGCAGCTTGTACCAATGAGCACATATAGATATTATTCTTTTTAAGGACTACATATTATTCCATGGCATGGCTTTACTATAATTTAACTAGACACCCACAGTTGAACATTAGGGTTACTTCCAGTCTTTTGCTATAACCAACAAAGCTATAGTGGTTACCCAGTCCTAGTTAAAGCTCAGAAATAGATGATGAATACTTCCTTAAAATGATAAAAAGACAAAACCCTATAAGCCTGTACCATGCTTAAATGATAAAATAAGCATTTTCACTAATATCAGGAACAAGAGAAAGATGTCTATTTACCACCATTATTTAATAATGTTCTACATGGGACTTCCCTGGCGGTCCAGTGGTTAAGACTTCACCTTCCAATGCATGGGGTGTGGGTTCGATCCCCGGTCCGGGAGCTAAGATCCCACATGCCTCATGGGCAAAAAACCAAAACATAAAACAGAAGCAATATTGTAACAAATTCAATAAAGACTTAAAAAAAAAAGGTCTACATCAAAAAAAAAAAACAAAACAAAAACGTTCTACAAGCACCAGTCAATGAAATTAGGCAAGGAAAAAATAATGAGGAAAAAAATGAAGCAAAATTATAATTATTTGCATATATAATTATATACTTGGAAAAAACAAGACCAATTGAAATATTACTACAAGTGAAAAAGGAATTCAATAAGGTAGCTGGTTTAAAAGTAATTTTAAAAAATCAATAGCTTCTATATCCTTTTGAAAATACAATGGAGAAAAGTCCCACTTATAAAAGTAGCAAGAAAGACAAAATTAACAAAAAAATGTAAAAAATCTATATGAAGACAACTGAGTAGATACCACTCAGGAATATAAAAAAAAGGATAGAATAAGTAGGAAGCCACATACTGCCCTTAAATAGTGATATGAAGACTTGATCTTGTAAAGATACTGATTCTCCCCAAACTGATTTTAGGTTCAGCACATTCCCAATAAAAATAAATAATAAAAAATCCAATAAAAATAAGACTTTTTAAAAACTGGATAAGCTGATTCTGACTCCAAGTGTCATACAGAAAAGAGTAGCTGCCCAAATTCTGAAAAATAAGAAAAGTATAGTAGAACTAGTCTACCACTTAATAGGACACTTTAAAGCTACATTAATTAAAACTATGATACTGGTGAATGAATAGAGAGATGAGATCAAGCAAATACAATTATACTGCAGAAACTTAAATACACGTGAGAATTTTAGCATGTGATTAAGGTAACATTTCAATGAGCAGTGAAAAGATAGAATGTTTAATGATAGTATTGGGATAACTGAATAGCTATAAGGAGAAAAAAACAAAGCTTCCTTCATTGTTAGTTTATCATGATAAATAAATTTGTCTTAGCTTTAAGGTAACTAAATCTCATATTTGTCAATAACGATATTCTTGGTGCACATGTTAGTATATCTAACAGGATTAATTTCCAGAAGTGGATTGTTAAGGCAAAAGGTATGTTTATTTAAATCTGCCTTCCAAATGTATCAATTCCAACCGATGATGTAGGAAGTGCCTAAAGCTTAGCAGGAAAGATAACATTGTCCATCACTGAACCCCCCAGAAACACAAATTCACTCAAAGCAATGCTATATCTTTTATAACATTCCAAACTTAAATCTAATTCATAATCCAGAATTCAAAATGGGGAATGCACATACCTGAATTTTTCTGGTCCAAATGCTCCATAAAAAGTAGTCAACTTTGCATGAGCCCTTAGTACCTAAAAAGAAATAACTTGACAGTCTGAATGTTGTGTGCAATAACATTAAAATAAAAAACACCAAAAATTAGGCTTTCTGTTTCAGAAGTCTTGTACATATTCTCATTTTACCCCATATGACAAGTCAATTCCCATAAATATGACTGCCTTTACTTAGCACAAAACAAAAAAACTTGAAATAACGGAAATATTTCCAATCACACTCAATGCAATAAACCTGCAAAGAAGAGGAAGGTATTTGTACATTAATTGTAGGTGCCTTTCGAAATCAATTAGTTTTCCCACTGATTTATAAATATGCCCTTATGGTAAAACCTAGCTGGATTATACTAAACATTTACTTTGAGATAAGAGTTAAAAAATATATAGATGGTCCCTGACACGCAACGGTTCAACTTAAGATTTTTCGACTTTATGATGGTGGAAAGGCAAAACGCATTCAGTAGAAACCATACTTAGAATTTTGATCTTTTCCTGGATTAGCAATAATATATAGGATGATTCTCCCTTGTGATGCTGGCGGCAGAAAGGAGCCGCAGCTCCCAGTCAGGTACATAATCACAAACAACCGATATACTTACAACCATTTCGTTTTTTCACTTTCAGTACAGTATTCAATAAATTACATGAGCTATTTGTAATAGCTCAAACAGGCTTTGAGTCAGATGACTTTGCCCAACTCTAGGCTAATATAAGTGCTCTGAGCACATTTAAAGTAGGTGAGGCCAAGCTATCATGTTCAGTAGGTTAGGTGTATTAAGTGCATTTTTTTTAAAAAAACCTTTTTTATTGAAGTATAGTTGATGTACAATATAGTGATTCACAATTTTTAGAGGTTATACTCCAATTATGGTTACTATAAGATATTGGCTATATTCCCTGTATTGTACAATATATCCTTGTAGCTTATTTTTTTAATTTTAGTTTTTAAATTTATTTTTTATAGAGCAGGTTCTTATTAGTTATCTAGTTTATACATATTAGTGTATACATGTCAATCCCAGTCTCCCAATTCATCCCACCACCACCATCCCACCTTGAGTGAATTTTTGACTTGCGGTATTTTCAACTTAACAATGGGTTGGTCAGGATGTAACCCCACCATAAGCTGAGGAAGATCTGTATGTACATGTGCACACACACATATTTTTGGCACCATCATAGCTATCATCAGTTTACAATTATTTGAAATAGCAGGCACTACGCAAAATGATTTATAGGAAATATTTCATTTGACCTCAAAATAACCCATAAGTACTATTATTATTCCCATTTTGCAATAAGGAAAAAACGTATTAAAATAACTTGCTCTTGAAAAAATACAGACCTATCTTGAATTCAAAGTATATTGTAACAGTATATTCACTCCCAAATTAACCTATAAACCCAATGTAATTACCTCTTTTAAGCCATCAGAATAGATAGGAACAGCTTTATCTTCTTTCTTCAAAAGCTAAGGTGAATAAGAAACACGGTTAGAATATCGGCTATACTAGGTTTTTCGTGAAAGAAGATGGATTTCCTGTGGATTAAAGGAAAAAATCATCTTTAAAAATTAAATTGCACTCAACTCTGAGATGAACAATGAACAATAAAGAAGTTACATATCTTAAAAATAATGCATTTTATGAAAACAGCTCACATTTTGCCCATCTGTTACACCTTGATTTTAAGGAATATAACTAGCAATGGTATTCATTTACAGGTGAGTGAGGGGAACAACCTATAGCAAAAATGGCATCATTTGGAAGAGCAAAAAAAAATGCACTTTAAAAAAGGTCTATGGGAGAAATCATTCAGTTTTTTGCAAAATACTTCTTTTGCATAAGACAAACTAACATGCACAAAGGTCAGAAACACTTACCCTGGTTTTGGCATAATTTAGCATTTCCTGGGTTGTTTCATAGGTTATCCATTGAGCCTCCAAGCAGTAATTCACCACAAATTCATCGTCCTGTTTCATAAATGCCAGACATGGTAAGGCAACGTAATACTGATCAATCCATCGATCTGGATATTCTAGTATACAACAGGGAAAACATACCTGGATTTTATGCAGATTTTCCTTAGCTTCATCTACAAGTTTTTGCCATTCAGTCTGCTCACTGGTGTTCAGAGAACTCAAAGCTAGTTTCTCCAATATATCATTTGATTTTACTTTGTAAACAAGCTGTAATATAAACATGCAACATCAAGAAACTTGAAGCAAAATAATGCCTGTGGATGAAATCTTACACTGTATGCTAAATAAAAAATGTAAATATTCATGTAGTTCAAGAATAAGCATTAAAGAAGGTAACACTTAGATAACAGAAAGGTAACCCAGATTACAAAGTGTTATGGAAACCATTTCTACTGAGTCCTCACTAGATGTGACCAGCAGTGTACTAAGAGCTTTATGTAAATTATCTCAGTTAACTCTCATAAAAACCTAAGTAAGCATTTGCACCTCCTCAAAACCCTATGGGGTAAATACTAAGATCCCTATTTTACAATCAAGAAAACTGAAGCTTAAGAGAGGGTAAGTAATGTGTCTGAAATTTTGCTGTTCAAAAGTGAATGGAGGGCTTCCCTGGTGGCGCAGTGGTTAAGAATCTGCCTGCCAATGCAGGGGACGTGGATTTGATCCCTGGCCGGGGAAGATCCCACATGCTGCAGAACAACAAAGTCCATGCGCCACAACTACTGAGCCTGCGCTCTACAGCCCATGAGCCACAACTACTGAGCCCGCGTGCCACAACTACTGAAGCCCGTGCGCCTAGAGCTCGTGCTCCACAACAAGAGAAGCCACCACAATGAGAAGCCCATGCACCGCATCGAAGAGTAGCCCCCGCTCACCACAACTAGAGAAAGCCCGTGCGCAGCAACGAAGACCCAATGCAGCCAAAAATAAAAATAAATTAATTTTTTTTAAAGAAACAGGAAATTAATACTGGTATATTAAAAAAAGTGAATGGAGCTGGTTTTTAGAAGAATACCACACAATTATGTTTCACGTCTACTTTTCTAAGTTTATCAAAGGTTCTTTTTTCTAAATTTTAATTAATTAATTTATTCAAGGTTCTCACTACTTCTTTGCTAAGTGATTTGCTAAATTGATATAGTTTAACTCAGGTTAGTGAGGCATACCATTTTATTTTATTTTATTTTTATTTATTTATTTTTTAAACGTCTTTATTGGAGTATAATTGCCCCACGATGGTGTGTTAGTTTCTGCTTTATAACAAAGTGAATCAGCCATACATATACATATATCCCCATATCCCCTCCCTCTTGCGTCTCCCTCCCACCCTCCCTTATCCCACCCCACCAGGTGGTCACAAAGCACCGAGCTGATCTCCCCGAGGCACACAGATTCTTAACCACTGTGCCACCAGGGAATTCCCAGTCTATCAAAGGTTCTTTAGCAGCTGGAAACAGCTTGAGTTAGACAAAGTCAAAATTTCAGGTTCCTTTTTTATAAACAAAATACCAACTTTAACATGGGCTCTCTGGCTCCGAAAGCTAAAAGTGATACGAAAGAGCAGTTTCTCTAGTTCTGTGTCTCCACTCCCTGAAAACATCTTTCACTGGTTTTGATTTTTTTGCTTCATTTGCTCTTTTTAAAAATTAGTTATTATGAAACTTTCAGATATTCAAAAAGGTAATAATATAACAAATACTCACGTACTTATCACCTAAATTTAAAAAATTTTTAATAATATAGCTTATATTAATATTTATAATAAATAATTTTACATTATATTATAAAAATTTATAATAAATAATATATTTATATTTAATAATATAATTTATATATTTAATATTAATATAATCTATAATATTTATATTATACTTTAATATTACTTTCTCTTCTTCCAAATAAATCATTCTCCTTCCCTGAACCAGAAGTATCCATTATTCTGATTTTGGTGCTTGTTATCCCATTAATTCATATACTGCTTTACTCATATACATTTCTAAATATACAAAATTGTTTTGCATGTTTTAAAATGCTACTTTCTTTAAACTTTTTATTTTATATTGGAGTATAGTTGATTAACAATGTTGTGTTACCTTCAGGTGTATAGCAAAGTGATTCAGTTATGCATATACAGGTACCTATTCTCTTTCAAATTCTTTTCCCATTTAGATTGTTACATAATATAAAATGCTACCTTCTTAAAACAACAAACACATGGGTACCCACCACCCACTTAGCAAATGTTAGTTCTTCACTACCATCAGGCTTCATCCTTCATTACTTCCCAGGACGTTTCAAGGGATATCAATGAATTCCTAATCACCAAATCCAACAGACAACTTTCAGTTTTTATACCTGATTTTATTGGTAGTATTTACAACTGCTGATCACTCCCCACTAAACTGTTTGTTTTTTGGTCACACCTCACGCCTTGTGGGATCTTAGTTCCCCAACCAGGGATTGAACCCATGCCCTCAGCAGTGAAAGCAAGGAGTCCTAACCACTGGACTGCCAGGGAAGTCTCTCTTGGCTTCTTTAATCATACATTTGTGTGGTTTTCTTCCCAAATATGTTTATAGCCCTTCTTTCTCTATCCCCTGTGTGCTGGTGCCCCTGTAGCTCATCCTCAGATCTCTTCTTACTCCACACATTCTCCTTGAGTGGTCTGAGCCATTCCTCCAGTGTTACCTATGTCTAGATTCGGCTCAGATCACTCTCCAACTTCCTATCAGACAGCCTCATTTTATAAGATCCCTTACATGCAATTTTTATAAAGCAGAACCCTTCATATTTTACCCCTAACCTGTTCTTCCACACATATTCCTCATTTTAAGTAATGCCATCACATTCCAACTACAGTAAGTCCCCTACATACGAATCTTCAAGTTGTGAACTTTCCAACACGTGAACGTGCGTTCACATGTCCAATCACGTAAGCTAGTTCACGTGTCTGGTGTACATTGTCACATGCGTGCATCCTGTACAAGTGGCTGTGCTTTTGTGTACTTTACTGTACAGTGCTGTATAGAGTACAGTAGTACTGTATCTTTATTTCAAGCCCAGGATGTCCAGAAGCAAGCGTAAAAGCAGCCGTGATGTACCTGGAACTGCTAAGAAGCACCAGCTCTTGTACTGTACTGCTGTATTTTTCAAGGTACAGTACTGTAAGATTAAAAATGTTTTATTTCTTGTGCGTGTTTGTTTTATATGTATTATTTGTGTGAAAAGTATTATAAACCTATTACAGTAGAGTATTATGTAGCCGACTGTGTTAGTTGGGTACCTAGGCTAACTTTGTTGGACTTCTGAACAAACTGGATTTATGAATGTGCTCTTGGAATGGAACTCGTTTATATGTAAGGGACTTACTTGCAGTACGCTGAGCCAGAGTCCTGCTAGTCTGCTCCTGACATTCGTACCTCCCACTATGTTTGATCGCTGAGCCCCACTACTTCTACCTCCTATACACCTCTCTCATCAGACCTTCCCTCCTGTGTGTCTCCACCTCACTGCATTGGGTCAGTTTTTTAACTGGTCTTTGCATCTCTAGATTTACCCCTTTTCAAACAATTTCCCATGTTTACAAAATGAAAACCTAATCAAGACATTCTCCAGCTTAAAAATCTCAGTAGCTCCCCGTCACCTGCAGAATAAGATCTAAATCCTTTGCAGTGCATACAAAGCCCTCCAGGCTCTGACCCTCTCATTTCCCACCACCTCCTTTCCCTTCTATGTACATATAACCTACACCCTAGTTCTATCTAATTACTAGGAGCTCCTGGAAGCACCGTAAGCCTCCCTCACTTTCTTCATGTGTCTTAACACCTAGAATTCCCTTCCTCGTCCAGGACTATCTGGAACATTTTCAAGATCTGACATAAAATCACCTCCTGCACGAAGTCTTCCCACCCTACTTTAAGGGTCAATATCTCCTTTGAATCCCTACTTTACTTTGGTCGTATCTTAATTATAGGCCTGATCACACTAAATTCCCATTATGTCTTACATATTTGTCTCCACAGCCTCTAGCACATGAAGAAATGCTTTCAATGAATGAATGAATACATGAATAATTACCTCAACATCTAGTCCAAACTGAATGGCAAAGCTCTCCGCTTCAGCAAATCTGTGTTTGTGAAGTAACCGACTCAATCTGATAAATTGAAAGAAATTTCAGTAAAATTTTTATTAATCAGGGAATTCAAGCTTTTCATCAAGGAGTAAGGCTTAGAAGAACACAAGAGGGCTTCCCTGGTGGCGCAGTGGTCAAGAATCCGCCTGCCAATGCAGGGGACACAGGTTCGAGCCCTGGTCCAGGAAGATCCCACATGCCACAGAGCAACTAAGCCCGTGCGCCACAACTACTGAGCCTGCGCTCTAGAGCCCGTGCTCAACAACAAGAGAAGCCACCGCAGTGAGAAGCCCGCGCACCTCAATGAAGAGTAGCCCCTGCTCTCCGCAACTAGAGAAAGCCCGTGCACAGCAACGAAAACCCAGTGCAGCCAAAAATAGATAAAATAAATTATAAAAAAAAACAAAACAAAACACAAGTAGTTACCTGTTTTCTGGCAAAGCTTCTGTAAGACATCTGAGTACTAAAACAGAGACTGAGTCTTCAGATAGTCTGAGAAAAATTTTAATATTGACATTTGTCATTTAACATCAGTAAGTAAATTTTAACTTTGCTATTATTTAACAACTTATCTGATAAACAAAACAGGACTTACTTTGGATCATTTTTGCAAATTCCTTCCAGAAGGTATATGGTATCCTACAATAGCAAAAAACATGTTTAAAATTGAAATACAGAATTAATTCACTTTATAGTTACTAGAGTAACAACTGGTTTAGGCAGAAATTATCCATCAATAGATTCTAAAATTACTGGGAAAAACTGGTGAGGAAAAGGATATTCCCATAGTCTCAAAATAACACCACGGAAATTACTTACTAATTATACAGGGGAAAATGTACCTTTACAATGGAGAAATATGGCAGAACTGCTTTAACCAAGTGGTCAAATTTAACAGCATCAATAACAGGACAAATGGACATAAGTCCTTTAATGTGATGCAGTTAGGACACAGTATCACTTATGCAAGATGCTTGCCAAAAATCTTAGCACGAATCTAATCATGACGAGACACAGATCCAAATACAGGGACATTCTGCCACACAACTGGCTAGGACTCGAAAAATGTCAATATCCGAAAAGACAAAAACAGACTAGGGAAGTTTTAGAGATTAAAGTAGACTACCATGTGACCACGACAACAAAATTCAATTCGTGATGTTTGATTGAATCCTGGGTCAGGAACAAAAAAAAGTTCTCAAGTAATTGGCACAATTGGTAAAATTTGAATTTGGATGGCATATTTCATAATAGTATTGCATTAATGTTAAATTTTGTGGGCCTCATTCTTAGGAATGAAATTAGGAGTGAGAGGTCATGATGTCTGCACGTAATTTCCAAATGGTTTGGAAAAATACAATGTGTGTATATAAAAAGAGATAAAACAGGGGCTTCCCTGGTGGCGCAGTGGTTGAGAATCCACCTACAAATGCAGGGGACACAGGTTCAAGCCCTGGTCTGGGAAGATCCCACATGCTGCGGAGTAACTAAGCCTGTGTGCCACAACTACTGAGCCTGCGCTCTAGAGCCCATGTGCCTCAACTACTGAAGCCCACGCGCCTAGAGCCCGAGCTCTAAACAAGAGAAGCCACCGCAAGGAGAAGTTCATGCATTGCAGCAAGGAGTAGTCCCCGCTCACCACAAATGGAGAAAGCCTGCACGCAGCAACGAAGACCCAACGCAGCCGAAAATAAATTAAAAAAAAAAAAAATCCGCCTGCCAATGCAGGGGACAGGGGTTTGATACTTAGTCTGGAAAGATCCTACATGCCGCGAAGCAACTTAGCCCGTGCGCCACAACTATTGAGCCTGTGCTCTACAGCCCACGAGCCACAACTACTGAAGCCTGTGTGCCCTATAGCCCACACTGCAACTACTGAAGCTGCGCGCTCTAGGGCCTGTGTGCTGCAACTACTGAGCCTGAGTGCTGCAACTACCGAAGCCCATGTGTCTAGAGCCTGTGCTCTGCAACAAGAGAAGCCACCGCAACGAGAAGCCCGCGCACTGCAACGAAGAGTAGCCCCCGCTCGCAGCAACTAGAGAAAGCCCGCGCGCAGCAACGAAGACCCAAAGCGGCCAAAAAAAACCCAAAAAAGCAAGCAATAACCTCCCCCAAATTAACAATCATCTGTATTTCCTGTGGAGACAAGAAAATTGAATGTGCAATTGACTGATGTTTTATTTGATTAATTTCCTTCTTTTTAAATGAAGACTGACCTCCTGTAAATATATTCGAGGACCTCTGATAACAATAAATATGGTTTACCTGAGATCTATCCAGGTATGCCACTAGGCTCCACTCATGCTTAGCTTAGTTATTCTTTTTTTTTTTTCAATTATAAAAAAATATATTAGTTCAAAATACACATCAACTTACTGAGCTAATTCCTGTTTGGACCAGAGAAGAAACACTAGATACTTCCAAAGAATATAGTATTTCCATCATAGGTAATGAATAGACCATGAGGTTTCTCATCTAAGAAAAATAGGACAGCAATTAATGTCTTAGGTCAATATAAACCTATGAGCACAAGACAGCACTTCACAATCCAGGGCATAGATTAAAACACTTGATACGAAGTTAAGTGCAAAAAATAAGTAAATCTGTTACTGTATTATTTAAATGTTACATAGAAAATTATGTTCTATCCTACCTTTTAAATCTGTTAAATGAAAATCCACGTACCTGGAGTCCATTCTACAATTTGTTTTTAAGGCAAATATAATTCCTCAGTGCCAGAACTACATTAAGTATCACTATAATAAACATTTTCTTATAGACATTTTTATTGCTGAAATGCTCCAATTAAAATGTGAAGCTGAGATTTATACCTTTTTTTTTAAATGAGAAAAAAGAGCTCTGCAGGGTTATTTCTGATCTGTCAAGTACCTGTGTGAACTAAGAGCTAATATGCTGTGAGTACTACTTAACAACTAGTACTCTTATGTTAATGCTATTTCTAACACATAATATAGACAAATGTGATATAAATTTTCCAATACCTTCTTATTAGTAGTAGTTGTCAGAGCTACTAACTTGAGATTTGTAATCCCTTGCCTGAAAGAGAAAAGAAGGTTTAAGTGAATCAAAGAAGCCAACTGCTAGACATAAGCTAAGTCAAAGTGATATCCTTGTATAAAAGTTAAAATTAATTCACACAGAACTTGACTGAACTTGACTTCTGAATGTTTATGGCCCAGACTCACACTCTTTCTAACACATTCACATGGAGGTTTTTGTGTTGCCTATTTGTTCTCAATGAATTTGGCTAACAATGAAATGGTCTTTACCCTGTCAGTCTGTTCACAGTGTTATCTAGAATGTAACACATAAGAAATGATCTGAACAGAACCAGGCAAGAAACCTGGTTCTAACAGAAGGGAAATCAATCTGAGCGTCATAATGTACCACGTGACTGATGAAGGTGAATCTGCTTCTGTGGTGAGAAGAAAGTCTTCTATGTGAAGGGAGGGCCAGTTCCATGTGGGAGTTAGGGTGTAAATATCCCATAAGCTCAGCACGTTCTGCAAAAGAGACATTTCATTGATACGTCCTCTTAACGACTAAAAATTTACATTTTGGAATCTATCTTTTGATACGTAACTGAAATAAAGCACATTACACAAGGTAGTAATCTACCCTGGCTAAAGTCCTTGTCTTTGTTAAGTTCGACAAAATTTCTGTTGTTAAACATAACACCAAGTGAAAATACTTAAGGGGAAGTATCAGAAACATACGTTGGTATCAAGAACAAAAAGTAGATTGTCTATCAGCTGGAACTTCTTTGCACCTACAAAAGAGAAAACAAAGGTGTGTAAGGACTATGTTTCTGGGTTACATATAGCCATATTTAAAATAGTAAACTAACATATTTATGGAAAGGCAGAACTACACTTAAAAAAGAAGTTCCCATTCCCATTTATTCCTGTTTCTCTACTTTTTTGTAGGATCACTAAAACATAAAACCTCCCAAAATGAAGAGTAACAATTGCAACATGTTAAGAAGCCAAATACACGGACAATCATCAGACTAAGCTGGCTTGTTTCCAAGGTTTGGTAAAACGGCTCATATGCCAGACTTAGTGTACTGGCATGAAAACGACAACTCACAAGTAGCAAAAATAGTTTCGTTAACTGATTTTACCTTCAATAATCTCTGCATCAATAACACTCTTAACGGTCATCCCTTTCCTAGAAGAATCTGGTTCCCATTTTGAGAATGCACAATTACCAGTTCCCTACAGAAGTGAAAATAGTATGTCAATTACAAACTTGGGTCTAGATCTGAATTCTCCTCCAAGTAGAAACATCTAAGTTGTACATGTGACTAATTTCAAAATATATTTATATATTCAAGCCCAGCTAGCTCTTATCATCTAGTTCCTCTCTTAGTTTGTTTTCAACAGAACAGAATGGAAAAAACAGCAAACTCCTGCTGTACACTGTTATCACATGAACATTTAATAAGGAGGAGGCATATTCAGGCAACTCACTCTAGAGACATCAGGTAAGCTTCAAGACCTCCTCCAGCATTACAAGCTAAAGATAACCTTTGATGAAGTATTTTCATGAAAATAACTACTAATATTTGAAAATAATTCATAAGTATTCGTTTCAAATTATTTGAAACCCTGATGAAATACTGAACTAGATACACAAAACGGGGAAAAGTGACTGCTTCTTAACATATTATATAAATTTGGCAAGTAAAGATGTTGTAAATGCTATAATAATATAATTCAATATAGAATTTCTGCCTACTCCTTGAATATAATATTAGATGTTTTGTTTGCTGCTGTTGTTTTTGCCTACACTCATAATTGAAAGACATGCTAAATGGCAGGTAGAGATTAGTGAAAATAAAGATGCAATATTTTTTCCAACATAGAGACTTAGTTATACTTGTTGAGTTAATTTTATGACCTTCATTTTATAATTTCCCTGTTTCTGTTATACAGTACAAATTAATACGTAACTTTACCAAAACTATGTTTTAATGAAGAAACATTTCAGAAAAAAAGCCCAAAATTTTATTAAAAAAAGAGAATTACCCCAATTATCACAGGGATTTCGCTTGCTAAATCACCAGCCACAAGATTGAGACAACCAAGGGTATGACAATTTTCAGTAGAAATAAAACTGGACTTGATTTGTCCTTGTAACTGCAAGATTTAAAAAATAAGAATGTTATATATATGCTCCATAGTCCAAATTCCTTGGAAAGACTGATAAAAAATCAGTTTAAATCAATAGCTATAAATGTATTTTTTAAAATAGGAATGTTATTAAAATGTTTTATCATGCTAATTCCCAAAATATCAACCATTAGACAATTATGCAGAAACACTTTCCTAAACTGACATTAAATCTAAGTTTCAAGAAGACAATGTGGTTTTGTCTTCTTACCTTTTTTGCCGTATGGAAGTCTACCTTTTCAATCGCTGCATGAAAAAGAGAAAGTAGGCTAAATTTACACTATAACCTATAAAATACGTATGAATCTTCCCTTTTGTGTCAAGGTTAAATTACATATAATCTAGTAAGAGGAACACTGGTCAGAAATTCATAAGGTGCTGGTGACTTTTCAGTTTTGCCCTTGACCAATGAAATAAACTGTGATGACATGTCATACTCAGGGCACCAGCCAGGCTGCCTTACGGTCCCTACAGTGTCTGTCCACACCTTCCCTTAAAAGGTTCTTCCTACTAAGATGGTCTTCTCCCTGCTCCAACTCTCCTATTCAAGCTCTGAAGTCTTACCTGTGAAAGTCTTCATCACTTTGCACTCCTTTTTGTAAGAGCTGTTTCACTTGTCTGGCTCCTTCATTAAACTACAGAGAACCTTGTATCTTAAAACTCGTTGTATCCCCAGAACTTGGCACATTCTTAGCACAGAGTAGATCTTTAAAAAGTATTTGTTGGGGCTTCCCTGGTGGCACAGTGGTTGAGAGTCCGCCTGCTGATGCAGGGGACACGGGTTCGTGCCCCGGTCCGGGAAGATCCCACTTGCCGAGGAGCGGCTGGGCCCGTGAGCCATGGCCGCTGAGCCTGCGCATCTGGAGCCTGTGCTCCGCAACAGGAGAGGCCACAACAGCGAGAGGCCCGCGTACCGCAAAAAAAAAAAAATAATAAAAAAATAAAAAAATAAAAATTTGTTGAATACGTGCCCGGAATCAATTCCTCAATCTCTGCCAGCTCAGAGGGATGTATGGTCCACACGACTCACTTAGCACACACTCTAGATTATTGCCTTGTATTGTTAACACTTACAAAATCATTTCAGTTTCCAGGTTCATTCATTCCATCAAAAAGTATTTATTACTATGCTAGCGTAACTCCTGTCTCCCCAACTAAGTTGTAAAGTCCTTGAAGACTATAAATAAATATGTCTTCAGATTCTGTTGTAGCCCTAACTGTGGAGAATAAGTATATTATGAATACTTTAAAGTATACCCAATATCATAGAATATAGTTAAACTAAAATATTCTTAAAGAGTCTATTTTAAAATTTACCTGGAAAACTAATAAGAAATATTGCTGCAAATCAGTAATAAGAAAATAATACATTACTTACCTTGTTGAATTTTTACAAGCTGAAGGTTTGTAATACAAAAAAATCCATTGTTTGTAAGAAGCAGCATATAATAGGTACCTATTAAAATAAAACCAAGCCAGCTTCTTTAAAAGGCACATGATATAAAATTTAAACCAGGGTCTGGATCTAGCTTAAAAGTATGTCCATTTGCTCATTTAAAGTCTAATAATAAAATAACACAGTAACAATACAAAGCTTATTTACAAAGAATTGGTAAGTTATTTGCAAAAACAATGTTAACTGCTTTGAAACTTCTATAAACCAAATTTCATTTGCCAGAAAAAAAGAAACTCAGATATATCAAAATAAATTAAGGACCAGTTAACATTTGTTAAAAAGAAATATGATAAATACACTGAAACCCATAAGAACATATTAAAAGAATATTATGTCTCCCTGATAATCTATAGAACTCTCAAAACTGTAAAAAGTTTAGGATATTATACTTAAGAAGAGTACATTTAAGCCTCTGAAAAGAGCTAAAATCGAAAACTTGTTTTTTAAAATAATATTAATTGCATCCCTAGAAAGTTTAACATTGTGTAGGTAACACCAATTAATTTACATAATATATTAACTATAAATCTGATTTTTTGACTGGGTATTAATAAGAAGACATTAAAAAAAGAAATTAAAAGCACTTACCTTCACTTGAACTATCTTTCTCAATAACAAGATTCCGGTAAGTACACTGATTTTCATCATTAGCTTTCTGAACAAAAGCCTAATTGCAAAGTAATTTCAAATGATAAGATTAAACCCAGAAAATTACAGTCAAGGATTATATTCTTTAAACTCTAGGGATATCAATTATCATTAGCAATAATTCTGCCTATACTCCAAACATTTTAGTTTTCAAATGGAAAACTATTTACAAGCTTCCTGCAAAAATGTTTATTTTCAATACAGAACTGTTTTGGACAAGTATACTATCTTCAACCCATACTTTTTCAATTTTGCATTTATTTCATATGTTTTGTGGATGAAAAATGTTGCCTGCCATATTAGCAAACAAAGGATGCTGCGACCATCAAGCCAAGAGGGAACTCAGGATGCAGATAAACAGGCTGCCCACTGTCAAGCCATCAGCCATTGCAGCAACTCCCAACTGTGCATCCTGAGGGGACTCAGGATGGAAAAGCACAGGATACTGGCCCTAAGACAGCAAAGGTGTATATCAAAGGAATAATTTCAATGAGCCCAGACTCTTGCATCTTCCATACATAGAAAACGCTAAATTTATTAACCCGATATACCTGCTTTTCTTTAACAGTAATCTTTTGATGTTCTGACTACCTGGTCTCCCTTGCAAAACTCCTATGTATCCTGGCTCCTCCCTCACATCTCTTCAGAGCTGTCCCTCAGAGCATCTGAGAGGCTGCCTCCTGGGCTTGAAGTTCTCAGAAAGTCCGCCCAATAAAACATAATTCTCAACTTTTAGGTTGTGCACTATTTTTTCAGACAGTTTCTAAGGTATGATTCTTAAATTCAATGTAAAGAAACATTATTATTTTAATTTAGGCCACAAATCAAGTAATGCTTTGCTAGAGCTTTAGCTTTCTAAAAGATAATTTAGAATTTAGATAATGAAGATGAAAAACATAACAAGGCCTTACATTGGTGAGTAATGTTTGCTTTGATGCTACATGAATAAGATGTAAGTTGCCACTTCTCTCCCCAACCAGAAGAAACTTTCCTTCTTGACATAGGCCAACCACATCCACTTCAGTATCTGAAAATTTCAAGTCAAAGTTACAAGCTTCCTCTGAAAATGTTTATTTTCAACACAAAATATTGCAAATTTTGTTATTAAAAGTCAACTCTTTTAAGCTTCTTTTAAATATTTCATGAAAGTAGTGACTAATGTAAAAACGAATGCTACTGACTCTTTGTCAACAAATATTTGCTGAGCACTTAGTATATGCTAAGCACTGTTCTAGGTCTTTGGCATGTATCTGAGAATAATAACAAGAGTCCCATCTTCATAGAGCTCAAATTCTAAGGCAGAAATAGATGATAAACAGTCAGCATAGTAATCAAATTGTATGACATACACAAAGGTGATACATTCTCTGGAAAAAAGAAAAAGTAGAGCAGCGAAAGAGAACTCAGAAGAGCCATGCAGTATCAGGTGGAGTGCTCAGGAGAGCCCCCTTTGATAAGGTGAGATTTGAACAAAGACTTGAAGGAGGTAAGGAAGTTATTGCTTGCACACAGCAAGAAGGCCTGGGGGAATGACATGGAGATCGGGAGGGAAAGACTAAGAGATAAAAGCAGTAACATATAAATTGCTTATAACTAAAATTATTCAGCAGCAATATCTTTATACAAAAGTATTATATGTAGGGACTTCCCTGGTGGCACAGTAGTTAAGAATCCGCCTGCCAATGCAGGGGACAACGGGTTTGATCCCTGCTCTGGGAAGATCCCACATGCCGCGGAGTAACTAAGCCCATGCGCCACAACTACTAAGCCTGTGCTCTACAGCGCATGAGCCACAACTACAGAAGCCCACGTGCTGCAACTACTGAAGCCCACGTGCCTAGAGCCCATGCTCTGCAACAAGAGAAGCCACAGCAATGAGAAGCCTGCGCACCGCAACGAAGAGTAGCCCCCGCTCGCTGCAACTAGAGAAAGCCCACGCACAGCAACAAAGACCCAACGCAGCCAAAAATAAACAAACAAACAAATTTATTTTAAAAAAAGTATTATATGTAAAACACAGCCTCACTTTTAATTGGTGAAACTGTGAATCTTGGGGACCCATCAGGGTAGATGCGTTAAGATTCCACAAAATATGGGTTTCTCTCCTGCAAACTGTAATCAAGATTTTGTTCTTATGTGCATACCTTCTAATTCCTTTTCATCTACGTTCTTTTTAAAAATAATTAATTAATTAATTTTCAGCTGTTCTTACGCAAACACTTCAATAACCATCTTTCTCTCAAAATTTCAGAAAAAAATTCATAATACTATCTCCTATTTTCCAGCATAATCAGACTTGTCTGTCCCTTAATTTACTCTGAAGTCCACACTTCCATATACACACTTAAAGCCCTTTAACTCAATAAAGAATTAATTCATAAGTACTTTTAAAAAACTTTTTATAGTGCTAAAAGTATTCAAATTATCTGTTGATGGTATTGAAATTATGTACAAGATTCAGGAACTTAAACATAATTGGGCTCAACTGTTTTCTACAGTATTCTAACACAAAAACCACGCAAATAAATTGTTGCTTTCCATGTATGTTTTTCCTTAGACTTATTGAGAGAAGGGATCATCTTCAGTACCTGTTCCGTCTGGTACTCAGCACAAGGCACTCAGGAGTAATTTCTTGAAATTAGTGTAATTTTGAGTCTTATAAATAATGGAGTAAAGAAAAGGCAATACTGTAGAAATTGGTAGCAAGATATAGTTGACTTCCAATTTATTTTACTGCATTACATTAGACTTACCAAATATAAGATGCAATTGAAGCAATCTACAAATACTGTCCAACAGTATCACTGATTGGTCCGCTACAATAATAAACCCATCACTTAAGCTGCATGCTTGTAGTTTTGGATTTAATGAGGCCTGTGGGAGGGAAAAGCAGAACTAAAATAAAACATTTTTATACATGTTTAACAATACCTATCAATAGTATCACCATAGTCACAATCACCCAAGTTTAAAACTTCACCTGATAGGCCTTCTTTCTTTAGCCCATATATCTAATGAGTCAAGCTTTTCTTTGTATGATATATCTTGAATCCATTCAGAGCCTAGAACAGGGAAATAGTCCAGGGTTGCTAGAACAGGGCAAAGGATTCGAAAGTACAAGTCTTTGTTTCCTAAGGGCCGAGCTTATGCCTGGAGAAGCCAGCAGGCATTAACGTAAATGAATGAACCAATACTGGCATAAAGTCTCAGGGTCTGGGAAACAACAGGGAGGGGGACTGTGAACTGGAGGGCACGAGGCCCCACATAAACTAAAGAGAACAGAGTCAGCCAGATGAATGCCCTGTGGAAATGCGATCCTGGCATGGCCACAGCTTCCAATTTACCAAGAAAATCTGGATCTTTGTGTGAAATATTCTAATTTTTAAATATTGGCAACTAAGTCAACATTTTAAAAAACACAATGCAAGCCAAATATGAGTCTCCTGTTTGTAGCTTCTATTGATTAGCGCTTCCCACACATAATCTTTTTTAAAAATTAATTAATTAATTAATTTTTAGTTGCACTGGGTCTTTGTTGCCGTGTACGGGCTTTCTCTAGTTGTGGTGAGTGGCGGCTGCTCTTTGTTGCGGTGCAAGGGCTTCTCATTGTGGTGGCTTCTCTTGTTGTTAAGCACAGGCTCTAGGTACATGGGCTTCAGTAGTTGTGGCACACGGGCTCATTAGTTGCAGCTCGCGGGCTCCAGAGCACGGGTTCAGCAGTTGTGGTGCACAGGCTTACTTGCTCCACATGTGGGATCTTCCTGGACCAAGGCTTGAACCCGTGTCCCCTGCATTGGTAAGTGGGTGCTTAACCACTGCGCCACCAGGGGAGCCCTCCACACATAATCTTGAAGCCGTCAGATAGCTCAGTAGTTGAGAAGGCTGTCACTTACTAGCTGAATAATCTCAAGCAAAGGCCTCAACTGACTCTCTGGTAAAGCTGGAATAATAATAATAATGCCTACGATGCTGGCTGGTATGGAGATTCAATGAATTAATTCATGTAAAGGGCTTAGAAGGGAACCTTGCCTGTAGCATATGCTGGGATAAATGTTAATTACTCTTAATCTTCTCTGACAAACTAAGCCAATCAACTCATTTTATACCTGTTTCAATGGTCACCTTCTGCAGGTGTAACTTTTGAAAACTACATTCTGATCCCTCTTATACTTTTTTTTTTTTAATAAATTTCATTTATTTATTTATTTATGGCTACATTGGGTCTTCGTTGCTGCATGCAGGCTTTCTCTAGTTGCAGCAAGCAGGGGCTACTCTTTGTTGTGGTGCGCAGGCTTCTCAATGAGGTGACTTCTCTTGTTGCAGAGCACGGGCTCTAGGCGTGCGGGCTTCCATAGTTGTGGCATGCAGGCTCAGCAGTTGTGGCTTGCGGGCTCTAGAGCGCAGGCTCAGTAATTGTGGCACACGAGCTTAGTTGCTCTGCAGCATGTGGGATCTTCCCAGATCTGGGCTTGAACCCGTATCTCCTGCATTGGCAGGGGGATTCTTAACCACTGTGCCACCAGGGAAGCCCCTGATCCCACTTATACTCTTAACTTGCTTCTTCCAACTAGTGAAAAGTTACACCAAAGTGTCACAAAGAAGAAACTGTGCTACACGTCCTAGGGGTCTACCCAGGCTGTTTTCTCTGCCTGGACTGCTCTTCCCCCTCTTCTCTTTAAGATTTTTTTTGGCCGTGCCGGGAGGCTTGTGGGATTTTAATTTCCCAACCGAGGATTGAACCCGGGCCCTTGGCAGTGAGAGTGCAGAGTCCTCACCACTGGACCACCAGGGAATTCCCAAGACTTTAATTTTTAAGAGCAGTTTTACGTTCATAGCAAAATTGAAGGGGAACTATAGAGATGTCCCACATAGCTCCGTGTTCCACACATGCATAGCCTCCCACATTGTCAATGTTCCTCACCAGATGATACATTTGTTGCAACTGATGAACCTACACTGACACATTATAATCACCCAAAGTCCACGGTTTACATTACAGTTCACTCTCGGTGTTGTACATTCTGTGGTACACACATCTAGCATTATGGTCTCATACAGAATATTTTCTCTACCCGAAAATCCTCTGGGCTCTGCCTACTCAACCTTCACTCCAACCCCCAAACCCTGGCAACCGCTGATCTTTTTTTCACTGTCTTTTCATTTTCCAGAATGTTATAGAGTTGGAATCAAACAGTATTGTTTGATCAAACAGGTTGTTTACTCCTTGTGTGAGTTTTAGCAGATTGTGTTTTTCAAGGACTTGGTCCAGTTCATTAGGCTATCAAATTTGTGGGCATAGAGATGTTCATAATATTCCTTGATTATCCTTTTAATGTCCACAGAATCTGTGGTGATGCCCCCTCTTTTATTCCTGATATTAGTAATTTATGTCTTCCCTCTTTTTTCTTAGTTATCCTGGCTGGTGGCTTATAGATTTTATTCATGTTTTCAAAGAACCAGCTTTCGGTTTCATTGATTTTCTCCACTGATTTCTTATTTCCAATTTCATTAATTTTTTCTCTCTTGTTATTTCTTTCTTTCTTTTAAAAAATATTTTATTTATTTATTTATTTGGCTGCAGTGGGTCTTAGTTGCGGCATGTTGGATCTAGTTCCCTGACCAGGGATCGAACCCGTGCCCCCTGAATTGGAAGCATGGAGTCTTAACCACTGGACCACCACGGAAGTCCAGCTTCTTTTTCAGGTTTCCTAACTTGAAATTTAGATTATTGATTTTAGATCTTTCTTCTTTTCTAATATATGCATTCAATTTCCCTCTAAGCACTACTTTTGCTGCATTCCACATATTTTGGTAAGCTGTGCTTTCATTTTCCCTGTTTTTTCTTAAGGCCCAAGTCAGGTGCTAGTTTATGAAATGCTCCTTAAATTGTCCCAACCCACAGTGAGCTCTCCATCCTCTGAATTCCTACTGCATTTACTGTCTGTACCATTCATTTGGTAGTTCTCATATACTGACTTGCACATCTAGATAGATACCTTTTATTGCTTGTGTCCTGTCTGCCTAACTTTAAGGAAAGATCCTAAAGAGAAGAGATAATGTTACCTTACCAAGGGCCTAGCATGGGTTGTGAACATAGCATTTGCTACAAGTAATGCCCCAAGCTAATAACAAATGGAATTTTAGTTGTTAACTGAATTCAAAGCTCAATACACACTATTATTTTTCAACAGTAGCCCTCAGAGATCAAGTGGCCTGGGCCACTTCCATCTTTTAAGGCTGCTGGTAATATTAAAAAAATAAAGAAATACCACTTTCTCATTACAGAACTTATGGTATTCTTTACACTTTTGCCTTAACAAATAAACAATTTAATGCCAAAGAACATAATTTATCTGTATTACTCATAAAAATTATAAATCCTGTGACTTTTAAATGCCACAAAGCAATAAAGGCTGACAACAGGATACAAGCTGAATAAAGAATGATTTTTTTAAAAATCCCTATTAGTCTCTGAATGCTCATTTGAAGAAAACTCAAAAGCCTACACTTGAGGCCATTTGTGAATAAGGTTCCCCAGAGGAGGCCCTGCCTTTCTAGCCCTAGAAAATACAAATCTTGTCTGGTCTCTTCTCCTTTCTTTTACACTTTTTTTTCTTAATTAGAGAATTAAACATTACATTAACTTACTATGGGAAGTAGAGGAATCCTGGGCTATAATACTGTGACAGAAGATCATTTGCACTTTCTCTAAAAGAAACTTTTGTTTACCACGGCCATCAAAATTTTAACAAAAGCAAATTACTAAGAAAGCAAATCAAAGATAAAAAACTAAGGGCAGGGCTTCCCTGGTGGCGCAGTGGTTGAGAGTCCGCCTGCCGATGCAGGGGACACGGGTTCCTGCCCCAGTCCGGGAAGATCCCACATGCCGCGGAGTGGCTGGGCGCGTGAGCCATGGCCGCTGAGCCTGCACGTCCAGAGCCTGTGGTCCGCAACGGGAGAGGCCACAACAGTGAGAGGCCCGCGTACCGGCAAAAAAACCAAAAACTAAGAGCAATATTTTCCGTAAAAGGCAGAGAATAAGGTTTCAAGCCTGGTGTGAGAATGGTGGAATAGTTATTAAAAGAAGAAAGTCAAAATACAGAAAGAAGTTCATGGAAAGGATAATCTCAACCTCAGTAGAGTTCTTAACTCAGGGGTGGAGTATGAGAAGAGCCTGGGATCAGGAACGGCCTCCAGGGCCTTGCTTCGATTCTATTGGTAATGTTTTACTTCCTAAACTGGTGGTGGATATTCTTTGTATCATTTTATATACATCTGTATGTCTAAAATGTCAGGAGGAGCTATGAAAAATTCAGGTTTGGAATACTGACCATAAGGTGATGCAGGGGGAATTCAGATGGAAATTTCCAGTGATCGGATACTGAACTTTGATTCCCTGAGAAAGGACTATACTCATTTATAAAACATTTACCACGTGGCTACTAGTCTTACTAAACACTCAGTAAAAATTTTGTGAATGAAAACAGTCCACGTCATAACCATTACCTTTTCGGAGGAGATCTTCGCTAGTAAATCTACTTGATATAAAGCAGTTCCATGTTCTCTTCTTGAACCAACACTTAGGTACCCACTTCCTGTATCATCATTTGTTAGCAGCTCAATATCATTCCACATGTTTCTGAGATTGTTTTCCTGAGACAGGAACCACTGCCTTCCCTGTGACAATATGTAAAATTAGGCCAAATTTTATTGTTGCATAGACTCCAGTTCCTTGGGAAATGAAAATGCTTTATCCCCCCCCCCAAATATACATATACACACACACACACACACATCAACAAGTAAAGACTTCTCTCTCTTTGTGTTATTTCTGTAGTCACTAGACACTTTGGATCAATAAGATACATGGAACTAGAGCTATGGTTATCACTAGAGAAGAATATATTTGTTTAGGGACACAAGGAAACAATTCCAATCTTACCAATCTGTCCTAGAGCTACTAGTATTTTCTGTGCCTAGCTGAAATTATAACAAGTTTTCATTTGGAAAAAACCTTTAACCAATATAGCAATAAATAGTGAAGGCTCTGAAGTCAGACTGTCTGGGATATCTTAGAATGGTAAGGTTCCAGATGAACTTAAAAAAAAAAATGACCATTCATGTTTCCAGTATTGTTATTCAATAAATGAAAATGTTAAGGAGAGGAAGAAAAAATTGCACTAGGTTTCTGACTGGACCAAAGAGTATATTTGTAACCTTTTGAGTCACTTAACTATCTCATCAGCAAGGACTTATATAACTCATTTCATTGGATATGGGTAGGCATAGAATACGAAAATGAAAAACAATCCTTGGATCAAGACTAGTGGGGAACAATAACCAAATAATTACAGTTGTTTTGGTAAGTGCTCGCAGAAATATGTTTTTAAATCTTTGGAAGGTATAGTACAGGGAAGAAATGATTTTTGACTTGGTGTTCTTTCACATTTACTAAGCTGCTGTCCTTAAGCAAGTAACTTAACCTTTCTGTTCCTCAGTTCTTATCTATAAAATAGGAATACAGTTGTAGGTAGCTGGAAAGGTCAGTATGAGTTTCAAACATTCACAAAACAATGCTTCATTCATGGCAAGCACTCAATTTAAGTGTTATCTAATTCACTACTGTTATTCGTGGAAGCAGGTAACATTTGGGTTAGAAATTTAAGGTCACAGGAGCTTTTTTTTTTTTACTTTTTTTTTTTTTCCATAGGAGCTTTTTAATATAGGAAAAGAGTTCTTACTAGGAGTGTAAGCGAGGGCACAAAAACAGAGTATGTTAGAATACACGATTTTAGTGGCTGTGTTTGGGTGGGAGTTGGGAGGAGATTAAGACAGGTTGGAGTGAATACTTTTATGGGGCTCAGAGTCCCATATCTGTAAAAATAGAGAAATATCATCAGCCTCCCAGATCTGTCACACTCACTCATTTGACAAACGTTTACTGAATGCCTACTACGTGTCAGGCACTGTTCTAGGAGCTGGGAATACAGCTGTGAAGAAGACAGAAAAGGTCTTTGTCATTATGAAATTTATATTCTCGTACGAAGGAGAAAAATAAAATAAAGACGGTATTGAGTAGGCAAGCTAGTTTGAATGCATCACTCATTTAATCTGCACAACAACCCATTTTACAGCTGAGAAACATGAGTCAGGGACTAAGTAAACGGCCAAGGTCACCTCAAGCGAGTTAATGATGTAGCTAGACAAGACTCAAATTCATGCCAGTTATTAACTGGTATACTGCCTCCCTACGAAAAACTAAGTAAACGCAGAATTACAAATAGTGCTCAAATGAATGGGGGGAGGGGCGCATAAGAGAGACCTGTTTGAGAAGTGAAAGACATGACATCTGAGCTGAGACCCGAATATCAAGAAGCCGACTATGTAAAGCTCGTGGGGACAAAGATGCAGGCCGAGTACCAAAGGCTCAGAGGGTGGAATGAGTTTGGGGCTGCTGCCCGGACACAGCAAGAATGGAAAAGTGCAGGCGTTAAACGAACAGGTGGAGCCAATGAATCCTTGATTACAAGATTGAGTTTCATCCTCAGTGCTAGGGAGGGAAAGATACTAAGCAGACCAGTGACATGATGTGATTAACGATTTGAGATTCCTCTGGGTGCCGGGTGAACAGATTAACGAATTAAACGAAATGAAACAGTTTCAGTTAGGCCTCCACGCGTATATGCTCTCAGCTGGACACCGGGGCCAGCAAGAACCGACTCCAACCTCTCTCCCGCCAGCGTCTTTAGGGGAAAACACATCGAACTGAGCTGAGGCCTCTGCTACTTCGACCTGAATCCACCCCCAGCTCCCTACAACAGCGCGGCTCACCCTCCTCACCTGTAATTGAAGAAACTAAAGAGGAGCACTCAAGTGTATCGTCCCCCCCGCCTTCCGAGCTCCAACAGACGTTCCCAATCTCTTTAGGGTCTATGCCACAAATTTAAATTGGCGGGAGAACACCAAGCCCAACCCCTTTTACGGCGGCCAGCGGAGGCCAAGATTGCTTTAGAATCGAAATACGAAGTCGCCCCACCCTAAATTCCACCCATTCCGATATCCAGGCTGCGCATTCTAGGGTGTGTTCTAGGCCCCGCCCCCCTCCCCGACCTCACAACCCCCCTTCCAAAGAACAACCAATCACCGTCGAACCGCGTTGCTACAGAAACTCTTATCACCACCCCTTTTCCTCCCAGCAAGCTGTGCGACGCGCCGGGTCTTAGCCCTTTTGTGCCATCCGGGTCTCTCGCGGGAGCGATTTCAGTGTTGCGAAGCGTTTAGGCGGCCGGTACTGTGGAGAGCGGCAAGTGGAGGTGCCGCCGTAGCGGCCAGGACTCTGGACTATGGCGGTAGGTGCCGAATCTGAGTTTAAAGTCAGGCATATTTTTTTGCTGCTCTGCAAAGAAGGGATGAACGGCTCCCAGAGCTGTTGTCGGGGCTAGTGTGTGGACAAGATGGCGCCGCGGCCTTCTTCTGCGCCCGCCATCATGGCTGCCGTAGGGAGGGGGAAAGAAGGCGGTGTCGATGGGGGTGGGGAGCCGCAGGGAGTGTCTTTTCTTCCAGAACTTTCCTCGTGTCTTTCCCAGTTTTATGTTCCTTTTGTCCCACAGAACTGACTCCAGTTTTGCTTACTCACCCTGGTTGGTGATTAATATTGAGTTTCGTTAGGGCTTGGGCATTTATGTTCGCGGTGGGAAAGGGCTGGGGAAGAGAGAAAAGGGATCAGGGGTCGTCTCTGAAAAGTATGGGGTCAAAAAGGAGGTGCCTGTAAGAGGTAGACGTGAGAAGAGAGCAAGCGGTCTTGTAGCGATTATTTTGCCTACGCTCAGTGAGATGATTCTAGCTGCATAATTTCGGTTAGGGTGAACGTCCGTGTAAACCTTAGTTTATTCCTTAGTAAGCATCTAGGGAACGTGTTTCTCGAAGGGAGTAAAAATTCGACTTAATGAGAAGTCTTTGGAGCTACGAATTCTGACTGGCTCCGTTTCCGAAGTGGCTCCTGATGTAATCATTTTGAAGGTTTCGAGAAACATAATCAAAGCCCTAACATTGGCATTGTTACTTTAAATTTAAGAGCCCTTCATAGGCCCGTTAAATTTTAAATGAAAGCTACAGTTCTTAAATTACGTTTTCTGAGAAATTAAGCCTGTTTTGGTTATAAGATGCCCAATCCTGATGGATCGCATTATTGTGTGATTACTTCATTTTACTTATCCGGTCACAAGAAAAATGCAAACATTTTGCATTCTTTTCCATTGACTAAAAAATTGTGTTTTCTCGTTTTCGAAGATAAATAGGACTAAAATAAATAGGACTGTTAAGAATAACGAAAAACTCGTACTCATCCGATCATTGGGGTATCTGGAAGTAGAAATTGTCTGCCCCTCCCACCCGCGCCCCCATACCTAATTGATTTGATTTAGAACCGGGTTTTTGATAACCGATTTGGAATCCTTGTTCAAACAGTTGGGCACATAATCTATTTAAACATTTTTTTGTTTAACTAGTGCTTTGGGCTTCTTAATCTACTTGAAAGAACAGTATTATTTTACTTGGGCTCAAATAGTCAAAAAAAAATTCAGACC
Organism: Phocoena phocoena; assembly: GCF_963924675.1. Lineage (NCBI taxonomy): Eukaryota > Metazoa > Chordata > Mammalia > Artiodactyla > Phocoenidae > Phocoena > Phocoena phocoena. Next base: position 83,346,652 of record NC_089231.1, on the reverse strand, counting down.
TTCGTTTCTGCAGCGCCTTGTTCAATAAAAAGACGATCCCCTCGAGATGTGGCCTAGTATTAAGTCCAATGTGCCGTCTTTGCACTGGAAAACATTCTTATACTATGTCTTGAGTGCCATTGGGGTTTTAAAGAAGTGAATTTTAAGAAACCGTGGTGTTTTTCTAATAGAGAAAATGGTAGAGTGAAGGGCCTTTTTGCAGTTAGCATTTAAGATTTACACATAGGTCCGTACTAAATTGAAATCTTAGATATTTTCAGAGAAGTTTTATACTCGATTTTATTTGGATATTTTTGTTATTCTACTATAATATATTCTCAAGGAAATAAAAGCTTCGGGTGAGCTAAGTGGCCCCCTATTATTCACATCTGTTTAGTGATACGATGGTTTTTGTTTTTGTCCTGTAGTGTGTTTTACAGATGAAAATGGCTGTTCGGTGTGAGTTATTAGCCCGTTTTACAGAGTGCCTTCCCTTAAGGGCATTTTACTAAGTGTAAGTTTACCAACACAGCACATCACAGACCTGTCAGAAATAATCCTTAAGAATAGTGATGAGGGGATTGACATACATACACTAAGATGTATAAAATGGATAACTAATAATCTGCTGTATAAAAAAATTAAATTAAAAAAAAAAAGAATAGTGATGAGGACTTCCCTGGTGGTCCAGTGGTTAAGACTCCACGCTTCCATTGCAGGGGGCACGGGCTGCATCCATGGTCGGGGAACTAAGATCCACGTGCCGCACGGTGAGGCCCCAAAAGAAAAAAGAATAGTGATGAGAACAAGAGTAAAAGAAAATGACCAATGTTAGTTGTGAAAATCAGAATCATCTTTAGTTGTGTGATATAGTGTCATGTATTATAATATTAGACAGCAAAGAGAGTACCATCTTACGTGAGTCAGCTAATGTTGCTGGATCTCATCTGTGAAATGAGAAAGTTGAGCTTGATTCTAAGAGATGAGAGCCTTTCTGCACAAAAATTTTATGATTCCAGAGATCACCCATACATAGAGAAGCATGTGTGCTGGAATGGGCCTCCCCAGTAATTAGGTGTTTCATCCTATAATATGTCTTTCATCCTAACTAACCTGTAAATCCTTCCCTTTTAATTTATTATTTTATTCCTGAAGTCTAACATCGAGTTAGGTGCATTTTTGACCATCAGAAAATAGTTGTTAAAATAATGTGACGTCTCACACTTCATTTGTTAAAGTACTCCCCATTTAGTTTACTTGGTGTTTGTTTTCTGGACTAATCTTCCTAAAGGAAGAAGTTCATTATCATGTGATTATTTCTCCTGCTGAAAATGTATAGTATATTCACTATTTACCCAATCCAGATCTTTTTTCTGTAAAGAGCAAGTTAGTAGATATTTTAGGCATTGTGGACCATGTGCAACATACAGTCTCTGTCACATTCCTTGCTTGCTTGTTTTAACAACCCTTTTAAAAATGTAAAAGTCATTCTTAGCTCAAGGGCGATACTTTGCTAACTCATGTGGTAAGTAATCAACTCCCTGGGGGTATTGACTATTTTTGTATTTCCTCTCTGGTTAGATGGGTTGCCAACGTCCACCTTCCACATATTACGGAAACTGTTTTCCCTGCCTTTTATCAGAATTTCACTCAGGAGAACATTTAGGTTTTAGTTTCTCCTTGAAGCTTTTTTTCTATGACTCTTTTTTTTTTTTTAATAAACTTATTATTGATTGATTGATTGATGCTTCGGGTCTTTGGTGCTGCGCAAGGGCTTTCTCTAGTTGGCGCAGAGTGGGGGCTACTCTTCGTTGCAGTGCGCAGGCTTCTCATTGCGGTGGGTTCTCTTGTTCCGGAGCACTGGATTTAGGCACGCGGGCTCAGTAGTTGTGACTCACGGGCTGTAGAGCACAGGCTTAGTAGTTGTGGTGCACGGGCTTAGTTGTTCCGTTGCATGTTTGATCTTCCTGGACCAGGGCTCGAACCCATGTCCCCTGCATTGGCAGGCAGATTCTTAACCACCGCACCACCAGGTAAGTCCCTCTATGACTCATTTAAATCAATTTAATGAAGGAACCTACTCTCCTAGGTAAATCGGGTCTTTGGGAAAGAGTGTGTACTCTTGACTATTTTAATTTTTTTAAATTTATATTGTGATAACTTATAAAATGCTTTAAAGCAGAAACAACTTAATGTTTCCATAGCCCAGAGCATATGTGAGGAGAGGCAGACCATATTTTGCAGCAGCACTGTGCCAAGGGGCTTTCATTAAAGAGGGTTAATGAAATTAAGATTGGGTTCTCAGATAGGTAAGTTAATTTTCTGTTGTTTTTTTTTTTTAATAATATTCTAGAAGCATTCTCTTTGCTTTTTAAGATTTTACAGTCTTAGGTCTTTTTAACCTTTAACAGCTCATTTTTAAATGCCTCTTTATGCTAATTTAAAATACAAGTATTGGTAAAGTCAACTAAATGAATTCATAGATCTAAAATGGACTCTATTTTCTCTGCTTGAATACTTAATGGAGATACTTGAAGCCCTATTTTCCCCTTCCCCCAATGTTTTGAAAGTTATACAAATAATGATTAAAAAAAATAAAGATGTATCCATTCAGTTACATGTGTCTCTGGTATTGGGTTAGTCAGTTTATTTATTGTTATTTCAATTTATTCAGGCCTACTTAGCAAGTACAAAGCATATTTAGCTACTTGAAAATCAGTTCTTCTGATTTCTTGATTTTCTTTATTTTTTAATTTTGTAAAACTCAAGGATAACTATCTTTCCTCCCTTCTCACTCTTTGAAGTAATTGGAAACATTTTAAGTGCAGTTAAGAATTTATAACCATTTTTCTTTAAACTTTTAGGCTAGTGATACAGAACGAGATGGACTAGCCCCAGAAAAGACATCCCCAGATAGAGATAAGAAAAAAGAGCAGTCCGATGTATCTGTTTCTCCCAGAGCCTCAAAACATCATTATTCAAGATCACGATCAAGGTCAAGAGAAAGAAAACGAAAGTCAGGTATGTGTAAGACATAAGTTTACTGATGTAATTAATATGTGTTCTTCCCATTGAGAAATGGATAATGAAAAGTGCATTGGGAATTTTCTGGAGAATTTTTCAATTATGAGGAATACAAATGTCCTAATACAGGAATTTTATAACTTGTCAAAGACAGAATGTATGCTTAAATTTGTGTCACAATAACTATTATCCCTCAGATGTTCAAATTTTATCCTTTCAACATAGGCAAAACAATATTTTGAAAGATGTAGTCTGGGCAGTGGTATATTCTGAACTTACTTAACATCTTTGATGTAAGTTACAAGAGCTTTTTTTTTTTTTTTTTTTTTTTTTTTTGCGCCACGTGGGCCTCTCACTGTTGTGGCCTCTCCCATTGCGGAGCATAGGCTCCGGATGCGCAGGCTTAGCGGCCATGGCTCGCAGGCTCAGCGGCCATGGCTCATGGGCCCAGCTGCTCCGCGGCATGTGGGATCCTCCCGAACCAGGGCACGAACCCGTGTCCCCTGCATCGGCAGGCGGACTCTCAACCACTGGGCCACCAGGGAAGCCCACAAGAACATTTTTAACCTTGGTTTTCTTTTTAATGTTAAAATATTTCTGAAAGCAAGAGTTTTTAGTGTTTTGAAATGCTCTTTATTTAGAGCATTTTTTTTAACTAGACTGATGTGGCATAGAAAGCATGATGTATTGCTAATGAATCAATACTTAAGTAGTTAAAAGAGAGATAGAATAGAAATGAGTTAAAAAGTTTCAAGACCTGGACTCTGGTTATTTATCTGTTGCACCCACAGATAGTCCATCTACAAAATGGTTCAAGTGTAATTTTTATGTATATGTTTGAAACTGTACAGTATCATAACTACTTTTTAATGGGAATTTTTCTAAACTGTAACATCTTTTTGACTACTTAAAAGACTCCAAATATAATTCAACCTGTTTGTTTTCTCTTGCATTCTTTGCTCCTTTTGTTCTTAATTGTTTTCCTCTATTAAGACCCTTTATAAGTTTGCTATGTAATAGGAAGCAAGATGAACTGGACAGAATGTTTTGTAAAATATAGAGAATCTGTGATAGGGGCTTCCCTGGTTGGCGCAGTGGTTGAGAGTCTGCCTGCCGATGCAGGGGACACAGGTTCATGCCCCGGTCCGGGAGGATCCTTCGTGCCGCGGAGCCTGCGTGTCCGGAGCCTGTGCTCCGCAACGGGAGAGGCCACAACAGTGAGAGGCCCGCGTACCGCAAAAAAAAAAGAATCTGTGACCACCTGAAAGACAAACTCTGTTTGTCATATGTCATGGAACATGGACTTGTGGAACTTTTTTTGCTTACTTATTTGATTATATTCTGGTTTGCTCAGATTGCTTGATTTATTTCAGATACATGAAGTATTACTGTAGTAGAATAATCCCACCCCTGCCATAAAAAAACAGTCTTTAGAGTTTGACTAGTAAATAGATTAGTTAGGCAAGTGGCCAGAAATGTTCTTTGTATGAGTTTTGGAATTTGTGTTTGAGGTGTTTCTGTACCATTATTTATGGTGAATTTTTGTGTGTTCACAGATAATGAAGGAAGAAAACACAGGAGCCGGAGCAGAAGCAAAGAGGTAATTAACACTTTGTAGTGAATAGGCACTTTAGAATACTTGTAAAGTATCTGGTAGAAATGTTTGTGTGAATATATGATATTGTCAAGGTAAGTACCAAAACTTGAAATTTAAAAGGTTTAATTCAGTTATAAAATAAGCATGATTTGGATTCATCATTTTTCAAGAAGATAGATGTTTATATGAAAAGTTCATTCAAAAACTATTAATGTTATGTTGTGAAAATATTCACAATAAAAATTTCATATGAAGAATATAACTGGTTTTTTAGGCCTGTCACACAGAGCTTCCATTAATCTGAGGTCCCGAGTCTCTTCATGCCTGACAACTGCTCAGGACTTTTAAATCGCAATCATCTTTAAGTAGCAATACTTTTAGATATCTATGGGCTACTTTTTCTTTATGGAAGATAATGAGAGTCCTTTTCATTAGTAAACTAGTTTGATTCCCTAAGAATAGTATTGAATTTTGAAATAAAAGTGTCAGTGAGGGACTGCTGGAAAGATGGCGGTGACACAAAACTTGAGGATAAAGAAAGGCAGCAGCTGTATTGCAGAGGAGTTAACTTGCCCACCTGAGAAGACAAGGAATGAGCCAACAAAGGAAGAGCAGAAGTAGAAGCCAAAAAGGGAGGAGAAGAGTCTCATGGGGGCTGGGCAAGGGACTCCTTAAACCACTGTGGGCAGGGACTTCACCTCTTCCCCTAATGGAAGCTCTGTTAAATTTTAATTTAGGAGAGTTTTTGTGAAAATGACTATTTTGTTTAGCTCACATGATAACATTTCTATAATAAATCATACTCAGCGTGCTAATGCGCGAAGAGACTGAACTGAAGACGCTGCAGACTCAGATAGCAAAATAATAAGCCTACTTCATGATAAGGTAACTATTAGTCATTCAAACTCCTATTTCCCTTAAGTATATCTTAAATCAGTTAAGGGTTTTAATGGTTTTTTTAAAAAATAATAATAGTAATGTTATGTTTGGAAAGCTGGTTTGAAATAAACTGAAACTTTTGCAAGCTTAATAACCACTTAAAGATTTTCCAGTTTGCCACCATATGGCAAAATCAAGGAAATAGTCTTTTTTATAAGCTCATATGGAGAACTGGCATTGAAACTAAAATTTAGCTGTGTCTCCAGGTCTCTTATTTTTCTGCAAAATAATAAATTACAGACTATGATCCTTTTCTGATGTATCACCATGCATGTTCTAAAATGTTTGACTAAGCTTTTTGTTTTTAAGAAAAGTTAATCTTGAGCGGAAGGAAATATGTGCTAAGGTCTATTCTGGGAAGCATGAGTTAAGTGTCCTGTTGTGGTGGAAAACGGTGCCCTGGGTGTCAGAAGAATATGGGGTCTGGGTTCAACTCTCCTAATATGTAGCTTTGTGACTTTAGATCTTAATTTAGTCATATATAAAGTAGGGGGAATTAGAAGATCTGAGTTTCCTTCCAGCTTTAAAATTGTGATTCTGAAATGTCCAGGATTTTAAGCTTTAGCTACAAGATGGATTTGACAAATCTTAACGGGGGGAAATCAAATGTTTAGCACTTCCTAATTCAGTATGTGAGTGTAGGATGGAGACTTGATCATACAATTAATTTAGCTCAGTCTCTGAATGCATATGTTGTGAAAGCAAAAGCCTTGGTTTTTATAATCGTTCAGAATATGGGGGAAGTATGTATTATATAATGGTAGAGGGATTAATTGTGTTACACCTAGTTTGATTTCATAAAAATTAAAACAGATATGGTTGCCATTTTCTACCCTAGGTACATGAAGTGTAATAGAACTCCAAGCCTGTTGGGATATTGCAAGATGAAAAGTGATTGCTTCACAGTTTAGGATTGGGAGAAAAATCAAGAGCCGTCTTTAAGAAAGGATGTGGCAGTATAGCTATAAAAAGGACACTTAACTTTGTGTAAAGTAATTTGAAGTTGCTAGAAGATATTAATACTTAGATTAATTTTACTTAGTTACCTAATTGGAAATGCATTTTTCTGGTGCATTTCTTTGTGTCCTTATCTTCGTTATTGTTAACTTTTAAAACTTAATATTATGTACTCTGGATTTAGAAGTTGTTGTATATACGTGTCTGTTTCTCTAAAAGGTTTGTTGGAAAAATGAAAAAACTTTGATACATGTGTACTTCCCTCTTAGATAAAAGAAACATCAGGGATTCCTCTTTTTCTGAAATAGTGGTTTTTCGATATTATTGACATTGAAAGTTATTGTTTTGATTGTGGTATTGAAAGTATTTGGGGGTGGAAACTGCATTTGGGGGGGTTTATAAAGAAAAAGTAAAATTAGTAATATACATCTGCAACATTTGGGTGATGTGAAACTAGATCTTTTTTTAAATTTGCCACACACTCCTAAGGTTACTAATGTTGCATCACAACATTTTTGCTACTGATACCCATACTAACTCTCTTTGTTGCACTATTTTCCTGAAAGAACCAACTTCTTCTTAAAACAGGCAAGAAGACATGAATCCAAAGATAAATCCTCTAAGAAACACAAGTCTGAGGAACATAATGACAAAGAGCATTCTTCTGATAAAGGAAGAGAGCGGCTAAATTCATCTGAAAATGGTGAGGACAGACACAAACGCAAAGAAAGAAAGTCATCAAGAGGCAGAAGTCATTCAAGGTCTAGGTCTCGTGAAAGGTAAGTAGTTTTTCCTAAGTTAATGCCTTCTAAAGAATTCCTAAGTTACATAAAGGTTTGCATTAATGGAGCAACACCCAAAAAAATCTTAGCTAGAAAATTGGTATTTTTAACTTTCTGAGTTGTCTGTCACAGTGAAAAAATTTGTGCTGAATTATGTTTATATAGTTGCCAATATCATAATCCTTTTACGTCGCTGGTGCAGGATTCGTTTGCTGCTGAACTCTAGTCTAGGTTTTATTTAGGTATGGGTTAAAAGATTTTTGAGAAATGGGTCATGGTTCAAATTTTTGTGGCTTTTTTGTTGTGTTTTAAGAAACCAGTGTCCGCAACATATTTTGCGGATTTCTGTGGGGAATATGTGTGTGGTATCAGATTTGGTCAAAAATTTTCAGTAGTAGAATAACTTGATTGTTACTCTTAGAAATAGTTTGGTTCAGCAGTAGACTTCAGGCTATTAAACAGAATCTTAAATTGGGGTAGGAAACATTGCTTTTTTGACATTATCAGTTTATTGTGTTCCCTGTAAGTAACTACAAATTTATGTACTTGAATTTCAGGCGTCATCGTAGTAGGAGCAGAGAGCGGAAGAAGTCAAGATCCAGGAGTAGGGAGCGGAAAAAGTCAAGATCCAGAAGCAGAGAGAGGAAGAAATCACGATCCAGAAGCAGGGAGAGAAAACGTCGGATCCGATCTCGTTCCCGCTCAAGATCAAGACACAGACATAGGAGTAGAAGCAGGAGTAGGACAAGGAGTAGAAGTCGGTAGGTATTCATCATCTTGAATAAAATCAAACAGACCCCTCACAGGGTCTGTTCAGTCAGGCTTAGAAAGGTTAAGTAACTTGCTCAAGAAGCCCAACATCATACAGTTCTTAAATAGTAAAGCTGGGACCTGGTTCCAAATGCATCTGAAAGCAAAGTCAGTACGTGTGCTTAATCCACCGTACTGGTTATACTCTCTCAGATACTCAGAAAGATGAGCTTATAAATTCACACTTGTCTTGATTGGAAGGAAATTTTGATTTGTTTAGGCAGGAAATACAATAAAGAGCATTTAATTATAAATATTCAGAGAATATGTTTATTCTCTACTAATATTAGTTACTAATAGTGTGTTATATCTGTATTCACAGATACTGGTAATAAAGTTAATGTGAAAGCTTCTTTGTTAATTTATTGTTCATTAAGTCAAATAGTCTAAAAGAATGAAATATGGGTAAAAGTGTACTTTGGCTTATAATAACTTGGTTTGTCACTTGTTTGATCATTTTTTCAGTTTTTAATCATTGGTTTTAGTGTGTAATAGTTGCCTAAATTGAACTTTACCAGTTAGGCGATATAGTCAATCTAAAGTAAATGGTAATTTCACCATTAATTACCATTGTTTTTTGGTTTTTGGTTTTTGTGTTTTTTTGCGGTACGCGGGCCTCTCAGTGTTGTGGCCTCTCCCGTTGTGGAGCACAGGCTCCGGACGCGCAGGCTTAGCGGCCATGGCTCATGGACCCAGCCGCTCTGCGGCATGTCGGATCTTCCCGGACCGGGGCACGAACCCGTGTCCCCTGCATCGGCAGGCGGACTCCCAACCACTGCGCCACCAGGAAAGCCCTGTTTTTGTTTTTTTTTAATCACCATTTGGGCAATTCAGGTCATTATTTATGGCATTTCTAGTTTTAACCACTGATACCTTTTATTCTAATCAATGACTATTTTTAATTCTAATTTTGTTTTCGTGATTTATATTTTTGAAAACATTTACAAGTTAATTCATTGTACATTAGAATACTAGGACCATTTAACTTATCAATCCCACTAGTAGGAATTTATCCTACCTATTGACTTACACAAGTGTAAAATGACTAACGTACAAGTCTAGCGTTTGCAACATTGGGTGTAATAGCAAAAGATTGGAAACAACCTAAATGTCTATCTGAAACAGGGATGGTTAAGTGAATTTATAGAAACTAGTCTTATATACAAGGAACTTGGTGTGCCTATGGAAGGTGTACAACAGAGGTGGAATGGAAGGGGTTCAAAATATATTTCCTAGACCAGTTTAATTTTTATTGAACTATGTAACTGTAATTTATTTTGATTCAATAAAATAATTATTACTTGGCCATACTGAGACATGTAAAATATGATTTATTAAAGAGATAGAAAGAAGAGAATTGAAAAACCGAGAAGATTTAGCAGAAGTTTAAGCCGAACTCCTAGCCCACCTCCCTTCCGAGGCAGAAACACAGCAATGGATGCACAAGAAGCTTTAGCTAGGAGGTGTGTATATTTTTTATTCAATACATTTTTTTCTCCTTTTCATCTTGAGGTAGATATTCAATTGTGTGGACCAAATGAATGCTTTCAGAGGATAATTCAAATAATTAAATCTAGCCATAACTACTGTGGCAGTTTTGTGATACAGAACTGTATTAAGTGGTTTGTTAATTCCCATCTTTAATTTGCTTATTTGCACAACTGGAAAGAGTATTTCTTCAACAGTTTCTCTTTTTTCTTCATGATTAACTAATTCATTTTTCTCAAGTCTAGACTCGAATATTTTCAGTTGGCCATTGGAACTTTTTAAAAAATCTTAAATGTGATCTAATAACTGTTAATTTTGCATCTAAAACTGCTTTGTCTTTACCTTCTTTGTTCTTCCTTAAGAAAAGTCTCTGAAACAATAAGTAGAATTCTGTCAGTAGTTTTCCTATTTTGAAGGTGGTGAATAATAAGCCAGTTCATTTGATCTTAAAGTTTTTACTGCTGTGATAGCATAGGAAGATCATTGTATTTTTAAATTTTCCAATGTTTCAAAGATGGGTGATTGTGGGACCACACACAGCAGGGCTGTCTAACCGAAATCTGCAAAACCATTGAAAGAACTGCCTCATAGAGGCAAGAAGTAAAGTAAAATCCAAGCCCTTGTTTGCAGGTTTTCCCATATTCTAAAAAACTAAAATCTTTTGATTTTGATTTTTTTTTTTTATGAAATTGAGTTTGTATTTTTTTTTCATTACAAAAATACAGTTATCACAATGTAACCTGATGGGCTGCTGCCCTGTGAACCCAGCCTGGCAGAAACTCCAGCTGAACAGCAGCAGCAGCAAAGGTGTGAGCTCACCCCTTCTCCATTCCATTCACCTTAGTGAATGGTATTGATTCCAAACCTGCAGTGGCCACTTAAAATATACAGCCAGTAGCTGTCAGTTACTTTCTTACTGAAACTAAAATCAACAGAATTAGGAAATAATTTTCTACAATATCTGAACTAATTTATAAAGAATGGTCCATTAACTTTGATCATGAATTTTTTTAAGCCCTAAAGTTTATTCTTGTTTACTCTTAAGTTTATTGTATTTAAAATTTTGGATTATACTAAAGTTGAATGTATAACTAGCATCTAAAACTTTAATTTAGTCTACTTAGTGATTTTCAGATGACAATTTTTAAAACTGCTTTGGAAATACTTTTATTTATGAACCTATGTTTTAACATTAATCCTAATCAGAAACTTCTTTCTGATTAGGACAAATTCAAGGCTGTACTACTTGTCTTTCTTTCATGTGTGCTCAATAGAAGGGAACAAAATTATAGATTGTTATCCTTTTATGTGAATTATGACAATTGTTAAAGCAAATGTCAATTTTCTACTACTGTATTTTACCTGTAGTGCCCACTGCTCCCCTCCCCCAAGAAACTTTTTCCCCAATCCTTGCCCCTTTATACTATAGAGGAGGGAGAGGGTGGTGTTTAACTTATGATTGGTAAATCAAGAAATCTTTGGAAGAAAAGGGCTTTCTCTTTCAGGAACTCACTGTGAAGATAACATTACTTACCATTTGTGATATACCAGATAGATACCTACTTGACAGCACATTTTGTTTAGTGTGTGTATTCAGTGGTGAATTCAGTGTGAATCAGAATTCGTTTTTGGGGATGAATTTGTGTTTCACGTTTTCAGTTCCTTTGCTAATAATTTCTTTACCTCCTAATAGTAATTTTCTAATATTTAGGTTTTTCCCCCTGTTTTATTAGATTATAGAGAATGGCAGGGTTTGCTTGCCCTTTTTTAAATTTTATTTTTGGCTTTTTAATTTTCACTGATTTAGAGACTAATAAAGTCTGTTTATATAAAAATCATTTGCATGCTTTGATTGGCCTTAATCCTGTATCGGCCTCCGTTAAGAAGCATTTAGGTAATTCTATAAATTATTGCATGTACCCTAAGATTTACTCAGCTTTCAGTATGTTTTCTCAATGTCTCAATTTGCAAGATTTAATTTTATCCTTCTCCTGTAACCAGCACTGATGAAGATTGAATAACTTTTATCTCATAACCATTTTAATGACTCTGTGGGAACTGTATATAAAAGCTACTAGAGTTGTTGGCTATTCAGTGAAATTAAAAATGTTTAAAACCAGTAGTGAAATATTATCTAATTGTGACTGATACCATCTTAAGAATGATTGCTTTTTTTCCCACATGCAGATATCAATTTGGGGAAGGTATTAAATTTATTTAAAATTCTATATAAAGTGTTTTATGCCTACATATGTATACATAAAGAGATAAATGTTGGCTTTATATATTGATATTTTTATTTATTTAAATTGTCTTTGACAGGTTGGAAAGGGCAAAGAAATTACAGGAACAGCGAGAAAAGGAAATGGTTGAAAAACAAAAACAACAGGAAATAGCTGCAGGTAATTTTTGTTTTCTTTATTATGGAAGTATGGCAGTATTTATAGAACATTTGAAAAGTTCAGGAAAAGTAATAGGAAGAGAATCATGTGTGATCCCTTCTACCCGTCAGTATGCTGTAGATCAGTATGCTGTAAATTACTAATTGAATTGGGAACATGTTATTTTTAGTGTTACTTTTGTACCTCATAAAACTTTTTTTGCACTGTATTTCTGATTTGGTCAATGTAGATAATTTTGAAAAGTGAATAGTGACTATTCTTGTTCGTGTAGCAGTTTAGCCATCACTGCATATGTCTTTTAGTTATGATTTTGGAAATGCAGTTTATTAAAGATGATGAACTGGAGTATGTATTATGTCTTACTATTAAAAATCAAGTTTTAGGCATAACACAGACACACTGCCTGTGGATGATTTAAAGGTGATCAGAGAGATCCTGTATGAAATGTAATCTGGAAGGTAGAAGTAACAGACCTGGCACTTAACTTTTATAGGACTTGGGCCTAGTATGATAAGTGTGTATAATACCTGTTAAATAGTTTTAAATGTTTCTTGTGGGTTTCAGATTAGATGTTGTGAGATTGTTTTGTGAGCTATAAAGAACCATACAAAGAAAAGTCAATGTATTAAAAGTTTAGCGACAGTCACTAGTTCATTTCCATTGAAATCATACACCTTTATCCTATTTGCAGGATTCCCTTTATCCTCAGAAGTAAGTGAACTTTAAGTATATATAAGGGATCATATACAGAAATGTCTAGTGATGAATACATTAATATTTGCTAAAATGTTATTGCTTTATAAGCTTAACACAGTCATTTTCTATTTGGTGAAAATATTCTGCCTTTTTGCAGATTAGTAGCTCTTATATATAAATAATGTATTACTGTAAATTAGGAGGTTTGTTTTGGTTAAAATCCATACTTATTTCCTCTTCAGCAGCTGCAGCTACCGGAGGTTCTGTTCTCAATGTTGCTGCCCTATTGGCATCAGGAACACAAGTAACTCCTCAGATAGCTATGGCAGCTCAGATGGCAGCCTTGCAGGCTAAAGCTTTGGCAGAGACCGGAATAGCTGTACCTAGCTATTACAACCCAGCAGCTGTGAATCCAATGAAATTTGCTGAACAAGAGAAAAAAAGGAAAATGCTTTGGCAAGGCAAGAAAGAAGGAGTAAGTTCTCTTATTCTCCTTTTTTGTCATTGATTCCTCAGCTTAGAAAAACAAACTTGGATTGGAAAAGATTAGTTTGGGTTTATCTTTCTTCTGAGAGCCTGACTGGAATAATTTAATTTGCTACAATTATTAATTCTGGGGGGGAAAATGCACGATCTAAGTCAGGCTTTCAGAGAAAACCAATATTGCCCTACATTTATTAAGGGGAAAGAGTTGGTTCCTTAGCTTAGATTTTTTTTTTCATATTATTAAGGTGATTATAAATTCCATTGGTGGAATGCCATAAATGCTATTGTTTTTCTACTAAGACTATATTATGGGAAGATCTAGTATCATAATACAAGGTATTTAAATTTTACATATGCTAAAAATTCATTGTTTTTTTAACAGGACAAATCCCAGTCTGCTGAAATATGGGAGAAATTGAATTTCGGAAACAAGGACCAAAATGTCAAATTTAGGAAATTAATGGGTATTAAGGTGAGTTATACACTTTGTAATAAAGTTCATGTTATTTTATATTTTTAGGGTAACTTGGTTCTCAACTTAAACATTATTTCAGTGATGTGTCATCTCTGGGTACTTTCTAGTGCTCTTTCATTTGTGTTCTCTACATTAACTTCACAGAATTAACCAATAAATTATCACTAGTCAACAATACAAATTGTTAAAAAAAATTTTTTTTTTAAGAAGATGTTGGGGGTAGGAGTTTATTTATTTATTTGTTTTTGCTGTGTTGGGTCTTCATTTCTGTGCGAGGGCTTTCTCTGGTTGTGGCAAGTGGGGGCGACTCTTCATCGCGGTGCGCGGCCCTCTCACTGTCGCGGCCTCTCATTGCGGAGCACAGGCTCCAGACGCGCAGGCTCAGTAGTTGTGGCTCACGGGCCTAGTTGCTCCACAGCATGTGGGATCCTCCCAGACCAGGGCTTGAACCCGTGTCCCCTGCATTAGGCAGATTCTCAACCACTGCGCCACCAGGGAAGCCCCAAATTGTTAAATTTGATTAAAACATTTGTTGAGGGACTTCCCTGAAGCTCCAGTGGTTAAGACCCCACACTTCCATTGTAGGGGATGTGGGTTCAATCCCTGGTCGGGGAACAAAGATCCCACATGCTGTGCAGCATGGCCAAAACATAAGAAATAAAACAGTTGTTGATTGTTACTGCGTGTTTATGCCTTAAGCAAACCTTGTTCAAAATCATAAGCTTTTCTTAGTAAATTAAAAAAAAAAAATTGTAAAAAGGAATTAATTTGCTTTTAAAAATGCCCGTTTAGGGCTTCCCTGGTAGCACAATGGATAAGAATCTGCCTACCAATGCAGGGGACAGGGGTTCAATCCCTGGTCCAGGAAGATCCCACATGCCGCAGAGCAACTAAGCCCGTGTGCCACAACTACTGAAGCCCACGCACTGTGCTCCACAACAAGAGAAGCCTGCGCACCACAAAGAAGAGTAGCCCCCGCTCGCTGCTACCCTGCATGCAGTAACAGTGACCCAACATGCCCCCCCAAAAATTAATTAATTAAATTGCCCATTTAAATGGAATATTACTCAGCCATAAAAGGGAATGAAACAGTTATTTGTAGTGAGGTGGATGGAACTAGAGTGTGTCATACAGAGTGAAGTAAGTCAGAAAAAGAAAAATACCATATGCTAACGCATATATATGAAATCTAAAAATTGGTACTGATGAACCTAGTGGTAGGGCAGGAATAAAGATGTAGACGTTGCAAACGGACTTGAGGGCATGGGGTGGGTGGGGGTAGGGGAGGCTGGGACGTAGTGAGAGAGTGGCATTAACATACATACACTACCATATGTAAAATGGATGGCTAGTGAGAAGCTGCTGCAAAGCACAGGTAGATAAGTTTGGTGCTTTGTGATGCCCTAGAGGAGTGGGATAGGGAGGGTGGGAGGGAGGCTCAGGAAGGAGGGGATATGGGGATATATGTATGCATATGGATGATTCACTTTGTTATACAGCAGAAACTAACACAACATCGTAAAGCAGTTATACTCCAATAAAGATGTATAAAAAGAAAAAATGCCCATTTAAGGTTAACTATACTTGGTGTGGGGTTGGACTTTCTTAATTTTTTTCAAGGAAGTGTTTTGTTTGAGTTTTTTTGTGGGTTTTTAAAAAAATAATTAATTAATTTGGCTGTGCCAGGTCTTAGTTGCAGCAAGCGGGATCTTTTAGTTGCGGCATGCGAACTCTTAGTTGCAGCATGTGGGATTTAGTTCCCTGACCAGGGGCTGAACCCAGGTCCCCTGCATTGGGAGCACAGAGTCTTAGCCACTGGACTACCAGGGAAGTCCCAAGGAAGGTTTTAGGTTTTACACAACAACCTGGTAAGGTCGACAAATGTTCAGATATTGGTTATTACTAAGGGAGTTGGTTTTTCATTGAAGGGATATTTGGTTTAAACTCCATCCCCATTTTCTCCTTCACTTTTCCCTAGATGCTTTATTTATTTTTGGCTGCATTGGGTCTTCATTGCTGCACACGGGCTTTCTCTAGTTGCAACGAGCGGGGGCTACTCTTCGCAGCGGGATGCAGGCTTCTCATTGCAGTGGCTTCTCGTTGTGGAGCGTGGGCTTCAGTAGTCGTGTCGCACGGGCTCAGTTGCTCCATGGCATGTGGGATCTTCCCAGACCAGGGCTTGAACCCTTGTCCCCTGCATTGGCACGTGGATTCTTAACCACTGCACCCCCAGGGAAGTCCCTGGCCTGTTCTACATGTTCTTTCTTGGGCCCACTGAATGATTTTTGTTATGTCCTGCTCTATCCCAGTACCTAGAATGAACATTGCCTTGAATTCCATAGGTGCTGAATGAATGAATGGAAGCTAAGTGAGGTCAAATATGTACTGCAAAAATGTGATGTAGTAGTACTTCTTAAGGGAGAGAAGCACTTTTTATTCCTAAGTGAATTCATTTTAATAGTATATTTTGTATCTGTTATTTAGAGTGAAGATGAAGCTGGATGTAGCTCCGTTGATGAAGAAAGTTACAAGACATTGAAACAGCAGGAAGAAGTATTCAGAAATCTAGACGCTCAGTATGAAATGGCAAGATCACAAACCCACACACAAAGAGGAATGGGATTGGGTTTTACATCATCGATGCGAGGAATGGACACAGTTTGAAGAAAATCACACTTTATACTTGGGACTTTTATAGACTTCTGGTTCTGATGTCAGGTCCTTGTTCACCAAACAGCTGGCATTCTAGCTTGCATGGGTGTTGCATTGACTTTAATTTATTGAAAAATATGATTTTTTGTAAATATCAGATCAGTGATACTGGTGTTAGTGTTGTAATCAGGTTAAACCCGCTTCCATTAAACTTGACAGGACTATAGAAGGACAATATTTTTTAGTTAATGAATTCTACTTTTCAAATATATAAAAGCTGCAGATGGGATAAAATCTCATACATGGATTTTTGGTGTCCACTGTCTTGTGTACTTTTGTACTTAACCTTGTACAGTTATTTTCATCTCTTGAAACATGAAAGAAATGTTATGTAGATGTTCTTTAGAAGATCTGGCCATTTGGTACATAATCCAGCACAAATAGGCTGGGTGGTGATGATAATAAAAATGGTTTTCTCAAAACTCGTGTTAATTTAAGTTACCTGGAATTCTTATTTGAATTTGTCTTATGGTTTCTGTAGCATTTTGCAATTTCTAGTGGAAGACACTGGCTAGAAATTCCGTTGTTTTTTTTTTTTTAAGAATTATGCTATAGGCAATACCATGGTGAGCAAAAATGTAAAAGGAAGTTGGGAGGAGTGAAAAAACTTAGTAAAATAATACTGTTTTCCTACTATTATAAGGGACAGAACTGGTGTACAGTATTTGTTAAATATTCCATTATGTTATTCAGGAAATAGATTAATACATTAAAGGGATGTAAGCACTTTTATTTTAATAAAGTGCCTTATAACAAGTTCTTTGTATGCCCTTTCCTCATTATCCCTTTTGAATTGTCTAACCTGAAGTACTAAAACAGAAAACAACTTTGTCACTAAATTGATTAAATTTAGGGCATAGTTCTGGTGGAAGGAGGGGACTACAGAACTTGTACTTCATTTGCTTTCATTACAACAAATTCATAATTTTTAGCTTTCACTGGAAAAATCCTTTGAAAAACATCTCCACAATGTAGTAGCACAAGGGAAGACTGCTTAATGTGTTTTGGTAAATGTTTGGTTTTCCCAGAGCACAATTATTTTGGGGAGAGATGGCTCTTAATGCTTCAGCGACAAAGTCAAGTTTCTGGGGAAATAACACCATGGTTTTTCACTTTGGAGTCATCCCAAATTCACATTTTCCTGGTGAGCTGTACCTTCTGAAATCTGTTTCATTAAGAGTGTTTTTGGGGGGAAAAAGAATGATTGGGGGCCTGTAATGCAGTGTGGATATGAAAAGCACACATTGAACTGCTTCCTGTGTTTTTCTGTGGTATTTTAGGAGCTGGCCATACACGATGAATGATATGGTCCATCCTGTACTCATTTAGTAATTTAAAGAATTTTTATAGCTAATTTTAAACAGGAAACTAATTTTGATTCATTTAGTATGGATTCATTTAGTATGTCTAAAATAATTGAGTTAGGTAATCAGTATTCTTAGTAGAGATTTTACATTCTTACTTGCATGCTTGTTTTTGAAATCCAGGGGGTATTTTACATTTTAACATCCCAGTTGGGACTAGTCATATTTAAAGTTATTAATAGCTACATACAGCCAGGGGAAACCATCCTGGACAATGCAGATTTAGAGGGAGGCATATAGGTAATTGCAATTTGCATAATTAAATTTTATGAAGCAATTATTGGAATCCTGGGGGTGGGGGACAGTTAACTGCTTGGCTCAATTTGAAATGAGTTTGTAGGGAAGCATTTATATGCTTAAAACTTTTTTTCCCCTTTTTTCTGGCTGTTAATGTGCTTTCCGTGTCCAAAGCCTGGTACTCCACCATGGATGTTTTGGGCTTTACTCTTGTATGCGACGGGAACATAAGTTGCTGTCCAGGAGATTCTTTCAAGACATGGTAGTAAGACAAGACCACACTATTTGAGGCAAGGTTTTGATGAGCTTTGTGAGAGCAACTGGCTTGGAGGATAAGAAAATTCAAAGATGATGTTTCCAATTTGGGTGATCATTGATGGTGATTAAATTAGAAAAATACTATAGTAGGTTGGTAGAAGGAGATAGAAGCAGAAATTAAGTTGTATTATATATCATTCCAAGTTAATTTCATGGCCAAAAGATGATTTAAGTATATACTTAAATATAGTTTCTCAGGGGCCCTCTCCTAGTTCTCCCACTGGCTGTGCATCAGTTTCTGTAGTTGTCTCATCCTAAATCCCAGCCCTGTAGGGCTCAGTCCTAGACTTCCTTCCCACTCTGTTCTTCACTATGCAGTCTCATTCTCTATCATCTTTGTATTTACTTTCCATAAAAATTTGAACCAGCCAAATGCTAATCTTTAGTTCAATCCTCTTTGGAGCTTAGCCAAATATCTGTGTAATATACACCTCCACTGAGCCCGAAAATTTTACCTTCAATATACTAGAGCTTCAAAAATTTCTTCCACTACTCTAGTTACTTACCTAACTAGAGTTATATACGGATAAAATTGTTTATAAGGATAAAATTGCCTCAAGGTACCACATAGCCAAAATGGAACTCACCCTTTACTCCCAAACCTGGTCAACATCAAATGATTTTTTTCTCTATCTCAAATGATCACTTATTTAACCAGTTTCTTAAGTCAAAATCCTGGCAAATAATTCACCACCCTTTTCTCTCATTCCCTATATACAAACCTTCAGTTATCTCTGTTACTTTAATTTTATCTTTTAAATATTCTCTATTAAATATCAACCCTTCACTATTGCCACTACCCTAATCCAAGCTAACATTTGTTGATCTTATTACAAAAATCTATCAGTCTACTAGATTTGGAATTCTACGTTTGCTCCATCGCCAGTCCTTTTCCTATCATGCCATCAGGACCATCTTACCAAAATGAAAATTTGTGGGTCATAGACCCACCACTTGTTTAAAATGTTGAAATGACTTGCCAGTTTGGAGGTGGAGACAATGTCCCTAATATGGTGAGTACTTGCCTAATGTTCCAGCCTCATTTTGGTCCACTCTGCCTTTTCGTTCTACACGCCATTTCTTCAGACTAGGACTCTTAATTCCACCCCCCATACCACCAACTTTGCCCTCCTAACACTTCATAATTCAGTTCAAACCTCAGTTCTTCCATCCACTGACTCCCACAGAAATGTCAAATTTTTTACATATCCATTCCTGTTTTTATTTCACATATCTATTTATTAATATGATGAATACCCATCAACATCCACTTTGACCCAAGAGCGGGAACATGTATGTTTATTTTTTGTTTCTTTCTTTTGCTAGCCTGTACCCTCTATGAAAGCAGGAACTTCTCTAGTTTGCTCACTCTTACACCCTCAGCTCCTAGAACAGTGCCTGGCACATAGAACTCGGTAAATAAATGTTAATGAATGAGTGATTGAAGGAGAGAAATCACCAAAAGCTGCAACAGACAAATCTAAAATAATCTAAGGTCAAGCTAGTTCTTCATGACAAAGTGAAACAAGCCCAGTAAACTAAAGTAGCTTCTCCAAGATCACAACGGTAGTCTGTGGCAAAACTGGAGTTCCTTATTCACCAGGATCTGTGATAAGCCGTACATCGTGCTCTGATTTTTTGCAGCCTTAAATGCGTAAGAGACAACTCATATTGTTGTAACACGATCTGATGTAGTTTGGCTTTCTTCACATTAAAAAGGATCAATCCCAGTATGCAATGCAAACAATGAGTTAACAGTCGATTAGAAACCCATATCCAGCATGCCTTGCTCCCGAGCAACCTCAGAAGTGGGTATAAGAGACACCATTGCATTCTGGGAGTTGTAGTCTCACAGGACTGGCCCGCCTATTATGCAGCTTCAGCGGCCTACGTTTGGAGGAAACCGTACTGGGTGGCTTAGGGCGGCCGGAGCCCTAGAGAGCGGTGCCGCCCAACAACCTTTGCCTTCGACCGGGGGGGCCAGCTCCGCCTCTTCTCGTATCTTTCCCATAGCCCAAAATGGCGGCGGAGGTGGATTTTGGCGACCTAGAGCTGTTCGAGGCGTTTGACCACCTAGAGGAGTCGACTCCGAAGCCAGTTCACACCCTCTTCAAGGACGACGACGGCGACGAGGAGGACGAGAATGGGGTCGGCGACGCAGAGCTGCGGGAGCGGCTTCGGCAGTACGAGGAAACCATCGAGCAGCTCCGCGCCGAGAATATCCTTCCCGCTCGCTGGGCCCTGTCACTGGGGAGTGTGGTGTGTGCCGTCCCCGGGAGGGTGCGGGCGGAAATTCCACGAGGCTGAGAATCGCGGGTTCGGGTTGCATAAGCCGTCCCCGAGGCCTCGGCGCAGACATCTCCCCTTCTGGGATCCGTATCCTGGACCTTATTCACTCCTCCCGCTCCCCAATCTGGGGCAGGTTTTTAGCGTTATTCCGGACTCCTTCAACTGTTCAGTTGTAGACTCTTCACTTCTCTTCCCCTATTTGGAGTCATCCGATCTCCTTTTTTGGAGCCAAGCTAAAGTTGTTGCAGTCAAGCTGTAGTTATATGTTAGGAGATACCGGATGCTTAGACCTAGGCGCAGATGTGTCTTTAGGGCGGGGCAAAAGTTAGTGGTGCTAGGATGTGCAGTTGGGGGCGTTAAGGAGTCGAGGCATGCAGAGAGAAATGGTTAATTGCTCGATGAACTTCGGGGATTCATTTTAAAGTTCTTCCACTTTGAAGTCGCTTCCGTGGTTAAGGGCCATTGCAAACCCCTAGGGAAAACGCGCAAATAAGTTTCCGTTTGCCTTTAGTTACATGTTTACAACCTTTCTAGAAGAAGTGTTACTATGTTTATTTCCATTCTTAGAGAATTTTTGGTATTTTTTTGTTTGTAATATACATGCAAGTAATTTTGGCTCAGGTAGTTTTTCTAGTGTAAAAACCCCTGAAAGTGGTTGGTAAATCATCTTTTAAGGTTTTCGAAGTCATTTTTTCATAATGCCGTTTTCCTCGACATTTTTTTATGAAAAATTTCAAAATACAGAAAATTTGAAAGGATTTTACAGTGAACATTCATAGATTCCATCCTAGATTCTTCAGGTCTTACCAGTCTGTTACGCTGCATAACGTTTTTGGTTTGGTCTGTTAGTCTCTTTGAACCACGTGCCCCTGCCTTAGAAATACCATGTTGGAAGGGATGAAAACTCTATTTTAGTTTTTAGATCCAGATACCTAGCCCTGCAACAAAACAGGAGGTCAGTAAGTGTGTCATCCTCAAAATATTTGTCTTTTAACGTTTATAACATATGTTTATAACATTGACACCAAAAATGAGGTTAGTAGTTGAATTTTATGATCTTCGTATTTCTATTTAATGAGGGCTTATACTCCTTAACAAGTAATAACATCAAGAACTTAAAAGAAAATTGAACATTCTGACCCGACCAAGGTATGAGATCTTGAATTTGCACCATAATGTCCTTTATTTTTTATCCTGACATTAATATTTAATCACAGGGTTTTTTTTTTTTTGCAAAAAGGGTGTTTAGGATTTTTGTACCATTTTTTTTTTTTTTTGTACCATTTTGTACTCAAGAAATCATCGTAATGATCTTTTATTTTTAACTTGTGAGGGTAAAATTTGAATTCTCACAACTGTGTTAAACTTTGAAAACTGACTTATTGGATGAAAATATGTGTGAAACACAATTCAGAAGTTTTTGATTTAATGTTCAGAACAGGCAAGTTATCAACCTAGCTGTTGCTATTCAGTGAACATTTCTGGTAAGTTAGAATTCAGATTACAGTATTAATCTAGCTGAAGATTTATTTATACAATTAAAATGTGTTCATAAATAGAAATAATGCAAGATGCAGCATTTTAGAAGAAGAGATGGTAGTTGCTTTTGAAAAAAGTACAGTGAGTAAATTTGCATTCAGGCATCTGATTTTAATAGAAGATTAAATGTTGATATTTTGTAATTAAATTTATTCAGTAGTCACTAAATTAAAATATTTCCTAAAGTACAAATTTATTACACAGAATGGTATGTTAAGGCTTTCAGAATATGGGGTACACTGATGCAGTTTCACATGGAATTTTTTGTCCCTGGTACCGGCTGAATTAACTGGCTACACTGGTGACTAAAACTTTAAAATTTTAGCATTTAACATATTTAGAATTTAGACATATTTCAGAATATGTCTAAAGAATAACTTCTCTATGCCCTACTTTCCTTCCTCTATGTGAGCACACTTTGTAGATCTACACTTATTTTTGGTTAGGTAGTAAATATATTGAATGTAACTAGGATTCTTAAAAAAAAAATCACAATTTTTATATATGTAAAAATATTTAGACAAGCATATGCTTTGTAATAGAGTTGTTCATTTAAACATTAAATATTTATAAGGGGGTTATAATCACCTGAATTCAAATGATTACAGCATCATAGGCTTTGCCAATTTATAAGAAGCAAGCATTAGTATCCTGAAAAAGGAAAAAATATATATATATATATTTTTTAATTGGTGCCCTCCACATTGTCAGACTGACAAAGCTTTCTACAGAACACCAAGGAAGAAAAAAAATAAAATTATTTAGATAAAACTGTACCCTACATCTCTTGATTTAACCCTTATTTTTGGAACTTTCATGATCAGAAGTGTCTCTTCTTTTTATCCAGTAAACATTGTGGGCGTTTTTTTTGTTTGTTTGTTTGTTTTCTGTTTTTTCTTTATATGATGAAAATTTTCAAACGTACAGAAAGTGGAAAGAATAGTACAGTTAATACCCATATTTTCATCACTTAGATTTAACAGTATTTTGCCATATTTCCTTCTTCTAATTCCATATACATATTTTACCCCAAATATTTCAGCATGTATTTTTTTTTCTAAAGACTTTCATGTTACCACAACACCATGATCACGCCTAATAACTGGCGCGATTTCCTTAATAACATTCTCAACCAGATTCAGATTTCCCCAATTGAATGTCTTTATTGCTGATTTCTCAAACTGAACTCCAGTCAAGGGTCATGCAATTGCATGTAGTTTTTAGAAACATGATGTATTTTTTAAAACTGAAGTTTGTGCAAATTGAAGCAAGTTTCTGGGTGTCTTCATATTTAATTTTATTTCTCTACTTGATGCGGGCAATTCCACATACAGATTGATTTATTTCACGTGCTGTACAGGTAGAGGGATTTGAGGCAGGTGTGGAGGAATCAGATTCAGCTGCTCCCAGGTTACCAAAGGGATATATAGCAGATTTCCAGGCTGCAGTCTAGTTCTGTTTTTTGCAGTATTTCAAAGTCAAATTCAGGAATGAGATACTTTTTACATCTCTACTTTAAAATTTTGGATTTGAGCTACTTAGTGCAGTGTGCTCTGCCCTCCAGAAAGAGTCTACCCATTTATTTATAAAGTGTTTCAATTTCCCATATATTTCTAAGCCAAATTCACTGATTCTTTCAGAAATATATTCTTGTAACCTGCTTTATTCAATTCCTCCCTTCCCTCAATTTGTAAACAAAGAGCCATTGGGTAAAGAAGCTTTTCAGTTGAAAGATTAACTGTAGTTTTTAATTTTTTTTGCGGTACACGGGCCTCTGACCGCTGCGGCCTCTCCCGTTGCGGAGCAACAGGCTCCGGATGCACAGGCTCAGTGGCCATGGCTCATGGGTGCAGCCGCTCCGCGGCACGTGGGATCTTCCCGGACTGGGGCACGAACCCGTGTCCCCTGCATCGGCAGGCGGACTCTCAACCACTGCGCCACCAGGGAAGCCCAGTTTTTAATTTTTTTATGAAATATTTCTTAAAATATGTAATGTAAAAGATACCCCTAAAAACTGTTAAAGTGGGTAAAACTGGAGTTCTTTGTGGTTCTTGATCTTATTTGTAAAATATTCTATGATCTTTGGTACTTAAGAATTATAAAGATTCAGTGTTTATATAAACATATGCAAGTTTTACTTTAATGTCTTCTAAGAATATGTTTTAACTTCTGTTTTAGTGGAATATTGGTGAACAATACTAAATTAGATGGACCTTTATTTCAGATTCTATTTATGAACAATGTTATTTCAAAGTAAGTAATTTTCCCTTTCCTAATATTATGAGCTGATGTATTTATGATACAATGTCTTCTATAAATATGCTGTTCTCATTTTTACTTTATATACCATCTTTATTCTTTTACTTAAAATTTATGGAATCATGATAAGAGTGAGGACATTAGAGTCATATAAACCTGAATTTGAAGCTGGACTCCTCTACGTTCTATATCTGTGAACCTGGACAGGTCACTGACCCTCTCTGCATATCAGTTTCATCACTGGAAAACAGGACACTAATAGTAACTACCTCTTAAGTAGCTAAATGAGCACCTGTAAGAGCCCAATAAATAGCCTCAAATAAAAGTCACCGCTACCACCATAAATAATCTTAACCATTTCTCTGCCACAATCAGGGACCTAAGTTTTCCCTGTTGGCTATCTTCAAAGCTTACCCACGTGATTTTTTTTTTCTTTTTAATAGCAAAACTAGACCTTTGCAAGCCTTCCAGCATGCTTGGGTCTAGGATGACTCAGTGCATTCCTGCAGTGCTTGCTAGAATGTTCTGACATGGTTTGAGGCCTTGACCTGTCCCTCCCTCAGAGCATGGTCATAGACATTTCAGACACCTGCTTGCCCCCTTCGGTGTCACTTAATCATACTGTTATCTTAGGCGCCGGGCAAGGTAAAGGGACCGTACATAGGGCGTTACCTGTGTGGCAGGTCCATTGGCTACTTCAGCTCAGCAGAAGCAGAACCTGAGGCTCTGGGAGGGTGGAGCAGCCTGTGGTGAGCACAGGCGCAGCACGGTGCTGGGCACGTGGGGCTCCAGCGCCGCCGTCACCGTCCGAATCGGCCTCTAACTCAAGCCCTTGGCAGTCTTAATGTCTGCACTGCTCACCCGGCGTTGTGCCTGCAGAAATCTTACAATGTCAGAGCTAACGGGACCTGATGGATCAAGTCTGTAAATAGGAGGTTGGCTCTTTTGGCCCCTCCTGAACCGAGCACTGAAGAATATTTGATGAACGAGGTTCTTGACCTGGAAAGCTGGAGAAAATAGACCTCAGCCATTTTTCTTGCGTTGCATTTGGTCTTTTTTTCTCCAGTGTAATATTTACATAGGTGTTTCCTTATATGTGCAGAGGGGGTGTCTGGGAGGAGGATGTGGGATAGCTGAATGCACTGATTATCTCTGTGTTGCAGAAATAAGGGGCTGAGAGACAGGGTAGGAAGGGAGCTTTTCATTATGTAACTCACCCTTTTAGTTCTTTTGAATTTTGAACCATTTACATGTATTATATATTGAAAAATTAAGTATGTAAAATTTATAAATAAAATCCATTTAGTCTTTGCATAAGTATTTGCCAGCTGTTACAGCCTAGGCACTGTGTTAGGTTATTGTAATCATTTTATTAACTTGACAGCAATGTATATATTTTTCCTAAGGAATAGATTCCTGAGTGTTACAAAGAGTCAGTGATTTGATAAACTCTGAAAAACAAAATAACAAAATTTACACATGACATCTTCTAAAAATGCATAAAACTCAATCAAGTCAATGTTTTACTCTGTCTGGGTTCTGACCATTTTGTCCTCTTTATGCAGGCAATATCATCAAGAAATAGAGGAATTTGTATCAAATTTAGTAAAAAGATTTGAGGAACAGCAGAAAAATGATGTGGAAAAGACTTCCTTTAATCTTTTGCCCCAGGTATTTCAAACTTAAGAGACTTTAAGATTAGTAGGTTATGCTTTTCGCTGCCAGTTGTTAAGCTCCAGGGATCCTCTTGAATCAAAACCAGAATGACTGTTGAGATTGACTCTTCACCTCCCATCCTGCAAGCCAGGCTTCCTTCTCCACAGTCTGACCAGCGCAGCCACAGGGTTTTCTTTTGGATCACGGGTGTTTTTCTCAGGGATTCATATTCACACCTGGCTGCACTCAAAACTGAAGCCTTTTTATTTTCCATTCCCTGACTTGGACACGTGGTTTGGGGAAGAAAATTAATTTTAGGTCAGAAAAAAAAATCTCTTGTCTCTGGGGTTTATAAAAGATGGATTCTTTTTATCTAAAATGAACAGGTTCATATGTTATCCTTTCTTTCCCTTCTACTTGTTTTAAAAATCAACAGCATGCCCAAAGAAATCTGAGAGATTCCACTCTGAATATTAGGGCATGAGTTTACCTTAAGAAAATCAGAATTATGATTTCTGGGCTCTTTTTTTTAATTAAAAATTAAGGTAAGTAGGTCTCTCAAATAAGGATCTTTAGCTGTTTATCCTCAGAGGTTGGAGAATGGAGTATTCTAATTAATTAAATTTTTTGTTTATCACCTTTAGTTTTCACCTATCAGATATAATTTTTAAAGATTCACAGAACAAAATACATTTAACAATGAAAACCATACTGAAAAAAAAAACCCAAAACATATTGAGTATTATTTAATATTTGATTCAGGAAACACTTCAGAATTTTGTAGTGGCTTGAGGTCTGTAAGGGTTGTAATACAGTATTGACCAGTAATATCAAGTTATATATTATTTTAATCTTTGATTATCTGATTTCAAGGTAAAGTCTGTCTTGTCAGTTTAAGTGTTGAAAGTTCCATAATTAATATTTGTTAACACAAAGGTCATAGTGTAAAAATAATTTTAAAAAAGTTGTAGTGTATGTTAATGCTCCAGAAGATAGTATCTTTTATATATCTTTTTAACTTTCCCACTTGGGAGATTTCTTTCATAAACGTTCCTACCTAGCTTAACTTCTCAACTCACCCTAATTATGACAACAATGAATTCAAAATTTTATATACCTTAATGGTATGTATTAGAAAATAAAGTGTGTTCAGATGGCTAATACTTGAAATTGAAAGTTGTTAAAAATTGGTTACCTTTTGTAACATGTATTTCTCTTTGTGTTAGCCTTCCAGTGTTATGCTAGAAGAGGACCATAAAGTAGAAGAATCCAGTGCTGTCAACAATAAGGAAGCTTTTAGTGTAAGTTTGGACATTTAAGTTTTGAATTCTGCAGATGTGTTTCCTATCCTATGTCCATTGGGTGACATTTAAATGATAAAGTGGTATAGGCATATGTCGTCAGACGATCACACATTCTTTCATTAAATTTGTTTTAAACAACAGTGTAGGCTTCAGCCTCTAACTACCACAGTTTGCTTTTTAATAACTATTTCATTGTGGCCTGGGGGCACAATATATATACTTTGGAGGACTTTATTTTTCTCTTGACTATCCTCTCTGTTCATCTTCTTTCCTTTCTTTCTTTTTCTTTTTTTAATAGATTGGGTTTTTTTTAGAGCAGCTTTATGTTCACTGAAAAATGGAGTGGAAGGTACAGAGATTTGCCATGTATCCTCTGCCCCCAGACATTCATAGCCTCCCCCACTATCCACAGCCCCTACCAGGTGGTACATTTGTTACAATTGATGGAACTACATTGACACATCATTATCACCCAGAGTCCATGGTTTACATTAAGGTTCATTCTTGGTGGTGTACATTCTGTGAATTCGCACAGATTTATAATGATATGCATCTACCATGAGACTGTCATACAGAGTAGTTTCACTGCCCTAAAAATTATCTTTATTCCACCTATTCATCCCTCTCTCCCACCTCTACGCATTTTTAAGAACTTGGATGAAGATATAGAAAGCATGCTTGTGGAACTTAGAGATGGGTGAAGCTGAGAGGGATATATAGCTAATATAACAGGTGGCAGATAGGAAGTGTTAAATGTGGACAGACTACAATAGTGGGTGAAAAACAGAAGACGATTTACAGGGATGAACCTACATTTAGCCCTTTCAGTACCTATGCAAAATTCAGCAGTGTCAGTGCAGTGTAGTGGTGTGATTTTGCAACTTAAAAATTTTTAAAGAAGATGGTGTAATCCTGGATTCCATTAAAGGAAGACTAGTTTTCATGTTCATGGAGTATTGTGTCCCATTGATGTACCACAATTTAGACTAAATTAATAAGTGCAAAATCCCCCATTTCCAGGCAGGTGCCACTTTAAATCCCAGAACCTTAGAGTTTAAAAGGGAAATGAAGTTATCTAATTCAAATTCAGGAATCTTTCTTTAAAGTGCCCTTAGAGCATTTTGCTCTTTTTTTGAGTCTTTCCAGTAACTTGGAATTCACTTTTTTAAAAAATGAGACAAACCACTTCATTCTTCACACCTGTGATAGAAATTTCCACTCTCTAAAAGTGGAGCTGATATGTGCTTCTTGGACTCAATCCAATCCCTGGTCCTAGTTCTTCCACTTGACATTTATAGGGTGATCTAAAACGATACCTTTGCAAATATCAGCCTTTATCACATTTGTAGAGATGTGTACATACCTTGTAAATCTTTTCAGTAAGATCTGTGGGCTCTTCATCATCCCAGCACCCTCATGTCTTTAAAATTGTGGAAAACTGAAAATAGATTGGATATAGATGATTTTAAGGTGTTAGTAATTTTCTTAAGCATGACAGTGGTATTGTGATTTGTAGAATGTTCTTATTCTTAGAAGGCTCATACTGAAGTATTTAGTGGTGCAGTGTCATGAATAGAGTCTGTAGCTGGTTATGTGTGGAAGCTAGAACCTGGGAAGGAAGTTATTGTATTAATCTCGAGCTGGAGAAAATAGTGACTTAGACTAAGATGATAGTGGTGTTGACTTACTTTTTAAAAATGGCTCAGTAAAAAGTGTGTGTGTGTGTGTGTGTGTGTGTGTGTAGAGATGTGCACACAAAAATGTCAGTTAACAATTGTTGAATCTAGATGGAGGGTACATGGGTGTTCCTTGTACCATTTTTTTCAACTTTTCTGTAGGAAATTGTTCCCAAAAGTTGGAAGGAAAGGAAAAGAGTGATTGGGAGGAAAGGAAGTGGAAACAATGACTATATAGACAACTGTCTGAGGATCTTGCTGCAAAAGGAAGCAAAGAAATGGGAAATTGGAGGGAATATAAGAGTTGTTGAAAAGTTTTTGTTTTTTAAGTCTGGAGAAAGTGCAACTGATGGTAGTGATCCAACAGGAAAAATTCAGTGATCTAGGCAACAGAGGGGAATTCAGTGATGGAGATCTTATTTATGCATCAGAATGTGGCTCCTTTAACTAGGGAGTTGATTATTATTTCTAACAATTTCATCCAGAAATAAATTGTTAAAACAATTAATCATAGTCTTACATTATTTAATGTCTTTTTTTTTCTGCTTAAATAGCAATATTTTTTGACTTGTTTTCTGCAGGTTGTAGGAAGTGTCCTGTATTTTACTAATTTTTGCCTTGATAAATTGGGGCAACCGCTACTAAATGAAAACCCTCAGCTTACGGAAGGATGGGAAATACCCAAGTATCCTACATAGTGAATGAAGATCTTTATGCATCTTGCCATTAAGTTCACCTTTAAAAAAAAAAAAAAACCAAATTTTGCAGACTATGATAACTATTCCTTAATAAAACTCACTAAAGGTACCAGCAAGTCTTCAGCCACATTGTTTCTCTAGAAGGGCAAGAAATACAAGTAAAGGCAAAAAGGTTTGTGTGGGGAGTTGCTTTTGTTTTCTTCTTCTTTTTTAACCAAAACCATGAACTCTTTTAGCTTGAAAAGTTAATATTCTTTATTGCTAGATTACGATAAACAAACAGATTAAACTAGAATTTCAATATATAGACATGTTAAATGTTTAAGTCAGTTATATTGGAATTCATTGGTTCACTCCTGATGTGCCTGGGTGGGTGGAAAGGTATAATTACTGCTGTCAGTTTGATTGCTGTCTTATAACCATCTACCCCTTTCCAAGTTACCTAAAGGAAAATATGATAATCTGTTTGCCTTGGTTCTTCTATTATTAGCCACTGACAAAACTCAGAGGTAACAGATCAGTCGGGAACACAAGGGTTCTTGGTTAAAAGACTTGGTCAAAAGTACTGTTTGTTTAAATCACTAAGCACAAGAAGTGAAAGTGTACTCATTTTTGCAGATAATAATTGGCGATCTACATGCTTTCTTGTCTCTGATACACGTTGCTGTCATACAGAATTTTGTTGATTTGCTTTTATATTTCTATTTACATTATGAAAATCTTTGTTTTTTGACCAAATAGGCCAAAGCCTCACTGTTTCAATTGTGGTTCTGAAGAGCATCAAATGAAAGATTGCCCAATGGTAAATTTTTCTCATATAAAAAAAAATCTTTGAACCAGAGCTTTCTAATGTTTTCAATACATCTGTGGCATTGTGTGATGTGAAGAAACTTCCTGTCTTTCCCATAGTCCTTGATTTTGAAATCTTTCCAAATTTATATGTAAGTTTTAAAGATAATAGATTTTTAAAAAAATAATAATTTATTACAGTACTCTGTATTTGAGATGAATAAAACATTATGAGGGTTCATTTTTAGACAACTTATTTTCAAAACTTTCTTTTATGTTATGATAGTACCAAGGTAATATGAAATTAAGGGGCTGCTTCTCTTCTTTGCTTATTTTCCTAAAGTATCCACTCTCTTTTATACCTGTCCCTTATGCATTAAAACTGAAATAATCTGTGTGCTTGACCTAGAAAAAGTGCTTATATTTATTTAATTTCTGAAATATTTCTAAACTGCTCGATACCATTCTTTCCAAACACATTACAATTTAGCCTCGGAATGCTGCTCGAATAAGTGAGAAGAGAAAAGAGTATATGGATGCCTGTGGTGAGACAAGCAGTCAGAATTTTCAGCAGCGATACCATGCAGAAGAAGTAGAAGAAAGATTTGGAAGATTCAAGCCAGGAGTTATTAGGTACCTCTGTCATTTTACCATAGAATGTCATTTCTGCTTCCCTATTATTTGGAACGTTCTGTGGATCTTCAGGGTAATAATCAAGATATAAGTGTTCTCTAGCAAGGCTCTATATAATGTACATCAATCAATCCAAAAAGATTTATTGGAATTTTAACTATGTGTTTGATAGGCACTGTGCCACAGGCGTGTAATATAAGACACAGAAGAGTTTTAAAATATCAGACCAGTATGTATTTTCATCCAAACAAGAATACAGTATTTTTCTTCCTCTTTTATTTTTACTCAGTGAGGAACTTCAGGATGCGCTGGGTGTGACGGACAAGAGTCTTCCACCTTTTATATATCGAATGCGCCAGCTAGGATACCCACCAGGCTGGCTCAAAGAGGCCGAACTAGAGACCTCAGGGCTTGCACTCTATGATGGAAAAGGTATAGTATGTTCAGTTAGATAAGTCAGCTTAAGTGTTCTATCTTTTTCTTTTTTAATTAAAGAATCACAGTAAAATAGGGTGGGAATGGCTGGCTTATTTAGTGTGTGCTGAGTTAACTAAAAAATATCTTGATGGTGTTTCCCTTGTTTTACAAGGAAGGAGCTAAAACTTCAGTGAGAGTTACCAGATGGTTATCTGGACTTGCCCAGTGACTACCTAGCAAGGTATTGGTTCTCCAGCTAGACCTCATAAGCTCTTGCCTTTCTCAGTAATGGTAACAGAAATATATCCATCTCTGCCAGGAGACCTATAAAAATTAGAATAAATAAACCCTCCTATGATCTAGAACTTCTCTTAGGTACCTCCTCTAGAAAAATATTCACACATGCACACAAGGAAATGTATGTATATAAAGATACTTTTTAACATTGACTATGATAGTGAAAAATTAAAAACAACATTAAGGCCCTAAAGGAGAATGGCTAAGTAAACCGTGGTAGATCTGGGGGGTGGAATCCCTGCAGTATTTTTAAAAATGGAGTAAATCCATGGAGCTAATGTGGCAAAATCCCTATGCAATACTGAGTTTAAAAGGCAAGTTTCTGGATGACTTAATATTATGATACCATTGATCTTAAATTAAAAAAAAAAACCCACACGGATGAAACAATGCTCTATATTTTCTATGAGGAGTTATGTTTGTAAAAGATATTTTTGAAAGATCTTAACCAAGAACCACCTAGGTTTCAGGGTTTGGACTCATAGAGGCCTTCCCTGACCACTTTATTTAAAGGTATCTCTCCCGGGCTTCCCTGGTGGCGCAGTGGTTGAGAGTCCGCCTGCCGATGCAGGGGACGCGGGTTCGTGCCCCGGTCCGGGAAGATCCCACATGCCGTGGAGCGGCTGGGCCCATGAGCCATGGCCGCTGAGCCTGCGCGGCCGGAACCTGTGCTCCGCAACGGGAGAGGCCACAACAGTGAGAGGCCCGCGTACCGCAAAAATAAATAAATAAATAAATAAATAGATGTGTCTCTCCCATGTTTACCCACCTGTTCTGCCAGTCTTTATCACTTCACCCTGTTTGTTTTCTTCATGCCCTGTCACAATTTGTATCTATTTATTTATCATGTAGCACAGTGCCTGGCATCTGGTGGATAGTAAATAACTTTTTATATAAAAATTTTTAAAGTCCTAACCAATATACAGCAAACTCAACAGTGGTTATCCCTGAGAACGAAAACAGGATTGGGCTTAAGATTTTAGTATTATCTCTAATGCTGTACATTTTTTTAAAATGAGAGTGTTTCTAGATATTACTTAGGTAATTAAAAATAAAAATAAAAAATTTAGAGACTTCCCCGGCAGTCCAGTGGTTAAGACTCTGCACTTCCACTGCAGTGGGTGCAGATTCGATCCCTGGTCAGGGAACTAAGATCCCACATGCCGCACAGCACAGCCAAAATAAATAAATAAATTAATTAAATAAAAGCTAAATAAAAAATTTACCAACCCCCCCACCTCAAGTGGTACCAAAGAATATTTAGCACAGCCTTTTTTTTTTTTAATTTTATTTAAATTTTATTTTTGGCTGCGTTGGGTCTTTGTTGCTGTGTGCGGGCTTTCTCTAGTTGTGGCGAGCAGGGGCTACTCTTTGTTGCAGTGCGCGGGCTTCTCATTGCGATGGCTTCTCTTGTTGCGGAGCACAGGCTCTAGGCACGCAGGCTTCAGTAGTTGTGGCTCGCAGTCTCAGCAGTTGTGGCTCGCGGGCTCTAGAGCACAGGCTCAGTAGTTGTGGTGCACGGGCTTAGTTGCTCTGCAGCATGTGGGATCTTCCCAGACCAGGGCTCAAACCCTTGTCCCCTGCACTGGCAGGTGGATTCTTAACCACTGTGCCACCAGGGAAGCCCCAGCACAGCCTTTTAATATATCCCCAAGTCATGCTGACATTCAAATTATCATTGCCCCTGCCGCTCTGTAGGTGCTTGCATTTCTGTTTTTTTTCTCTCTCTCTCTCTCTTTCTCTTTCTCTCTTTATTTGTTTGAATAGAGATTCTTTGGACAAAAGATTGTAGATCATTGAGAGCCTCTTAAATCTCTTTTAATCTGTAAGTTCCCTTTCTTGTTTTTAACAAAACTCTGTATTTTGTCCTTTTGAGTTTTCAAGGTTTTGCTGGTGCATCCCCATGGTGTTATTTTAGCATGTTTCTCTGTCCCTCTGTTTCCTGTGAATTGTAGTGGAATCAGTCATTGGTGAACATTGCCTATATCTATCTGTTAATGACGGGTGACACACTGGTTATATTCTTATTCTTTCATTACTTGGTTTCTTATCCTGAAAACTTATATAAAGACAAACTTCTCGTCAACTGTTTGTTTTCCTTAGATATATAGACAAGGCAAAATAAAATGTTCGATTTATTTAGTACTTTTCAAAATAATGAAGTGGTTCCTAAGTATCCTTCAAAAACTATTCTCATCTGTAAAGTGGTTTTAATAGTATGTACCTCTTAGTGTTGTTATGAAGATTAAGCGAATGAATACTTGTAAACTGTTTCAAGCACTATCTGAAAAGGAAACACTAGCTCATACACAGTGACCATTATATAAATGTTTATTAAATAAAGAATTGGAATAGAGGGTTAGGCAAATCAAAGACCAGTGCAAAACAGACTTTTCAAATAACTCATGGAAGAACTAAAGTTTCCAAGATTTTAAATGTTTATTTTTATCAAAATAATATGTCCATGTTGTTTAAAAATTCTAATCTAATGGTTCAGACAAATTATAATTAAAGCTATTCTCGGAATAATTCTGTGGTCATGGATCTAAGCACTTTCCAGGTCTGCTTTTGGTCTGGAGAGGGATTTATGTGGGCATCTAGCAATATTAAGCGTTTTGATGGTCTGTAATAGATGGTGCTGATGGAGAAACAGAAGCTGGAGAAGTACAACAAAATAAAAGTGTCACTTACGATCTCTCGAAGTTGGTAAACTATCCAGGTTTTAATATATCTACTCCCAGAGGAATTCCAGATGTAAGTGTGTTGGTTTTTTATTCTTCTGGGATGTGACATTATTTATGTAGATTGTTCAAAATGTTAGCTTATGTAGCAGTTACTGTTCCATAAAGAAGTAAATGTGTTGCTTTTGTGTTTAATTTTTTAATTTCCTTTATGTTGATTAGAATATTAAGTGAAATCTTGAATTCATCAGAAAAAAAGCCCACAGTTTTTTCCAATTTTATGCCCTAAGAAAAGGAGCTAAAATAGAATGGTGAGATTCTATAAATCTAAAACTATTCTAAAATTAAAAGATTATTTTTTTTAAATATGGGATGGTTTGAAGCAGTGCTATAAGTTTTACAGAATTAATTGGGAAGTAAATTTCTGCCTTTAATAAATCTAAGTATTACTATAACTTTTTCCTACTCTTCCCTCTTCACCCCCTCCCCAAAGTAAAATTTCTCCTATACAAGAAAGGTTTGCTACACTTAATCTTTTCCAACTTTCATCTTACGTTTCAGGCTTTAACACCTAACTACAGTAGTGGTGATGGTGGTGGTGGTATTTTAATAAAAATGCATTCTAGGTGTTCTTAGGGACTGAGCTTCAGAGAAACAGCCAAAGGTCTGAACTTACAGTCTAGTGAACAGATACGAAGACGTGTGTAATTAATCAAGGGCTGAGTTGCATGTACAGACCATCAGTCCCTCTGGAAGTGGGTCCAAGTACCAGCCCACATCAGAATCTCCTTGGGGTGTGCATTAGAAATGTACATTCTTGAGCACCGCCCCTGCCCCCCCTTAGACTTAACTTAGTCCCTGGAATCTATAGGTTTCACAAGAGCCCAAAGTGATTTCTATTGAGAACCACTGTTGAATGTGTTACTGGCCATAAGAGAGAAACAAGTGATGTTGAACCTTCAAGATTATTGCTCAGTTTGGAAAGGGAAAGAACAGAAGACAGAAAAATCAGCATGAGTGAGCGAGTTAGGAGAAGGGAACAGTTAACAGTCCTGTGAACAGCGCTGGTGCGTCAGGAGTGGGGCGGGAGCCAGCCAGGCCGAATGAGAGTCTGCGTCATTAATGCCTGTAACTTCTTCTTGTAGTAGGTAGAACCTTTTTGGGCCAAGCGATTTTGTCAAGTAGTCTTTTAGTGTTCAGTCCTGATCATTTTGCAGGCAGAGTTGGTTTTTTTTTCCCCTTCAATGCTCCATTATTTTCATTAATTTCCCCAAAAAGGAAAAGTCACATATGAAGCAGAAATGTAATTTGAGACCTCCACTTTACCTCCTGTCAGCAGACTATTCAAAGCATGACGTTTTCCAAATACGTACTTATTTTTCTCTTCTCTTTTCATCATTAGGAATGGAGGATGTTTGGTTCCATACCAATGCAGGCATGTCAGCAGAAAGACGTGTTTGCCAATTACCTAACTTCTAACTTCCAAGCGGTAAATAGATTTTCAGAGTGTGGTTTATAAAAATGTATCACGTCTATCTGAGGAATTTTGTAACTCATTAGGCATCTTATTGCCTTTTCTCGCTTTGGATAGAAAGCACTCTGTGTTTTCTGATGAATCCAAAGGAGAAAGGTAACTGCCTTCTCCAGTTACCTGGACTTAGCTCCAGATTGGTTTTCTACATCATATTTAAGTGAAGGGTTGGGGTTCAATTCTTTGTGGACCCGCCTGACTTGTGTTCAGTTTGGTTCTCCGTTAGCCGAGCGTCAGGTCCAACAGCAAGAGGTCTTCGTCTCTGCCCAGGCCTAGTAGCCCAAAGAAGCAGAAGAAGGAAGGCAGCTTGGCAGCCTCGCCCGCCGACATGGAGCTTGACTCGGGTAGGTTTCATCCCGTGGTTTTGATTTCTTTAGAAAGTAGGGGGCTTCCCTGGTGGTGCAGTGGTTGAGAGTCCACCTGCCGATGCAGGGGACACGGGTTCGTGCCCCGGTCTGGGAAGATCCCACATGCCGCGGAGCGGCTGGGCCCGTGAGCCATGGCCGCTGAGCCTGCGCGTCTGGAGCCTGTGCTCCGCAATGGGAGAGGCCACAGCAGTGAGAGGCCTGCGTACCACAAAAAAAAAAAAAAAAAAGAAAGTAGGGTGAATTTGTACGCTCCTGAGTTCCATAAGAAAGAGGAAGCTGTTTATGAGCACGAACTTTTCTTTTATACTCGGATATCAGAGCATCTCCACTCTTGCTGATCAAAGCTTGGTGTGAGAGCCAGCTGGGCAGCCGACTGGGTACCTGAGCTAGACAGACCTACCCACCCAGTCCCAGTGGTTCTGGACCTGGACCGGCCCCTCTGGTGGGCAGTGCTTTGAGACAAGCAGTGGAACATGCTCCCCTTTGGCAGCTCCCGAGATGAAGAAGGGCAGAGCTAAGTCAAGCTTTCTCAGTTACTCTTCCCTAGTGTATAAATCCACTAAGTCCCTCCTCCCTCCAGGAAAGAGAGACCAGGGGGAAAGTCCGTCCTCTCAGAAACCCAGGAGGGAACAAAGGCCTTGCCCTCTGATACTCCCCCAGCCTTTTGTTCTCTGAACCCTCTGGCTTTACCGTGGGACCTGCGGTCAAGCAGGGTTGTGACGGTCCTTTTCAGCAGAGCAGTACTTATCAGGACAGTCATGCTTCCACCTTTCTGAGTCCCCGCTTACCCCACTACCAACCACCACTCCTTTGGGCTTCCCCTTGGGACTACTGATGAGTAGTTTAGATTTTGCCCCCAGAAGGCTCTGGAATGGATCAGAGTTTTGTGTTAATTGGATAAACTCCAAGTCCACTCTGAACCTAAGATGAAAACTCAACCCTTGTTCTGTTTCCCGTCACAAACCACGCCCCTCTACTCTGGTCCCATGTAGCGTGTCGGATGTTCTGGAAGTGAAATGAAATGGCAACATTAGGGTAAAATGCACACGGATGCTCTAGTAATAAGAGGCCAGCAATGTAAATTGCCTCAAATTTGAATGGAGACCTCCCCACCCCGAGTACCCATTTTCAGATTCCCGGGGAGATTTTATTTTACTTTATTTTTTTGGCCATGCCACACGGCACGCGGGATCTTAGTTCCCCGACCAGATGTTGAACGTGTGCCCCCTGCAGTGGAAGCATGGAGTCCTAACCACTGGACTGCCGGGAAGCCGCACCCAGGGAGAATTTAAAGGTTGCAGATTAAATCACCTTAAATCCCCAAATTGAATTATTTTGCACTAGCAACTTCAAAGTCCAAAATTAAAGCCTCCAAACCATTTTCCCCAATTTTTTATTCTGCTTGTTCTTACCACAGGAGTCTTGATACCTGAGTAAAGTTCACAACCTGGACGTTTAGCACCTACAGCCTTACTTCAATATCTAGTCTCACGTTTAACAAGGCCAAAGAGTTCATAGGAAACAGAATTACAGCCTTTGCCACATACCTATGAAATTTTGAAAGCAAGCAATTCCCCAAAACCCAAAAGCAGTTGTCCCAGACAATTACATTCCCAGAGCCCAGCACTTCCCAGTGTTATCAAAGGCCACAGCCAAGATTTCTGAGTAAGGGCAAAGACCTTGGTTTCTCTCTCTCTCTTAGTGCCAGTCATCTGACTCCACCACCTGGGAACTTAGGTTGGAAGAAACTTCCCCATAAGAAGATAATTTTGGTTTTAGGCACTTAGAGTACCTCTGAGGAAAAGACACCGAGCTTGGTATTTTGAACCATTTGGGATGTAGTTGCTTTCTCTTGAGGTCTGGGAATGTGAGGTGGTGGCAGTCCGTAACTAGGTCCACACACTACGTGCAGGCACTTTCAGCCCTGTGCTGGGAGCTGCTGCTTCTGTTTCTTGTGAGGGAATTTCTGAGGCCTAGGAAACCTTCCTCTTAAGGGAAGTTTCTCTCTGTTTGTCTGTCTGTCTCTTTCTTTCTCTTTCATATATAA
Organism: Phocoena phocoena; assembly: GCF_963924675.1. Lineage (NCBI taxonomy): Eukaryota > Metazoa > Chordata > Mammalia > Artiodactyla > Phocoenidae > Phocoena > Phocoena phocoena. The sequence goes on along the minus strand of NC_089231.1, from coordinate 83,308,202 downwards.
TTAACCAATCAAGAGCCAGCCTGAGCCCATGTGATGAAGTGAGACTCAAGAATACAAGTTTAGGGGCTTCCCTGGTGGTGCAGTGGTTGGGAGTCCACCTGCCGATGCAGGGGACACGGGTTTGTGCCCCGGTCCAGGAGGATCCCACGTGCCGCGGAGCGGCTGTGCCCGTGAGCCATGGCCGCTGAGCCTGCGCATCTGGAGCCTGTGCTCCGCAACAGGAGAGGCCGCAACAGTGAGAGGCCCGCGTACCGCAAAAAAAAAAAAAAAAAAAAAAAAATCCAAGTTTAGTGCCTCCACATTCCTTCTGTGGCTCTCAGTCCACAGTGGAATTTGGGACAGAAGATCTAGTGCTAGCTTTTGCCTAACTCACCCTGGGATAAACGGTTTAATTAGAACCTCTTTAGTTCTCGGTAAGACAGACAGAACCTTTCCAGAACAAAGATTATTTACCCCAGGTGCCTAAAAGGCCTGAAATGCCTTCTTTCCACACTATATATCTGGTCTCTGCCTCGGCCACACTTCCTGAGGACTAAGCTGGGCCCCTACCCTGAAGCCTGTGCCTTAGTTCGCTAGATCCCCCTCACCCTGCAGTCTGCAAGTGAATTATTTCGTCAGTTGTGCCTGCTTCCGAGCCTCTGCTGCCATCCGCTGAGGCTTCTGCCTGCCCGCACACATTTGGTAAGTGTAGTTCAAGGTCCCAGACCACCTGCTAAAGGCTCCTCTGGTCGCAGCCATCAGCAGAGGCAACTGGTTTTGTTTACAAGCGCCTGCCTCTGTGCAGAAGCTTAGGTAAGCCTCTGCCTTTTTAGAAAGAGCAGCACCTCTAAAAGAAGCCACCATAACACGCACTCACCTGCTGGGGACAAAGAACCCCGTGACAAGAGCTTTCTTGCCCAAGCCGCAGCCTTAAAAGATGGGCCAGTGCCAGTGTCAGAACACTGACCACGTGTAAAGCTCAAGGCCTCGAGCCACGTGTCTTGACCTCCACGTGTCTTCCCACCCCCAGTCCATCCTTCTGTTTGTTAAAACCTGTTGTTTGCCATGTTCCCTCTCAGCACAATGAATGTCAGCGTCTTTGAGGGGGTGAATAGCAACCCCCTTCCCTACCCTTGTTCTGAACAACTTAAGTGATCATTCAGTGAGTAGTAACAGATCAAACTATCAAGGCCAGCTACAGGGCTGCTTCATGAAAGGGCCGAGAGCGTCTGCTAACTGAACTGGGTTGGCCTATGGGCACCCTGATAAATGGTCCTAAAGGCAGGCCCTTCCCACCCCAGAACCACCGCAAATCCCCCTGTCCCCAGCTTCTTCCTGCCCTGCAGGGGCAGAACTCTGTAAGCCATAGTAATTCGAGTGACTTTTGTCGGCAGCTCATTCCCAAGAAGAAGAAACAGTGAGTCAGTGTAATTGCCATTTTCCTGTGGAAAATTTTATTAGCAAATCATGTGTTATAAGTGAAATGGATTCCATATTGCAAACCTGTGGGTAGAGTGATTCAGCTTGGAACTGTGAAGTATAACTACCTGAACATCCTGTTCCCATTTAGCTTTCTTACGTTAATAGTGTTTATTGTGATATTTGGTGCAAAATGAAACTTGGGTTAAACTGTTTAGTTATGTTTTATTCTTAAAAGCACAAAATACATACGTTGTCAAGTAGTTCACTAGCTTTGCCATCCCTTCTCCCTGCCCGCTGCTCCTCTGTGCTCTCTGCTGTAGCCGGCAGCACCCGTGCTGTCGCAGCTCCCGAGACTGAGAGATGCCATTCATCTGCAGCCGCATCCACCCGTAATCGTGGCTTTCGTTTCTAGCCAGTTACCGAAATCTAAACACTGTCTCAGAAATTGCCTCTTCGTTCAGGCTTTTTTCTCTCACCTGATTGCTCTTGGCGCCCTTATAACTGATTTTTTTTTTTAATCCTTCCTTTCAGCTTTTTTATCCATTCTTTGCTCTTCCGATTGAGTTAACGTCTTAAACTCTGAGTGACAGTGTATTACCCTCCTCACAGATCTTATTGCCTATACAATAAAGTTCAGGCTGGTTTTGCATAGGCTTTATGATTCTGTGTTATGCAGTTGACTTTTCCAAAGTTTTTAAACACATAGTGTGTTTCAGACTCCTCTGCTAGACCCCGAGGCCAGGAAGATGAATAAGACACAGCTGCTACCATTAGTTACGGCCCTCTGTCGCCTAGGATTGCAGATGTGTAAACATCATTTTAATATAAATGTGGTGGCCTGTAGTGATACATACAGAGGTTAGTATCACAGAGCTGGTTACCAACCGTAATAGTGGCACCAAGGAAAAACTGAGCAGCCGTGCTGGATAAAGTCATAGCCTCTTCCCAAGAATGACTTCGAGCTGTATCATGAGGGATGAATTCCGAGATTTACCAGGGCCATGAGAAGGGTTAGGGCGTTTGAGACAGTGAGAAATGCAAATACAGAAGCACGAAGCATCACGGCACGTTGGTCCAACAACAGTGTGACAGCTGGAGTCTTTTAAACCAGGCAGTAAGAAATGACATGGTGGAAGTAGGCAAATTCTTGGTTGTGAGAGCCTCTAAGGCCCAGAGGAGATCGGACTTCTTCCTGCAGGTGATGGGAAGGCCCTAAAGAGTTTCTCATGAGATGGAAGTGTTATTAGGACCAGATTTGTGTTTTAGAAAGACTGATAGTTTGGAGGATGAATATAAGGAAGAAGCGTCCAGAGGCAGGAAGGACTCATATTCCTGACAAACGGTAGTGACCCCAAATAACGCAGCGCCTGTGACAGGCTGCAGGAAATGGTGGGCCCCAGAGAGCCAAGGACCTGGCGTGGGCAGAAGGAAAGGAGGAGGACTGTCTGATGACGAGCAGGTTTCAGTTTTGGAGACTTCAGCAAGATGCCACCGGTGGTGCTATTAGCGAGCTTAGCAAATAGGGGAAGAGTGTGACTAGGGAAAGATCCTCTGTTTTGGACAGGTCAGATCTGTTGTGTCTGTGGGACCTACAGGTAGTGAAGACCAGTGACCAGTTGGCTGTATGAACCCACAGTTCAGGCGAGCAGTCTAGACTGAGGGTACAGAATTGGGAGATAAGCCAGGGACCCTCCCGCCCTGCCAGCTCCACTTCATATCCTTCTGCCTCCACCCACTCTGGAGTCTAGGCAGCTGAAGTGCCAGCCCAGTTTCCTACTGTGTTAAAGTTTTCCCTCGGTTAAAGTTCCCGGCGCCAGAGATCCTGACCTTTCCCCCTGCAGATGTTCTTTTCAGGTGGATTGAGGACATTAAGTGATGGTCATGGTATCTGAGGATCCAGTTTTCCCCTCTTGAGCCAGTAATTTTGGCCAGTGAACCTCTGGATTCACCTGAGTTCAAATAATAAGTGTTCGTAAAACCAAATAAATGCTATATGACAACTCAGAGTTTCTCAACGTCCTCATTTCAGATGCAGAGGTCCCGCACGGGTCCCCGAGCAGTGAAACTTTTCAGTTTCAGCCCCCGCTGCCCCCTGGCACTCCTCCGCTCCCCCGGAGCACCCCTCCACCCATCTTCACGCCTCCGCTGCCCAAGGGCACCCCGCCACTCACTCCCAGTGACTCACCCCAGACCAGAACGGCATCTGTGACTATGGACGAGGACGCACTGACTCTGGAGGAACTTGAAGAACAGCAGAGGCGGATCTGGGCGGCCCTCGAGCAGGCCGAGAGCGTACACAGTGATTCTGATATTCCTGTTGACACACCTTTAACCGGGAATTCGGTTGCCTCTTCACCTTGCCCGAATGAGCCTGACCTCCCTGTCCCAGAGGGAAAAACATCTGAAAAGCAGATGTCAGATGAGGCTGAGGTACCAGACACCAGTACAGAGAAGTCGGAAGTTGAACAAACCTCGAGTCCAGATTCTGAGGCTGCCTTGCCTGGCCAGAAAGAAGAGGAAGAGCCGGCTCAGGTAGACTCTAAAGGTGCTCTTGACAGCGGCAGGGTCGAGTCAGACTGTGAGGTCAAGAATGGAGGCAGCAGCCCGAAGCTCCTTCAGGCGGACGCCAGTCCTGGAACAGCCACTAAAATCCATAGCCCTGTCCCTGACATGAGCAAGTTTGCAACCGGAATAACGCCATTTGAATTCGAGAACATGGCGGAATCTACTGGAATGTACCTCAGGATAAGAAACTTGTTAAAGAACTCGCCCCGAAACCAGCAAAAAAACAAGAAGGCTTCTGAATAAACTGCTTTTGACATAGCACCAAGAGCTATTTAATTATAACTGTGCATTCTGGTAATTAGTACTAAGTGGACAGGTAAAATTATTTTCCTGTTTGTCCCTCCCATGTTAAAAGAAGTCTATCTAGGGCTCCCCTGGTGGCACAGTGGTTGAGAGTCCGCCTGCCGATGCAGGGGACGCGGGTTCGTGCCCCGGTCCGGGAAGGTCCCACATGCCGCGGAGCGGCTGGGCCTGTGAGCCATGGCCACTGAGCCTGCGCGGCCGGAGCCTGTGCTCCACAACGGGAGAGGCCACAACAGTGAGAGAGGCCCGCATACCGAAAAAAAAAAAAGTCTATCTAAGGCTTAACTGTGATCTGAAGTCAGGCCTCTTTTAAAGAACAGAAAGACTGAGCTTGCTGGTTTACTATATTTTATTCTTGCTGATAAAACCTTGGGGGGTGGGACGTAGGGAGGAGCTGGTTTAGAGATGGTCTGTTAAGGTTTATACTGTTTTTGGATTGTGTCTGTCAAGAGTGATGATTTTTATCTGTCTTTTGTACATTGTTTTCCCTTTCTACATTTTGCTAATTATCCTGTAAGTAAGTTTAATATATCACTTTTTAAAAGAAAACATTCTAACCATTTAAAGTTCATATTTCAACTGTGTGAACCAAATGAGAAAAATCAGGGATGAGCAGCTTTATCCCATTTCGGGTATTTTTGTAAGTGATTTACATGCATCAGTTTTAATAACACTTTTACTTTTTGTAACTTCATTCTTCATATAAGCTTGCTATACAGGTATGTTCATCTTTGTGTACAAAGGTTTAATAAATTAGCTTTCATATACATAATCTGAGACTTTGAATACAAAAAAATGATTCACAGTTAAATAAGTATATACAACCTTGTAAGTTTGGAAGTAAATTTTGTGGTTGCAAAAATTAGTGGCAGCAAAGAAATTACAAGTTTGGGTATTTTCGGTGGATTTCAGCCTTAAATATAGAAACAGCAGGACCTTTTAAAGTAATCATTTTGAAAAAGATAAATGGAGGGCAGCTAGCCTTTGTACAAAAATAATTTTCTAGATTTGAATCCTATGATAATTGTTAAAAACAAAAAGTAGACATAAAAAAATTGTGTTTAATTGTCAGATATATCAGATAGAGCTGAAACTATGTTTTTTGTCTTTATGTGGAATGCCATTACATCTTTATACTCAAGTCCATGAAAATAAACATTTAGATGATCTTGAATGATTCCTGTTAGGTAGTGTTATTCTCCTCACAGGCCGGCAGAGGGAGCAAAATATAACCATTTCAGATTCGGTTTTCATTTCGGGAACTTGAGAAACCAAATTAACTGGGAAGAAAAATTATACGAAAGAGAGAAATTTATTTTCAAGCCCCTCACAGAATGTGCTAGAAATTGAATAAAATTTTTAATACTTTTGGCTTTTTTCTCTGAGTCGAAGTCCATAATAAAACATCTTCTACAATAGTTTACACAGTGCTTTTACGTACATTATCTCACTCAACGTTTCTGTCAGGTAAATGTCTTACCACCACATTATGTACATAACCTAAGGAAACTTGAGCGGCATAGAGAGGTCAAAAGGACTTGTCAGCAATTAAGAAGTGGTTGTTGGGATTTCCCTGGCGGTCCAGTGGGTTAGATCCCTGGTCTGGGAACTAATATCCTACGTGCCACATGACACGGCCAAAAAAAAAAGTGGTTGTTGAGAGGCCAGTCCAACTAAAGACTTGATTGTTCCCTAAATCACAGAAGTAGCTGTTTCAATGCCCCTCAAGCACCGCGTTGTGCAGAGTCTCCTGTGACACCAGAGATAATCTAACAGTTATCTCTCTAGCATGTCCCACAGACAATCATGATGAGGTTCTTCGTGCTTTATTACCCCATTGTCACAATCGCCATATTAGGTAGGGATCATTAATTTCATTTTTAGAGGAAATGCCTAAGACACACAGTGGCTGAGTAACCTGGTGAACCTAAATCTAGATCACTCTGACCCCCATATCCATGCTCTTAACCATTAAACTGCCTCTCTGTCAAAAGCTCTATAAATCACTAGTTTCTCAAAAAATTGACTCCTATTTCTCTATTTATCCAGTTATTGAGGGCCCACTTGAGTTGTTCTATGTGCTTTGGGGCGTTAAAAGAAGAAAATGATAGAATCTGTTTTAAGAGAAGCTTGGCTACTAGCAGGAGAAAATGGATGGTTTCCTCTTAGGAGATTGATCGTGTGGCCATGTGAAGCGAGCAAGGTACCTGGGCTATTTTGGGGTGGTGGGAGAGGCACCTAGGAAGGACTGGCTTTAAATTCACAGGGCCAGGGCTTTCAGTATTCGATTGGAGGGTATCTGAAGACTTCTGAAAAGAGAACCTTTGAGCTAATCCTTTAAAAAGATAGGTACAACTACAGATTTCCGTAGACAAAATGAGCGTTGAAATACACAAGAAATGGCATGAGTAAAACCAAGCAGGATCACTCAAGAAATGTAGGATGGTAGAAAAAAAAAGACCTGAAAGTATGGTTTATTCACTGATGCTAAGAACTCTTGATTGTGTTGCTATGGGGTTTGAATTTTATTAAGACAAAGGATTTGCTAAAGATCTTGCAATGTGAAATGACCTCATCCAAGTGGTATTTTAGGAAGTGAAATCCTAAAGCAGAATTCAGAATAATTTGAGAGGAGAGATTTTATAGAATTGAACCCAGAAAAATGGAAAGTGGTTGCCTTAAGAAGGTGCCCCATTTTTTAAATGCATTCTGTTTGGTGTATTTGAATATTAGAAAGAGAGTGTTGGGTGGAGGAGTGAGTTGTTGTTTGGAGTTGGCCATGCTGTGACAGGTCTCCAGGTGTAGAGAGGTGAGGTCATAACCAAACACTTGCACTTCAGGATGGACTGGGAGCCGGGTGGGGACCTGTTTCTAATCTTTGCCTTTGTGAAAAGGAATGTGAATTGTCATACAGGCTGCTAAAACGAGGCCAGCTCTTTGTCATCTCCTTGAGCATGTAAGTGGAAAGAAGTCACCGTCCTTACTAAAATACTGAAGAACTGATTTCTTTTTTCAAATGTTGCATGTCCTCACATGGTCAAAATACAGTCTACTTTGTGCCAATTAGAGGCTTCCTCCTAGTTGGTTCTGTTCTTCAGCGTCTGATGGAATCATTTTGCCCTTCTGTCTCATACTTTGTAGGTTATCATTAGCACATAAAACCAGCAAAGGTATTGTAACAGTCGTGAATTTGTAAGGTAGGACTCAGTTCCCAAGAACTCGTGTCCACACAGGCTGTGTTTTTCTTTAGCATTTAAGAAAATTATTTTTTCTTCAACTTAATATATTCGTTTGATTAACTGGTATAAACTCACTTTTAAATGTTTAGGATTAAATTATTTTGTTAAAGGGTTTCTAAATAGTTCTTAATTACAGAGCCGTTTCTATAGTCTTAATAATGTGGAAGTCTCTGAACCAAGCATGTTTTGAAAATCAGAAATCTAGCTAGAATGTTTATATTGAAATATTGGAGTGGAGGGGGAAAAAGTGAAAGCTGTCTTAAAGGAAATATCTTTTTTTGTCTCCTAAAGAAATAGCTGCATTGGAGAGGAACCAAGATGGCGGAGTAGAAGGACGTGCTCTCACTCCCTCTTGCGAGAACACCAGAATCACAGCTAGCTGCTGGACAATCATCGACAGGAAGACACTGGAACTCACCACAAAAGATACCCCACATCCTAAGACAAAGGAGAAGGCACAATGAGACGGTAGGAGGGGCGCAATCACAGTAAAATCAAATCCCATAACTGGTGGGTGGGTGACTCACAGACTGGAGAACACTTATACCACAGAAGTCCACCCACTGGAGTGAAGGTTCTGAGCCCCAGGTCAGGCTTCCCAACCTGGGGGTCCGGCAATGGGAGGAGGAATTCCTAGAGAATTAGACTTTGAAGCCTAGTGGGAATTGATTGCAGGACTTCAACAGGACTAGGGGAAACAGAGGCTCCACTCTTGGAGAGCACACACAAAGTAGTGTGCGCATCGGGACCCAGGGGAAGGAGCAGTGACCCCAGGGGAGACTGAACCAGACCTACCTGCTAGTGTTTGAGTGTCTCCTGCAGAGGCGGGGTGGGGGTGGCTGTGGCTCACCGTGGGGAAAAGGACACTGGCAGCAGAATTTCTGGGAAGTAATCCTTGGCATGAGCCCTCCCAGAGTCTGTCATTAGCCCCACCAAAGAGCTGAGGTAGGCTCCAGTGTTGGGTTGCCTCAGGCCAAACAACCAACAGGGAGGGAACCCAGCCCCACCCATCAACAGTCAAGTGGATTAAAGTTTTACTGAGCTCTGTCCACCAGAGCAACAGTCAGCTCTACCCACCACAGTCCCTCCCATCAAGCCTCTTAGATAGCCTCATCCACCAGAGGGCAGCCAGCAGAAGCAAGAAGAACTACAATCCTGCAGCCTGTGGAACAAAAACCACATTCACAGAAAGATAGACGAGATGAAAAGGCAGAGGGCTATGTACCAGATGAAGGAACAAGATAAAAACCCAGAAAAACAACTAAATGAAGTGGAGATAGGCAACCTTCCAGAAAAAGAATTCAGAATCATAGTGAAGATGATCCAGGACCTCGGAAAAAGAATGGAGGCAAAGATCAAGAAGATGCAAGAAATGTTTAACAAAGACCTAGAAGAATTAAAGAACAAACAAACAGAGATGAACAAACGATACAATAACTGAAATGAAAACTACACTAGAAGGAATCAATAGCAGAATAACTGAGGCAGAAGAATGGATAAGTGACCTGGAAGACAGAATGGTGGAATTCACTGCTGCAGAACAGAATAAAGAAAAAAGAATGAAAAGAAATGAAGACAGCCTAAGAGACCTCTGGGACAACATTAAATGCCACAACATTCGCATTATAGGGGTTCCAGAAGGAGAAGAGAGAGAGAAAGGACCAGAGAAAATATTTGAAGAGATTATAGTTGAAAACTTCCCTAACGTGGGAAAGGAAATAGCCACCCAAGTCCAGGAAGTGCAGCGAGTCCCATACAGGATAAACCCAAGGAGAAACAGGCTGAGACACATAGTAATCAAATTGGCAAAAATTAAAGACAAAGAAAAAGTATTGAAAGCAGCAAGGGAAAAACGACAGATACCATACAAAGGAACTCCCATAAGGTTAACAGTTGATTTCTCAGCAGAAACTCTACAAGCCAGAAGGGAGTGGCATGATATACTTAAAGTGATGAAAGGGAAGAACCTACAACCAAGATTACTCTACCCAGCAAGAATCTCATTCAGATTCGATGGAGAACTCAAAAGCTTTACAGACAAGCAAAAGCTAAGAGAATTCAGCACCACCAAACCAGCTCTACAACAAATGCTAAAGGGACTTCTCTAAGTGGGAAACACAAGAGAAGAAAAGAACCTACAAAAACAAACCCAAAACAACTAAGAAAGCGGTCATAGGAACATACATATCGATAATTACCTTAAACGTGAATGGATTAAGTGTTCCAACCAAAAGACACGGCTTGCTGAATGGATACAAAAACAAGACCCATATATATGCTGTCTACAAGAGACCCACTTCAGACCTAGGGATACATATAGACTGAAAGTGAGGGGATGGAAAAAGATATTCCATGCAAATGGAAATCTAAAGAAAGCTGGAGTAGCAATACATCAGATAAAATAGACTTTAAAATAGTGTTACAAGAGACAAGGAAGGACACTACATAATGATCAAGGGATCAATCCAAGAAGAAGATATAACAATTATAAATATATATGCACCCAACATAGGAGCACCTCAATACGTAAGGAAACTGCTAACAGCTATAAAAGTGGAAATCGACAGTAACACAATAATAGTGGGGGACTTTATTTTTTATTTTATTGTATTTTAAAATTTTATTTATTTATTTATTTATTACTGTGTTGGGTCTGTGTGTTGCTGCACGCGGGCTTTCTCTAGTTGCGGTGAGCAGGGGCCACTCTTCGTTGTGGTGCATGGGTTTCTCATTGCAGTGGCTTCTCTTATTGTGGAGCACGGGCTCTAGGCACGCGGGCTTCAGTAGTTGCGGCACGTGGGCTCAGTAGTTGTGGCTCACAGTCTCTAGAGCACAGGCTCAGTAGTTGTGGCACACGAGCTTAGTTGCTCCACGGCATGTGGGATCTTCCTGAGCCAGGGATCGAACCCATATCCCCTGCACTGGCAGGCGGATTCTCAACCACTGTGCCACCGGGGAAGCCCTACTGGGAGACTTTAACACCTCACTTACACCAATGGACAGATCATCCAAAATGAAAATAAATAAGGAAACAGAAGCTTTAAATGACACAATAGACCAGATAGATTTAACTGATAGTTATAGGACATTCCATCCAAAAACAGCAGATTACACTTTCTTCTCAAGTGCGCACGGAACGCTCTCCAGGATAGATCACATCTTGGGTCACAAATCAAGCCTCAGTAAATTTAAGAAAATTGAAATCATATCAAGCATCTTTTCTGACCACAACACTGAGATTAGAAATGAATTACAGGGAAAAAAACGTAAAAAACACAAACACATGGAGGCTAAACAATACATTACTAAATAACCAAGAGATCACTGAAGAAGTCAAAGAGGAAATCAACAAATACCTACAGACAAATGACAGTGAAAACACAACCATCCAAAACCTATGGGATGCAGCAAAAGCAGTTCTAAGAGGGTAGTTTATAGCTATACAAGCTTACCTCAAGAAACAAGAAAAATCTCAAGTAAACAATCTAACCTTACACCTAAAGGAACTAGAGAAAGAAGAACAAACAAAACCCAAAGTTAGCAGAAGGAAAGAAATCATAAAGATCAGAGCAGAAATAAATGAAATAGAAACAAAGAAAACAATAACAAAGATCAAAAAACCAAAAGCTGGTTCTTTGAGAAGATAAACAAAATTGATAAACCATTAACCAGACTCATCAAGAAAAAGAGGGAGAGGACTCAAATCAATAAAATTAGAAATGAAAAAGGAGTTACAACAGACACCGCAGAAATACAAAGCATCCTAAGAGACTACTACAAGCAACTCTATGCCAATAAAATGGACAACCTGGAAGAAATGGACAAATTCTTAGAAAGGTATGACCTTCCAAGACTGAACCAGGAAGAAACAGAAAATATGAACAGACCAATCACAAGTAATGAAATTGAAACTGTGATTAAATGTCTTCCAACAAACAAAAGTCCAGGACCAGATGGCTTCACAGGTGAATTCTATCAGACATTTAGAGAAGAGCTAACACCCATCCTTCTCAAACTCTTCCAAAAAATTGCAGAGGAAGGAACACTCCCAAACTCATTCTATGAGGCCACCATCACCCTGATACCAAAACCAGAGAAAGATACTACAAAAAAAGAAAATTACAGACCAATATCACTGATGAATATAGATGCAAAAATTCTCAACAAAATACTAGCAAACAGAATCCAACAACACATTAAAGGGATCATACACCATGATCAAGTTGGATTTATCCCAGGGATGCAAGGATTCTTCAATATACACAAATCAATCCATGTGGTACATCATATTAACAAATTGAAGAATAAAAACCATATGATCATCTCAATAGATGCAGAAAAAGCTTTTGACAAAATTCAACACCCATTTATGATAAAAGCTCTCCAGAAAGTGGGCATAGAGGGAACCTACCTCAACATAATAAAGGCCATATATGACAAACCCGCAGCAAACATCCTTCTCAATGGTGAAAAACTGAAAGCATTTCCTCTAAGATCAGGACAAGACAAGGATGTCCACTCTCACCACTATTATTCAGCATAGTTTTGGAAGTCCTAGCCACAGCAATCAGAGAAGAAAAAGAAATAAAAGGAATACAAATTGGAAAAGAAGTAAAACTGTCGCTGTTTGCAGATGACATGGTACTATACATGGAGAATCCTAAAAATGCCACCAGAAAACTACTAGAGCTAATCAGTGAATTTGGTAAAGTTGTAGGATACAAAATTAATGCACAGAAATCTCTTGCATTCCTAGGCACTAATGATGAAAAATCTGAAAGAGAAATTATGGAAACACTCCCATTTACCATTGCAACAAAAAGAATAAAATACCTAGGAATAAACCTACTTAGGGAAACAAAAGACCTGTATGCAGAAAACTATAAGACATTGATGAAAGAAATTAAAGATGATACCAACAGATGGAGAGATATACCATGTTCTTGGATTGGAAGAATCAATATTGTGAAAATGACTATACTACCCAAAGCAATCTACAGATTCAATGCAATCCCTATCAAATTATCAATGGTATTTTTTCCAGAACTAGAGCAAATCATCTTAAAATTTGTATGGAGATACAAAAGACCCCAAATAGCCAAAGCAGTCTTGAGGGAAAAAACGGAGCTGGAGGAATCAGACTCCCTGACTTCAGACTATACTACAAAGCTACAGTAATCAAGACAATATGATACTGGCACAAAAACAGAAATATAGATCAATGGAACAAGATAGAAAGCCCAGAGATAAACCCATGCACCTATGGTCAACTAATCTACGACAAAGGAGGCAAAGATATACAATGGAGAAAAGACAGTCTCTTCAATAAGTGTTGCTGGGAAAACTGGACAGCTACGTGTAAAAGCATGAAATTAGAACACTCCCTAACACCATACACAAAAATAAACTCAAAATGGATTCGAGACCTAAATGTAAGGCCAGACACTATAAAACTCTTAGAGAAAAACATAGGAAGAACACTCTTTGATATAAATCACAGCAAGATCTTTTTTGATCCACCTCCTAGAGTAATGGAAATAAAAACAAAAGTAAACAAATGGGACCTAATGAAACTTCAAAGCTTTTGCACAGCAAAGGAAACCATAAACAAGATGAAAAGACAACCCTTAGAATGGGAGAAAATATTTGCAAACGAATCAACAGACAAAGGATTAATCTCCAAAATATATAAACAGCTCATGCAGTTCAATATTAAAGAAACAAAAAACCCAATCCAAAAATGGGCAGAACACCTAAATAGACATTTCTCCAAAGAAGACATACAGATGGCCAAGAAGCACATGAAAAGCTGCTCAACACCACTAATCATTAGAGAAATGCAAATCAAAACTACAATGAGGTGTCACCTCACACCAGTTAGAATGGGCATCATCAGAAAATCTACAAATGACAAATGCTGGAGAGGGTGTGGAGAAAAGGGAACCCTCTTGCACTGTTGGTGGGAATGTAAATTGATACAGCCACTATGGAGAACAGTATGGAGGTTCCTTAAAAAACTAAAAATAGAATTACCATATGATCCAGCAATCCCACTACTGGGCATATACCCAGAGAAAACCATAATTCAAAAAGACACATGCACCCCAGTGTTCATTGCAGCACTATTTACAACAGCCAGGTCATGGAAGCAACCTAAATGCCCATCGACAGACGAATGGATTAAGAAGATGTGGTACATATGTAGAATGGAATATTACTCAGCCATAAAACGGAACGAAATTGAGTCATTTTTTGAGACATGGATGGATCTAGAGACTGTCATACAGAGTGAAGTAAGTCAGAAGGAGAAAAACAAATATCGTATATTAACGCATGTATGTGGAACCTAGAAAAATGGTACAGATGAACCAGTTTGCAGGGCAGAAGTTGAGACACAGATGTAGAGAACAAACATATGGACACCAAGGGGGGAAAACCGTGGTGGGGTGGGGATGGTGGTGTGATGAATTGGGCAGTTGGGATTGACATGTATACAGTGATGTGTATAAAAGTGATGACTAATAAGAACCTGCAGTATAAACAAACAAACAAACAAAAAAAACCTAATACTAAGCTTTCTTTGGGTTATTTGTATGGAAATATGTTAATATAAATGTTTCAGACATTACATGAAATTTCTAAAAATCTTATATGTTCTGGTGTAATGTTATAAGTCATAATTCTAGTTATTACTTTAAAATGTATACCTCAGAAATAACTAAATTTCCTTGTCAATTGCATTATTATGAACTTGCATCAAATCTTTAACTGTGGTCATTTTTAAGTCTTTTGTCATTTACAGACAGTTCTGGGTGTACTCTGATGCTTTCGCAAAAATGTTCCTATAAAAGGGTTTCATCTTCAAGGAATTCATGGAAAAGACTGACAAGTACAGGTTTCTGGTAACTGACTATACTGCTGAACTGAATGAATAAGCATTTTCAGAACTCTAATGGAAAACTGATGAACTCATAAAAGCGCTAACAAAAGATATAGAAAAAAAATTAATTACATGGGACTGAGTGAACTGATGAGGATGATTATAATTTTTGTGACTTTCTGTTTGAATAAAAAAAAAAAATCCCACAAGGACTCAGAGGCAAAAAATATACAAATCGGGGCTTCGCTGGTGGCACAGTGGTTGGAGTCCGCCGGCCGATGCAGGGGACACGGGTTCGTGCCCCGGTCCTGGAGGATCCCACATGCCGTGGAGCGGCTGGGCCCGTGAGCCATGGCCGCTGAACCTGCGAGTCCGGAGCCTGTGCTCCGCGATGGGAGAGGCCACAGCAGTGAGAGGCCCGCGTACCGCCAAAAAATATAGGTATATGTATATATGCAAATCAACTTTCACTGCAGAGTAAAGGAGCTGTTACAGTGGAGGATCACTGGACTGAATGTCAATATTATGACATAGTATGAGTGTGTTTCGTGTTTGGTAATTGCAATCATTGTTGCTTTCGTTGTGGTCATCCATCTACACTGCTTGGTGTCAGTTTATTTATCTCTTGTAAAAATAAAATACAGTGTGTGTGAAAAAAAATTACATTTATTGTGGGAAAATACGTCACATAAAATTTACATCTTAACCATTAAAAAAAAAAAAGAAATAACTGCATTTTGTGGGAGGGAGCTGGCGGAAATGGAGTGAGGCCGTAAAATGAGATTAAGCTAAAAGTTCTCCCTCTTATTGATGAAAAAAGTAATCAATAGTCAATCTAAGAAAGAAATGGAATGTTTTATCCAAGCCAACCTGAGGACTGTAACCTGGGAGACAGTCTTTCAGAAAAACTCTGAGGACTGTTCCAAAGAGGTAAGGGGAGAGGTCAGGATGTATGTGATTTTGGTGAAGGGGTATGTGCACACATCTTAGTAGAAGTTTCCTGCTGTTTGAAAGGAACAGATACCTTAGTTAATGGTTTTAGTGCTTTTCTAAGTGTGGGAAGATGCAAGAAACTGGGTTCATAAAATTTTCTCCTGAAAATCCCTATCCAAGAGCCAGTTCTGCCAGTTTTCCCAGAGCACAAAATGTCTCATCCTGATCTTTGCCCTGAATTCCTTTCAGGGTATATTGTAGGTCAGTGACTGCAGTGGCCAATGACTTGGTCCTTGTAGAACTGAATGGTGGGCAACATTCTTTATTTTACAATCCCCTCCCTTTTGGTCTTAATTTTGACTAAGGTTTTGGGGGGCATTTTGTGACCACTTTGTCCCATGGCACTAGGAATGCTCATTTCCAGGTCAGGTGAGGATTTCGTTGATAAGCCACTCAATGTGCTATTGCTGACCTAGGCCCCTGTTAACGGTAACCAAAGGCCTCTGGACCACCTGTCTTACTGGTCTGTTATGGTCCAAGAAATGGTTCCTTCTTGTTGCTTCTTCCCATATCTAGAGCTACACTATTACAGTCATTGATCTTATCAAACTATATATTTGATTAATCGTTTCAAGTCACCTAGTCATTATTTTTATCAGAGGCTCAGTCACACATTTGGTAAGGCAAGAAACAATAATCTTATAAAATAGGCAGAATATAAATAATACAGGTAATAACATTAATAAGGTCTTCAATAAGTAAAGTGATCTAAGGAGTTACATGTTTGGAGCCAGAAGAAGAAAAACTGATCTTTGTAGTCGAGCAGGTATTTTTTGTCATTGTGAAGACCTGGTTAATACACAATACGGATACACAATACACACGAGAGAGGAGAGAGGAGACCCAAACCAGCAGAGAAAAATTTTATGTTTAAATTTTTCTTGTCTTGCCTTAATATATGAATTTTATTTCATCACTCCCTATTCATACTCTGGCTGAGCATGTCTTTGTCATCCACCCTTGGAATTAGAATTTGTAGATTTTATAATTTAGAAAACAGCCTCTCTGTAAAATTCACCTCCCATACCCTTCTATTAGCTAGCCTTCAGTGTCTGTCCATTAGATCCAACTTCTAAGACATTTTTACTTACAATTAAATTAGATCCTTTCATAACCATTTAAAGAATAAAATAAAATACTTGATTTCTCTGTTTAAAATGTTTACTTTTGGAACTTCCCTGGCAGCCCAGTGGTTAAGACTCCATGCTTCCACTGCAGGGGGCATGGGTTCGATCCCTGGTCGGGGAATAAGATCCCACATGCCATGCAGCACAGCCAAAAAAACAGTTTACTTTTAGAATGGTAAGCAGAAGGAATAATAAAGCCATAAATTTGAAGGAAAATAACCCATAGAGAAAACATACAACATTTTTTCTTCATAGTAATGTATATTCTCACCAGATAATTTTCTAAATCCCCCAGTTTTTTTTCTTTCCCAAAATGGAAATTCTTGATTTTGTTGTGGATTATAAATATAATACATATTAGTTTTATAAATTCAAACAAAACAGGATATTATAAAGTGAAAGTCCTTTATAATCACCACTTTCAGAGAAAACTGTGTTCAGAGTTTGGTATATCTTCTTCCTGAGCAAATACATGTAACTAAGAATTTTTTATTAATGTGTTGTATATATAAATGTGTGTTTTAACAAAAGTGAGATTATACTATACTTTCCTTGTCAGTATTTAAAATCTAAATTTTTATTATTAATGGATGTATAGTAGTATACCATATTTTATTAAATACTGTTTACAATATTAACAGTGCTGCAGTGAACACTTTTAGAGGTAAATCTTTGAATATTTATGGAAATATATGCATAGGATGCATTATTTCTAGATTATAAATCTGATTTATTCTCAATTTTTATTTCTTCTGTGAAATGTCTATATCTTTTACTCATCGTTCTTTTTTTTTTTTTGTCAGTGTTGGGTCTTCATTGCTGCACACAGGCTTTCTCTAGTTGCGGTGTGCGGGGGCTACTCTTTGTTGCGGTGCGCGGGCTTCTCATTACAGTGGCTTCTCTTGTTGCAGAGCACGGGCTCTAGGCGCGCGGACTTCAGTAGTTGTGGCATATGCGCTCAGTAGTTGTGGCTCGCAGGCTCTAGAGCGCAGGCTCAATAGTTGTGGCGCACGGGCTTAGTTGCTCTGGGGCATGTGGGATCTTCCCAGACCAGGGATCGAACCCGTGTCCCCTGAATTGGCAGGTGGATTCTTAACCACTGTACCACCAGGGAAGTCCCGTGATTTTTTTTTTTTTTGCGGTACGCGGGCCTCTCACCGCTGCGGCCTCTCCCGTCGCGGAGCACAGACTCCAGACCCGCAGGCCCAGCGGCCATGGCTCACGGGCCCAGCCGCTCCGCGGCACGCGGGATCCTCCCGGACCGGGGTGCGAACCCGCGTCCCCTGCATCGGCAGGCGGACTCTCAACCACTGCGCCACCAGGGAAGCCCCCGTGATTTTTATAATATAAGGAATTACTGAAAAAGCAAGGGTCTAACCCTGACTCAGGTTTCTATCACTGTGGACAGCTGAGATTCCTCCTCCAGAGTGGTGACATCATGCTAGAGTGAGTCCTTAAAGTTTTTGGTGGAGGCTAGTTCATGAGTCATAAGTGAGAATGACAAATGAAACTGGATTACGACAGGTTGTGGGATTAGACCTGGGGCAAATTTCTCACAGGCTTCTAACAAGTGTACTTTGGTTCCTACCTCGAGCCTTCCATGCCTGTCCTGATCTTTGACTCTCTGCACCAAGTACAATTCTGTTACTTGTACTGGTTCAGTTTACTTTAATGTTTGTTGTTTTGGTGGGGAGTGCACCGTGTGGCTTGTGGGATCTTAGTTCCCTGAGGAGGGATCCAACCCATGCCCCCTGCAGTGAAAGCATAGAGTCTTTTTTTTTTTTTTTGATTTTGAATAAACTTTACTAAGGTATAATTTACATGCAGTAAAACACAGCCATTTTAAGTATACCACTCTGTGAGTTTTGACAAATGTATACACTGGTGTAATCAAGACATGGGACATTTTCAACTCCCAAAAGTTTCCTCACGCCTTTCTGCAGCTGCTCCAGCCCCTGCCCCAGGCAATCACTGACCGGCTTTCTGTCACCACAGATTAATTTTGCCTGTTCTAGAATTTCCAACATAAAGCATAGAGTCTTAACCACTGTACAGCCAGGGAAGTCCCTCTGTTGATTTTTTATTTTATTTTATTGAAGTATAGTTGATTTACAATGTTGTGTTAATTTCTGTGGTACAGCAAAGTGACTCAGTTATACATATGTATATATATTTTTCATATTCTTTTCCATTATGGTTTGTCACAGGATACTGAATATAGTTCCCTGTCCTATACAGTAAGACCTTGTTGTTTATCCTCCTTTAATGTTTTTATATGAGAACATACAATGCAATCCTGAGGCCCTACTATGTTAGGGTGGTTGAAACGTAATGTGGTTTCATGACTTAGAGAATCAAAATCAGGACAGGCACAGCAGGCACTGGTAGGAGCAGAAAGTGTTGGCAGCGTTCATAATCGAAAGAAATGTTAAGTTTCCCTGAATTCTATCCAACAGGTGTGCGGACTCACAGTTAAGAACCTCACGTTAGAGCAATCAGAGGAGAGGTGTCTCAGGCCTGCCTTAGGGAATTTGTTCTGCCTGGACTGCTTTTCCCCTGAAATGCAATTGGCTACGTTCCTCAGCTCCTTCAAGTCTGTGCTTAAATTTCACCTTCTCAGTGAGGCCACCCTGACCACCGATTTAAAAGTCTACACACACTCACACACACACCACCCAATTGTTCCCAATTTCCCTTGATTTACTCTCTTCTCTGTAAGCATTTTTCACTTTCTAACATATTATATAATTACTTTGGTTATTGTTTACTTTTTATACATTTATTTATTTTATTTATTTATTTTTGGCTGCATTGGGTCTTCATTGCTGCGCACAGGCTTTCTCTAGTTGTGGTGAGAGGGGGCTACTCTTCATTGACGTGCGCGGGCTTCTCATTTCAGTGGCTTCTCTTGTTGTGGAGCACAGGCTCCAGGCACGCAGGCTTCAGTAGTTGTGGCTCATGGGCTCTATAGCGCAGGCTCGGTTGTTGTGGCGCATGGGCTTAGGGCTCGAACCTGTGTTCCCTGCATTGGCAGGTGGATTCTTAAGCACTGCGCCACCAGGGAAACCCTTGGTTATTGTTTATTGACTTCCATCTCCTATTAGAATTTAAGTTCCACAGGCACAGGGATCTTTTTTTCCACTGATATGTCCCAAGTGCCTAGAATATTGCCTGGCACATTAGTAAATGCTCAATAAATTCTTGTTGGTTAAGTGACTAGATTTGGAAGTTGAAATATCCTACCTGTTTATTACCTTTTAGAGACTGGCTGGCATCTTGGCAGAGAAGTGGATTCACGCACAAGGTAAGAGTTTAAACTCTGATCTCTAAGGTCCCTTCCGACTCGTGAATATCTGTGTTTTGTCCTCACTTAGGCTTCCTTCACCATGAACTGTGTTTCATTTTTGAGGAACCAAAGCAATCTCCTAAGCTCATTCTTTATTTAGCGCAAAATTACCCTCATGTTTAATATGCTTTGTGTGAATGATTCACTCTCAGTTGTATGTAGGGTGTGTAGGCAAAGATAGACCTTATTGTGCTTTGAAGAAGTTGCAACCAAGTGTATTTTACAAAGAAATACGTGAAAAACTGCAGGCACAAAACAAATGATCTACTGAAAATTCATCAGTTATGGTGGGATGGGTTATGTTGATTTCCTTGTTCGTTGAATGTTTTCTCATGAAGCAGTATTGAATTTTGTCAGATACCTTTTCTGCATTGAGATTGTGTGGGGTTTTGTCCTTTATTCTATTGATACAGTGTATTCCATTAACTGATTTTCAGATGTTAAACCAACTTTGCATTCATGGGATAAATCCCACCTGAACGTGATGTATAATCCTTTTAATGTATTGATAGATTCAATTTGCTAGTATTTTGTTGAGAATTTTACATCTATATTTATAAAAATATTGGGATGTGGCTTTCTCTTTTTGTTGTACTGATCTTTATTTTTATTTTTTTGTTGTACTGATTTTTAAAGTACAGTGAAGATTAATGAGTCTGTGGGTGGTAATCCAATCGTCTAAGAACTTGCATCCTTGAATTATTTTTTTTTTTAATGTCTGAAACATTTATATTAACATATTTCCATACAAATAACCCAAAGAAAGTTTAGTATTAGTTGTTTTTTCGGTTTGTTTGTTTTTTTATGCCGCAGGTCTTATTAGTCATCAGTTTTATACACATCAGTTTATACATGTCAATCCCAATCGCCCAGTTCATCACACCCCCACCCCCACCCCCCGTGGCTTTCCCCACTTGGTGTCCATACGTTTGTTCTCTATATCTGTCTCAAATTGAATAATTTTTTTTTTTTTTTTTTGCGGTACGCGGGCCTCTCACTGTTGTGGCCTCTCCCGTTGCGGAGCACAGGCTCCGGACACGCAGGCTCAGCGGCCATGGCTCACGGGCCCAGCCGCTCCGCGGCATGTGGGATCTTCCTGGACCGGGACACGAACCCATGTCCCCTGCATCGGCAGGCGGACTCTCAACCACTGCGCCACCAGGGAAGCCCCCAACTTTGTTCTTTTTCAAGATTGTTTTGGCTATTCAGAGTCCTTTGCAATTCCATATGAATTTTAGGAACAGTTTTTCCATTTCTGAAAAAAATCCAGTTTGGATTTTGACAGGAACTGTGTTGAATCTGGGGAAATTTGGAGAGTTTTGCCATCTTAACAATATTGTCTTCTGATGCATGAATATGGAACATCTTTTCACTTATTAGGTCTTCTTTAATTTCTTTTAACAATGTTTTGTAGTTATTTAGTGTATAAAAGTCCCCCCTCCTTTTTTTTTTTGGCCAAGCCATGTGGCATGTGGGATCTTAGTTTCCCGGCCAGGGCTCACCCCCTGCATTGGAAGCATGGAGTCTTAACCACTGGACCACCAGGGAAATCCTCCCTCTTATTTCTTTTTTTAAAATGCCATTGACTAGTTGAAAAAACTGGGCCAGTTGTCCTATAGAATGTTCCACCTTCTGAATTTGTTATTTAACTTTTCCTCTATCTCCTAGATTTCTTGGAAACTAGAAGATAGCCCTAAAGGCCAGATTAGATCCAGGTTCAATTATTTGGGCGATATTACTTCATAAGAGGTGCTGTGTGCTTTGTGTTGCATCACATTTAGAGACACATAAAGGCTTGTTGTCCCATGGAAAAGTTTTAAGTAAGAGTTATATTGACTTTGCCTTAGAAAAAGACCTCTCTGGGGTCTTCCCTTGTGGTCCAGTAATTAGGACTCTGAACTTCCAATGCAGGGGGTGTGGGTTCGATCCCTGGTCGGGGAACTAAGGTCCCACATGCCGTGCAGCGTGGCAAAAAAACACAAAAAACAAAAAGCAAAAAACCTCTGTGATAACAAGGCAGGGATGGGATTGCAGAGCAGTAACACCGAGTCAGGAAGACCAATAATCATATGTATTATTTTATCCAGAGGAAAGGGCATCATTTTTTGTGTTGCAACAAACCGAAATTGATGGTGGTTTAGACTAGAGTGGCAGTAAGTATAGAGAAAGCTAGATGGATTTACAACAAATTTGATAGAATTGGCAGAACTTGGTGACTAACTGCATGGAGACAGGAGATAAGGAACCTAGAGGAGGAATTAGCAGTTCAGTATTGAATACATGCAGTTCGTACCCATGACACAAGCAATAAATAATTATTGAATAAATTGAAGTGGAAATGTCTAATATTCATTTGTATATACTAATTTGAAAGTCAAGAATTCTGGGCTGGAGGTGTAGATTTGGGAATTATTTGTATATAGGTAGTAACTGAAGACTAGTGAACTGGTGAGATTATCCCAAGGAAAATGATGGGTGAGAAGAAAAGAGGGAACTCAAACAGATCCCTAAGGAACATCAATATTAAGGGGTAGATAGAGAAAGGCCTGCCAATGAGATTGAGAAGCAACAGCCAGAGAGGAAGGAGGAGCATAAGAAAAGTGTGATGTTGTAGAAAAGAAAGGATGAGAAGGGGATATGGAAAGAGGATGTACCAGTTAGCTGTTGCTGAGTAACAAACCACCCCAAAACTTAGTGGATTAAAACTTCAGCCATTTATTTAGCTCATAATTCTGTAGACTTAGACTGTGCTTAGTTATGTAGCTCTTCTGGTCTCAACTGGCTCCCCGATGAGTCTGAAATCAGTTGCAGGTTATTTATGTAGCTCTTCTAATCGAGTTTGGCATGAGTAATTGTAGCCACTTTTTGCAATATACCACAGAGGGAATAGACAACAGTGAAAATGCTAAAATGTTGAGTAGGTCGAATTCTTGCTTCCACTGCTCAGCTGAAATGACTGTTGCCAAAGTCATCCATGAGAGCCATTTCACTAAGTTCACTAAATGACATGGCTGTCGTGGATGATGTTGGCAGTAACAGTTTCCCAGATCGAAGTGGGAAAACAGAGACCTCGGGCATAGAGAACTTGTTCAAAAGCTTGGCTGGGAAAGTGAAGATGTGTAAAGGGAGTCCTGCTGCTCTGGGTCTTCGCTGCAGCGTGCAGGCTCCAGAGCACGCGGGTTCAGTAGTTGCAGCCTGCGGGTTTAGTTGCCCTGCCGCATGTGGGATCTTAGTTCCTATACCAGGGATAGAACCTGTGTCCCCTGCATTGGAAGGTGGATTCTTAACCACTGGACCACCAGGGAAGTCCCTGTTTCATTTTGTTTTTAAGAGAAGCTTGAACATACTTACATGATAATGAGGAACTGGTAGAGAGAGACAGGTTGAAGATGCTGAGGAAAAAAATGGATAATTGGTGGGGAAGGGCAATATGAGGGGAGAGTGAGAGGTACAAACTACTGGGTGTAAGATAGGCTCAAGGATGCGTTGTACAACATGGGGAATATAGCCAATATTTTGTAATAACTGTAAATGGAAAGTAACCTTTAGAAATTGTATAAAAATTGGGGAATTCCCTGGCTGTCCAGTGGTTAGGACTCTGCACGTCCACTGCCAGGGACCTGGATTTGATCCCTGGTCAGGTAACTAAGATCCCACAAGCTGTGTGGCATGGCCAAAAAAACCACCGTATAAAAATTAAAAAATTGGGCTTCCCTGATGGCGCAGTGGTTGAGAGTCCACCTGCCAATGCAGGGGACACGGGTTCGTGCCCCTGTCCAGGAAGATCCCACATGCCGCGGAGTGGCTGGGCCCGTGAGCTGTGGCCGCTGAGCCTGTGCTCCGCAACAGGAGAGGCCACAACAGTGAGAGGCCCGCGTACCGCAAGAAATAAATAAATAAATAAAAATAATAAAATAAATTATTTTAAAATGGATAATTCATGGACTTCCCTGGTGGCGCAATGGTTAGGAATCCGCCTCCCAATGCAGGGGAAATGGGTTCAGCCCCTGGTCCAGAAAGATCCCACATGCCGTGCAGCAACTAAGCCTGTGTTCCACAACTACTGAGCCTGCACTCTAGAGCCCGCGAGCCACAACTACTGAGCTTGCATGCCACAACTACTGAAGCCCGTGTGCCTAGAGCCCATTCTCCGCAACAGGAGAAGCCACCGCAGTGAGAAGCCCACGCACCGCAATGAAGAGTAGCTCCTGCTCACTGCAACTAGAGAAAGCTTGCGCACAGCAGCAAAGACCCAACACAGCCATAAATAAATAAATAAAAATGGATAATTCATATACTTGGCATCAGTGTTCAACCTGAGATCTACCTAGGTATGCAGAAAGTTAAATAAAAATATGATAAACTACCTTATCTGGCAAAGTCCAGACTAATGAGAGGATTTATATGTGAAAATACTATTTGTGCTTGTATTCATATATGGATTATATACATTACAGACCATGCAAGTGTCATCTGAGGACTCTTCACTGAGGAAAAACTCCTATAAGTAAATTTTGGTTTCCCCTGAACCCACGTCTACATTGGAGAACGACTCAGGACTACATGGCTTCCCCCTAAAAGCAAATTCAAACTCATAGAGACATACATTTTCTTAAAAAATTGGAGTAATACACAGCTACACACAACATATAGTAAGACAATAAAAATCCTCAGTAGCCATTTCTGTTTTCTTCACAAAGTTCCTTTTCAACAAGTCTGTTAGCCCTCAAGTATTTATTTTATCATTCTAAGCAGTTCTATTTTTTTTTTTTTCGGTACACGGCCTCTCACTGTTGTGGCCTCTCCCCTTGTGGAGCACAGGCTCCGGACACGCAGGCTCAGTGGCCAAGGCTCACGGGCCTAGAGTCTCTGTGGCATGTGGGATCTTCCCGGACCAGGGCACTAACCTGTGTCCCCTGCATCGGCAGGCGGACTCTCAACCACTGCGCCACCAGGGAAGCCCGAAGCAGCTCTATTTTTGTTCTTATCAAATATTTGCCCCAGATAAACAGTTCTTTTTCTAGGAGAGGAATTCTGTTCTTTCAGTCTTTCTTCTCTGTCACCTTGGCCTGTTGGTTTTTGCCTCCATGTTCACTACCTCAGCATGACAACATAGCTGCTTTGGCTCCAGACAGTACATCTGTGTCTGTCTCCATTTATCAGAGAAGCAAAAGCGTTCCCAGAACCACCTCTAGCCGAATTTCCTAGGAAAAGCCTGAGTAAGTGAGCATAAATTGTTGGGCACATTGTCATGTAAAGTATAACTGGGGTTTGTTAAGTCAAAGGAAGGGAGAGGATCTCAGGGTGGTAATCAGCAATGTCAGACACAGCTGAGTTCTTTGAGGGCAGCCGTCCTGATTTTGTGTCTCAGTGTTTGTTTGGAGTCTGTTCCTAACATATGCTCTTTCTTGGCTCAGAGCCTCCTCCTGCTGACTCAGCCTTCCCTCCTCTTTCTGGCACAGCTGGCACCTCTGAGTCTCTGCCATGATGCTGCCACAGTGGGTCCCAGAGCAGGTGCACAAAACTCTCAACCAGCCGTTCATGTCTAAGGGAGGCTCAGAAGTGCAAACTAGATCTTACCTATGCCCAACCTTGCCACTCGTCTTCCTAACAACGTTGGCATAGAAAGGCTAAGGGTTTTCTTCCAGACTCTCAAATGTGGAGTAGGGACAAAGAGTCTAGTTCTGGGGGCCACCCCCCTTCCCTGCCCCAGATCTCAACCTGTAGATCTGCCTTCCTTATCTGCTCTCTTTTTTTTTTTTTGCGGTACGCGGGCCTCTCACTGTTGTGGCCTCTCCCGTTGCGGAGCACAGGCTCCGGACACACAGGCTCAGCGGCCATGGCTCACGGGCCCAGCCGCTCCATGGCATGTGGGATCTTCCCGGACTGGGGCACGAACCCGTGTCCCCTGCATCGGCAGGCAGACTCTCAACCACTGCGCCACTGGGGAAGCACCACTTACCTGCTCTCTTGATCTTTTCCCTCCATCAACTCCCAGGCCTGGAAGTACAGCATTTTCTCTTATTTCTTTGATGCCATATTCTTTCTTCCCATGTCCAGCCTCCTAAGTCTTAATGTTGGACAGGAGTTTCTTCTGTACCTCATAGCAGAAACTCTGGTCTTCCAGGCCCTTGGTCCGACAAATGGGAGCTAAACAAATTTTTAATAATCCTTTCTTGCTTGACAATGCTGGAATACCAAGCCATTTTTTTTTTTCTCTACAAAATTCTATTTTAGGTTGCATGACATTGTGAATGCAACTAATGCCACTGAATTGTACACTTAAAAACGGGTAGAGTGGCAAATTTTGTTATATATTTTTTACTACAATTTAAAAAAGTTAGTCATGTAACATACCAAAAACCACTGATTTGTACACTTTAATGAGTATGTGAATTTTCAAGACATCTCAACAAAGCTATTACAAAGATCTTATTTTTTAAAAAATATTTATTTATATATTTATTTATTTGGTTGCCTCGGGTCTTAGTTGTGGCACGCGAGCAAAGATCCTATTTTGAATGTCAAAACCTGCATATAAACTTCTTTTCCTTTTCTCTTCTTGGGCAACAACCCAACCTCACTTTCTCTCCCGCCTCCCAGTCATGGCAAGTGGATGCCTTGCGCTATTTAGGGTCAAGGTCAGGTGTGAGGAACATGACAAGAAATGTGCATTAATATTTTATTTAAAATGAATATTTCCAGAGACGTCTCTGGTGGGCAGTGGTTGAGACTCTGCACTTCCAATGCAGGGGGCGTGGGTTGGATCCCTGGTCGGGGAACTAAGATCCCGCATGCCAGCGCGGCCAAAAAAAAAAAAAAAAGACAACTTCTATTAAACAAGTATGTATGTATCTCTCCCTTGCTTATTTAAGGAAAAAACATAGCATATTATGCACACTGTTTTGTACCTTCCTTTTTTTATAATGATAAAATATTAATTTATATTAATATTAATATATTTTCCACAGGAAATCCTGAGTCTCATTGACAACCATTAAACCCAAGTGTAACCAATCGACCTCTTCACATGTAATAATTGTATACTCAGAAAGACATACACACATACCCACACAGACTGTGAGGCATGAAATCAATTAAGTTAATTTAGTACTAATGAGTTAAACTAGTTAATCTAGTATTAATTTTTTATTTGTTTTTTAAAAATTAATTAGTTTATTTTTGGCTGCGCTGGGTCTTCATTGCTGCTTCTCTAGTTGCAGCGAGCGGGGGCTACTCATCATTGCGGTGTGCGGGCTTCTCGTTGCGGTGGCTTCTCTTGTTGTGGAGCACGGGGTCTAGGCGCACGGGCTTCAGTAGTTGTGGCACGTGGGCTCAGTAGTTGTGGTGCACGGGCTTAGTTGCTCCGCAGCATGAGAGGGACCAGGGCTCAAATCCGTGTCCCCTTCATTGGCAGGCGGATTCTTCACCACTGCGCCACAAGGGAAGTCCCTTAATTTTTTATTTGAAATCAATTAAAAACTATTTATTATTTCCATGATGTAAGATTGAGGATAGTATTAAATCTGCCTATTTAGTTTGAGCCTTTCCTTCTAGAAGGTGTCTAAATGAGATGTAGTCATTTTATTTGAATACAAGCCCTTGCAGAAGCTGACAATTCCCTGTACACATTTCCTTAATTTATAGTTCAAATTTAATTTTTATCTCTTTTGTACAGTTAGACTTTTTAGAGCTAATATGGTTGTGATTAAACACTAAGGAAGATCTCAGTCTGTGAAATAATAGACTCTTAGAGTTGGGAAGGACTTTAGTCCAAACAGCCCCCCAATTAAAAAATCTCTTTTCCAAAATCTCCCACCTACCTGGTTATCATCCATTCTCTACTTGCCTTTTTTTTTTTGAGTGTTTATTACTTTCATTTATTTATGTATTTATTTTTATTGAGATAATATTCACATAATATAAAATTAATCATTTTAAAGTACACAATTCAGTAGCATTTAGTATGCCACAACTGCCTCTATCTAGTTCCAAACTTTTTTTTTTTTTTTTGCGGTACGCGGGCCTCTCACTGTTGTGGCCTCTCCCGTTGCGGAGCACAGGCTCCGGATGCACAGGCTCAGCGGCCATGGCTCACGGGCCCAGCTGCTCCGCGGCATGTGGGATCTTCCTGGACTGGGGCACAAACCCGTGTCCCCTGCATCAGCAGGCGGACTCTCAACCACTGCGCCACCAGGGAAGCCCCAGTTCCAAACATTTTTTCACCCCAAAAGGAGACCTGTTGATTCCAACTTCCCTCTCATTAAACTGTTGATTCCAACTTCCCTCTCCCCCGCATCACCGGCAACCACTATCTATGTTCTTTGCTATGGCTTTAGATATTTCTGGCTATCTCATATAAATATCCTTTCTGGATATTTCGTATAAGTGGAATCAGACAATACATGACCTCTTGTGTCTGGCTTCTTTCCCTCAGCGTAACGTTTTCGATGTTCATCCAGGTTGTAGCAGGTATTAGTACTTCATTTTTTTTTTTTTGACTGAGTAATATTGCATTGTACGTATATACCATTATTTATCCATTCATCTATTCTTGGGCATTTGGCTTGCTTCCACCTTTTGGCTCTGAATAGTGCTGCTGTGAACATGTATATATGTGTATTTGTTTGAGTCTGCTTGATTTTTTGCTGAAGGTAGAATCAATTTTCATGCACTCAACAAATATTTGTTGCATTAGATTAAAACTGCTGCAACAACCACTGATTTCACAAATGTTTTGCTTCATCGGATAAAAGTCACAGAATCTTAAAAATGTTTGTGGTAGGAACTTCATAAGTCATCTTGTTCAACCCCCTCATCATGAAAGTACACGC
Source organism: Phocoena phocoena (assembly GCF_963924675.1). NCBI lineage: Eukaryota > Metazoa > Chordata > Mammalia > Artiodactyla > Phocoenidae > Phocoena > Phocoena phocoena. The sequence goes on along the minus strand of NC_089231.1, from coordinate 83,279,514 downwards.
ACTCAAAGCAGTAGTGTATTTAGAAGTCCTTAAATACAGTTTACATCATGATGTGTGGTGCCCTACCGATATTGTTCTTTGTTAACTGAATGTGTACAATACGGCTTTTGTTGTCATAAGATGGTTCTCCTTGAGAAGTGATCTATGCATTTAAATTTAGTAGCTTGTCATTCTTTCATTGTTTTGCTTCTTGAAAGATTCCACAAAACCACCACAGTCAGCATTGTTTTTATAAAGTAGATATGGCAGACAGTCTTAATTGGTTTCAGTGATAAAATTAATTTTGGGTCCACAATAGTCTGAATGCTTCATCCTGTGTTGTGGGATTTATTTTTTGGTTTCCTTTCTTTGCATTTTAAGACACTGTCTTGCTCTGGATTTAGTCACTTGTTGATTAAATGAACCAGCACTAGCTCCTTACCTTTGCAAGGAAATGTTAGTATCTCCTTAAACACCAGAGTTAACTTAAAACATTTTTCTTGTATCTGACTTTATAAATCTCTCTCTCAATTTTTAGCAGAGTTGAATGAAATTGACAAGGAGTATGGTCTGGTGCATTATATCCACCACCGTGGGCATAAAACCAGTGGAATTCACGAAACAGTGATTATCCCACCTTGATTTAGTAAAGCACATAGCAGTAAAAGTCAAGGTTGGAGGATAAGTACTTGATCTCCACTGTGTGCTCTCCCAATACCTGGAACAGTGCCTGGGACACAGCAGGGGGGCCAGTAAATATTTGATGGATGAGTGAATGAAATTAATTTGACTCTAGTTTCTGAAACAATGCTAATAAAAGTAGATGTAACTTAAAAAATAGCATAGTGAAAATGAATTCCTATGTCTTCTTTATAAAGATTATTTTAATTATGGACTATCTCTTAGGAGTTACATTAAACATTTTTATTGAGGTATAATTGACATATAACATTATATTGGTTTCAAGTGTGAAACATGATTCAATATTTGTTGTTTTGTTTTTTGTTTTTTTTTGTTTTTTTTTTTTGCGGTACGCGGGCCTCTCACTGTTGTGGCCGCTCCCGTTGCGGAGCACAGGCTCCGGAAGCGCAGGCTCAGCGGCCATGGCTCATGGGCCCAGCTGCTCCGTGGCATGTGGGATCTTCCCGGCCCAGGGCACAAACCCATGTCCCCTGCAATGGCAGGCGGACTCTCAACAACTGGGCCACCGGGGAAGCCCCAGTAAACCCTTTTTTTCTAGCAAAAAAAAAAAAAAGTATTTAATGACTTCCCCACTTTGTACAATGAAGATTTGGTACCTCTACTGGCTTTCAACTTCTGCCACTTCCCTCCGTCTTCCAAAGTTTTCTCCATTGAGCTGTTCCAATACTCTTACAGCAGATATACATTTTAAAAAGCTCAGTAGCTCAGCTCTAAAAACGGAATGTGAATGCTTATTTTGAAATAGGACTGAGCAACTTCTTTAGTCCTAACACCAGCCACACCGTGGGACTGAACACAGTCAATGCCCTGGCTGTAGGACAGGGACCAGGCCTTGGTCACAAAATTTAAGTGGGCACTAAAAACTCAGTAGTCAAGAAGAATACTATTTTAATATAATATTCTAAAAATCAAAAATAATGCCAAAAAGTCCATAAGGAACAAAATATAATTTAGAAATAAAGATAGGCTCGGCAGAATCAGTAGCAAAGAGAAAATCGGAAGTGTTTATATTGGCACCCCACGTTTAACAGTGGTCTTTGCCTCTTTCTACGGCATCTGTGATTACACAGGTTGTGTACGAGAGCTGAAAAGTTTCAGGTGAGAGGGTGAGGTGTGCCTTTCAGATTAGGAATACCGATACTGGATATCCGGGTACCACCACACTTTGACCTCGCAACTTGCAAGCTAAAGCGATGTTGAATTAGGAAACAGAATTTTTGTGACTTAAAAGGTGAATCGAGGGGAGGGGCCAGCAGATAAAGTTACTTATTTGTTCAGAATTCCATTCATTTTCAATGTTGTTTGCTCCCCCTACTCTGTGCACGCCTGTTGGTCCAGGCAGCACGGTGCTTTGAATAAAGGTCAGCAAAGGGGTCACCCTCCTGATTATTCCCTTCTACCGGAGAGGAGGAGGAAGCCCCGGGCCCCTTATCCACCCCTGAGTCGCTGCAAAATCCTGGGCATCCCTGACAGCTGCAAATTCCTCCCAGAAGCTGCCAAGCTTCTAGGGGGTTGCCATGGTCCATGGGAGTGAAATGCTGGCCGCCCTCGCTGCAGCAGCCCGGAGCAGGCTGTTGCTGCCTTCCCTTCAGTCCCTTTCAAAAGCTTTTAAAGGAGATCCCTGGGGGGAGGTGGGAGCACGGGACATCAACCAGGGCTTCCGTCCAAGCGGCTGGGGCGAATAAAAGAGGCTTTTCTCAAACTAACGGTGCAAGTGCTGGGCTTGTTTCACGGGATTTTTAACCCTCGTTCTTTCCCTGGTGGGAAAGGGAGAGCAGAGATGGTTCTTCCCAAGCTTCACTTGCTGTAGGCAGCGCCTTTCAGCGTTTCCCCCAGGGAGCCCTCACTCTGGAGGGCGAGGAGGGCAGAGAGGATGCTCCCTAAACTTAACCAGCTGTGAGCAGCTCCTCCTAGCTTGTTTCAAAGGGTTTCTCACCCACGGGATTTGGGGTGGGGGGGGGGAATCGGCTCCAAACTAACAGGCTGTGTGGTCAAGACTGAATGGAGCTATCGGGTGTGACTTGCAAATTTGGGGAACACTTTCAGAAAATGGGGAACTAACCGTGATGATGAGAAGCCCCTTAGTCCAGGCCTCTCGGGTTTCCCTAGCACCTTCCTCCCCATCCCGGTCCTCGTTAGGGTCTGAGGGCCGGACGGCGGGCGTGCCGGCGGTCTGGGTTTCGCCTCCCCCGAGCCGCGGCGGGTGCAGACAAAGAGGCGGCGGTAGGGGGCTCAGGCCCGACGCCGGCCGCGGGGTGCGGGCCGCGAGGTTCGGGGCGCGGGGCCGACCGGGTTGGGCGCGGCAGCCGAGCGCGCGGGGAGGAGCCGCCGCGGCGTCTTCTCCAGGCGGCGCGTGCCCGCCCGGCCCCGCGGCGGCGCGTCACGCTCTCCCCCGCCCGGAGCCGACGAGCCGGGAGGCGGGAGGCGGTGGCCGCGCGGCTGCTGTTACTGCTACTGCTGCTGCTGCTGCTGCAGTGGGGCAGGTGGCGGTGACTGGCGGCGACCGAGGCGGCGGCGGCGAGCGGTGAGCGGGGCGCGGCGCGGGCCCTCTCCCCTTCCTCGTCCCCTCCTCACCTTTCCCCTCCCGCTCCGTCCGGCCAGCTCCTGCCCGCCCGGCTCGGGGCCGGGGGCCGGGCCCGGCGTCCGAGAGGGGGACCGAGTCCCGCGCGCCGGGGCGACCCCGAGGGGCCGCAGGGAGCCCCAGGGCGATGGCCGTGGAGGCCGGCGGTCCCTGGGGTGCTCCGCCCGGAGCCGGAAAAGTGGCCGGCCCTGTCAGCGCCGAGCCCGGCCTTCCCTTCCTCCGCCCGCCTCAAGATGGAGCTTGGACTCCTTGCCCCTGCGCCGCCCCAGGCGCCGCTCCCTCCCCGGCACCCTTCTCCGTTCTCCTCGGCCCCGGAGGGGGGTTGTGGGGGGCGGACGCCCGGGGGGCCGAGGCCCGGCAGGACCTGTTGCCCCGGCGGGCACCTGAGTGTGCCCCGGGCCCTTGGCCGCGGTGCCCGCGAGCCGGAATGGAGGGCAACCTGGCCGTGGCCTCCGTGGCGGGCGCCGGCCGGCGGGCTGGCCTTGCTGGCCCGGGGCCTGGGCGGCCGTGGCTTTTGTCCCCCAGCCCCCCCCGCCCCCGAGTGGGACTCTGATTCTTGGAGAAGGTGGATGACAAGAGGTGACAGGGATTTCTGAAATAACACCGCTGCCCCGTAACCCGAACCTTCTGCCTCGGCGGGGCATTGGCTCGGAAGACAGATGACACTTGTTCAGAGGTTATTTTAAAAGCAGAGCCTTCTGATTCCCCTCCTTTGGAGGTCCTGGGCTTCAGAAATCTGATTTCGATCTGGGGAGAAACCTTGAACTCGGCTGTTTCTCCACTTCATGTGGCTTTTCCATCTGGCAGGAGCCGAGCACCACTCCCTCCCTGCTCCCTTCCCAGCCCCACCTCTTTGATGTGAAGAAATTGCACGTTAAGTCTGTAATCTTCAGTTACCTGCTTTTAGCAAAACCTGGGCGCCAATTACCGTTTTTAAGAAGGAGGGTGGAGAAAATGCGGCTTTTTGTTGTTATTTTTGTTGGATTCAACGGCCTTGCCTTCTTCCTGTTTCAGGTTAGGGCAGTGCCTGGCCAGTAAGAGCTCAGTATTAGTGTTACTGCTGCTGCTCTTATGGTTCTGGTTCTGGTGGGTGTTACTGGTTTTTATTTTATTTATTTAATTACTGCTGTTACCTATAGTATGCACAAGTCCGGAGACCAAATGTGTTAGAATTTTGGGTTTAATGATAATCTTTTGCAAGAATCCGCAGGTATGTGGCTCCTCAGCTTTGGGGCATTTTTCTCTGGAAATATTAACGTTTATTGAGGGCTTCCTGTGCTCATGCCCCGGGCAAGTCTCTTATATGTTTTATCTCATTCATTAACCTAACCCAGTGATGGTGCTGTTATTATCCCCATTTTACAGAGGAGGCATAGAAAGGTCAGGAAACTTGCTCAGGGTCACACAGCTGGTAAGTGGTGGTGTCAGGGTTTGAGCTCAGGTATTCTGACTCCAGGTGCTGAGTAATTAAATTAGTGTAGTGCCTCTCTGGCAAGGAGCAAGGCTGGCCCTTTTTATAGGGTCTTTTAAAAAAAAACTTACATATTTTTGGTTGCCTTGGGTCTTCGTTGCTGCGCGGTGTGCGGGCTTCTCACTGCGGTGGCTTCTAGTTGTGGCATGCGGGCTCAGTAGTTGTGGCACACAGGCTTAGTTGCTCAGCGGCATGTGGGATCTTCCCGGACCAGGGCTCGAACCCTTGTCTCCTGTGTTGGCAGGGGGATTCTTAACCACTGCGCCACCAGGGAAGCCCAAGGCTGGCCCTTTTTATTTTTATTTTTATTTATTTATTTACTATTTTGCGGTACGCGGGCCTCTCACTGCTGTGGCCTCTCCCGTTGCGGAGCACGGGCTCCGGATGCACAGGCTCAGCGGCCATGGCTCACGGGCCCAGCCGCTCCTCGGCCTGTGGGATCTTCCCGGACCAGGGCACGAACCCGTGTCCCCTGCATCGGCAGGCGGACTCTCAACCACTGCGCCACCAGGGAAGCCTGTGGCTGGCCCTTTTTAAAGCAAAGAAAGTGGGTGATTGCTTGGCCAAGAGCTTATCCTAGGTTTTTGAGGTTCAGAGAAAGTGGTAAAGTACAGCTTAGGCTTCCCACTAGGTATTGTTCAAAAGGGTAAAAAACGAACTGGGTGGACCTTGCAAAGGTATTTTGTCTAAAGATAAAGATCGGCCCTTCCCTCTTTTTTTCAGCAATTGCTTAAGCTCCTAATTGTGCTTCAGTATGACATAGGCAGATCTGGTTTCTGTTCTTTAGGAGTTTAGAATTTGGTGCTTCTCTTACTTACTTTAAATTTTTTTTTTTTAGCCTAGTGTCTAACATTGAGTCTGTCGTGTGCTATGTGACTCATTAAGTCAGTCATGTTTGACTCTTGCTTTTACGTGCTCTTTTGGGATTCCAAACCCAACTCATGGTGTGTAAGAGATGACTTGGGCCTCTTATACTCCATACAAAGGTAGGCACGTTTGAATTTGTCACATATTGGCTGCCAGATGTTCTTCATTGTTTTTTACAGATGTATTTTCTGTTCTTCCCAATGTGTGTGTGTGTGTATCAATGATATGTGTGTGTATATATCTATCTATCTATCTATCAAGGACTTTGTATTTCACTTTATAACACCCTCTACAGAATTCTGCAGAGTCCCATGTGCTCAGTAAATATTTATTATTTAGTTAATTGAAAATATGAGGTCCATAAGTTTCAGGACTGGCTTTATAGAAGTTAAAGCTAAAGAAAAAAACTGAAAGTAGTGTAGTAAAGTCACAGGAAGATGGCTTAATATTTGTTAACATTAAAAGAAAACTTTGTGCAGTGTTAACTAAAGTGAGACTTTTCACCTCATATAATTTTCCACTTTATCTGAATTATCAGCTTCTTTCCCTCTCTTCCTTGTACAAATGATGTGAGAGGTTGAGTGTTTTTCTCTGATATAAAGAATGGACACTTGTTTATTAATCATTGCAAGCCAGTAGTTCTCCTTTTCAGTAATTTTGAAATCTGTGGGAGTCTTCCCAAAGGGAGCTTGTGGGGCTATGGTGTACTTGTATGTGGGCAGTACTTAGGTCTCATTTGGTATTCACTCAACAAATATTTATTGAGTACCTACTGTGTGCCAGGTGCTGGTGATACAACAGTAAATAAAACAGACAGAAATCCCTGCTCTCTTGAAACTCCCCTTCAAGTAGGGGAGGCAGACAATAACCATTAAAAATGTTGGAGAGTGGTACATGGTAAGAAAAAATAAATCAGGAAAGGGGGAATATGAAGTTTGGGGGACAAGAGTTAGGGTAATGGAAATTTTAGATAGGGTGATAAGAGACCTAGCTGAGAAAATGACATTTAAATAAAGATCTAGAATAAGTGAGGGAATGTAGATCCCAGAGGGAAGAGCATGCTAAGAAGGGGTAACAGCAAGGACAAGGGTCCTGAGGTGGGAGCTTGGGAGGAGACAGATAATTTAAGGCCATGCAGGTTGTAGCCCTTAAAATATGTATTAAAATATTTTAAAATAGTGAAAGATAAAGAATTTTGTGCCATGTTATTAGTGATTTTGATGGAGAAAAAGTTAAAGATGGGGGAAGTAAGGCTTAAAGAATTTCACTAACTTCCCTAAAAGGCCGCACAGCCAGTGAATACAGAGCTAGAAATTGAACTTAGTTTATATTATTTTAAGCAATGCACAGAATATGTTGGCAGTGGAACCTTGAGTAAATGGCTGGCAGAAAGGCCAGACCAGTACTTGATGTTCAGACTTGCTGTTAAGTGTATACTTTCCTGTTTGTATGCAGGATTTTTGCTCAACCCTGGGAGGCCTTGTAACTGACATTTGCAAATATAGCTTTTTCCTGGAATTGTGCTCTTGGCAGTAAAGGCTTCCTTTTTAGTCTTAAAAGCTTCATGGTTCAAAATCTGTGTTTAATATAAACTTTTATTTAAGTCTCTTCAATCTTAATTGGAAGGCAGTGACAGTATTACTCTGAATATGAATTTTTTAGAGAACTGTTTAGGCAGGCTTTAAACTAATATAGCATCTTATATATTTTTAATATGCATAGTATATGTTTCCCATGTAGATGGAACTCAAGGAATCCATATGCTTTAAGTCAGCATTTGAATTGCAATGCACTTTTAAGGGAAAACATATTGATGGTGCTGTACAAGAATTTCAAGAGTGACTTCTTCAGATTTCAAATCAGGGGAACAGAGGAGTTGTTTTTTTTTTTTTTTTTTTTTTTGGGTGGGTTGGCAGACTGTAATTAACCAACCTTGAATTTGGCTAAGACATCTGGGTTAATATCCTGGCCCTGGCACCAAGTACCAAGGAATCTTGGCTACAATTAGTAAAGAGCTTTTTTTTTTTAATCTCCATCTGGCACTTCCAGAAGGGCAGATTCCACTAGCACTAACTCAGTGGGTGAGTCTGTTTTTTAATTGTCTATCTTATGGTGGTTCAGCAACAAAATCTTAAAAGTGTTCTTTGCAAAATCTTAGAAAAGAAGTCCTCCTATTACAGAATCCCTGTTGGGAACCCCTTCTGCTATCTCTTTCCTTGGGGAGTTGTATTCTCATTTGCCTCTTAGGAATTCCAGTGAGACTACAGACAGACATTTTGCTGCCCTAATGTTTTATATAAGCATAAGGTCTAATATATTATTCTTCTAACTTGAATTAAGTAGTTTGATATTTGTATTCTCCTTTGCTTACTTATGTCTAAGTATAGCTTGGGTTAGATCCCAGTTTTAACTCTGCCCATTTTTTACTCTTAAAATTGCCAAGTCCTTGATTTACTGTATCTTCTCTGAAGCTAAAGGCCTGAAGATCCGGATGTTCAGGAGGTGCAAATCATCCAAAATTTGTGTTTGTTGTAAAAGGGAAGACAACTTCAATGAGATTTTTTTTTCCTGATTCTACAGATCCCTGGTCAAGTAGTGCGCTGAAATATTTGGCATAATTTTTCCCTGTCTTCTCAGGAAAAATGAGAGATATTAGGGAAATTTCTCTAAAAATCTTTCAATCAAATCATTTTATCTCCTGCCTTCTCTCTTTATCTGGTTTCCTCCATAGAATGATTTCTTACTGGAGATATTGCCTTCTAATATCGTAAGGCAGGAAGTAACCTATTTAGACTTCTCTTTACCACACTATAAAAAATAAACTTTATAGGCAGGGTAATTTTTTTTTTCTTTTACAGTTTAAGTGAAAGACAACTTTTATCACTAAGTTTCTTTCACACATGGGTGACTGGAAAAAAGTATTGCTAATTTCTGTTGTAAGGCATACGTGGCTTGCTTGGGTTGTGACACTGAGAATCTAGTATCAGAGTCAGATTCAGATTTTAGAAAATTTCTTCTAGTGAAGTTGTTCCTTTTTTAGGTTCTCAGGTTTATTTTCCCCTTATGTACCAGTTTTACAAGGGCTCTTACATTTTAATAACATATATTGGTTATCCTATAATATGTGGTTTCAATGCATAAGATATAAAGCACACATATTAAAAAACACAGAAAAAAGCAAATTATCCATAATCCTACTGCTCAGAGAAGATTATTTCAGTGTTCTAGAGTATGTACTTCTAATCTGTTTTTCTTTATACTTAAAAAATATATTTATGGCTGGATCTATATTTCTATTTTGAAGTAATTAAAAGTGTAATATTTTCACTGGAAATATTCTGGGTAAACCAACATGGGGAATCAGAACTACTGTTAAGAAGTTTGAGGGACTTCCCTGGCGGTCCAGTGGTAAAGACTCCACGATTCCAATGCAGGGGGCACGGGTTCCATCCCTGGTCCGGGAACTGAGATTCCGCATGCCACGCAGCTTGGCCAAAAAAGACAAAAAAGAGAAGAAGTTTGAGGTCCTGGATTTGCTTCAGCCCCAACTCCATGAGTCATGTGAAGTTGGGCAAGTTGCTTGACCTCTCTCAGTCTGCTTCTCACTCTGTCAAGTGGGGTAACACCTGCCCTGTCCACTTGCTGGGGTTACTCTGTTAATGTAGGGATTCGGTGACAGTCATAGTGCTAAGGGAGTCGGTGCTTTCAAATACCAAAGAAACCGAGGAGACAGAGGAAAGACTAGTCCAGGATCACTAGTTGCCTGTGAGTCACCTGGCTTATTTTGCGAATGGTTACATTTTTAGTAAAGCTTTTCAGATGAATGTGACCAATAGAGAGTGTCCTGTGGGGTGGGCGAAAACCCCAGAAATACCGATTTATCAAACATTTGTTGAGTGCTGCAAAGACTCTGTCTCACCAGGTGAGACAGCTAACTGTGGGCCAGGTGGAGGCTAAGGTGGAGACGTGCTGGGGCCCTGGAAGAGGGTCCATTCTCTTGGCATGGGTGTGTGTGTGTGAGAGGGGATTAAGGAAGCTTCCGAAGTGGGAATTAGCTCTTGTGTTTGGCATTGATGGAGACGGAGAGTGTCTAGGCAGGGGTGGGTTAGAGAAGACATTCTAGGCTGGATTGAGCAAAGGCATAAAGGTAGTGTGTTGAGATGATAGCAGACAGTCTACTGCTCTGAAGTTTGAGGGCAGGTAACAGGAAATAGAGCTAAGGTGTCTGGGTTTATATCAGGCAAAGGCTTCCCTGTCCTGAGAAGGAGTCCCTCTTACTGGTCTCTAGCACTTTATAATCATTAAGGTTTTTGGCAAGTTTTTTTTTTTTATGATGTTTGGTCAAAAATATCTGGTTGTAGGTGGTAAGTAGGAACACTTCTGGGTATACCAGTTATCTTTTTTTCCCCCAGTTATCTTTTTTTATTATTTTTTATTTTTACATTTTTTTTTAACATCTTTATTGGGGTATAATTGCTTTACAATGGTGTGCCAGTTTCTGCTGTATAACAAAGTGAATCAGCTATACATATACATATGTCCCCATATCTCCTCCCTCTTGCGTCTCCCTCCCCAGTTACCTTTTTTGCATGGAGTTGTGCAGCCATCAACACACTCAGTTTTAGAATATTTTCTTCACACCAAAAAGGAGCCCTGTACCCACTAATAGTCACTCCTCATTTCCTCCTTACTCTCCCAACCCCTACTCTCTATCTCTAGAGATTTGCCTATTCGGGACATCTCATATAAATGGAATCATACAGTGTGACTGACTTCACTTAGCAAAATGTTTTCAAGCGTCATCCATGTTTTAGCATATATCAGTGCTACTTCATTCCTTTTTATGGTTGAGTCACATTCCACTGTGTGGATATTACCACATTTTGTCTGTTCATCAGCTGATAGACCTTTGGGTTGTCTCTACTTTTCCCTGTTATGAATAATGCAGCTGTGAACATGTGTGTATTAGTTTTTGTGTGGACATATGTTTTCATTCATCTTAGGTACACACCTAGGAATAGAACTGCTGGATCATGTGGGAACCCTACCTTCTGAGGAACTGAAAAACTGTTTTCCAAAGTGGTTGTACTGCCAGCAATGAGCGAGATTCCAGTTTTCCCACATCGTCCTCAACACTTGTTATCATCTTTTTGGTTACAGGCATCCTAGTGAGGATGAAGTGTGATATCTCATTGTGATGTGATTTGCATTTACCTGATGGCTAGTGATGTTGAGTACCTTTTCATGTGCTTAGTTGTCATTGTATGGCTTCTTTGGAAAATATCCCAGTTATCATTTTTTTTTCCCTTCAAAATATTAAGTATAAAAGCAAAGTGCAGAAAAATAGTATGTTACCATTTAGGATAAAAAGGGCATACAAAGGCATACCAGTTATCTTTTTTTTTTTTTAATTTATTTATTTTTCGGCTGCGTTGGGTCTTCGTTGCTGTGCGCGAGCTTTCTTTAGTTGCAGTGAGCGGGGGCTACTCTTCGCTGTGGTGTGTGGGCTTCTCATTGTGGTGGCTTCTCTTATTGTGGAGCATGGGCTCCAGGCATGCAGGCTTCAGTAGTTGTGGTCCATGGGCTTAGTTGCTCTGCGGCATGTGGGATCTTCCCGGACCAGGGCTTGAACCCATGTCCCCTGCATTGGCAGGTGGATTCTTAACCACTGAGCCACCAAGGAAGTCCCCAGTTATTTTCTTTAAAATTGTTTTTATTGTGGTAAAACATACATAACATAAAATTTACCATCTTAACCATTTTTAAGTGTACGGTTCAGTGGCATTAAGGACATTCACGTTGCTGTGCAGCCATCACCACCGTCCATCTCCAGAATTCTTTTCATCTTACAAAACTGAAGCTCTTTACCCATTAAACAATAACTCCTCATTCCTCCCTCCTTCAGCCCCTGGCAACTACCATTCTACTTCCTGTCTCTATGATTTTGACTACTCTTAAATACCTCATATAAATGGAATCATATGGTATTTGTCTTTTTGTAACTGGCTTATTTCACTTAACATAATGTCCTCAAGGTTCATCCTTGTTGTAGCATGTGTCAGAATTTCCTTCCTTTTTAAGGCTGCATAATACTCCATTTGTATGGTTATACCACATTTTGCTTATCCATTCATCTCTCAGTGGACACTTGGGTTGCTTCCACATGTTAGCTATTGTGAATAATGACGCTATGAACATGAGTGTATAACTATTGCTTCGAGACCCTGCTTTCAGTTATTTTGGGTATATACCCAGAAGTGGAATTACTGGATCATATGGTAATTCATAAGTTTTTGAAGAACCACTAGAGTGTTTTCCACAGAGGCTGTACCATTTTATATTCCTATCAACAGTGCACAAGGGTTCCAGCTTCTCCATATCATTGCCAACACTTTTTCTTTTCTTTTTTATAGTAGCCATCTTAATGGGTGTGAGGTCTTATTTCAGTGTAGTTTTTTTTTTTTTTTTTTTTTCTTGTGGTACGCGGGCCTCTCACTGCTGTGGCCTTTCCCGTTGCGGAGCACACGCTCCGGACGCGCAGGCTCAGCGGCCACGGCTCACGGGCTCAGCCGCTTCGCGGCATGTGGGATCTTCCCGGACTGGGGCATGAACCTGTGTCCCCTGCATTGGCAGGCGGACTCTCAACCACTGCGCCACCAGGGAAGCCCTCAGTGTAGTTTTTTTTTTTTTCTCAGTGTAGTTTTGATATGCATTTCTCTAATGATTAGTGATGTTGATCGTCTTTTCATGTGTTTATTGGCCATTTTTTATTTTTTTAAACTTATTTATTTTAATTTATTTATTTTTGGCTGCGTTGGGTCCTCATTGCTGCGCGCGGACTTTCTCTAGTTGTGGTGAGCGGGGCTACTCTTCCTTGCGGTGCGCAGGCTTCTTGTTGCGGTGGCTTCTCTTGTTGCGGAGCGTGGGCTCTAGGCCTGCGGGCTCAGTCGTGTGGCTCGCGGGCTCTAGAGCGCAGGCTCCGTAGTTGTGACTCACAGGCTCTAGAGCGCAGGCCCAGTAGTTGTGGCGCACGGGCTTAGTTGCTCCGTGGCATGTGGGATCTTCCCAGACCAGGGCTCGAACCCGTGTCCCCTGCATTGGCAGGCGGATTCTTACCCACTGTGCCACCAGGGAAGCCCTATTGGCCATTTTTATAATCTTTGAAGAAATGTCTATTCAAGTTCTTTGCAGAGTTTTGAGTTGCGTTTTTTTTTGTTGCTAAATTTACCAATTATCTTTTTTTTTTAAAAACTATTTATTTATTTATTTTTGGCTGTGTTGGGTCTTTGTTGCTACACGCAGGCTTTCTCTAGTTGCGGCGAGTGGGGGCTACTCTTCGTTGTGGTATGCGGGCTTCTTATTGTAGTGGCTTCTCTTGCTGCAGAGCACGGGCTCTAGGTGCACAGGCTTCAGTAGCTGTGGCACGTGGGCTCAGTAGTTATGGCTTGAGGGCTCTAGAGTGCAGGCTCAGTAGTTGTGGCGCACAGGCTTAGTTGCTCCACGGTATGTGGGATCTTCCTGGACCAGGGCTCGAACCCATGTCCCCTGCATTGGTGGGCAGATTCTTAACCACTGCACCACCAGGGGAGTCCTACCAATTATCTTTTAATTCATACATTCATCAGGCATTTTTGAGCACCTGCTGTTGCGAGGCACTAGCCCAGATGTTGGAGATACAAAGTTCAGTAAAACAGGCGTGCATTCTGCTCTTGGAGAACCCAGAGCTGTTAACGGAAGTAAGGTTAAGGGCAAGACTTCAGTCCTTGCCTGACAGCAAATCCCAGCTCTGTTACTTTATGGAAGATCCTGTACAAACTGCTTCACCTTCTGGAGCTTAGTTTTCTCATCTCTAAATTGGGGATAGTAACTATTTCACATAGCTGTCGTGACTATTAAATGAATTAATGTCTGTAAAACTAAGTGTCAGAACTCTTCTCTCCCCTTCCCTTTAATCCCTTGCGTCTTCCCGCCCTCCCATCCCTGAAGGAAGTCGGGGTTCAGCACCTCAATTTTCTTCTTTCATTTAAGTCAGAATGGGGGAAAACCCCACTTCTACTAGTCTGGGAAATGAAAACCTTTTTTCTGTCATGTTTTAGAAAGTTAATTTGAGGAGGAACATCTTGCCACTATTGAAGGGCACATTTTAAAAATTTTATTTATTTATTTTTGGCTGCGTTGGGTCTTTGTTTCTGTGCGAGGGCTTTCTTTAGTTGCGGCGAGCGGGGGCTACCCTTCATCACGGTGCGCGGGCCTCTCACTGTCGCGGCCTCTCTTGTTGCGGAGCACAGGCTCCAGACGCACAGGTTCAGTAGTTGTGGCTCACGGGCCTAGTTGCTCTGCGGCATGTGGAATCTTCCCAGACCAGGGCTCGAACCCATGTCCCCTGCATTGGCAGGCAGATTCTCAACCACTGCGCCATCAGGGAAGCCCTGAAGGGCACATTTTTAATGAACAGCTTTCCCTGAAGAACTTGAATTTATGAGGAGCTAAATATCCAGCATGGAAAAGGAACTCTCGCTCCCCATGTCAGAACTTGTGCCTTGCTAAACCTCAGGCCCTTTGGTATATTTGTCAGTTTTATTTCCCACAGTTTAATTAAAAGGGGTTTCTTTCTTTCTAAGGTCTGATAGAACTTGCTGTGTGTCTGTGTAGATTACCTAAACAGATAAAAAATAACCAACAATGAAGTTGCGTGTTAAGATCCAAATGAAACAATTCCTAGTTTCCTTTGACAGCATCTAGGGTGGTTGTACGGAAAACTGTCGTAGGGACTTATGAATAAATTCGAAGTAGCCGAGTATCCTTCAGTATCGTGAAAACAGAAATGTGGTTATTTTTTCCATTTGCTCTAAAGACCTGCAACTATTTTATTTTTCTTTTTTGGCCACAGTATGTGGTTTGTGGGGTCTTAGTCCCCTGACCAGGGATTGAACTCAGGCCCTGGCATTGAGAGGGCCAAGCCCTAGTCACTGGATCGCCAGGGAATTCCCGACCTGCAACTATTAAACTTGCTCATTTGCAAAGTAAAAGCAAGAAAATCTTTATGAAGAGGCAGAAAAACCCAGTAAGGAAGACATTGATTCTTCTTTGTGTTGTCTTTGTGCCCCCCCCCCCCCCCCCCCCCCCCCCCCAGGACAAACAGTTGCGAAGTGTTTGCTTTTGGTATAGGCAATGTGTGGCTGTTTCAGGGCAAGCGAAAATATGCTTACTTCTATTCCTTTGTGAAGACTGGAAAGGGAAACGAGTTTTAACTTGCCTTGAGATTGACTTATCTCACTGCTGTTTATAACAGATCAGAAACTTTTATTCATCAGCATTGTTTAGGGTCAGGAGTCTTTAAACTGGGGACTGGGGTTTAAGTCCTAGACTCTTAAGTAACTGTGACCTTAACAAGTGATTTCACTTTTCAGAATCAGTTTCCTCAGTGGTAGAATGAGGAAGTTGAACTAGATTGCAGGTCTCTTCTGATTCTAAAATTTTATGATGCTATATTAAGCACATTTGCTCCTTTTTACACATTAGTATAATTGACTGCTGCTGACCTATTAAGTTCTTCTGGGAGATACTAACCAGGCCTAGTAATTTCAGTTCCTTTCAAGATCCCGTCTCTAAGCTGGTGGTATTAGAGTTACAAAGTCACAGGAATTTTGTCAAAACTTGTGTAAATGAGCAGCATAGCTTAGCTTTACGTTCCCCTCCTTTTTTTTTTTTTTCTTTTTTTCTTTGGTATGCAGGCCTCTCACTGCCGTGGCCTCTCGCGTTGTGGAGCACAGGCTCCGGATGCGCAGGCTCAGCGGCCATGGCTCACGGGCCCAGCCGCTCCGCGGCATGTGGGATCCTCCCAGACCGGGGCACAAACCCGTGTCCCCTGCATCGGCAGGCGGACTCTCAACCACTGCGCCACCACGGAAGTCCTCCCCTCCTTTTAAAAGAACTCTTTTGTAGATGGAGGAACTTTGGGAGGCTGCTTATTATCTGCTTATCTAAGTAACAGGAACAGAAAATAAACCTTCACTCAAACTGAGCTGTACCAAGACACTCATAATCGCAGGCCGATGCATCATGGCTCAGTGTTCCATCTTGAAGAACTTGCCGAATGTTCCAGCTCCTTTTGCTTTGGTTGGGTTTTGGCACCCTCCCCCTCCTTTTAAAAACTGCTGTAGACTTCAAAACCCTGGGTACGACTTGTATTCGGTACTGTGTCATATACACGTCAAGTTTTAAAAACGTATAATTTTCGAGCACATAATAATTTTTCAAGGGGTTATGTGTCTCTGTTGACATCCAATTCTGACTTTATTTGGCAAACATCCTAAACTGAGTCTTTAATCATTTAACGTTCTACTTCTGACTTTGATGGAAAGATGTGAAACTTTCTGTTTACCTTCAGCACCTTATTGTGTGATATTCTCAAATGAACACTTTGAGAATATTGTGTGATATTCTCAGATGAACACTGACTTTGTAAATTGCCCTGTAAGAGCTCTACCAGTTAGACATTGGAAGTGCAACTCCCTTGTAGTACCATTTGAATTGAGCCAATTCATTTTCTGACCCTTCCTGGCTGTATTGCCCTTTAGTGTCTAAATGGGCTTCTCTCTCTTTTTTTTTTTTTTGCGGTATGTGGGCCTCTCACTGTTGTGGCCTCTCCCATTGCGGAGCACAGGCTCCGGACACGCAGGCCCAGCGGCTGTGGCTCACGGGCCCAGCTGCTCCGCGGCATGTGGGATCTTCCCGGACCGGGGCACGAACCCGGGTCCCCTGCATCGGCAGGCAGACTCTCAACCACTGCGCCACCAGGGAAGCCCTTGTGTCATGCTTTGTAATGATTTCTGAAAAGTATAAACTTAGCACTCCACGAATATCAATTATTGCTAGCTCTGTCTTCAGCTTGTGGACTAACTGTAAATTTATCAAAAGCAGTACCAAAATAACGTGAATGAACTGTGAGAGAGATATCAGGCAACTTTCAGTCCTTAGAAGGTTCTGTTTCTTTAGCCAGGTGATTGTTGGAGAATGCTAGTAATCTTTAGGCTAGACTGAGATGCTGCTTTTTCCAGTGTAAACAAGAAATTAAATAATGAACAGTGGTTTTCTTAATTTCACTTTTCACCTTGTATAGGGCTTCTTAGTTTGTCTTAGTCTTCTGCTGCTATGGATACATTTAGATGTTTTAGACTTTGTACTGTATCTCAGTATTTCATGGTATTCTCTTAAGAACACCACTGTTTCCAAATGCCCTGGCCTCCTGAACAAATTTGAGACACTTCCCCGCCCTTTTAGGCGTAGCACTCCGAAGGACAGTCACCTCTCTGGAAGATAGAGTCTCTCATTTTCTCTCTTTCGCTTCTTGTGTATGTTTATTTCTGAGAGGGCTGTATGACCTTTCCCCCTGGCTAATCTTTCCATTCTTCCTGAGTATTGGAATGCTCTGCTGAAGATGGTGGAATAAAGAAACAGAGGGGCCGTCTGGATTTTCCCTCTCTGTCATCAGCCAGCCTCAGCAGACTTACCTCTCGCTTTACCCTTTAAGCCAACCACTTAGTTGCTGCTAAAACCAAATGGCTCCAATTCCCTGCTCACTCTTCACTTTAGTTTATCTCACTTGCTATCCCAGTAACGTGAAGCAGTGGCTCTTTGGTGGCCTGTGCCCTAAACTGTGTTTGTGACATCACACGCATTTTCTGTGTTCAAGGGGCAAGCTTCTGGGAGGCCCGGACCTTAGGCTGACCTTAGGTGGCTTCACGTCACTCATCATCGTTCCCTCACATTGAGCCCTCGCCCTGGAGGAGATGCTCCCCTCTTCATCCCCCGAGGAGTGTTCTGTGTCTCCATTAAGTAGACTGACATGTATCCCAGATGTTCAGACATTGCTTTTCTTCCCTGGGTCTTATATTTTAAACTATAGCCATTAGACTATTCCTAAGTCAAAGCCAATTTACTGAAGTTTGGGGGAAAAAAATAACAGATTAGTAAGAAATGAATAACTGACAGTGCGGTCTCATCCTGAGCCCCTCCTTCTCTCCTACAGTTTTCCCCCCAGTCTCCAGGCCTGTCTTTCCACAGGTTCTTATTTCCACCCTTCCTTGACTCTGTGCTGGTTTTCTGCAATCAGAAAGCCAGAAGTAGCTGAGCGTGATGCCACTGCAGTAGAATGATGCTTTCATGCCCCTCTTCGTGCTTGAAACGCTGCCTCCTGCTACATTGCCCTTAAATCTGCCAGTCACTACCTCTCAGGTTCCTTTCTTGTGTCTTGAGACACACTTATTAAATTTTCATCTGTAATTTAATCTCTGTACTTTGCTTTGAGTTTTGTGTGGGTGTGTTTTCAAACTGTTTGCATTGAGCTATCACTTTTACTGGGCAGTGCCTTGTGCTATAAGCAGGGCTTCTTTGTACATCATGTATCCCTGTCAAATAGATATTTTAAAGGTCCTCTTACAAAAAAAAAAATTAAAAAAAAAGGGTCCTCTTACTAGAAATGTTATTTTTTCTTTTTTTAACCTTAAGAGCAATTAAATTATTCAGTTTTACATTCAAGAGTTTACACATTTGGGGCTTCCCTGGTGGCGCAGTGGTTGAGAGTCCGCCTGCCGATGCAGGGGACATGGGCTGCATGATCCCACATGCCACGGAGCGGCTAGGCCCGTGAGACATGGCTGCGGAGCGTGTGCTCCGCAACGGGAGAGGCCACAACAGTGAGAGGCCCGCATACCGAAGAAAAAAAAAAAAAAAAAAAGAGTTAACACATTTTTTCCTTTCCCTCACATGTGTGTTGTAATAAGATAGGAAAGACGAATGTTGCATACCCACGGGGACTTGGGGTATCTGATTGGCAAGTTCATTATCGATGTCAAGAGGAGAGCTACCTTATAATCTACCTTAAGCCTATGTTCTAGAGCTGCACTGTCCAGTACAGTAGCCATAAGCCACATATGGCTATTGGCAAGTCCAAGTTGAGATCTGAGTATAAAATACACAATTGCATTTCAAAAACCTAATAGGAAAAAAATGTAAAAATAGCTTATTAATAATTTTATATTGATTACATTTGAAGTAATATTTTGCATATATCAATATTTGGTTAACAAAAATAGTTTATTAATTTCACCTGGTTTTTAAAAAATTTTTAAACATGGTTATTAGAAAATTCAAAATTACACATTTGCCTCGCATTGTATTTCTGTTGGACAGAGCAAGTATCTCTGTGTCGACAAAGGTAATCTAATTTTAGAGACTTACAGCTCTTACATAGCATTCACTGGAGGTGGTAATTGAACAGTTTGCCCATAGCCTCATTGGCCTACTTTTTAAAGGAGGTTCCAGGGTTGGGAAACCTTATAATATTGTCATCTTCATCAAATGCGTAGAAGATGATGCTTTAGTTTGGAAATTGCATCATTTTTGGGGTTCTTGTTTTGTTGAGTCAGTTCAGGACTTTTTTGAACTCTTGCTGAGTATCAGATACTTTTTTTAGGCCCGTTGGATGCAGAGGCAAATTTCATCCCCTACCATGAGAAACTTAGTCATAGGGTGATGTGCAAGCCAAACAGGAGTGAGTATGAGTCATCATTCAATTACAGCCGACTGCACGGTGGCTAGAGCAGTCCTGAGGAGGAGATAGGGCAGGAAGCGCGGTCAGAAAAGACCTCGGAGGAGGCGGCGTGTCTGCTTGTATTCTTCTAGAGTCATTCATTTCCTGTGTCCCCCAGAAGCCCTTACACGTGGGGGGGGGGGTGCCGCGTGGAGCAGTGGAATGTGGGCCTTGGGTGTATAAATAGGCATGACTGTGCAGTTCCCACACGAGGACTGTCAGCTCTGTTCACCTAGGAGATGAGTTATGTTTAACTTGGCCCCAGGCAAGCCTGCCAGCTTATTGATTGTGCTTTGCTATCCTGTGAAGTTGAAATACTTGACCTTCCTTGTTTTACTCAGAAATTGAAGAAAATACGAAAATGATCTTCAACTTTGTGTTTTACGTATGTACAGAAATATCAATGTGAATGAAACTTGAAAGATGGGAAAAAATGGAATAACTTGGCTTTCCTTAGTAGAAGTACAAGTCGGTTTGGAAAGCGACCAGGGTGTTGTGTAAGTGTTTTCAGTGACTGAAGCAGAGGAGCTCAGGTTACAAGGCGTCTCCTGTATTGGGGGTGGGGGACAGCAAGTGACACAGCAGGCAACAGACACTTATGTAACCCTGACTTCAGGGGAGGGGATTAAGCTGTGAATGAACTTCCCAAATTCAGGAACCTGATATTAGAACACAGCCTTTGAGTTTTTCTCTCTAGCTTGACTTGAAAATCAGCTTCAGAAATATCTTTCTCTCAACTAGACTTTCCATTAAACCAGAACTTCTTTCCCCCTTCCTTTCTATTACAAAGTGCGTGGACTTTTAACATTTTAGAAATAGACAGGAGCTCAGAAGTCTCAGAGTGCAGCTGTCTACAGGTAAGTCACTTAACCTGTCTGATGCCCGGTCTCCTCGTGGGCACCCAGCAGGGTCGAGCAGAAACCTGAGCGTCCAGGTAGGTGCTCACTCTGCAGTCGGGGGCAGCTTGTTTTTGGAGGCTCACTGTTAAACTCCCTCTCCTGGCAGATTAAATTCATTGCAAATTCTTCAACTCTCCTTTGCCTCCAGATAGAATTTCCAGATTTAGTAAATAGAGGAGTATTTTCATTTAGCTGATGGGGCAAAACGGACTGTGAAGGGACTGAGGGGGCATGTGGAGATGTGATTTGCCTCGGAGGACGCGGTGCCGAGCTGGAGAGCAGCTGGAGACTCTGCGCTTGTTAGAGGCCGATCTTATCAGGTGTGGTTCTTCCTTCCCTCTTTGGCAAAGTTTGAGCCACAAGTCCTTTCACTTGTGAATCCTTGCCCTTTCACTTAGGGAGTTTGGATTTGAAATCTGAAACAGTGGAACTACGAAAGGACGGAGTTAGAAACCGATCTTATGTAATGAGTATCCTTAGGTTATATAGATGAGAGTGCCGAGTTCCAGGAAGGGGTTAAATACTAGTTTAAGGTCATCCAGCTGGGACAGAATCCAGGTGTTTCATTTCCTAATCTAACCCTCTTCCTACTTTTAAAAAAAAACACATTTTTTATAACAGTAAACAAAACCCACAAAACAACCAAAGAGTAAACAAAACCTTAGGAAATCAGAGAAGAATTATGAAGACTATTATTTCTTTTCATTTGGACGTAATTTATACCATGCTTGTTGTGGGGAACTGCTATTTTGAGGAACCTCTCATTTCTGTAAACTGCTTAAGCTTTTTTTAGGTTACAAGGGGTGAGGAAGAAGGTGGAGTTTGGATTTTACTAAAATATCTTCTATAATAGGAACTTTTTATTATGGGAAATTTCAGACATTTACATAAGTAAAGTGAGTAGTACCGTCACCTAACTCTTGAACACTTACCAACTCATCATGAGTCTTATCTTACATACAGTCAGACTTATGTGTTGTTTAAACATATTTTGCTCTTGTCAGTAAAATGTCTGGTTTTTTTTTGGCCGCACGACGCGGCAGGCAGGATCTTACTTCCCCGACCAGGGATCGAACCCTCGCCCCCTGCAGTGGAAGCACGGAGTCTGAACTGCTGGACCTCTAGGGAAGTCCCAGTAAAATGTCTTTTTGCTTTAAAAAAAAAAAATACAGTACATTTATTTATTTATTTTTAATAAATTTATTTATTTATTTATTTTTGGCTGTGTTGGGTCTGCATTGCTGTGCGCAGGCTTTCTCTAGTTGTGGCGAGCAGGGGCTACTCTTCCTCGCAGTGCGCGGGCTTCTCATTGTGGTGGCTTCTCTTGTTGCAGAGCACAGGCTCTAGGCGCGTAGGCTTCAGTAGTTGTGGCGCACGGGCTTAGTTGCTCCGCGGCATATGGGATCTCACCAGACCAGGGCTTGAACCTGTGTCCCCTGTATTGGCAGGTGGATTCTTTTTTTTTTTTTTTGGTGTACGCGGGCCTCTCACTGTTGTGGCCTCTCCCGTTGCGGAGCACAGGCTCTGGACGCACAGGCTCAGCGGCCATGGCTCACAGGCCCAGCCGCTCCGCGGCATGTGGGATCTTCCCGGACCGGGGCACGAACCCGTGTCCCCCCTGCATCAGCAGGCGGACTCTCAAGCACTGCGCCACCAGGGAAGCCCGGCAGGTGGATTCTTAACCACTGCGTTTATTTATCTTTCATATAATTATGCTTTTTGTGATGTGAAGCATTTCTGTCTCAGGTGCTTATCCTAAAAGATTCTTTGAGTTTACTTAGCTGAGATGATTCCAAAGCTCTTAGCAAGAGTTTTTATCTCATTGCCACTGTCTTAGGTAAGAAAAGCTAGCTGCTGTAGCAAACTCCATTAATTTTAATGACTTAAGTGGATGAAAGTTTATTTTCAGTTATGGAAAAGTCCAGGGTAGGTATTTTCTGATGGGGGAATGAAGAGAAGTGATACAGGGATTCAAGCTTCTTCCGAGTTGGGATGACATTGTCTTCCATCCATGCTTTTGAGGTTGCCCTGCTCATCTCCATCAAGCCACCGGAAGGGCCAAGAATAGGAAGATATTATGGGGGAGGCCTAGAAGTGCACACAGCCCAGGCACTGCTCTCATTCCATTGGCTAGGACTCAGTCACGTGGTCACCCTGAACTGCAAAGGGAGCTGGGAAACAAGGTCTGTGACTCCTGGAAGAGAAGGAAGTCGGCTTGGTGAACACCTAGCCTCTCCCCATGGGTACCCACTTCTCACTGCTGACAGTGGCCTGTTGGTTTCCTGTTCCTGTGCACATAGCACAGTAGAGTCAGCTTCCCATTTTACTGTGGCTCCAAAAAAGTCATTAAAATTTTTTTTCCTGCTTCAGAAATTATATCTGTTCATTAAATAGAATTTGAGAAACCCCAGAGAACACAAAGATTAAAAACTGCCAGTAATCCCATCACCTAGAGATAATTACTGTTAATCCTTTATTACATTTCCTTCCAATTTAAGAATGTTTAACCTCTTAGAAGTAACAATAAAATGTCACTAATTCTTATTCTGTGCTGGCTTGAAAATTCCAGAACTCATGGGGGTGGTGGGGGGGGAACCACAGCAATGACAGCAATCTGGCGATTTTGACTTTCTTAGCAAAGATACACTATTGTGGAGCTGTGGTGAGGCTTTGTACTTGTGGCATTTTCGAAATGAACCTCTAGCTTACACATTATAATCCTTCTTCCTCTTAGTCAATAAATATTGGGATCGGTGAAGTTAGCGATGTGGTAGAGTGGCAAGACCCAGGTGATATCTTAAGTGTATGATTTACATCCTCCTCAGTTTTCAGAATTCTTAAATATAGCTTAATTTTCCAGGACAGAATACTAAGGAAGGGTGTTTGAAACTGAACTGAAATAAAAACTTGCAAACTTGAGGTATATAAAAATACCTTCCTGGTGGTGAGCTGGGTACTTAACTTCAGGTGGATGAGCTTTTCTCTGCTCACCTGCACTGCCTGTGCCGGTCCGTAGTGGAGGATGCTGCTGCTTAACTTTACATGGGAGGACACCTTCTTGGGAGAAGGTGCATGTTTTGGGTCATCAGCTCCAGGTTCAGGATTATGGAACCTTCTGGTTTTTCTGTAATGTGGTGAGGTTGCATCCTAGAGGGGGACAGGCATCAGAATCCCTGTTTGTGATGCCGGCATTGTGACCTCACAGCCAGGATTGCTCACAGTGTTTGCCCAACTTCTGCCCGGATATGAGGTGAGGCCTGGCAGACAGTCTGCAATTCTGCAGCCACCATGAGGTACCGGTTTGTCCCATTTTGCTAGATTTGTGTCGACTTTTCTGCGGCTTCACTAGATAAAAAGTAAAGATATGGACATTGGGCTCTCTGTATTTTATTGAAAAATAATGTATAATGTTAAGAATATCACTGTTTTAAAGTATCCTCTGGCAGGACATTTGAAAGTAGAAAACTCAGCAGTAGAGCAGAAGTATTTTGCTGTGTGAATAGGCATGTAGATAACCAGTGGCTCAATCAGCTATGAAATTTGCTGTCAATTTTCCCATTCCCTGCAAATAAACATAATATTTTTGCTCTGTGAAAATGTATATATAGCACTAGACAAGTAACAATTTGGAATGATTAGACTTGGTTTGTCAGTGGTATAAATTAATCACCCAGAGGCCTAAATTCTGATATATCACAATTGAGAGGTTGTCACCATTTGGTTCTGAATATATTGTTTGGCTCTTTTTTTTTTTTTAACTTTTTATTTATTTATTTATTTATTTATTTATTTATTTACTTTTGGCTGTGTTCGGTCTTTGTTTCTGTGCGAGGGCTTTCTCTAGTTGCGGCGAGCGGGGGCCACTCTTCGTCGCGGTGCGCGGGCCTCTCACTGTCGCGGCCTCTCTTGTTGTGGAGCACAGGCTCCAGACGCGCAGACTCAGTAGTTGTGGCTCACGGGCCTAGTTGCTCCGCGGCATATGGGATCTTCCCAGACCAGGGCTCGAACCCATGTCCCCTGCATTGGCAGGCAGATTCTCAACCACTCCGCCACCAGGGAAGCCCCTGCTTTGCTCTTTGTACTTGTTTTAGTGGGAGTTGGAAGAAGAGGTGTTGGTTCACACAGATATCCAGAAATCTAGTCTCTGAGGGTTAATACATAATATAAATTTCTTAAGGATTGTCCTCCTTTAAACAAATTTCAAGGACCTCTGTGTTCCTGTGTACTGGGTGCAAGCACTTGATAAATTATTCCCTCCTTTTTTTGGGGGGGGGCTGCACGGCATGTGGGAATCTTAGCTCTTCGACTAGGGATTGAACCCATGCACCCTGCATTAGAAGCGTGGAGTCTTTAACCACTGGACTGGCAGGGAGGGCCCCCTCCTAGTTTTTTATTTAAGTAGATATTGGACCCTTTTCCTAAGTTTGATTCCCATGAGTTGAGAGATGAAGTGGGCAAAATCTTTTTGTTGTTGTTACTGCTTTTTCCCCCGAAAAGCATGTCAGTATTCGGGAGACTTAACATCCCAGTTTCTGAAATAGACCTCTTTTTTAAAGCATTGTCCTATGTATTCCCTATTTTTTCCCCTCTGTAACAGTCACATGTCCCTATTTTCCTAAACACACATGACCTAGAGTCTTAAAACATTTACTTTCTTTGAGACTAGGAGGCTTTTTTAGATTTGCTGAGTGTGTTCCCTTCCAGATGTGTCAGATAAGTCTCTTTCAATTGGCATTCTAGAAATGAGTCGTCCTGTACACGTAGGTCGTAGACACTCAAAATTGCCAATTTAAAGTCAGTTTTATCTATGGGGACAATATTTAACTGCTTTAGATCAGTTTTCACTATTGAAAGCATTTCTGTGCTTTCAGCATATTTTTTAAAAATAAATTTATTTTTATTTTTGGCTGCATTGGGTCTTTGTTGCTGTGTGCGGCTTTCTCTAGTTGCGGCGAGCGGGGGCTACTCTTCGTTGCGGCGCGTGGGCTTCTCATTGCGGTGGCTTCTCTTGTTGTGGAGCATGGGCTCTAGGCGTGTGGACTTCAGTAACTGTGGCACGTGGGCTCAGTAGTTGTGGCTCGCGGGCTCTAGAGCACAGGCTCAGTAGTTGTGGTGCACGGGCTTAGTTGCTCCGCGGCACGTGGGATCTTCCCGGACCAGGGCTCGAACCCGTGTCCCCTGCAGTGGCAGGCAGATTCTTAACCGCTGTGCCACCAGGGAAGCCTTCAGCATATATTCTTTATGCAGGGAGAATAGAACTGAATCTTTAACTTTTTTTTTTTTTTTTTTTTTTTTTTTTTTTTTTGAATCTTTAACTTTTGAATTTTCATTCACTTTGAATTTTTATTCACTTTGCAAGACCTCTTCATGGAAGGGTTATCAGGATGGGGTCTGAATGGTGGTGGGTGTTAGCAGATGGGGAGTGATCCCAGAGGCATCTTGAAATGACACTGCGGCAGTTTCCTGAGGTGGCTGGAGCAGTACCTGCTCTCTGTGTCTTGCATAAAGTGTTAGGTGGCAGTAGCGTCACCTCCAAACTGGGGCTTCATTAGTAGGGTCTTTTCTCCCTACTAACTAACTAACATCCAGTTAAACTAACAACCAGATAAAGAAAAAGTAAAATTTTTCTTTATCTGGATGTTTTCAATGTTCTTACCTTTATGCGGCAGATGATAGGTGATTGCTCCTTAAATTGCTTATTAAAAGGGATAACTGCAGTAAGCATGTGTTCTGTGTTTTGAGAAGGTTATAGTCTTGAACAGTATCTTCGACCTCTGAAAATTTGTTTGTTTAGAATGGGAGAGTGATTTGTATGTAATTTCCTGTCCAGTGATGAGTGATTTGTATGTAATTTCCTGTCCAGTGATGTGTAGTGAGAGAGGTTCTTTCTGAGAGGAAAGTGGGGTGCTTGGATTCTTAGTAATAGCTAGTATCTGTGGTGTTTTCTATGTCGCGGCATTGCTTTAATCTCATGAAACCTCCCCAGATGCCTGTATTTTCTAACACACTAGACAAATGTGTACCTGTCCTTGACTTCATAGAGGGTAGAAGAGGTTTTTTTTTGGCCACACCCCTTGTGACCTGCAGGATCTTAGTTCCCGGACTAGGGATCAAACCCGCGTCCCCTGCAGTGGAAGCTCAGAGTCCTAACCACTGGACTGCCAGGGAAGTCCCAAAAGACAATTTGTTTGTTGGGTGGAAGAATAGTCCTACTTCCTGAAATCCCAACTTTGAGTAAAGCTGACATTCTCAAGAAATACAACACACATTTCTTTTTAAGAAATACCAAAGAGGATAGGTCTTTTAAGGTTATTTGCTTCCCTGAAATAAATATCTTGCCCTTTTATATTTGTTACTTAGATCAGATCTCGGAGTTAAATCACAAACAGAGGCTGTTAATCTAGTTCAAAATTTTTGCTTATTCCAGGCTTGGCTTTATTGTCTTCTTAAGCCTGTAGGTTACACAGAAACAAAACAAAAAAAACTATTCCTCTGGTGTTGATGTTTGGCAACAAAGCTTCCGGTTTTTAGGTGGAAATGTAACCCTTTCACTGAGAGGGAGGGAGGCAGAAGGGACTGTGTAGCTGAGCTGCCTGTGGCCTGGGGCTCTTCTCCCTGCTACATAGTTGGCTCTTGGAAGTAGGTCTCTCTCTGTCTCCCATTTGAGAATGTATGAGCAAAACAGTAGCTATCATTGACTATTCAGAAATGAGTTGTTAAATTCTAGAGATGAACATTTTACAAACGGTTTTTGGCTTGAAAAATATTAGAACTATGGCATCAGTCAGTGGTGTAAATAAAGGATTCTGGGGGTTCATGTGTGTGGTATATGTTGCAATATTATAGTTTGGAAGGTGGGATAATAAAGTGCTGTGACTGCCTTAAAAATAAATGAAAAAAATACACCAGAACTTAGTTTTTTCATTTAGGGAGGTGTTCATTAATTACAGTGATAAGCCATTCATGAATACTTTTCCAAACTGTTGGAATTGGCCCATATGCCTTGGATAAAGTTTTGCTGTGTTCAGTAGCTGCACGTCATGATATTTTTGAGGTTTTTGGATTCAAGTTTTGGAAACAGCTAGTAGTGTTTTAAGAGCCAAGTCCAAAGAAGAGTATTGAGATGGTCACTGTCGCCTTGGTTCACTAATAAAGTGAAACTTATAAACTGTCTCTGAAGTTATTTCTAAAAGAAGAGTTAAGGGGGCTTCCTTGGTGGTGCAGTGGTTAAGAATCCGCCTGCCAATGCAGGGGACACGGGTTCGAGCCCTGGTCCTAGAAGATCCCACGTTGCCGCGGAGCAACAAAGCCCGTGTGCCACAACTACTGAAGCCCGCGAGCCTAGAGCCCATGCTCTGCAACGAGAGAAGCCACTGCAGTGAGAAGCCTGTGCACCACAACAGAGTAGCCCCCACTCGCCGCAACTAGAGAAAGCCCGCCCGCAGGAACGAAGACCCAATGCAGCCAAAAATAAATAAAATAAATAAATTTTTAAAAATTTAAAAAATAAAAAAAATAAAAGAAGAGTTAAAAATATTTTGACCAAAGCAGTATTATTCAAATAAACTTACCATTTCCTCAGGTGGTCACTTTGAAGGACACTGTTCATTTGGCAGTAGAGGGTTCTTGGAGGTTCTAGCACAGTGCTATCCATTAGAACTTTCTGTGATGGTGGAAATTATTCTATACGTTGCATTGTGGCTCTTGAGCGCTTGAAGTGTGGCTGGTGTGACTGAGGAACTGAATTTTTAACTTGATTACGTTTTAAAAGAATTTAAAGTGGCTAGTGGCTACCATATTGGAGAATGCAGACCTAGAATATTTAGCTTTCAGCCTGACTTGTAAACTGGGATGGGCAGCTTACGCTAAGATACCAAAAGTTATCGAGGCAAAGTAGGCTGTGGAATATCTGATCCCCCTCCCCTCCCGCAGTGCGAAGAGTAGTAGAGAAGTCTGCAATTTGTCATTTGTGTTCAGTGGTATCCAATCTTTACAGCCTCTCCAAGTTTATCCTCGCTAAGGTGTTATCCGAAGGGTTTTAGATGAGAACCTTTCTTTGTATTCGCAATTTAATCATCGTCTTCTGATGCTCGTGGTTCTTCCCTGAAATTTAAGACCTACCCCAGCAGCCAGCCCCCGGCTGTTACAAACAGCCATGGTTGGAGTGAATGAAGACTCGGCATGCCACTGGAAAAGGGGCCGCCAACCTTCGGTTTAAATCTTTGCTTGGTAATGGTGGTTAGGTTAAGATAACTGAAATGAACAAATGAAATACATATAGGGCCTAAAGGGAAACTCTAGACGTCTTTTATCTTGTACCAATAGAGTCTTAAAGTTTTTTTTTTTGGCTGTACCTCGTGGCTTGTGGGATCTTATTCCCCAACCAGGGATTGAACCCCGGCAACGGCAGTGAAATCTGAGTCCTAACCAGTGGACTGCCAGGGAATTCCCTCTAAGGCTCTTTATTTATTTATTTTATTGGAGTGTAATTGCTTTACAACGTTGTGTGCATAGTGAAGCAAATCAGCCACATGCATACACACATCCGCTCCCTTCCTACCTCCCATCCCACCTGACTAGACCATCACCCTCTAAGGCTCTTTAAAGTCTCCTTTTCATTTAACTTTCTAAATTGATTTCTTACAAGAATCTCCTAATGTCAGCCATACTGAGCGTCTCATTGTCTTATTCACATGCTTTATACCTTTCCTCTCCCTTCCTCGGTCTTTTCTGAAATTTTTCTCTCTGCCTTTTAAAAATTCCTGACTGCCAACAGCTGTTACTTTCCTTTGACACACAAGTTGCATTGTGTTCTTATTTTTCATATATGTGGGTCTTTTCTCTCCAACTGCATCATAAATTCTTGAGCTTATCCCTGTGTCATATATTTTTCTGTCACCTGTAGCAAGCACCAAGAATAACTTTTTTAAATATTGGGTATAATCCCAACTGGTTTGTAAACTCATTTAAACGATTGAGACTGTTTTTCTCATTTTTTGTAGTGAGCATAGTTTATAAAGTATCATGAGGGATATAATGACTAAAATACAGTTTCTCCCCCCAGGGCATGTGTAACCTGTAGAATCAATAGGCCGTGTACAGCCAGCTCAGTGTGCTAGGTGATAGGAAAGAGATACAGACTCAGCTCTATGGGAAATTGAAGGATGAACACATTTTCATTGGAGAAGGTTTTGTGGGCTGGCTGTATCCCTGAATTTGCCCTTGAGTAAAGTTTCAGCAGATGAAAATAACTAGGCTTGGAAAGGGCATTCAAGGCTGAGTGAAAAACCTGAAACAAAAGCATAGAGTGAAAGCACCAGGGCTTCTGTTAGGGGTATTTGCCAAATCGATCATGTGGGTGATTCATGTGCATGTAATTGAGAAAATGAACCTCTGATCTTATTGGTTGTTCAGCAGTGTTTCTCAAACATTAGCCTCAGAATTACCAGAAGGGATTAAAATGTGGATAGCTGGCCCCCCTCCAGAGTTCGTTTCAGTCGGTTTGGGGAGGGTCCCAAATTATTTGCATTTTTAGTAAGTTCCCAGGTGACACTGCTGCACATTTTGAAAAGTGCTGATTCAGAGCTCCGGTCCCTCTGATATCTGCCTTAGAGAAATGTCTGTCTTACATATGCAAACACCCCAGTGTCAGTGCATCACTATTCATGTTGCTTTATGTACACACATCTGGTCTTCCTATAGGTTGTAAGTTCAGTCTCCTTACATCAATCAACCCCTAGCACAGTGCTGTATCAGTGGTAATACAGTAGTAAATCCTGTGCTTGCTAACTTGGCGTCCAGATCTAAAATTATCTGAAGAAGCACATGCTTTTGGGAGGCCTTATAAACTGGGAAGCCCTTTGTGACTCAAAATGTAAAGCAAAAAATGCCTATAGCAGCAGTTCTCAAACTTTTTTCCTTAGGACCCCTTTACATTCTTAAAAATTATTGAGGTCTCCAAGGAGTTTTTATTTGTAGGTTTTATCTATTGATATTTACCATACTAGGAAGTAAAACTGAAAATATTTATTAATTTATTAGACATAATAATAAACCCATACATGTTATATTTCTTTAATGAAGGATAACTATTTTCTAAAGTAAAAAATTTAATGAGAAGATGGCATTGTTTTACATTTTTGCAAATCTCTCTAAATGTCTGGCTTTAACAGAAGACAAGCTTAATAGAAGTGAACTCCTGCATTTAATCTGTAGTGATAACTTTTTTTTTAAAAAATGCATTTATTTATTTATTTTTGGCTGCATTGGGTCTTCGTTGCTGCGTGCAGGCTTTCTCTAGTTGAGGCGAGCAGGGGCTCTTCTTCGTTGTGGTGGGTGGACTTCTCATTGCGGTGGCTTCTCTTGTTGTGGAGCACGGTCTCTAGGTGCGTGGGCTTCAGTAGTTGTGGCACACGGGTTTAGTTGCTCCACGGCATGTGGGATCTTCCCGGACCAGGGCTTAAACCCGTTTTCCCTGCATTGGTAGGCCGATTCTTAACCACTGTGCCACCAGGGAAGTCCCTATACATTGTTTTGATTGAAGTACATGAAGAAAATTGGCCTCACAGATTTATAGGAAAGGAAGAGCATTTTCAGATAATTATGGATTTTCTTCTTTAATACTACTCCAGGGCTTCCCTGGTGGCACAGTGGTTAAGAATCCGCCTGCCAATGCAGGGGACACAGGTGGGATCTTCCTGGACCAGGAAGATCCCACATGCTGCAGAGCAACTAAGCCCGTGCGCCACAAGTACTGAGGCCCACATGCCACAACTACTGAAGCCAGCACACCTAGAGCCTGTTCTCTGCAACAAGAGAAGCCACCGCAATGAAGAGTAGCCCCCACTCGCGGCAACTAGAGAAAAGCCTGTGCCCAACAACGAAGACCCAACACACCAAAAATAAATAAATGAAATAAATTTATGTATAAAAAACATACTACTCCAAAAACTTGATAGGCTGTAGTTTCTTAAAGGTGGCATTTCAAACTATATGAATGAACTTCTATTGTTACGTAAAAATCCATTGGTCTAATTTGTGCTTTGAATGAACCCTTAACCCATATGGGATTTTGTAACATTTCTGGTTGGAAAATATTGATTTACTGAGTTATGAGATCTTCCAAACATTGGCACATTAAAAATTATGTTTGTTAACACCATCGATCTCATCAGAAAAATCTGTAGTATTGCAAAGCTCTCAAGCTCACAGCAGAGGATAGGTTTTCCAGAATTCTTTCTCTTGAAAGCTTAAATTTTATCATTGTCAACAAATAGTTGTTTTCCTTGAAGTGACAGGCTCACATAGTTCACTTTCAAGAAAATGTCTGCTGGAGATACCGAGTCTGAGTAACCACAGCTTGTCAGGGATTCTTTCAGGTGGAAATGGTGTTCCGTGAACAGAGCGGCTGGTTGAGCTTGCCCCTCGGTTGCACGTGTGCTTTTTATTGAGACGGTCATTGTGCAGGGGTGTGTAGCAGAAGTGGTTCACGTGGACTTCCCATTTTGTTACTCAGAATATTAAAAAGGCACATATTCAAGGTTGAAATTTAATAAAATTATTCATTTTTATGCTTTATCAAGTGCTTTATCACATTCTTATGTGAAAGTAGTTTTTTTTCCCTGGAAGCACTGAGTACAGAAAAGAATAGTACAGTGTGCCTCTACTGCCTTGATTACGGCATCTACACTTTTTACCCACTATTGCTTCTGTAAATGTCAACATTGCAGGAGAAGGCAAGTCACATCTTAGCAATATTATGAAAATAGTTTTGACTCCCTGAAAGGGTCTCTGGGTGCCCTAGGCATGCAGGGTTCACACTTAGAGAACCACTGCATTAAAGTAACAAAAATCAGGGTTGGCAGGACCGCCTGTCTCTGTGTCACTCCTGTCTTAGCGATCTCACCCTCCACTTTGTAAGCTCAGAAACTCTTTTTTTTAAATCCATATACTCAGAGATTAGACTCATACTAACAAATTCAGAGATTGAAGTTTATAAAATATAGCTTTGTGTATTTATAACGAGTGAAATGCCAAAAGGCACAATTCCCTTTGGTCGCTCTTAGAAACCCAACCCATATGTGAGCAAAGGATTTTGGAGCATTGTCTCAAATGTCCTTAAATGCTGATTTTCACCCAGCTTTTCCAAGTCTGCTCCATAGACGCCCTATGTTTATTTTCCAGAGAACCTTTTCCCAGGGTGAGTAAAATACACATTTTCTTTTTAACTCTTTCTCTAGACTTCTTGGGCTGTGCTTCTTTTTAATTTGGCAATGCACAGTCACCTTTCTTCCTTCTTCTGGTGTAGTTCACGTTATGTTGAATTACTCAACATGAGATGTATGTGTATACGTATGTAACAATCTGCGGTCTAACAAGATCCCCAGGAGATCTGTGTGCACATAATGAACAATGGAGGGAATGCCCATGTACACCCCACCCAGTTTAAGACATTGGACATTACCACGATGTTGACTTTCGATGTTGTTTTTATAACTGATTATTACAAAACATAGCATCATTTTTGGGTTAAATTTTAGGTTCATCATGTTTAGGTTGCTTTCTTCACAAATCCATTTTTTTTTTTTTAAGTACCACGTAAGACAGATAATTTTATACTTAACTATTCACCTCTGTACTGCTGGGTTCATCTGCTAATTGAGCCCAGTTCCAAACTCTTGAACTTGGCCTTCTATAGTTCATGTTTGCGATTATCAGTCTTCTCTCTCTGTCACCAGCCTCTTCTCTGAACAGTCTCTTTCGCTCCTTACCTTGTCTAGAACTTGGCTGGTCTCTGAAGACACTGTTTTCCCTGCAGCCCTCTCAAGGGCCTACCTCAGACTTGACCGTGTTGTCTGATGCTGTAAATTGCTGCTTCTCAGGCCTTCAAAAACCGCAGCCGCTTCGAGGCTCTACCATGCTGATATCCACTGGCCTCCGCCTCTTCCCTTCATTCCTTATAGCTTCTGCCTCCTTCTTGCTATCCACATCTCCTCCTCCAGTCCCCGTATTTTAGACTCCCACAGTCCTACCCGTAATCCCTTCAGCGCTCAGGCCTCTGAGTTCCATCCCCACGGTCAGAGCCTTCAAGCTTCTCACTCTAAACACCACCTCTGATCCACTGACCCTTTGCTACTCAAAGGGGAGGGGGTGTCCTCAAAATGGCAGGATTAATATCCTCTGGGAGTGTTGGAAAGCAGAATCTGAGGCCCCGCCCCAGAGTTACCAAGTCAGAATCTGCAGTTAAACAAGACCCCCAGGAATTCCCTGGTGGTGCAGTGATTCAGAATCCGCCTGCCAACGCAGGGGACATGGGTTTGAGCCCTGGTCCGGGAAGATCCCACGTGCCGCGGAGCAGCTAAGCCCGTGCGCCACAACTACTGAGCCTGCACACCTAGAGCCTGTGCTCCGCAACAAGAGATGCCACCGCAATGAGAAGCCCGAGCACTGCAACGAAGAGTAGCCCCCGCTCTCCACAACTAGAGAAAGCCCTCGCGCAGCAGTGAAGACCCAACGCAGCCAAAAATAAATAAAATAAATACATTAAAAGAAAAAAAAAAGATCCCCAGATTTGTATGCACATTTGAGTATCCATTGTCTTCATTGTGACAATCCTTCATCCTCTCTGAGACCTCTGATCCAGTTTTTCACTCTGACCCCACGCTGTCTTCACTTCCCTTTTTTTTTTTTTTTTTTTTTTTTTTTTTGCGTTATGCGGGCCTCTCACTGTTGTGGCCTCTCCCGTTGCGGAGCACAGGCTCCGGACGCGCAAGCTCAGCGGCCATGGCTCACGGGCCCAGCGCTCCGCGGCATGTGGGATCTTCCCGGACCGGGGCACGAACCCATGTCCCCTGCATTGGCAGGCGGACTCTCAACCACTGCGCCACCAGGGAAGCCCCTTCACTTCCCTTTTTACTCATCTCAGATTCCCAGTGCCATTTTAATCACTCCTATAAAACACTCCTTTAAAATCACCATCACCTCCCTTGCTTTTCCCTTCTATTTTAATTTAACTGGCAGAATTTTGATTGTAGTTGAACTTAGCTGTCTATCTTCCTCGTATCTGGGCCTGAGCAGAAGCTTGTTATTAGAGAAAAAATAACGGGAGACTGGTTTCACTTTAAATTCATGACCACAAGCCTCACGTGTACTTTGGGCTGCTTGGCTTTCCTTCTACATTTCCCTAGTAAGCTCCTGTTTCTCTGCTCAAAGACAAATATTTTTGTGTGTTCAGCACTCTCTCTGAGCCTCCCAGCGGTTTCTCCTTTCCTGCTTACCCCACCGGCCAGTGAGAAAATGGAAGAGTACCTTTTACATAGTAGTTTCTCAGGAAATATTTGTTGAATGAATGGATGACCATCTTGTGGGAAGAGTTCCTTCAGAGAGTGAATCTGTTCAGCAAAGTACCAGGTCCCAAAAGCGCCAGCACTAATTTGATTGACCTTGGGAAAGTCACTTACTTTCTCAGACCTTAATTCTCTTTGTCCGTGAATGGGCATAAAGATATTTGTTCACCTACCTTCACAGCTATTTTGAGACACAAATAAGGCAGGGTTATTTTGGGTTTTTTTTGCAGTACGCGGGCCTCTTACTGCTGTGGCCTCTCCCGTTGCGGAGCACAGGCTCCGGACGCACAGGCTCAGCGGCCATGGCTCACTGGCCCAGCTGCTCTGTGGCATGTGGGATCCTCCCGCACCGGGGCACGAACCCGTGTCCCCTGCATCGGCAGGCGGACTCTCAACCACTGCGCCACCAGGGAAGCCCCAGTGAATTGATTTTTTTAAAGCAAGCCTGACTTGGCATTCATTAATAATGCATGAAGAAGAAACTTAAATTGGAAGTTTTAAAAACCAACATTGTTGGGTTTTAGTTTTATTTATTTTTTAAATGAAGAATTTTTATTCATCAAAAAACCATGACGAGAAGAAAAATAATCAGAGGAGAGGATATTTACAACAGATGTAACTCAATAATGATTAGTACCAAGAATATATACAAATCAATGAGTAAAAGACAGCTGACTTGAACACAACAGAGACAAGTTTTGAATGGGCACTTTTCAAAAGAAGACTTGCAGTGACCAGTGAACACAGGCAGAGGCTCAAATTTGTTCCTAATTAGAGAAATGCAAAATAAAACCACAATGAATGTCTCAACATCACACTGGCCAAAGTTAAAGTCTGGCCATATCAAGTGTTGGTGAACTGGAACTCATACACAGCAGGGGAAAAGGAGAGGGATATTAAATGTTAAAGATGTGCCTACCTCATAATCCAGCAATTAAACTCCTAGGTAAATGCCCTACAGAAATGTGTTTATGTGCACAAAGATGCTCGTTGCAGCATTGCTTATAATAGCCAAAAACTGAAATCACTATAGAAGTATCCGTCGCAGTAAAATAAAGTGGTACTAAGGAAATGGCACATCATACAGTAATGAAAATGAATAAGTCACACCAACACGCAAATATAGTATAAGCAATGTTGAGTGAAAGATACCAGACACAACGTACAGTGTGATTCCATTTTTATACGTCAAAAGTAGGCA
The DNA here is from genome assembly GCF_963924675.1 of Phocoena phocoena. Taxonomy (NCBI): domain Eukaryota; kingdom Metazoa; phylum Chordata; class Mammalia; order Artiodactyla; family Phocoenidae; genus Phocoena; species Phocoena phocoena. Next base: position 83,243,875 of record NC_089231.1, on the reverse strand, counting down.
GAACAAACTAATCATATTGTTGCACAGATAACCAGTAAAACTATTTTCTAAAAGGGGAGTATTGCCATAAAGTCAGAATAGTAGTTACCTCTGGGAGACAAAGGCGAGGCTGGAGGGGACACACAGGGAGATTTTGGAGTGCTGGTAGTGGCTTTTCTGCATCTGGTTTGTGATTACATAGCTGTTTGCTTCACCCATTAAACTGCATATCTGTTTTATGTACATATCTGTTTTATGTACTTTTCTGTATATTTTACAAAATTTAAAAGAATGAGAGAGAACTTGTACTATGAAATATTAACAGTGATTAGAGCCATAATTATTAAAATAGTGTGGAAAACTAGAAGGCTCAGAAATAGGTCCAAGACACAAAAAACACAGAGTGTTTTTTTAAATTGCTCCTAATTCTCTTATTGAGACAGACTACACTTTTCTCCTTCATTAAATCTTGGTCACAGTTCCCTGCTTTGGGACTCAAGTAGCTCAGATGGACCGAGAGCTAGAGGCATGAAGATTAGACAACAGAAGACATAAGACTTTGGGTTTATGACCGTTCTTGGGTTCCTGATAACCACACACGCCTCTGTTTCTTAGGCCGAGGCTTTAAGTTGGCCAGTGTTTTGTGAGCTTAGCATGTTGAGCTGCAAGGTTTGAAACTGGCTGAGGCTGGCCTAGTCGCTAGTGGCAGTTTTCAGAATTTTTCTTTAGGGAGGAGTGCTTGACCTGAGCCCAAGAATTCAGTCTTTAGCCCGAGTGAAATATTTTAAGTACTTCATCCTCTCTTCTCGCCGCTATAGTAGCTTTGTTCTGTCCTTAACTACCTGACCGTTGTCACTTTATGATATGGGACCAGGGTGAAGAGTAGCCAACACACAAGACCCCATGGTAATCTCTGCACTTAGCTTGTCCCCAGCCTCCTCAAATAGTTTTGCACGAGTAAATAGCCTAGAGGAGACTCAGCGAAACCCTCCACCTGTCTAAGGCAGTAGCAGGAGCAGGTAGCTCGGCTTGCGGCTTACACACTGTGTATGGTGAGGGTCTGGCAGTAAGGCATGTGGCTTCAGGTCCGACTCTGAGTTAGGACCACCTGGCCTGGCACACAGACTCCCAGCACACTGCCTCCGTCCTGGCGGTGAGGGTGATGGTGGTGACAGGAGCCCAGGAATTTTGTATTAATAGCCAGGATCGGCAACCCCTGTCTTCAGGCACACAGCAGTGCTTTCTCTGTTAATCCCAGTCTTCCCCCAAGCCACACAGCTTACCTTTGACTTTGTAAAAAACACTTTGTGCCGTCTTGGACCCTCTTGAGAACCATGGGGAGTCTTCAGAGGGAGCCTAATGAGGCTGCTGTCTCGGTTTGATTTCCGTTCAGTCTGATCATCTTTGGTTTTTGTTTGTTTGTTTGAAGATATTTTGATGTGGACCATTTGTAAAATCTTTATTGAGTTTGTTACAGTATTGCTTCTGTTTTTATGTTTTGGTTTTTTGGCCTCGAGGCATGAGGGAATCTTAGCTCCCCGACCAGGGATCGAACCTGTACCCCGCTATTGGAAGGCAAAGTCTTAACCACTGGACCGCCAGGGAAGTCCCAGTCTGATTATCTTTGAATAGAAAAACGTACATGGCTATATTAGTTTCCTGGGGCCGCCATAACAAGTGACCACAAACCAGGTGGCTTAAGACAACAGATTTGTTCTCTTACAGATCTGGAGGCCAGAAGTCTGAGATCAAAGTATCACCAGGGTTGGTTCCTTCTGGAGGCTCTGAGGGAGAATCCGTCTCATGCTTCTGTCTTAGCTTCTGGTGGCTGCTGGCCATCCTTGGCTTGTAGTCACATGGCTGCAATCTCTGCCTGGGTCTTCACCTGGCTGTCTCCTCTGTGATCTCCTCTTCTAATTAGGACACTTGTCATCAGATTTAGGGCCCAGGCAGGTGATCCAGGACGAGCTAGCTCATCTCAAGATACGTAACTGAATTAACGTCTGCAAAGACTCTTCTTTCAAATAAGGTCACATGCATAGGTTCCAGATGGACATATCTTTTGGGGAGGCCACCATTCACCTCACTACAGGGACCATAGCAGCTCCTCTGTTAGCCGTGGCCAGATTGTTTACTGATGCTTGGCATTGCTTGTAAAGAGAGCCAGAGAGTGAGGTCTGTGCGTCATCATCCAAGCTCGACTACCAGAAAAAAATGCAAAATGCAGCCGTTTGAGAGAGTCAGTAAATAGCATTTTTCTCTTTGAATTTTGTTTTATTGGGTATTATGTCTAGAAATATTCTTCTGTATTCCAAAATCCCAAGGTCTTCCTCCTCTCTTAAAGAGCAAATGGCAAGGTACTGTTTTGCCTGAGCCAGAAGTTGTAGATTCACACTTGGTCTTGAGTAAATCAGAAGTTCATTGTGTTTCTGTAGATACGACAAAGATAACTTCCTTTTAGTACTTTCCAGATACGGCTTTTTCTTACAGGGTTTGAATTTGAACCTTTCTCTTGTTTAACATATACTTGGCTTTATACTGAGTTATTGTATAATTCTGTGGATTAAACAGTATATACAGTTAATGCGGGCTTGTGGTCATAAAACTTAAGCAACATAGAAGTCAATGAAGTGAAAACTGAAAACTCCCTTCTCTTCCCCCCCATTTAGTTTGGTGCACATTTTTCTGAACCCTCTTCTATGGGTTGTGTGGTTTTTAGGCACTGTACTGATCTGGTATTATTAGATACTATAAAGAAAAGTGAATATATCGCCAGCCTTAGCTACTTGTCTTTAGGATAGTAAATTGCTTTTAAATCTATTTCAGCAGCATCTTCATATTTTTGATATTTGGAATTTTCTAGGTTCCTAGGTTCATTGTGGAGATGGTTATCATAAGGAAAAGTTTAGGCTGTGAAAGCTACTTGCATTAACTCATTCTACTTTGTTTCTCCTATAGATTCTGAACTCTTTTTATATTTTTCTCTTTGCAGATTTAACCCAGAGACTGACTCCACTATAGAAACACCCACAGTTCTATCAATGACTGGGGAAAGATAGTGGCAACAGGCAAAGGAAAAACTGCTCTGATATACTAAGGACAATGAGTATGCTAAAACCAAGCGGGCTTAAGGCCCCTACGAAGATCCTTAAGCCTGGAAGCACAGCCTTGAAGACACCTGCTTCTGGTAATGCTTTACGTTTCTCATTAACAGCAAGTTTTTCATCCTATGTGAAGACTTCTATTTGAAAAATTTAAAAAGACAATCTTAGGGCTTCCCTGGTGGCGCAGTGGTTGAGAGTACGCCTGCCGATGCAGGGGACACGGGTTTGTGCCCCAGTCCGGGAAGATCCCACATGAGCCATGGCCTCTGAGCCTGCGCGTTCGGAGCCTGTGCTCCGCAACGGGAGAGGCCACAACAGTGAGAGGCCCGCATACCGCAAAAAAACCACGAACAAACAAACAAACAAAACAAAACAAAAAGACAATCTTATAAAACTTCATATTGTTGAAAATACTTGAAAAAGTTTCAATTAAAAGACATAGAATTTTATATTTAGTAGTCTTAATCAGTGAAGAGTCTATTTCATTGATTCAGTGTAAGGTTCTGAAATAGTTGTCAAGTTAATTTCAGTGTTTGATCCTTGCAGTGTTAAAGTGTTTCTTCAGTTTTTCTGCCCATGTGTCTTCCTGAACTCATCAGGACCTTTCTCTTGGGGTTTAGGGATATATAGAGAAAACAAAGACTAATCTGGCTTAAAAGATATGATGACAGTCATTGACCTGAAATTGGCCATCATCATCAAGGGGGGCAGGTAGTACAGTAGCTCAAGTCTGGCTCATGAGGGAGAACCTTCCCCATTTTGTAGATGAACTTGTGTCTTTTATTATCGTTAACAACCTGTTCCTCATCTGTTCTCCATCTCCTCCTTCAGCATTTCCATTTCCATCCCATAACGATCACCTAAGGTCTTTAGTAAGAGAGGCAGGAGAGAAGCATCTGATGCTTGCTTTTACCATCTTTTTCTGTGATTTGTATACTATTAGATCTTATGTTTTCAGCCTTTCCAGACCGGTGCCCACCATAATCTATTAAGTACAACATTGTTTCTTCAAGTTCTTCCATAAAGACGTTCATAGGTCTTCCTTGAGGGAAGGGATCTTTGGGTTTGCTTTTTTTTTCTTTTTTTTTCACTGCTGTATTCCATCCACACACCTAGAAAATTGCCTGGCATGAAACAGGAGCTCAGTAAATATGTGTTGACTCATTGGAGATCCTGAGTTATTTACATTTTATGTATCAGGATAAAACCTTTTCAGAGAGGCCATAGAACATTGTAATAGGGAAGAACCTTTTGTATTCTATTACAAGTTACTCACTAAAGGGATGTTGCCTATAAGTTTAAATTATACATAATGGCCCATCTCTTGGAACCCTGCTTCCCAGGTAATGAGCATTAAGCTAAAATACCTTTGTGTTCGGCTCACAGGAAACATCCTGACCAGGCCCACCTGTGAATGACTGCAGGGAGGAAGAAATTAACCCATGCCTTCCGGAGGCTGATGGGAACCAGGAAGTGTTTGACTTTACTCCCTCCCCTTTTAGTATAAAAGGAGCCTGAATTCAAACTCAGGCAAGATGGTTCTTTGGGGCCCGAGCCCGCCATCTTGTCGGTCTGCTGGCTTTCCGAATAAAGTCGTTATTCTTTTGCCCCAACAATTCGTCTCTTGGTTACCTGCCTGTTGTGTGGTGAGTAGTACGAGCTTAGACTCGGTAACAACATCTTAGAGGAAAGCTTTACTGATAAAGCAAAGGATTGTGAAGAAATGGGTTTATTTAAGGACTATTTAGCTCTGGGGAAGTCAGTCAAAATTGGCATCCCCTTCTCCTCAAAATCCTTCCTCTTTTAAGACCCCTCCAAATGCCAACCCTTCTATAAGGCCTTCCACTGTTATATCTACCCCTGTTAGAATTGTCTTTTTCACTTTTAGTATTTTTCGGGCATACCTTTTAGCACTTGAAGTCCTTGAGTCCAGGGATCATGAGTAATTCAACTTGGTTTCTCCAGTATTACTTGGCACACATTAGGTTTTTTTAAATTAAGATTAAAGCAGCTTATTAATACTAAAACTTACATGCTTAAAAGGAAGTGATTGCCAAGGAATTCAAGACACTTTTATTTTATTTATTTATTTATTTTTTTTGCGGTACGCGGGCCTCTCACCTCTGGGGCCCCTCCCGCTGCGGAGCACAGGCTCCGGACGCGCAGGCTCAGTGGCCATGGCTCACGGGCCCAGCCGCTCCGCGGCATGTGGGATCTTCCCGGACCGGGACACGAACCCGCGTCCCCTGCATCGGCAGGCGGACTCTCAACCACTGCGCCACCAGGGAAGCCCTCAAGACACTTTTATGAACATCGTTTTTCAGAAATTCATGCTTGCAGCACTCTGGGAAGAGTAACTGTTGACGTGCAAAACCAGAACTGATGCTAAAAAAAAACTGGCCCCTGTCTTTGGCAGATTATTATCTGTTCTATCTGAGAGCATCCACTGTCTTCTAAACAAACAAACAAACAAGCAAAAAAAACCCTCCACAAATGGAAACTCCACAGTCCCCCTTTCTATGTAGGGTAAAGAGATGTTCAGCACGCACTCTCGCTCCGCTGGGCCACTCTGCTCCCCAGTCTGTGTGATTCACTCCTGTCAGTCAGGCCTCAGACTAGATACCACCTCCTCCAGGAGGCCTTTCCTGACTGCTCTGCCCAGAGGCACTGTCTCCTTCACAGCACTTAGACCACCTGAAGTTACGTGATGCGTGCCTTGACTGTCTGCTTCTCCACCACTAGACTCTGAGCTCTATGAAGGCATGGACTGTGCTGTCTTGCTTTGTCCCTGGTGAAGAACGATGCCTGGGACTAGTTCCGGAGTGGTAGGAACTCAAGAAAGATGCATAACTTGGATAAATACATTATTTCATTTAATCCTCATTCAAAGTAAAAAACCCCTCAAGATAGATATTACTTCTTTCCCCTTTTACAGATGAAAAAACTAAACTAAGAGAGGTCATGGAACATCCTGGGATCACGATATGCCCAGTAAATGGCAGACATTAAGAATTCAGGCTCTCTTTGCCAGTTCACGCTAAATATTTAATAAACGCTTGCTGGGTGAATGCGTGAGTGTATTTCCAGTGTAAATATCACATTCCTGGCAGAATTTAACTCTGTCTTTACCGTAGGGTAGAGTTTGCCAAGTTGTCTTGCCTTTACAGGAAGTGAGGCCAGATGCTCTCTTTTCTTCCCTGCTGTGATTTCCATTTCTGCTAGCAAAGGAGTAGTCTTGGAATAATGATGGTAGGGACTGCGGCACTGAAGCCCCTCCTGCATCAAGTTAATTGCAAATGTTTGTGGTTAAATGGGCCTAGTCCTGTCAGCTTTAACTGACCACTCACATGGGGGAATAGAGCCCGTCTCAGTGGGTCTGAATGGGCATTTGCTCATCATGTGTAGGATACAGGGTGAAGAGTGAAATCGGACCTATATTATGAATTCTGGGAAAAGGACTCCTTTTTTCCCCAATTTTGATTTCTTCCAATCTTAATTGCAGATAAGGACTAAGTCTTATCAGCTCACTGAGTTTTGACAGCATTGAAAATGGTAGTGATGCGGGACTTCCCTGGTGGCGCAGTGGTTAAGGATCTGCCTGTCAATGCAGGGGACACAGGTTCGAGCCCTGGTCCGGGAAGATCCCACATGCCACGGAGCAACTAAGCCCGTGCGCCACAACTACTGAAGCCGGCGTGCCTAGAGTTCGTACTCTGCAACAAGAGAAGCCACCGCAATGAGAAGCCCGCACACCACAATGAAGAGTAGCCCCCGCTCGCCGCAACTAGAGAAAGCCTGTGTGCAGCAATGAAGACCCAACGCAGCCAAAATAAATAAATAAGTTAATTTAAAAAAAAAAGAAAATGGTAGTGATGGGTCAAGTACTTTTTGCCTCCTTGCTAAAAAAAAAAAGAAAAAAAGAAAAAAAGATAAACAGAGTACCTCTTGAAGAGTTGTGGCTACTTCTGTTGCTTTTGGCCCTTTGTCTAGTTTATTTTCCTTTTAACTTAGGGGTTGTCTGCTTAAATATGAAATTGAATCTTTTCTGATCCTTTCTTCTGTTTTCAGTTGCAGCTCCAATAGAAAAAACAATATCCAGTGAAAAAGCGTCAAGCACTCCGTCTGCTGAGACACAAGAGGAGTTTGTGGATGATTTTCGAGTTGGGGAGCGAGTTTGGGTGAATGGGAATAAGCCTGGATTTATCCAGTTCCTGGGAGAAACCCAGTTTGCACCAGGCCAATGGGCCGGGATCGTTTTAGATGAACCCATAGGCAAGAATGATGGTTCAGTGGCAGGAATTCGGTATTTCCAGTGTGAGCCTTTAAAGGGCATATTCACCCGACCTTCAAAGTTGACGAGGAAGGTGCAGGCAGAAGATGAAGCCGATGGCCTGCAGACAACTCATGCTTCCAGAACGACTTCGCCTCTGTCCACTTCGACAGCCAGCATGGTGTCCTCTTCCCCAGCCACCCCCTCAAATATTCCCCATAAATCGCCCCAGCCAACCGCAAAGGAACCTTCAGCTACGTCTCAGATCAGCAACCTTACAAAAACCACCAGTGAATCTATTTCCAACCTTTCGGAGGCCGGCTCAATCAAGAAAGGAGAAAGAGAGCTCAAAATTGGAGACCGAGTATTGGTGAGTCCATGAACCTTCCAAGGTCGTTATGTTGACCTGAGTGACGGGTTGAACTACACACATGCGGGCTCAGAATCTGTTCTGTAGGGATGACCATTCATTTATAGAGTAAGTAATCAGCTTTTCTGGTTCCATTTATGTGTAAATATACAACAGATTAGAAACTGGCTACGTAGTTTGTGCGTAGTATAAGCGTAGGTTTGCAGGGATCGATTCTAGTTTTATCTTCGTTTAGTCAAAAGAATATTGAGTTTTTAGCTTGTAAATATTAAGGTAACTTTACTTGACAAAACAAGCTGAGAGGTGGACTTAGATGTTTTTAACAAAGGTTTTTTTTTTCTTTCTGGTTTTTAATTTTTGCTTTAAGGATAGTGTGTGGGTAAATATGAGATCCTGTTTCTTTGAGTGTCTTGGAAAACTCAGAGATCACAGGATGTTATTTCAGAATTTCTCTGCCTTTTAAATGATCAGGTTTAGGTCTAGGAAAAGAAAGGAGGGACTTCCCTGGTGGTCCACTGGTTAAGCATCCACCTTCCAATGCAGGAGATGCGGGTTTGATCCCTGGTCCGGGAACTGAGGTCCCACGTGCTGAGGGGCAACCAAGTCCGTGCGCTCTGGAACCTGCACGCCACAACTAGAGAGAAGAGTGCGCGGCAGCTAAGACCCGATGTAGCCAAATAAATAAATAAATATTAAGAAAAAAGAAATGTACTGTAGTTTCTTTTTTTTTTTTTTGCTAATAAGCAGGAAACAATGTATAAGGTCTACATGCTGTACATTCTAGAACCCCTGAATGACACAGTGACTGATTTATTTTTGTTTGTTTGTGTTAAACGAGAGGCAGTGTAGCAGTGCTAAAAACACAAGCTGAGTCCAGCTCTGCCTTTGTGACCATAGCAAATTATTTAACTTCTTAGTTTTCTCATCTATGAAAATGAGGTTGAATAATAGTGCTAACATCTAGCATTGTTGTGAGGATTAAATTAGCTGATGCATATGACATTCTTAGCAGTGCCTGGTATCCAGTCAACACTCAAGACATGGTAACTTTTTTTTTTTTTTTTTAAACAGCAGAACCTTATTTATTTATTGGCCACACCATGTGGCTTGTGGAATCTTAGTTCCCTGACCAGGGATTGAACCTAGGCCCTCGGTAGTGAAAGCACCGAGTCCTAACCACTGGACTGCCAGAGAATTCCCAAGAAATGGTAGCTGTTTTTCCATTGATGAAAATTTAAAGCTATTTTCTGACTTTTTCAACACTTTAGTCAGTTCAGTTCAAGGTATGACGTTTGTCTGAAGTCTTTGACCCTGTGCTCTTCAGTTTCCTTTGTATCCGTAAAAATTCCATCAGTCTTGGAGGCTTACAGTAATATAATGGGAAAAAAAGAATGGCTGTTAGCCTTTAGAATGTCCCGTGCATCTCGTTGAATGTGTCAGCAGTATATGGAGTAGCCCCCATAGAATTGGTGAGGAAACTGAGGTCCTAAGAAGTACAATCACTTGCCCAAGGTCATACAACCTGAAGAGTGGTGCTTCTGCAATTAAAATTTAGGTATTTTTACTCCAGAACCTGTCACGGAGAGCTGATGATTGATAGTATAATTTTGAAATTGGAAGTTTTTGTGATTTTTTTTGTCCTACAGACAAGAAAACTTAAGCCCGGAAAAAGGCAGTGACTCCCTGTAGTCGTATAGTACGTTCACTATAGGTTTTAGATTTAGAGCTTGGGACTTCTGTCCCCCAGTCCTGTAGCATCATGAATCTAGAAGGCCCCATGCACCTGTGGGAGCCCTTTAATACCTGTTACCTTCAACGGGGTCCTTCTGGATCTCTTAGTTTCAAGGTCAGTAGGTTCCTTCTTCTGGTTATAATAGTCATGAGTTACAGCAGTTGATGCTTCAGAACTTAGAGCATCATTTCAGTATGTCAGTGCTCTGCGGCTCAATCTGTAACTTGTTTGTTGAGCTCATACTCACTTGCTATACCAATTTTATTTTATTTTTATTTTATTTTTTAACCACGCTGAGCGGCTTGTGGGATTTCAGTTCCACCACCAAGGATTGAACCCGGGCCCTCGGCAGTGAGAGCATGTATCCTAACCACTGTTGCAGTGAAGGTTATTTATTTATTTATTTATTTTTGCGGTACGCGGGCCTCTCACTGTCGTGGCCTCTCCTGTTGCGGAGCACAGGCTCCGGACACGCAGGCTCAGCAACTATGGCTCACGGGCCCAGCCGCTCCGCAGCATGTGAGATCTTCCCGGACCGGGGCACGAATCCGTGTCCCCTGCCTCGGCAGGCGGACTCTCAACCACTGTGCCACCAGGGAAGCCCAACAGTGAAGGTTTTCTGATGCTTACTCTTCTTTTCATTTTTACTGATGTTTACTTCCCTTCCCCTCTCCTCCACTTTTTACTGTATAGATATTGCTGTCATGGATGCCATTTAAAATTTTTTGTGTGTATCTCTCTTACTTTCCTAGGATAAATTTATAGTGGTGGAATTACTAGGTCAAAGGGCCTAAAATATTTAAGACTTATGGTACATATTTGTCTAGTAAGCTTTGGTTAAATCAGAAGCCTGTTACCTTAGCACAGGACAGCTTTGTAGGTTAGACTGCAGGTTATATGCAATTCCATTCTAAGTGCTTAGCTGTAAATGAAATGGGATAGCATATGGCACGCTTTCAAAACAAGTAGCTCTCCTTTTCCACCAGAGTAAGAAACAGTTGATTAAATTTCTAGTCAGGTATTGTGCTGCTTGGCTGATAAAACAGACAAAATGATAAGGTCCGGATGGTTTAGCTTACAACAAAAGGCTTCCATGAGGATGTAAGGATTGAAGTGGACCTGAAGGAGAGTAGGAATTGGCCGGGCAGAGGAATGGTAGTGGCAAGAGGGAACATTCTAGCAGAGGGATTGGCAAACTCCCCAGATGGGAGGGAGTTGGCACGTTTGGGGAAGTGGCCAGTGTCACTCCGCACAGGCGGAGGAGCCCATAGGGGTAGGAGATGAGACTCATTCACTAGGTGGTGTCTGCGGGGACTGGTGACATAGGGCCTGTAAATTTAGGCCGTGTTAAGGATTTTGATTTTGACCTTAAGAGCAACAAGACTGATAAATGATGTGATTAGATCTGTAGTTTGGAAAGATCGCTCCAGCTGCTTCGTAAAGAAGAGATCAGGGGTGGTTGAAAGTGGATTTGGGTGACCGTTCTTTGAAGAAGTCAGATGTTGAAGGAGAGTAGAGTTGTCAGGCTGATGCTGGAGGAATATTGGATCTAGGGAAGATGTTTTCTAAAGATGGCAGAGTCCGGGGTGTTTACATCCTGACTAAACTGATCTGGACTAGAGGAACAGGGTGCAGATACAGTGGTGGTGGTGGGGAATCAGTGTTGGGATGAGGTTCCTGGGAAGAGATGGCACCCTGAGCGCACACGGGGATTGCTTTGCCTTCGACTGAGACGGACGGAGATTTCCTCCATTTTTATAGTAAGGAAGGAGGATCTGCAGATGCAGGTTGGTTTGTAGAGGCTTGAATGGTGTATTTGTAGGAACATTTTAATTACATGTTCAAACCTAGCATACTTGGAACAGAATTTGAATCTCTAAGAGTCTTAAGTCTAATGAGAGTGTTTTTAGAGGCAGTAAAATTATTTACTGTTTTGGTTAGTATTTCTAGGAGAAATTAAAGGAGTACCTTAGAATCACAGTATTTTAGATCTGGAAAGGCTCTTTTGAGATCAACAAATGCCTCTTTTGGCTTAGAATACTGAAGCCCAGAGAAGAAATGCAGCTTGCCTCAGGTCATATGTGATGTACGTGTATACGTATCATTATGGCCTCTTGTTCCCAGTTAATATGTTTTTTCTACTTCAGTGTGCTGCCTTGAATAGAAGGCAGCACATTAAATAGAATAGATAATAGAAATCTTTGATTTAGGAATGTAAAACATTTCTACTTCAAAATTCATGTATAAAGGGAATTAGATTTAGAAATCTGAAATATTTGATTGGAATTCTCCTAATTAAAGAAAACTTCTGTTGGCAACCTAAATGTACATCAGTGGATGAGTAGATAAAGATGTGATATATATATACAATGATATTACTCAGCCATAAAAAAAACGGAATCTTGCCACTGGCAACAACATGGATGGACCTAGAGGGTATTATGCTAAGTGAAATAAGTCAGAGGAAAGACAAATATCATATGATTTTCCTTGTATATGTGGAATCTAAAAATATGAAACAAACCAACACACATAATGAAACAGAAACAGACTCATTCATGGATACAGCGAACAAACTGGTTCTGCCAGAGGGGGATGGGGGGGGAGTGGGCGAATTAGGTGAAGGGGATTAAGAGGTACAAACCTCCAGTCATAAAATAAGTAAATCACAGGGATGTCATGTACAGCATAGGTAAGGTAGTCAGTAATATTGTAATAACTTTGTATGGTGATAGACAGTTACTAGAATTTTCCTGGTGATCATTTCGTAATATATGAGAGTATCAGGTCCCCACGTTGCACTCCTGAATTAATGTGACATTGTAAGTCAGTTATGCTTCAGTAAAAAACTTCCAATAGAACTAAGTTCGTTAGGTCACTGTTACGTGAGGAGCAGTATAGAATATTCCCAGTCCTGCCCCCAGTGCCCTCGTGGCGCCTTCCACTTGGAACGAGCGCAGAGAGGGCAGGAGTGGAGGCTGCCTTCTCCATGCAGCTCTCTCCAGTTCTTGCTCTCATCGCCGGAAGAGCAGGAAAGGGGATTTCTGCGTCAGGTGTGAGGTTTAGCCCAATGACCTCTTGAAGATCCAGGTGGGAGCTCCTGAGCTATGACTGTATTGGGCACTCCCATCTTGGGGGAGGCAGTCCTGGCCTGGGGAAGCCTGTCCTCGCCCCCCTCCACGCTGGTGGGCCTCTGTAGGGTAGATGAGCTGGGTCAAGGAGGGTCAGTTGGAGCTGCTTGTAACAAACCCACCTGCCTCCTTCCCATCTCCCTCTGGCCCCTCTGTTTTCCCATTTGTCCTCACGAATATTCCACAGATCTCCTTAGTTGAAGATTGCTTTCATCTGCCTTGTGGCATGAGCTGCTTTGGGCTGATGCTGTGGTCCAGCTGACTCTCAGACTCACCTCTTTCCAGACTGGGAATCCCTGGGATGACCAGTTACTCGGAATGTTTTGGAGATGGTCTTGCTGCATTTTCGGGTGTAGGCACTATTTCAGGGATGTGATGTCAGGTTCTCGAGAACTTGACTGACTTCCAGCCGTTCTGTTTCAGGATGGTTGTCTCTGTGTCCGGTACTGTATGTTCTATGCTGAATGCTTAGCTTATGACCAAGTATGAGAAGGAGACTTTTTAGGCTTTTGTTTTTAAAGTGACAAGCTTTATCTTTCTACGAGCTGCTCGCAGGGCTCTTAAACTAAGAATCCTATAGTGTAAATCTGTAGGTCTTTTGGATACTGTGAAAGGGAAAAACATCTTCCTGAGATTTAAAAAAAAAATCTTATAAGTTATTTTGCTTGTGTTTGAGCCTAAATAACTACAGTTCATTTAGTATGTACTTTTCTGTGTGTCTTCATTTGTTCAGCATTATTTGTGAGACTTATTATAACATGTAAATTTAAAACACATATAGTGGGGTCATATTATATACACACCATTTTACAGTATACTTTGATAGATTTGGGGCATTTCTATGCTAGTAAATAAATACAACTCTTCATTTAAAATAATAAGCTGTTGTTTGATATCACACTGTTTGGGGCACCTAATTTAATCATAGACATTTAGATTGCTCCCCGCCTTTTTTCCCTAGAAATGAAATTTCTGAGTTAAAAAATACATAAATATTTTAAATCATAATAAATATTGCCAACGTACAGTCCAAAAAGCCGTTAGCATTTTATGTTCCCACAAAGTGTGTACAAGTGTGCCCTTTCTAATAATTTGATTTCTTCTGTTTTTCTCAGTCTTCTTACCAGTGACTGATAACCCCCAAATCTACAAGTCTGGTTGTGGTATTGCACTTATATTGGGCGTTTGTTCATCATCTACCTGGGGGGTTCTTGGGCTCTTTTTGGGTGGGGTGTTTGAGCTCTAGGGAACTGAGCTTCCCTTGATTGCTGATAGAGTAGTTGTTAGTAGAAGGATCTGTTATTTTGTATGGCCCAAGGTTGAGAAGACTCCAGATGTTCACATTATGTTAACATTATGTTAACTCTTCCTGGACACCTTGGCTGAATGTTGAGATCTTTTCCAGCACCACAGTCTTAGCCTAATTCCTTTGCAGTGAGGATTGCTGCAGATTTGAATCATTTGAATCATTTTTTCTGATTTTAGTTTTCCTTTTTTTTTTTTTTTTTTTCCATTTTCAATTTCCTAAGCCTTAAAGCTTAGCATAGCCTTGTAGGGTTGTCTGGGAAGGAGCGCAGAGAATCACACTGTTGATGAGAAGCTAGATTCGGCAGCTTCCTCCTCTCTGTGCACAGCCGGGCTCAGTAGAGTTCATAGCTGATAGCGGGGCTCCTCTTCCTGCTCGTCGCTTTCAGCTGTGAGAGGGTAGGATTCGTGTGCTTTTGCCATTTTCACTTTTGAGGCTTGGGAATGCATAAACTCATCCACCTGCCCGCTGGATTTCATGTCTTTGGTTTTACTATCCGTCCTCCTCTCTGCAGCCCCATTGTCCTGCGCTGCCTTGCATTAAGCCATCATCCTCTTCCCCTGGACCCCCAGACCGCTGTCCATGCTGCTAGCCCCGTCTCTCCTTGGTTCTGGTCTTCACACAATTACGGAGTGATGCGCCTGACGTGTGGATCTCATCACGCTGTTCTCCTGTGCGGTGGCGCCCTGTCTGCCTACACCAGTGCTGTTTTCACAGTGCTGGGGGTTTTCTGCGGGGCTCAGTACCTGGGCACTGGCTGGTCAGTGTGAAATTAGGTTCTCTTTGCAAACCTAAGCCAGTATCTTTATGCCAAACATGTCAAAGCTGGTATCTCTGCCTTGAGGACTCTGTGTAGGCTCTTGGGGCTTGGGAGTTTCTGGGTCGAGGAGGTACCTTATGCTGTCTAGCTTTGGGACTTGAAGAGAGGAAAGTTGGACCACTGCCTGGGCCAGAGTCTCATGTTGCAATGCCTGTTGCTAGATCACATCTTCTAACTTTTAATACTGCTTCTGTGAATTCTTTAAGCATACTTACAAACATATCTTGAGGCTGAGACTCTTTGTAGCTTCTGAAACATATAGATTAGAAAAGCAAACTTGGCTAATACCGTTGTGGTCAAGTGGGGTACTTTTTGATCTCAGTGCTTTACAAGAGCGTGACTCTGGCACCTAAATATTCAGCTCTTTCATCAGCCTCAGGGATCGTAGGTTTTTTTTTTTTTGGTTCCTATTAAATGTTTAAACAGTTACAAATGGATGTTTTTAAAAATTCATTTATTATTTATTTTTCTTTTATGGCTGTGTCAGGTCTTTTGTTTTAATAGCAATAGTTTAATTAATTAATAATTGTTGGCTGCGTTGGCTCTTCGTTGCTGCGGGCGGGGGCTACTCTTTGTTGTGGTGCACGGGCTTCTCGTGGTGGCTTCTCTTGTTGCAGAGCACGGGCTCTAGGCGCACAGGCTTCAGTAGATGTGGTGCACAGGCTCAGTAGTTGTGGCTCACGGGCTTAGTTGCTCCACAGCATGTGGGATCTTCCTGGACTAGGGCTCGAACCTGTGTCCAGGTTCTTAACCACTTAACATTCTTTTTTTTTTTGCGGTGTGCGGGCCTCTCACCGCTGTGGCTTCTCCTGTTGTGGAGCACAGGCTCCGGACGTGCAGGCTCAGCGGCCATGGCTCACCGGCCCAGCCGCTCCGCGGCATGTGGGATCCTCCCAGACGAGGGCACGAACCCGTGTCCCCTGCATCGGCAGGTGGACTCTCAACCACTGCGCCACCAGGGAAGCCCACCACTTAACATTCTTAACCACTGTGCCACCAGGGAAGTCCCCCTCTATGTATTTAAAATGATCTTTTCATTTATTTATTTGTTCATTGCCCATCTCCCTCTGACCAGAATTTAGGCTCCATGAGAGTCTGGAAACTTTCTGTCTCATTCACTGTCTTTTCCCAAGCACTTAGAACAGTGCCTGGCACACAGTAGGTGTTCCTAAAATATTGTCAAAAGAATCAAAGGGTTTTAAATACTGTTGTCACATTATACCCTTAAAGGGGAGGAGTAACATTGTAAAGTATGACAAGAGATGCAATTAGGACCAGTGGATAAAAACCGGGCCAGGCGAATCTTACCTTTCTTGCAGGAGTTGCCCAGTGGAGCTGCCCTAAGCTGGATTGCTCTCTAGTTGAGGTAATACGAAATATGGACGTCATCATCTCACAGGTGATTAAGTTTTAAGTCAGGGCTAAATTTGTATGGGTAAATACCAATTAGCCATAGTTACCTTTTTAAATTAAGAAGCCACCTCACGAAATTCAGTTGCTCACGAAATCCCTGTGGCACAGTCCCTCGTTACCACCCACTGGACATTTTATAGCTTTATAAATTGAGACACAGTGAGGTTAAATGGCTTGTTTGAGATTTGATGAATAGATGGGAGAGTTGAGAGAGGATGAAAGGTTTCCTGTTTCCTGTTTGTGGACCCATTCATCAGCCCAGCAGAATGTTTTCTTTTTAAATATTTATTTATTTATTTGGCTGCGCCAGGTCTTAGTTGCAGCACACAGGATCTTTTTTAGTTGCAGCACGTGGAGTCCTTAGTTGTGGCACACGGGCTCTTAGTTGTGACATGTGGGATCTAGTTCCCTGACCAGGGATGGAACCTGGGCCCCCTGCATTGGGAGCGTGAAGCCTTAGCCATTGGACCACAAGGGACGTCCCCAGCAGAATTTATCAGTGTTCTTATTTTTCAAAAGCGTTTACAAGAACGGTGTTTGTTCCCACAGCATTTTGTAGAAACCTCTTAAAGAGCTTATCACTTTTCACTAGAAATATTTGCTTGAATTTTTCTGTCAGTGACCAACACTGTATTCTGTTTATATTTGTATCCTCAGGGCCCAAGCACTCAGGAAATATATATTGAATGAATGAATGAGAGCTGAAAAACCTGAGATTTGCTAAAGCCTGACCACAGCTAGGT
The DNA here is from genome assembly GCF_963924675.1 of Phocoena phocoena. NCBI lineage: Eukaryota > Metazoa > Chordata > Mammalia > Artiodactyla > Phocoenidae > Phocoena > Phocoena phocoena. Next base: position 83,227,007 of record NC_089231.1, on the reverse strand, counting down.
TTTCCTTTAGCTGAGTTTCTAGTTTAAATTAATTTGGTCTCCAGTAGTGACTTCTAATTTTGACTTAGGTTGACCACAGTGTTATGAGTTATATGTATATATTCTGAAAGTAAAGAGAATGAATGGTAGTTACTTGTGTTTGCCGTAGGGATCCATTTTTTTGTTTCAATGTTGTAAAATTTTTTATCTTTAATGATCTTGATATCTGGGACTTCCCTGGCGGTGTAGTGGTTAAGATTCCGTGCTCCCAATGCAGGGGGCCTGGGTTCGATCCCTGGTCAGGGAACTAGATCCCATATGCATGCCGCTACTAAGAGTTCCCATGCCACAGCTAAGGAGCCAGCGAGCTGCAACCAAGGAGCCCACCTGCCACAAGTAAAGAGCCCGCCTGCCACAACTAAGACCTAGTGCAACCAAATGAATGATAAATAAATAAATATTTTTTAAAAATCCTGTTATCTGCCCCTAAAACATAGATTTGAAAATTGTGGCTTATACTTAATGTAAGTGCACATGCTATAATACTCTGGGTTCTCTGGAACACATGAGAAGTAAAACTTAACTTTATAAAACCATGTTTAAATGCTTAGAAAAAAATTTGACTGTAAAATGATTAAGTAGAAAAGTGAGTGATTTTGGATGTGACTTTCTGTCTGTGTTAAAGATATTTTGAATAATTACTAAGGATCTTTCAGAGGGGAAAGGAAAGCATATTATGTTATATGAGTCAAGAATTTCAAGTTAGGTGAGAGAAAAAGTATAAGAAAACTGCTCATTCTAGGAACTAGTAGTCATCCATTTGAAACAAACTTTATGGCTTTTTTTTTGGCGGGGGGTAGATGTATGTTCTGTTACCTGCATTTAGAGAAAAAGTTGCTGATCTGTTTGTGGTAATTTGTTATAAAGCTTCTGATCTGAGTGAAGCCACGGTTTGTTTGGAGAATTTACTGCCCACAGCCTGTTAGACGCCTCTTGGAAAAACAGTTGGCATGACAGTAGCTTAGACTCACCCCCAAAGAATTCAACAGATTATCTGGAAAGATTGCATCATCTTTAGCTAATGTGCTGTGTTCTGCTCATGTGATGCTGGTTAGTCTGCTGCTCTGAAAGGTGTGTAAGAGGACAGAGAAAACAGAGGCCAATTTTATATAGGTTACTATTCATACATTCCATGGTCACCAATAAGAGTGCTAAAAAGTCCCATTTGCCAGATCTACAACTAGTACTTTCCTTAGCATGGACACACTGGCTGCTAACATACAGCAGACTCTCACACTGTCAGGCACTGACTAAACAGTTTTATGTGGATTATTTTATTTAATCTTCACAGCAATCCTGTAATTATCACCATTTTACTTATGAGGAAGCTAAGATTGATTGATTTATTTATGGCTGCATTGGATCTTAGCTGCAGCACGTAGGCTCTTTGTTGTGGCTCAAGAGCTTCTCTCTAGTTGTGGCACGCAGGCTTAGTTGCCCCGCGGCATGTGGGATCTTAATTCCCCGACCAGGGATCGAACCTGCGTCCCCTGCATTGAAAGGCAGATTCTTAACCACTGGACCACCAGGGAAGTTCCGAAACTAAGATTTAGAAACTAAGCAACTTGACTAACTCATAGACAGAGCTGGCATTTGAATTTGTTCAACTTGGAGCCCATGCTTACTTAGTTTGTGTTAGCATATTTCTTCCTTTGCTCTCTTCTGAGCCATGAAATTCAGCCTCAGCCACTGGATATCTTTTTCCTTTTGTTGGTTTACATGGAAAAATGGCCTTTTCTGTGTAGTTCCCTATGGAGAAGGTCACCTTTCATTTCTTCAGCAAATGTTTGTTGAGTGTCTCCTGCTGTGCACTGTGGATTGCGGTGCTGGACACAACGGTTCCTGCGTGGAGTTTTCTCCAGCCTCCAACTCCATCTTTCCTCAGTGACACCTGTCATGACACCAGGATGTTTCTGAACTGTCCGGGGACTGCCTGCCCTCTGTCACCCTTCACATGCTCTCCTGCCTAGGGTACCTTAAACTGTAACTGCTTTGGTTCCTTAAATCAGTTTCACAAAGAGTTTGTCTTTCAGAGAAAAAGTATATAGCTTTGAGACTTTAACATTTTCCATTTTCAACAAAGCTTAAATGTCAGCAGTGAGTGTCCCTGGGTGTTGAGATTACAGGAATAACATTTATTTTTTGTTCATAATGTTCTTAATTGCCTGCGGTGACTCGCCTCTTGTATAATTGGGGAATTTTTTTTAATTAAGGAAAAAGAGGGAATTCCCTGGTGGTCCAGTGGTTAGGACTCTGTGCTTTCACCGCTGGGGCCCAGGTTCGAGCCCTGGTTGGGGAACTAAGACCCCGCGAGCCCTGAGGCTCAGCCAAAAAATCTTAAAAAAAGAAAAAAGAAGCTTAGCTAAAAGCAAGAAAATCAGTATTCTGAAGAATAATAGTAATAAGGGAAAGCCAGCCCCAGGAAATATCATGCAGGTTGTGAAGTAGCAGTAACCAAAATGCCATGGCAGTAGCACAGTTACTGAACTTTTGAAACTGTAATAAGACTCAGATCTGTTCTTATGTGCATGTGAGAGAGGATATGATAAAATGAGTACTTGAAATAGAAAAATAATGGCAAAGGAAGAAATAATAAATGCTGATGGGATAATTTTGGAAATAATTAATGTTTGCATGTTATGTCAAACAACAGCTGGGACAAAGAGACATTTAAAAAGATTCACAGCTTTGAACAGTTCACGTAAAATGTGAAGAACAGTCATTTTAATAGTTGTGAAGAAATGGAGAGCCTCACAGTGGAAAATATCAATATTTAAAATATTTTAAAGAATTTACATTTCATGTGTGTGGATGTGTGAATATTTGTCTTTAACATGTACGTGTTATTGCTTTACCTGGATAATGATGTAAAGGACATTTGGGAACATAAACACAGCAGTTGTTACAGTGGATTATGCATGAATTTTGTTTTTCTTTAATGACGTAGGTGTTTTATTTTTGTAGCAAATATTTATTTTGAAGCAGAAACCTCCCTCCGGAGTGATAAGGTATTTTTTAAGTTGGACCAAATGTTGATGACTGCGCATCACCTAGACAATTTCATTATTGGACTATATCAGGTATCGGATCACTCTGGCGACTGAAGTCACCCAGGTGGACTTTGCTAACCTTTGGAGAGAACTCTTTGAAGAGTTGGAGAGGAGGTTAAGAGAAGAGCTGCTTGGAGAAATGATGGAACACAGTATTGGCTGCAGCTGCAAAGGATTAAGCTGTGAAATTGTAATTATGTTCATCTCTTCCTTTTAACGTTCTCTTCTTCCAGGTTGGTGGCACGAAGGCTGGCGTCGTCCGGTTTCTTGGGGAGACAGACTTCGCCAAGGGGGAGTGGTGTGGTGTGGAGTTGGATGAGCCTCTTGGGAAGAACGATGGGGCTGTCGCTGGAACAAGGTTTGTTGGCAGTTGGAATCTCGTCTCCCTCTTGCACGTAAAGGTGCTCAAGCCGATCCCGCCAACCGTGTATAATAAAATGGACGTGAGTGTTTTGAAGAGCTGCACTTTTATTTCCTAAGACTCATCTACAGGTTTTCCCCCCGACTAGAATCAGAGTCTTTCGACTGTCTGTTTTAGTAATATGTGCAGTGCGTCTGAGTAGATTCTGAGCAAGTGTTTGGTTTATTTATCTATTTATTTTATTTTAAAACTCTATTAATTTTATTTATTTTTGGCTGTGTTAGGTCTTCGTTGCTGTGCGTGGGCTGTCCTAGTGGATCCTTAGCCACTGCACCACCAGGGAAGCCCTATCTATTTATTTTTAAGGCTTTTTTTTTTTTTTTTTTTTTTTAGAGCAGTTTTAGGTTCACAGCAGAATTGAGAGGAAGGTACAGAGATATCCCTCCTCTACCCCCTGCCCCACACATGCACAGCCTCCCCCGTTATCAACATCCTGCACCCAAGTGGTCCATTTATTACAGCTGGTGAACCTATATTGACACATCATTATCCCCCAAAGTCTGTAGTTTATATTACAGTTTATTCTTGGTATACATTCTATGGATTTAGACAAGTGTGTAATGACATGTTTCTACAATTATAGTATCATCTATAGTGTTTTCATTTTATTTTTCAAAATAGAAAGGAAATACTATATCATCCTTTTGGCTGCTCTCCCTTTGATAGCAGTCAACGTCTGAATGAGTTTCTGGGCATTGGAGGGTAGGGGGAGTGAGGAGAAGGAAGCTGCTTTTGTTAGGACGAGAACGCAAAATGTGTCTTTATATCTGGTGACAAGGATTCCATCCTGTGGCAAGAGGACTGACGGCAAGCACACCTATTCCACTGTGAGGATAACCCCACTCTCACCTCACAGGGATAGGGTGGGAGTTAAGTCATGCAGATGAATGCAAGAGGCGTTTCCCACACTTCAGATGCTTTGAAGGCCTTGGGCACAGTTGTGGTCTCTGATGCATTATTGTTAGTAGTATAAAGTGTTGTAGTTAACATTTTACTTATAAAATGTTTACAGACTGATTATAAACGTATAGGTCTTATGTACCAAATACAATATTAATGCCTCGAGGAGATTAAAAAAATCTCTTGGTGCTGCAACGATAATGAAGCCGTATCATTGATATCCTTCATATTAAGTTGTTATAATTCGCTAGAGTTGTGAGATCTCCAAGTGTCAGTACCAGTTGATACTACTCCACCTTTACCTGAGTGAATCTGCCAGAGTTAGGTGCTTGTTTGATTTCTCTTGCCCTTTGTTTGGCAGGGTTTTATTAAGTGGGATCACTCCTCTGCTGTGTGTTTATCAGATAGTAGAAATACCTTCCCTTTGCGTAAAATCTTAGTAACAGATGAGTGATTCCATCTCTGTGTATCATACTGTTATTTCCTAGTGTGTTTTCTAAAACATTATTGTGGGGCTTTCCTGGTGGTGCAGTGGTTAAGAATCCGCCTGCCAATGCAGGGGACACAGGTTCGAGCCCTGGTCTGGGAAGATCCCACATGCTGCGGAGCAACTAAGCCCGTGAGCCACAGCTAGTGAGCCTGCGCTCTAGAGCCTGTGAGCCACAACTACTGAGCCCATGTGCCGCAACTACTGAAGCCTAGAGCCCTTGCTCTGCAACAAGCGAAGACACCACAATGAGAAGCCCGCGCACTGCAACGAAAAGTAGCCCCTGGTCACTGCAACTAGAGAAAGCCTGCACGCAGCAACGAAGACCCACTGCAGCCAAAAATAAATCAATAATTTTAAAAAATAATAAATTAAAAAAAAACTATTATTATGGTTATTTATCAGCTTGCACACCAGTGCGTGCCACGGGCTGGTGCACCACCCCAGCTGGTTGGTAAAATTCACAGCAAACCAGTCACGAGTTACGAGTCAGGAGAGCTTTTTGGTTATAGTTGTATTTCTTGTAATTAAGTTGCTTCTTGTTACTGTTCCTGTTGTTGTCCCCAAAGGTATTTTCAGTGTCAACCCAAATACGGCCTGTTTGCTCCTGTCCACAAAGTGACCAGGATTGGCTTCCCTTCCACCACACCAGCCAAAGCCAAGGCCGCTGCCGTGAGGCGGGTGATGGCGACCACACCCGCCAGCCTGACGCGCAGCCCTTCTGCCTCTTCTCTCAGCTCCATGAGCTCTGTGGCCTCCTCTGTAAGCAGCAAGCCCAGTCGGACAGGATTGGTAAGCCTCCCTTCTCCCGCTGCGTGTTTCTGCGTCCCAGGCACTGTAAATGCCCCCACCCCCACCCCGTCGGTTTGCCTGCTTTGCTTTAGGAGATGTTAAGTCTCCCCTTGCCCTTGTACTAAATGTTCTCTGTAGCTTGTGAAAGTCCTTACAAATTTTGCAACAAAACAAAAACCTCTAGCAAGAATACAAGTTTGAAATAAAGAATTTTTTTAACAGCCCTTTTCAGGTTCCTTAGATTTTAAGATATAACAGTTCTTGGTGAATCTATAGTAACTACTACTTAGTCTAACATATGGGATGATTGAGTATTCTGAAATTATTTTGGCATCAGAAGGACAGGAGAATTGGAGGGATCCTTTTCTTCAAGGACCTGGGTCTCTTTCTCTTTGACATCAAACAATTTTAGGAACTACAGTCGTTTGAGAAAAGGCATGTTCTTAGAATTTTAGTATTATGTTCATACAGTCTAACCCACTGAAAGCAGTTGGTGTGTGGAGCGTTCCTGACTCAGGCCAGAGGATGCAGAGGGGAACTTAGGGAACTTGAAAGGATGCTAGGAAAAGCCATGTTTTGTTTTGTCTCCATCTCCCCCTTCCCCCACTCCCTCTTACTTTCTCCCTCTCTTTCCCATTTAGATCAGCAACAGAAAATTATCAGAATCAAAATAGGCCGCATCTCATTCTGTTTGTTAATGTCATGCTTTTTTTTTTAGTGTCAAAGCAATGACTTTTTGGCTTTGCCCCCTCCCACCCCCCACCCTTTAGTTTATTCACTGGAAGTGAGGCAAATACTGTTTAAATTTGAAGTGGCAGTATGAGCTTGTACTCCAGTCTGAATTCAGGATCTCTGCTTTATGACAATGAACGACAGACAGGAGTTAGAATGTGAAGTGTCATGATCGGGCAGTAAGGCTGCTGGCCCTTGATCTCGTTTTGCCTTCTCTCCATTGACCTTGGGCAGGGAAGGCAACGGCTGGCCCTTGATCTCATTTTGCCTTCTCTCCATTGACCTTGGGCAGGGAAGGCAACAGCGGAAGCATCTTTCTTTAAAGTAGGGGTTATGCTTCTCTGGACTTTGTTCCTCTTATGTTCAAGTAAAATAAATACCTGCTTGTACTATGTCATTTTGCATATAAAAGTCTGCATCTTCAACAGAAAAATTACAAATGGACTTATGAGAAAAGCTTGTCAAGAACTTTTTGAATGTTTGAGTGAAATGGATGAAGAAACCCCTCTGTTTGGATGAAGCCTTGTTCAGAGTGGGTCAGCAAGCTCTAAAGTGGAAATCGAGTTTACTAATCCAGGAACAATTCCGTGAAAGTATCTACCCTGGATTAGGAATTATTTCTTGTGTAATTTTTACTACGTTGTAATTAAGTGTCCGTTTCTTTGGAGATGCCCAAGCGCCCCCGCTGCTCCCCCAACCGGTCCTCTTACTCTTTAGAACAGTTCTGATTCCTCTTAGTTCACCTCATTTTCTTTTGAAGAAAACTAGCAAAAGAGAAATGAGTCTCCTTGCCTTGTAAAACAGCTTGTTTCTGTACCTCTTTGTATAGCGTGGCTATAGTTTCTAAACCAAAAATCACCATAAAAGAATATACCAAAAATACAGAGTAATTGAAAGCGTGACTTCTTAAAAATGCACCTCAACAACGTGATCCCTTGTGTATATATATAAAGTGGGGACATTCCTTAATGCACAGCGATCTTCTGAAAGAATTGAGTACAGAGGTGCCCAGCCTTTCTGGTTCCACAGAACCTTTAGTCTCAGTTATTTTTTCACAGTGCCCGTAGGCCTAAAGAAAGAGCTAACAGTTCTGTTTATTAAGTAGTTAGGTCCAAACAACTTAATATTTATGTCCTAACAATTTAATAGCTCTTCCAAAAAAAAAAAAGGTTCACATTAATTGAAAGGAAAAAGAATATTTTTAATTCATTCTTGAATAACCACAGTGAACTAGTATTAGGTTGCATGCTCTTCTTGGGCATTGCATATCCTGTCAGACCTTGGACTCTTCCTGGACACTGCCACCCTCACTTCCTGTGCCATATTGGTTTTTGCACAGTACTTGCTTTTGGTCTGGCAGTAGCCAAAACCCGGCTTCGGAAAGACATGACGTTATGGAAAGGAATGTAGTACAATCCAAGGTTGAAACTGAATTCCCTCCAGCTAGTAGTTTGCATGGTATCCAACGGGTGTCGCTCTGTTTCCTTGTGTCTCCCTGTGAGTTTGCTGCAGTACCCTGGGGTGTACCTCTGCGCGGGGTTTGGGAACCTCAGATTTAGTGTCTTCAGGAAGAAACGTTAGTACGAGAAAGTATAACCACATAGTAAAATTGGAAAATCAAGGTCAGATGGTTAAAAGAGAGACTAGGAATTCCCCACCACCCCCATATACTTAAGTAATTCAAGAAATTTCACTAAATAGAAACAACGAAGGACAGTTTGGGTGTACTTTACTCTCATAGCTGTCAAACTGCCTAACTCTGAACTGACGGCAGATCCTCACTGTCAGTCTGCGTCCTGGCCGGGGGCTCAGCTAGACAGAGGACGAGGAGAGCCTTCAAGCAGCAAGCGAGGCTTTGACTGCAGAGGGCGAAGTCGAGCGGCGTCGACCTGGAGCCAGTCATCACCAAGTAAATGGCCGTGGACAGACGCTCACCAAGGGCTGTGGCCTCTTCTGGACCACCTCCCAGCCCCCGGAGCCCAGCTTGGAAGCGTGTTACTCAGCTTGCCCACATTACCTATGCACATTTAATGGAAGGTTACATCCTCTGTGTTTTTACATGACGATTAGCCATCTCGAGGAGGTATCGGGTGTGTGAAGCTGCAAAGATGAACGGGTGACAGCGCTGAAACACGTTTTCTCCACGCCTCAGCCCACCACTCTTCCTCCCTCCCCTCTTGTTTCCCCCGCCCCCCCCGTTCCCTCTCCAGTCCCCATTTTTTTTCCCTCCTTCCTTCCCCTGCTTCTCTTTCTCCACAGGTTTATCTCCCCCCACCTTTCTCTCTCCCATGCCCTTTTTCCTCCTTTCTCTTACGTGTACTTGCGCACTCATTCACCCACTCACACATGCTTTTGAAGGCACATACAGGTTTCCTTTTAATCTTTTGTCTTTATAAGTCTTTCTGGTGACTGGGATTCAGGTCCTCATGGCTGGATTCCTGGGTGAAGTCACCTCTGCCTTTCATCTTGAAAGAAAGATGAAGAAAATCCTGACAGAGATCCAGCTACGTAATCAATTGAAAGAAGGTTTGTGACTCCAAGCGTGACCTCTTGGTCACGTAATGGTATTTAGAAGCTTAAGAAGTTGAAAAACAGGTCTAATCCCGAACTCTAAGGATCAAAAGATTGGCCAGACCGTCATAACAAGAAGATAACTATTCATGAAGCTCAGGCCGAAACGGAGTCTAGAGAAGCTTGTTACCTGGGTTCTGAGGAATTTTTTAGATTCCTACCCGGCCCCGTCAGCCGAGCTCAGGGCACCTTTGCTTTTGAGCCACTTCTTCTAAACATCTTCCCGGTTGTTCCATGGCTTCTTTACATTGCTGGGTTCTTTGTGAAATTGGCAGACAGGAGGCACACGCTGTCTTGTTTCCTCGATGAAAAGCCTTTCCTAAGCCTCGGCAAGCCTGCGAGCCGGGGCAGTGCTTTTGCTTTGCTGAGGAGACACCTGCCTGCATGCATCGCTCCCTCCTTGCATCCCTGATAGCATCATCGCCCTTCACTTCTTTAACTTTCCTTTGCAGTTGACCGAAACCTCCTCCCGTTACGCCAGGAAGATCTCCGGCACCACTGCCCTCCAGGAGGCCCTGAAGGAGAAGCAGCAGCACATTGAGCAGCTGCTGGCTGAACGGGATCTAGAGAGGGCGGAGGTGGCCAAGGCCACGAGCCACGTGGGGGAGATAGAGCAGGAGCTAGCTCTGGCCCGGGACGGACACGACCAGGTGAAGTCTGGCACTGACCTTGTTGCAGAGATGGTGACAGGTTCTAAGCTGATCTTGTTGCAGAGACTGTGATGGTTTCTAAATTGAGGGAGGAGGCTGAACAGTGTACTTGGTGCTTGGAGCCGGGGAGCTGGTCTCGAGCGCACTGGAAAGGAGCATAGATGTCTTTGCTGGGCTTGTTTGAAAGCTGTGCCCTGGGGTACCAGTTTGCATCATCATAAAGATGAAGTTCTGTTCTTCTCGAGTCTGTTGCGCTCTTTTGGTCTTTACGTCCAGGTCTCTTGGCCTGTCTGTGTCAGGTGAGCGTGTGTACTAGGACCTTACCAGTGGCGACGGCTCCTGTTTTGTACATTATGCTTTGTACGAGTTTCAGCTCAAAAAAGATGAGCGTTGTTTTAACATTGCCCCTTTATTTCTTTAATGGTGTGGTTTTTCATCATCTAGCTCCCAGGAGTGCTGCCGAGAATAACCTATCATAAGAGATCATAGAAAGCATTTTAATGCGAAAAGGTTTTTTGAGTAATGCCGACCCACAGTGGTACCATTTAGCCGTAGCTCTTTGGAGGCATCCCTGGGCATGCATCTGGGTCAGAAGGAGGCCACTCACCGACACCCTTGCCTTCCCCAGCATGTCCTGGAATTGGAGGCCAAGATGGACCAGCTGCGAGCAATGGTGGAAGCTGCTGACAGGGAGAAGGTGGAGCTTCTCAACCAACTTGAAGAGGAGAGAAGGTGATCCTGAACTGTTCTCCTTTTAAACAGCCTTCGGGAGAACTTCCCCATCAACAGCCTTGTTGGTGTCAAATCCTTAGAACCAAAGGACTCTCTGTGTGTTCAGTGGAGATTGAACTCCTCGTGCTGAGGAGGGTTTGCTTTGATTTGACTTTTTTGAGAAGTTTGGAACCAGCTAAATGTGCCCTGATTAATTTAACAACTATTTATTGAGCACCTACTGTGTGCCAAACATCCTCTAGAGGATGGCCTGAGTCAGTTAATTCAAACCCAGCTTCTGCCTAGAGCCACTCCTGGAAAATGGATTTTCTAGGCCCAGTTACCTGGTATTTATGAAACTCCTTCTGCATATCTAATGAAATCGTATTGTGTCTGGGGGGTGACAGAGGGGCCCTGACCTCAGGAAACTCATTACCTTTATAGGAAAACAAAACTCTCAATTAGAGAATTATCCAGGTCAGGATGAAATCAGGTGCTAAACTGTGTGAGACAGAGAAAGCAAGTTTGATTCTTATAAAAGGTCTTTTGAGGCCATTAGCAAACAAGATCTCTGGGAAAAGTGTCTGCGTGGAAACGGTTTGACTGTCTCTGGGCTATGGGACGTTGTTTGTCCTTGGTTGCACTTAATGCCATCTCCTGTCATTTCTGATCGCAGCGATGTAATGCAGGGCTCTTTAGGATGGTCACGAGCACTACTGTGCTGGGGGATACAGGGGGATAGTAACAGTGCCTTACTAGGGAAATGGCTGTCCCACTGGAGAGAGAAGCACTATACACAGGAAGTTCTCCTTGCATCCTAAAAATGGCTACGAGTGAACGAGACATAGTGACAGGCCCTTCTGAAGGCCAAGGCATCTGTACCACTTGCTTCTGTTTTTTTGTTTTTTTTTTTGCGGTACGCGGGCCTCTCACTGTTATGGCCTCTCCCGTTGCGGAGCACAGGCTCCGGATGCGCAGGCTCAGCGGCCATGGCTCATGGGCCCAGCCGCTCCGCGGCATGTGGGATCTTCCCGGACCGGGGCACGAAGCCATGTCCCCTGCATCGGCAGGCAGACTCTCAACCGCTGCACCACCAGGGAAGCCCTGCTTCTGTTTTTAAACCGGCTGTTGCTCTGCTGACTTCTGGGCAGTAGAAATGTCCCCCAGCTCTCCAGTAAGCTTGAGGGCTTTAACCTATGATTGTATTTCTGACTTAACCAAGTAGAATTTTTTTATTCTTAATTTTGTTAGAAATGCTAGTGAATTTGAAAGATTTTTTTGCATGTAGATTTGTCCTCCTTTTCTTCCTTCTCTTACATCCAGTTTTGTAAAGATTCACAATGTGGGTGTTACCCAGATTTTGTAGATCTTCCTAGTATCATATTTCATTGACTTTGTGATGGCATTAATTGAAACCCACGTGCCATATCAGAGATTTTTTTTTTTTTTTTTTTTTTGTGGTACACGGGCCTCTCACTGTTGTGGCCTCTCCTGTTGCGGAGCACAGGCTCCGGATGCACAGGCTCAGCGGCCATGGCTCACAGGCCCAGCCGCTCCACAGCATGTGGGATCTTCCCAGACCGGGGCCCGAACCTGTGTCCCCTGCATCGCCAGGCAGGCTCTCAACCACTGCGCCACCAGGGAAGCCCCATATCAGAGATTTTTAAATGTGAAAAAGAAATGTGCATTTTAGAAGCAAAGAAATAGGATCCTTGATTGCCTCTCTCCCAAATTATTCACAGCCTTATTCTCCCACTCTTGGAACAGGTACTCGTGTTGTCCTGGGGATCTCTGCATGGGTAGCATCTCTGCTAACCTCACGCTAGAATGCCTGATGTGGGGTGGTATAAAGAGAGATTTGTTTTCTGTACCATTTTCCCCTATGTTCTGTTATTGGAAAGTAGAAATTATAGACTTCCATTCTCAAACCAGTTTCTGTGGTAATCAAACCTTTTCCTTTCAGGCTGATCTTGTCTTTTTTTCTTTTTTCTGGGAGGAGGGGGTGGAGGAGGAGAAGAGATCTTGCCTTGATTAGATCCATTTCTGGCGGCTGTGACCTGGGGAACCAGTTGCTTTTTCTCAACTCTACCTCATCCCTTCTGGAATCCATACCTGGATAAAACTTTAGAGTTTCCCTTTAAACTAGAGGCTTAAAGATGCATTTCTTTATTTTCTATGTCTCTAAGGCATTTCTTTCCATCATCATCTGATACATTCATCAGGACATTGATTATATATATATAATTTTGGGATAAGGCAGAGGTGTTTCTTAGTTACTTTCTTACGTGTTTTGTTTTGATTTTATTCCACAGGAAGGTTGAGGACCTTCAGTTCCGGGTTGAAGAAGAATCAATTACTAAGGGCGATCTTGAGGTAAAACCCCACCAGCTCTCTATAGCCTTTATGGGTACAGTATTGAGAAATACGGATAAAATTGTTGTGGTCAGAACAGGCAGCAGAGGGGGGCGGCAGGAACCCCGGCCTGTGGGCTGTGGCTGCCCTCGAGCCTGTCACTGTGCCGTCCCAACTCCAGTGGCCGAGTAAAATTTTTACTACCCTTTTCTCATGCTTCAGAATTCAAAACCTTGAATTGGAGTTAATCAAGTCATAAATCTGGCAGTGTGTCCTATGTGAGACTCTACACCTTCCTCCGATGATCTGAAATGGCAGTTTAAAGAACATTTTTTATTTCATCACGATAGTTCAGAACAGTCTCAGCTTTGCTTTTCAGTTGAGCAGGATAAATCCTTTGTAACCCTATAGACAATAAATGTATGTTCTAGTAATTGATTTTTTTTTTTTTTTTTCCCTGTACGCGGGCCTCTCACTGTTGTGGCCTCTCCCATTGCGGAGCACAGGCTCCGGACGTGCAGGCTCAGCGGCCATGGCTCACGGGCCCAGCCGCTCCGCGGCATGTGGGATCTTCCCGGACCGGGGCACGAACCCGTGTCCCCTGCATCGGCAGGCGGACTCTCAACCACTGTGCCACCAGGGAAGCCCTGATTTTTTTTTTCTAGTAATTACCAGAAAAAGAACAATTTTATTTCAACTCCTTTATTCCATGGCGTATTTTAAATTCACAGAGATTTTCCTTTAGCATCAAGTTTCTCTCTCTTAACAGTCATTCGTATTAGTTTTTAATAAGACACCAGAATTAAATAGTTTTGATGCTTTTCAAACCACTGCTAGATGTATGACAAATATAAAGTTAAAAATTTTCAAATTTGCAGATTTTTGGTACTTTAAGCTGTAATATTTTAGTAAAAGTTTCACTTGTCTGTGCAGTTCTCAGAATACACATTTTTGCTACTGTTGCAATTTTAGTCTATTGATTGCCCACACCATGCTTCAATTTCAAGAGCCCTTCCAAATAAGACTGATTTCTTTGGGAATAAATGTATCTTTACAGTCAATGAAGAATAAGGGAAACATATTCTGAGTTCTAGCTTTATAAGGCCCAGAATTTATTGGATTATTAGTAATTTGATGGGTATCTTCCTCCCTCATTTCATGTAGAGTCGCAGTCCTTTAGCTGACTTTTGTGTTGTTCTCATCCATTTAAAAACACCCCAAAATCTCATTAGAAGTTTCATATCATCTAATTCATGTCAAATACAGCCTATGATGTTTTGAGGAGGGGCAGTTAAAATATTTACATCAGCACTAGGCTAGAATAGTCTGTCTGGTAAACTTGTAATTAATCAGTTATTTTGAAACCCTAACACATATTGAAACTTTAGTTGAATCTCTCTTTTGTTGTTAATTATTTTATTTTTTTACTGATAGCAAAAGAGCCAGATTTCTGAAGATCCTGAGAATGTAAGAGGGCACTTAACTGTGTGGATATTTCCCTTGTTAACACAGATTGATTACAGATTAAAATGCTTATTGATATACTCAAATACTAACTGCATAATCTGATCTTGAGACATTGTCCTTAATATTTCTGTGCATGTGGGCTTTCAAAGCAGTTACATTTGAATCCTGAAGAAACTGTATGTAATGACTAAGTTCTGTAAACCCATTTGTTTAACACATAGGCACACGTTTCTTTAAAGAATTTCGGCAAAAAGAAAGAAAAGACTTTTGTATGGGGCCCGGCCTTCTTCCCTTAATTCATAATGCCTTCTAGTTTTAATAGAATTATTACAAAATAGATGATACCTGACTGAAACATAAAACATATTAGATGAAGTTGTTACAGAAATTTTGGGGGAAAGTTTCCCCAAGTTTAATTTATTCCCATAAAAATAAAGGAATGGAGTCCCAGGCTGATTGCCTTTTGTGTGAGCTCCCACTGCTGGCCAATGGCTGCCAGTGCAGCTGACGAGAAATTCAAACTTCAGTTTGTTGGGGCCGTGTTTTCCCTAGTTTGAGGCTAAAGGCAAGCATTCTTCAGTGAAGATGTTGTGTATTTTAAATTTATTATTCTTGAAGAGAGATTTTTCTAGTAGCAGTGCCACTAGGCACGGAGGTGTATTTTTTCCTTCCTCCCTCTGTTTAGTTCGTACCACAGTGGCCTCAAAAGCACGGCTTCTCGGCGTACCCTGCCAGCTGAGATGCCAGTTGAAAAAAACCTAAAAACTTCTTCCTTTGAGGTACCACCACAAGAGAACAAGATTAAAACAGAATTTTTCTTCCCACCACCTCCCGGCAGCTGAACTAGACAACTCGAGACTGAACTTTTTAAAAAGCCTCTGTTCTGAAGGTCTCCTTTTTGTGAAAAGCTCCTTCAGTGATCTGGGTCTCTTCTCTGCTTCCAAAACAGGCTCCTGCTACCTCCGGAGCCAGTCTGCATGGGACTCCCTCCCGCCTCTCCTGTGCGCTTCTCGCGGAGCCTTGGCTTTCTCTCTCAATCCCCTGCCCCAGGGCTCTCCTCTTGGGATACTCGGTCCTGTTCTAAGAAAGGAATAATTTTAATGGGAGAGTTGTGCTCCGTGGAAGGGAAGCAGATCCCTAGCTTCCTTGCTGGTAGTTGACCAAGTACAGCTGTGGAGCCCAGATCATTCGTGTGCACTCTCACCAGTCAGGAGGCACCTGGAGGATCTCGGAATGGGGAGAAGATCACATTCAGTGGGCATTTGCTTTTTATCTGGAAGTAGTGACCTTTCACCCAGAGGACACTGAACTCGGTGTCAAGGGAAGAAAGGTTCTGTTGCCTTTGGTTTCTTCCTGTTAATTTTGGATTTCTTTCTGTTCTTGAGGCTGTGACCCCAACTGTGTAGATCTGGATTAGATTCTTTTCTTGTAAAAGCAGGTAACTTGAACAACCTCTGTCTAAGGTACATATGGACGAAGGGGACTACCCAGACAATTAGGTTTTGAATTTTATTTCATTTTTCTTGAATGTAAAGAGCTGAAGCAGGTGAAGACTTTTTACAAAAAAAAACTTTATTTACTTTTTAAATATTCTATGATGGTTTTTTAATACCTGGTTCACAAGCAAACTGACCTCTTGAATGCACTGAAATCCCCAGAGTACCACTGGAGTGAGCAAAGATGTTTATAATGTAAAACATTCCACCTTAAGCTTTGCACTCCTTTCTGTCACTTTAGAGTTTGTCGTCATTTCCTTGTTGCCCTTAATTGTCCAGACTGATAGATCCTACCGGTTGGAACCACAAAATAACTAGAAGCTGCTGGGAGCAGCTCTGTCAACAGGTTTTATCAGTTGATTATGTTGATAACCTCTTGGATGGGAGAGGTGAGTGGGGAAAGAGGTCCGTTCAGACTGATCTAGGTTATTTCAAATTGATTAAGATTCTGATGCACTCAAGCCTGTTAGAAAGAGGTCACCCTCTGGCTCCTCCATCAGCTTCCATGTAAGTAACTGATGATGGGGAGTCTGAGGTTTTGAAACATGTGAAGACCTTACCGGCTCTTTTTGCATGGAGTTGAAACTCATGCCTTTCTGTTGAGTCACCGTTTCTTACCTCTGAACTGAGAAGAATGAGTTGTCTTAGGATCAAGATTATGAGCCCCTTACCAGTTGCAGTTCAACTTTGCTCCTGCTTTGAACCTCAGGGATGGAGGCCCTCAAGCATAATTATTACTGAATTTTCTCTTTTAAATCTGATCCCCGCACCCCCCCCCCCCCACCGCTTTGTTTTCTGGCAACAGTCTTTGGAAAGTCCACCCTTGGAAGGAAATGAGAGCTTTAGTGACTCCTCACCTGTCATATACGGGAATGTTGCCGAGAATCTCAGACCCTTCTCACTCATCTCAGCAAAAAGGCCACTGGTGTGATTTCCTTAGCTCTAGGTCCTAGATTTCCTTCGTTAGGTATAATACTTGACCCTCGCTCACGTCAAATTGTACGCCAAAGTGCAAAGATCTGCTCTAGGGACTAACTGAACACTTAGAGACTTATGACGTTATCTTTTCCATATTTGGGTGATAATGATCGTTTTGAGGGTCAATTCACTTTTTAAGTCACCGAGTCAGTTACATACACATTAATGTCAAGTAGCTGTTGTGGGGAGGAGGGAAAATGATAGATTAGGGGAATATTAACTATTCTAATTTGTGCTGATAAACTTCACTTATCAATATAACATATTTGGCTGCATGCATCTGACACCTTTCACCTTGCCTCATGTGTTTTCCATTTTTTCTTTCTCAGTAGACTAGCCCATGTCCCCTGCCCACCTCATCCTCTTGTCCATAGTGTTCATCCTCACCCCCAGCCTCTTCATCTCTGTCCACCCTCATCCCTCCTCCATCACCCTTTCTGTTCATCCTTCGGCGGAAGGTACTGCCGGCTCAGCCTGCATGCCGCGCCCTCTCCTCCTGTGCTGGCATGTCACGGTGGCACTGTTGTGTTTCTTCCTCTTCCTTTTTACTGACAGACGCAGACCAAACTGGAGCATGCCCGCATTAAGGAGCTTGAACAGAGCCTGCTCTTTGAAAAGACCAAAGCTGACAAACTCCAGAGGGAGTTAGAAGACACTAGGGTAATGGTTTTCACTATTTAATGAAGCAGACCCATGTTTGCGAACGGTGGACACCGCGGGTGACGGGCCCTGCAGTTGGCCTAAGCCTTGACCCAGTGGTTCAACTTGAGTTTGGTCTTGGCACTGCCCAGGTGCTCGTGAGTGTAGGCTGATGGGTGGGCACAGGTGTTTTATGTGGAACCTTTGGTCCAAGGTGAAGATTCATTCCTTTGGTTAACTCAACCAAAATCAAGATCTGAAACCCAGCGACTGTGTAGACTGCGTGGACGTCCACAGCTGCATTTGAGGTTCTTCGTATTAATACCGGGAAATACCTTTCTCCAGTTTGCACCAGCAGTCAGTGGTCCTCTTGTTCTCATATTCCTAGTGGGTTTTCTAAATAATTTTTTGTTGTTTCACTTTAGCTCTCTTTTCCTGCCTTCTTCCCTGGCCTCTTAGGCAAAGGGAATTGAAACGTTGGCTCTTTTTTAATGAGAGTTAGGGACTTTCACCCCAGCTATCTTTTTTTCTTCGCACCCGATCTCTTTGAATTTCTGTTACCCAGTAGGTTAGAATCTCAGTGGTCAGGAGGAAAAAGTGTGTTGGGAACAGAATGGCTTCTTACAACCCCCAGCTCACTGCGTTTGGCTCTCAGAACCAGTGCATTAGTCATGTTTTCACTTATTTATGTATTTAAGCACGCATATAGTGCTTACTTTATGCCAGGCACTATTCCAAGCACTTTACAAGTATTAACTTATTCAGTCTTACCACAACCCCAGGGGAGGTAGTAGTATTGTCCCCATTTTACAGGTGAGGAAACCGAGGCACGGAGAGGTTAAATAAGATGTCCAAGGTCACACAGCTAATACAGATAGTGGGGCCAGGATTTCTATTTGGGCCCTTTGACCCCAGAGTCTGTGCTCTTAACCACTACAGGATGGAGTCTGTCTATTATGGAAGTAGTTTTGTGGTAAAAGATTTAAGAACTAATCTGAGTCACATATAAGAAAACATGTATGTATTATATACCTCTTAAGTCACGAATTTGACTGTTAATAGCTAAATCAGACAGATCCTTAATTTTAAAATTTCAGAAATGATTCTGTCTCTGATCAAATTTGGTATCCTGATTTTTTTCCTTTTGAATTATTAGTATTTGTAGAAATTTCTCTTCTTGAGAAATCATTGATCTAAAAAATCTAGAAAATCGAGTAATATTTCTTTCTCTAAGTCACGAGTTTTTATTTTTTAAGAGAAAGAAAATGTTCTCAGTCGGCCTCAAAACTAAAGATATCGTCTGTGTATTTGGTAAGAAAAAAAAAATCCTGGTAGTTTGGTGCCGTTTCTTTGTTACCCGAGAGCCAAAGACTTGATCTGGGAAATACAAGGGACTCATAGTAAGACTGAGCTCCCGTGGTGTGGCTGGCTGTTGAAGTAAGGATGTATTTTTTTACTTCTGAACAAATCTCCGTTACAGCTTTGTCAGCAAACAGTGTTGATTTGTTTTTGTTTTTGTTTTGTTTTCTGTGGAAAAGAAGGCATCCATTGACAGCATGGTTTATTTAAGTATTTCAGATTCAAGCAAGCTGTCATCTGCCTATAACAAGCCTTGTCTCCTGTTGATCCTCGTTCTTGGTTTGCCAAGTGTGAAACTAACCACTGACCCATCTAAGTTTCCCATCACCTACATTCCTTTTTGGGAAGTGCTTCAGAATTCCTCTAAGCCAGTAAGCCCAGTTTATAAACAGTGTGCTTGGCGCTGTAGAAACATTAGCAAGAATAAGAAATGATACCTGACTTTTATGGTGGGAAAGGCAGACACATAGATAGTTTTGCCTGAGGGCAGATTTTGGGAAATAAAATTAAAAAATGGAACTGCTGTGGAAATGTTGCATAACCACACTATGATTTCCCCTTATTTTTTATGTGGTATTTTCTCAGTTTGACGGTTTTGTTGTGACTGATTAAGAATTAGTGCCCTGTTGGATTAAATTTATTTATGTTATGGACCTTGTAGCAATGGGGTTTAATAATGCACCTTATCTGTGGACTCCCCACCTCCCCCCCCCGAAAAAGAGTATGTAAATGAATTAATGTCTTGGAAGCACCCATAGCCCTGAAACAACAATTATAGCCAGCTCTGAAATACTTAATGATTTGATCATGCAGTTCTGGAGCCCCAAGTGCTTTATTTTCTTGTTCTTGGTGGACACTTCAGTCCTTATCCATCTCACAGCCTGTAGGTGGACAGAGGGACTGAAGGAAAAACATACCCGTTACCTTCTGTCCCGATAAAGGCAGTGAGAGAGCAGAGCCTTCACTCCGGAGGACTTCTGATCCATGAAATTTGGGATTCACTGATGTCTTTAAATCATTCAAGTTCCCTTCTATTTCCCAGGTTAGTCCAATAATTAGTTTTTATGCCCAAAGCTACCATTTCCCACATATTTTGTGTACTAAACTTACTGCGTAACAGCAGAGGGAAATAACTTCCTAAGAACAAAAGGACGCAGGTTAGGAAAGTGTTTTTCCTCATCCTGG
Organism: Phocoena phocoena; assembly: GCF_963924675.1. Lineage (NCBI taxonomy): Eukaryota > Metazoa > Chordata > Mammalia > Artiodactyla > Phocoenidae > Phocoena > Phocoena phocoena. The sequence continues at coordinate 83,207,178 of NC_089231.1, read as the reverse complement.
GGGTATGAGTTTAAATAGCAGCGTATTCCCGGGTTCTGTCCCAGAGCTCAGGTAGAATCAGCACACGTGGGAAAAACTGGGCCTGCACCGTAGACACACGTCCCAGGCAACTCACACGCACACTAAGGTCGGAGAACCACTGGATTAGGGGAGCGAGACATGTACGTCAAGATGGTGAAGGAATTACAAAATCTAAAAGCGAGGAGGGACTCTGTATAAGATTCTTAGGTATCATTGCAGGTAAGTAATCATTCTTTCTTTGCCCTTTTTAAAAAAGGTTAGTAAATTAGTTCTTTATCCACTTGAAGCTTTTATTCTACAGTTGTCGTGATATTCACTGAAACATTTCATAGATATTTTTACACCTTTAACACCAGTGCTATCCAACAGAATTATGACATGAGCCACATATATATAATTAAAAATTTTCTGGTACCCACATTAACATACTTTTTTAATAGGTAAAAAGGAGCAGGTGAAATTAATTTAGTCATATATTTTATTTATTTAAACCAATATATCCAAACTATTATCACTTCCTCATGTAATCAGTATAAGAAATTATTGGGAATTCCCTGGCGGTCCAGTGGTTAGGACTCTGCGCTCTCACTGCTAAGGGCCCAGGTTTGATCCCTGGTCAGGAAACTAAAATCCCATAAGGCACGTGGTGTGGCCAAAAAAAAAAAAAAAAAGAGAGAGAGAGAAAGAAATTATTAACAAGATGTGTTCTGTTTTTCCCGAGTCTTCATTATTTGATGTATATTTGACACTTGGAGCCACGTTTCAAGTGCCGAGTAGCCGTGTGTGGTTAACGGCTGCTGTACGGGACAGCACACTTCCGTAAAGTCACTTCCATCAGATAGACAAACATTCATACATCTTGGTTGAAGTAGGCAACATAAGGATTCTTCTTCCAAAAGGCAGATGTAGGGGAACCTTGAAAGGTACTGTTTCTATTAACTTACTACAGTTAGTGGGTACTTTCCTGATTAAGGTTCTTTAAAGGGAAAAGAAATATTTTGGGGGTGAGTCAAACTCAATATCAATTTTATTTTCCTTTAGCATCTCAAAATGGTGAAAAGTTTGCCAAAGACTCTAAATTTGATTTGGGGCTCCTGGAACTGGGCTTAAGCCATTATCACAACTAGATCCACACATAGAAATTCTTGGTGGCTTGACTGCTCCCTGAGCTGGGGTAGTTACTGAAGGTCTTCAAGGTTAAAGAAAATCGTCAGTGATTTGTTATTTAAATGATCTCTCTCTCTTTGCTGATACTAGGTGGCCACAGTGTCAGAAAAGTCCCGCATAATGGAACTAGAAAAAGACCTAGCGTTCAGAATACAGGAAGTAGCTGAGCTGCGAAGGAGGCTGGAGTCCAGTAAGCCTGCTGAGGATGTCGACATGTCACTCTCCCTTTTACAAGAGATAAGCGCTTTGCAAGAAAAGTTAGAAGCCACCCATACTGACCATCAGAAAGAAATCACTTCTCTGAAGGAGCATTTTGGAGCCCGGGAAGAAACGCATCAGAAGGAGATAAAGGCTCTTCAGGCCACCACAGAGAAGCTTTCCAAAGAGAACGAGTCACTGAAAAGCAAGCTTGATCACGCCAACAAGGAGAATTCGGATGTGATAGCTCTGTGGAAATCCAAGCTGGAGACCGCCATCGCATCCCACCAGCAGGCGATGGAGGGGCTGAAGGTGTCCTTCAGCAAGGGGGTCGGCGCGGAGACGGCAGAATTTGCCGAGCTAAAAACACAAATAGAGAAAATGAGACTAGATTACCAGCGCGAAATAGAAAATTTGCAGAATAAACAAGACTTGGAAAGGTCTGCTCACACTAAAGAGCTCGAAGCCCTAAGGGCTAAACTGATGAAAGTCATTAAAGAGAAAGAGAACAGTCTGGAAGCTGTCAAGTCGAAGCTGGACAAAGCGGAAGACCAGCATCTAGTAGAAATGGAGGACACCTTAAACAAATTGCAGGACGCTGAGCTAAAGGTAAAGGAGCTAGAGGTACTACAAGCCAAATGCAATGAACAAACCAAGGTTATTGATAATTTTACATCACAGCTCAAGGCTGCCGAAGAAAAGCTCTTGGATATTGATGCTCTTCGGAAAGCCAGTTCCGAAGGTAAATCGGAAATCGAGAACCTTAGACAGCAGCTTGAGGCAGCTGAGAAACAGATTAAAAATTTAGAGCTCGAAAAGAATGCTGAAAGTGGCAAGGTTTGTATCAACATCCTCCATCTTTTTCTTTTCCATTTCTTGTCCTTATTTTGCATTGTATCTTGTTTTTCAGTTGAGGTAGTTCACCCTCCAGATTCTTGACTTAGTTAAAACTGGTGCTGACGAATTTCCCAGTTGAGTGTAGTATCTTCTGAGTATTTTGAGTATGGTTCCATCTGAGGAGATTAGAGAAAATAATGGCTCAACTATGTGGCTTGATCCTGGTTTCCTAGTATCTGAATACTTTACTACTTTATCTCTGGGCTTGCTGTGATCTCCTGTTTAAGCCTGGTTCCAGTCTTTAAACTTTTTAAAATAGAGAACTCCCCAAAACTGATGGCATTGAGGTGAATGAATAGAAAGAGTAAGATAGAAACTTGTAAGATCATCTCCTCCTTTCCCACCTACATGACTGCCTTGTCCGTAAGGTTACACGTAAAACAGAATGTGAACTCCGAGAGCACTTGACTGGTGCGAATTAACATGCTATGATAAATGACGTTCACAGCAAAATGAAGGTGAAGAGCCTGGAGCCCTTTGCGTTGCTACTTATGTCTCATTGGAGTTTTTTCTATGTCACAATGAGGACGTGATCTAGTCCCTGGTTTTTTGAGGAAAGACTGGACAAGTGTGCTTTTTGATCAAGGCATAGGAAATGATGTGAGACATTGGCTGGCTACCTTTCTTACTAACTAGCCTTGCTAAATGTCACCTTCATGCTTAAGGATTGTTCAAGGAAGGAGCCCTTTTTCCCAGTCCTCCTGCCACTAGTGGAGGCGCTGGTATTGATGCTGAATGTGCTGAGCTTTTTGCGGGAGAAGCTGCTTTATTGGCAAAGAAGGAAGGGTTGTGATGGTTAAATGGGGAGAGGTGAAGACAGACAAATGGCAAAAATTGCTAAGTCACATTAGTTGAAGATGACAGTCGTAGGAGATTTTTCTCAGATCTCCTCACTTGGTTCTGAAATACCAATCAAAACACAAAAATTAAATTAATATGGAATATGCAGCTAATGTGTTGGTCTACTTTTTTTACATTAAGATTTAATGAAAGCCAATTTCTGACGACTGTTGTGTAGTACATTTTTAAAATTTTATTTTTTATTTTAAATGTTGAAATACTTTAAGCGTGTACAAAAAGACAGAAAATGAAACACAGTCCACATGAATCCACCATTCCTGTCTTGAGGTTTTCCAAAGTCCAGAAGATGAAATTGCTCAACTGTCTCATTTAGAAAGTAAGCATCTGTAAATTCTGCTTTAGAGCAAATTCAGGTATCGAAAAATACTCTTGATTATTTAAAATTAGCCATTGGACAGTCTTATCTAGAACTGATTGTATGAAAAGTCATTGGCTTCTTAGAATTAAAGACAAAAAAACACCAAAACGACTTTTTACCCATGCCTTTATTCCTTTCAGTTTTGTTTGATTATGTTTGTATCTCATACATTTTTTTATATTTGTTTTATGTTTTCTTTCTCATTCTTTTTTGTTTCCTTTCGTTCACTGGTTTCTGTACCATGTAACTCTGTATGGTAGGCTAGTAACATCACCAAAGAGCTGCAGGGAAAAGAGCTAATGCTTAATAAACTTCAGGAAAACTTGAGTGAAGTCAGTCAAGTGAAAGAGGCTTTGGAAAAAGAACTTCAGATTTTGGTAAGTACCTGTTGGGAATCTGAATCTCAGGGTCTCTGGCCGTTCAAAAATTGTTCCTGTTTAAAAAACAAAAACTTCTATAAAGAAAGACGTATTGCACCTATTTCCTTTCTCTTGCAAAGTATTGATTGGTTGATGAATAACTGAGAGGAACTGGATCAAACCCAAACTAGCAATAAAGGTAAGTATTACTTTTTTTTTTTTTTAATCTGTCCTTTGCCTTTGGTAATGCATTGCTTTGGCACGTTATTGACTACTTAGTTTCACCAAACACAGGAACCTTCCAAGTTATATACCCAGCACATTAGGTTTCTCATATAGTGAGGTCTTGCCCTATGCCTTGTCCTACCTGCCCTGTGACAGCAAGCCAGCAAGCTCTCCTGGACCATCGGCACCCTCTGTTAGCAAGGCAGGGTGCTGTCTAATTAATGAGTTCACAGAATTCCCTCTTACACCTCAGTTTATTCCTCCTCAGGAAATTACTTTTCCTTTCATATATATCCTCTTTGCTTAATCCCAGGTTGTAGGACATTTTTTGTCTTTTTCTCAACTGTTCTCCCTTCTGCCTTGCCTCCTACATCAAAAACACAAGCTTAGTCAAGGCTCATGACCACGGGCAGGTGCCGGTGATGCCCACATGTCATGGGAAAGGAGAGGCGTAGGCTCATGGAGAAAACTTGATAAGAGAAACATTAGCTATGAAGGGTCAGTTGTCTTGGGCCTTACATGTACCTTCCTGTTCTCCACGTTTTACACTTCTCTGCTAATACCAGTGGTGAATAAAACTGTTTGATTTTTGGACTTCCCTGCTGGTCCAGTAGTTGAGACTCCGTGCTTCTAATTCGGGGACATGGGTTTGATTCCCTGGTTGTGGAGCTAGGATCCCACATGACACACGGCCAAAAAAAAAAAAAAAGTGTTTGATTTTTTTTTTCTTATTTAAATGCCAATATTACATATTTCTACTTTTTAAAATGTTAACTATATAGCCGCACTCTTCATTAAATCATGTAGGCATCAATTACTACCATATGCAAGCCATATATATGGCTCTATAAATTTAAATTAATTAAAATTAAATAAAATATAAAATTCAGTTCCTCAGTTGCACTAGCCACGTTTTAAGTGCTTAGAGGCCCCACGTGGCCGGTGGCTGCCAGTTGAACAGCACAGTTTCACTGTAGAGAGCTTTATCAGACAGTTATGATACAGCATATTTCAGCTACGTATTGAGAAAAGTTGACCTGGAAATTACCATTTTTTGCTATGGTGTCCTTTAAGAAAATGTGTTTTGAGTTTCATGTCGTTTCTCTGCCCTCCTCCCCAAACTTTCAGGATGGCTTACTATTTTTTCTAAGTTAGAGTATTCCTCTACGTCCTCTGAAAACATGCCGCCTGAGGTCTGGCTTTGGGAGTAACACAGGTGGACAGCTTGTGGGCTTTGATGGACTTGTGGCTTGTGAGCCCATTTTTAAACTAAAATATTAATTAGAAAGACTCATTTAAAAATTCACTTGGTTATATCTACCTCAAAGTTCGTCGCAGGAAAATCAGGAGAGTGGTTTTATCCTGCCCTCCTGTCATGTTTAGAAAAGATAGTGAGTGAGCGATGGACTTTTTGGTTTAAGGTAGTTGACACAGATCTGGTTTTAAGATACTAGGTGCTGACTATTCTTAGATGTAAAACATTTCAGAACTCAGACCCACAGACATAGAAAACAAACTATGGTTCCCAAAGGGGAAAGGCTGGGGGGAGGGATAAATTAGGAGTTTGGGATTAACGTGTACACACTGCTATGTACAAAATAGATAACCAACAGGGGCCTACTGTGTAGCACAGGGAACTATACTCAATATTTTGTAATAACTTATTAGGGAAAAGAAGCTGAAAAAATATATATGTATAACTGAATTACTCTGCTGTACACCTGAAACTAACCCAATGTTGTAAACCAATTATACTTCAATGAAAAAAAGAAATATTAAAAAAAAACAAATTTCGGAACTCTGTTCACTGTCTCAGGCAGATTTCTGAAGAGAGGTTCTGCTACTTGAGGGTAGCAACATGAAAAAAAAGCATACATGTGGCACCACATGTGTATCCACACATGCATATACTGACATAAGTGTGCACATCCACACGTGTACAGACATACGTGCACACCCACGCATGCAGCACACATGCAAACCTCGTGTGTACACGTGCACAGTATGCATATGGTAGTAATTGATGCCTACATGTTTTAAGCGTAAGTTAGCTTTAATGAAACAAGGCTAGCAACAAAAAATAGATAATGTTGTAGTCACAGAAACTTTTTATTTTTGTAATCTGAAATCTTTCTATTCTGAATGTCCACTTCTTTTTCTTTAGAAAGAAAATTTTGCTGATGCTTCAGAGCAGGCAGTCTCTGTTCAGAGAAGTATGCAAGGTATGTCTTAGCAGAACGTGAGCGGCTCACTTGTTCTCCAGCTGGAGCTGGCCTTGGGTGCATAACAATAGAGGCTGCCTGTAGCCTGGAAGTTCCTGCAGCGCACAGTACTACTGGGTTCCCTTGGCTTCCTGAGGCCTCAAGCTCCCATTCATTCTTCTTTTTGACTTAAAGCTTGTTCCGTATTAAAATGTAGGTGTACTTGGGAAAAGTATTGTCTTACTTAAGCTTCAGTCATTGATAGCTTTATTGAGTTTTAAGTGGAAGGAGGAAAGAGATGCCTGGAAAAGGGATGCCCGGTGCCTGCCAAATCTGCAGGTTTGGGGAGACAAGAAAGAGTTGCTTGCTTGTTTCTTTAGGTTCGTTATTCAGTGGTTTGATTTGTAATGGGACTCTTGAGTATTCCCGTGATCCCAAATCTCAAGCTTTTGATTCGATTTGGTTTTGAGACAGTCAGGCTTTAGATGGCTTATTAACTATGAAATGTATTAAACTTTTAACTTCATCCCAAATAGAAACTGTAAATAAATTACACCAAAAAGAGGAACAGTTTAATGTGCTGTCTTCTGAATTGGAGAAGTTGAGAGAAAATTTAACAGGTAAGAAGACGTCTCTACACGTTAAATGTAGTAGACTTCCTAAGATTTGAGATAATTTTAGTGTGTTGTCACAGCATATCTACTATTCAGGCATAAATTCTTCACTCGTGTTATATTGTGATAAAATACTTGTTTGAGGTCTGTAAACCTTAGCGAATTCTCTCTGCCTCGTTTTCAAACGAGTCAGAATCCACCCCATCTCACTACTCCCCCTGCTATCCTGGATCCGAGTCAACCAGCATCTTTAATCGAAGCTGTAGTAACAGCTGGTCACCTGGGCTGCCTGCTTCTGCTCTTGACCCCTGCAGTCTGTTCTCAGCCCAGCAGCCAGGGGGATCCCTTCAACATAAGTCAGATCAGGTCGCTTCTCTGCTCAGAACGGCCCAGTGGCTCGCGTCTCGCTCACATTGAAAGCTGTGGCCCTTACTGTCATCAGGTCCTCTTACCTCTGTGCTCTCGTCCTGTACTATTCTTCCCCTTGTTCCTTCCACTGCGACCATATTGGCCTCCTTGGTGATACTTGATTGTCAAGCATGTTCCTGCCTTGGGGCCTTTGCTCTTGCTTTCCCCTCTGCCTGCCTTCCTCTTCCCTCAGGGTTTTACGTAAATGTCACCCTCTCAGAGAGGCTCTGTCTAAGGTTTTAACCTCCCCGACTCCTTCCTGACTCCTTTCTCCGCTTGTATTTTTTTCCCTCTTGGCACTTACCACTATCTATTGTACTATTTATTCTCTTTATTTATCTTGTTTATTGTCTGTCTTCTTTGCTAGAATGTAATTTTCATGAGGGCAGGGATCGCTCTTTGCAAATATTCCCAGAGCAAGGCTTGGCATACAGGGTGTAGTTAATACATTTTTGTTGATTATAACACAACAGTGCTATTTTTTTCTATATATATTCAGACATGGAGGCAAAATTTAGAGAGAGAGACGAAAGGGAAGAGCAGTTGATAAAGGCAAAGGAAAAGCTGGAAAACGACATTGCAGTAATAATGAAAATGTCAGGAGACAGTTCTTCTCAGCTGACAAAAATGAATGGTGAATTACGTCTGAAAGAAAGGTACGTATGAGTATTAATAAGAGCGCCTGCTTTGGGTTAGGCCCTCGAGCAAGGTCTGGGTGGGAGGGGAGCCTAAATCTTCAGGACTGTTAGGTTTTAAAGTTGCCTGAATCTCATTCTTTCTCTGTTATCGCAGTGTATTGCAGACTTTCTGGTGACTTCTAAAGAAAAGGTAGTAGTTTACCAACGGCAATAACATCTTTTACAGGCAGTTAAAAATACTTTAAACCTATTTCAGTGTAATGATAGATAACACGTGTGAGGGGCTGACCACGTGTCATACACTATGCTGACAGCTTTGTGTAGAGTATATTTTCTGGTTCTCCTAATAATCCTCTCAGGTGAGTGTATTGTTCCTATTTTGTTTTTTTAAATTTATTTTTACTTATTTATTTTTGGCTGCGTTGGATCTTCGTTGCGGTGGGCGGGCTTCTCACTGCGGTGGCCTCTCTTGTTGTGGAGCACGGGCTCTAGGCGCGCAGGTTTCAGTAGTTGTGGCACACAGGCTCAGTAGCTGTGGTGCGTGGGCTTAGTTGCTCCGCGGCATGTGGGATCTTCCCGGACCAGGGCTCGACCCGTGTCCCCTGCATTGGCAGGAGGATTCTTAACCACTGTGTCACAAGGGAAGCCCCTATTGTTCCTATTTTAAAGAAAAGGAAATTGAGGCTTAATGAGGTTAAGTAACTTGCCTGAGGTTTCAGATCTAGGTGGTCTGGTCCCAGAGCCCTTGCTGCTCTTCGTCACTACACCCTGCTTCCTCAGCACTGAAGCTTCTGTTATCGTAATCTCTCTTCTCGTCTTTATCCTGAGGCTCTCGTTGCTTTGATTTCTTTTTTCTTTTAATGGCTGCCATATAAAAATCAAATGTTTATTTTATAAGGCAAAAACTTTTAGAGGACATATTAGCCCCAGTAGACTTCTGATTCTGAAAGCATTAATACTTGGCAGAGTTAGTTTACGTCCAGCCGTGCACTCACGCACGGCCCAGCGTTGGTGGGTGACGGGCAGATGGGCCTTGGTTGGCCGACTGTGGCAGTCCTGCTGTGAGGTGGGCACAGCTGCCCAGCCGATTGTGGCACAGAGCCTTGGAGAAGTTCCATTTCTGTCGGTGCTTATCCAGAGGCACCGTCCAAGTTTCCTTCCTGTTCTCCCGTCCATGAGCCAGCCTTTTCTCCAGGTTGATGGCCCTCTTACATCTTTGTGGGACCACGTGGTTCTCTTTGAGCTAGAACGTCACATTACTGTTATTTTCGTATCTTCTGTTCTCAAGCAACCCCAAAATGAGTCTTTGATAATCTAGTCTGCTAAAATTTGGAAACCTCGAAATACTTACCTCCTCTAATGTGCTTTTCACTCATTTTTCCTTATTGATCTTCTGACATAAAATAATAAATGTTCCCAGTTAGAGGAGTAGTTACTCTAAGGTATTTGTAACCATCACAATTGTTAAAATTATTCTTCAGGACAAGTCAGTTTTTGTTTTTTGCTTATTTCAGATGTTATTAATTGCTCATAACATTTATAATCATTAAGACAATTATTAATATTTTAAAGTACAACTCTAGAATTTAAAGTACTCTTTTGAAAAATCTGACGCCTTGTATTGAAACTTGTTCTAGAAATGTAGAAGAATTACAGCTAAAACTCACCAAGGCTAATGAAAATGCAAGTCTTCTGCAGAAAAGTATTGGGGAAGTAACTCTCAAAGCTGAACAGAGCCAGCAAGAAGCAGCTAAAAAGCATGAGGAAGAAAAGAGAGAACTGCTGACAAAATTGTCAGACCTGGTAAGGAGAGAATCAGTGGGACGGTTGGCTGGCAGGGGAGGTTGAGGGGCAGAACGGGCATGACCAAATGACTCACTCCTGACTCGGGGTGTCTGCAGGAAAAGAAAATGCAAATGAGCCACAACGAGTGTCAAGAGCTGAAAGCCAGGTATGAAGAAGCCAGTTCTGAGACACAGGCCAAGCATGAAGAAGTTCTGCAGAACCTCCAGAAGATGCTGTTGGATGCAGGGGAGCGGCTGAAGGCCGCACAAAAGGAGAACAGCGACTTGCTGCAGGAGACGGAGGAGCTGAGAAGGCAAGCCGACAAAGCCAGAGTACGTGGTGGGGAGAATCGTGTTGTCGAATTACGGTTTGCTTGCGTTCCACGTCAGGGCTGCAAGGGGGCTTGGAAAGCAGCAGCACGTGGGATGGGTTCAGTGGCCGTTACCAGTGTCGGCCCTCAGGGTGCGTGGCAGGAGGGTGAATTACATTTCCTGTATCTTCAAGTGCTTTGTACCAGCCGCTGTTCCTTCTCAGGGAGGGTGATGGCTACAGGTCTTTCTCCCGAATGTACTGTGTGGCCACCACCCCCTGCGCTGCTTGCTCCCCAGCTGTCACGAAGAGTCTGCTGTTGCCTGACCTCTGTCTGCCTGCCTGTAGTAGACTCCTTGTTGCGGGAAGGCATGTTCCTCTAATCTTGGCCATCTTGCTGCCACCTTGCACCAGGGTTAGGAGAGACATCTTGCAGAAAAGCAAGAGGCAGAGGCCACATGAGGCAGGTGGGCAGGGAATGGAGCCTGCTTGGAGGAACAGAGCTCTTAGAGGATAAAGTAGAAGGGAGAGCTCTAGAGAGGGTTCTCACATGTCCCCAGGAAGGCACTACGAGCTCATTAACAAGGAAGCTGGATTTCAGGGCTGTGAGGAAACATCCTACTGCTAAGTAGAGTAGAACTTGATACACCGAATTTCATTTTATGGTGTCAGGATCGTACCAGTGTCCCAGTATGTTTTTTGACTCTGGTAACATAATGAATTCAACCCTCCTACTCCCATCTAAATTGCTCAAAGAAAAGCAAATACTTGCCTTTAATTATTTTTAATGTGTCAGAGAAATGTTTTTATATATATATATATATATATATATATGAGTTTAGTAGAAAGAAAATAGAAAAGAGCATACATAGGACTTGAAACAGAGCCCATTTAAAACTTATAAAAAGTGTAGCATGACATGTAATATATGTCTTGTATAAGATACCTAAATTTTCTTTCTTCTACATGCTGTCCATCAAAGCTTTCTCTTTTCCCTGTGATGTGTCTCCAGGTTTATGAGCCATTTAACAACTGAGTATAATTTCCAGAGTTTTTGTCTTTGTGGTTCCCTTTATCTGGGCAGACTCTAGTTTTTTAGTGTTTCCCTTAAAATGTTGCAGCCTGACCAAACCACAGCATTCTAGTGGTTTGTGTAAAGGCTCATTAATTTTATTTGTTGTTGTTTTTATAAGGATCATTTGGTTAAAACGCCAGGATTGTTCCCCCTCCAAAGTTGTCTGGATATCCGATTTCTGTGAATCTCAATGTTGTCAACAGCAGGGACTCAACAGACTCTTTTGAGAATCTGATGAAACCTTAAGATATTTTCCCCAGGAAAGCTGATATATACACTCAATAAGTTTTAGATGAAATCTCAGGAGATTCATGGAGCCCACAATGCTCCCATGTTCCCTAGTTTGAGAGCCAATGAACTATAGCTGTGCCGTCCAGTACAGTAGCCACTAGCTACATGTGGCCATTTAAATCTAAATTAGTTCAAGTTACAAATTCATCTTCTCAGTCGCAAGCACCGCACGTGTGGTTAGTGGCTACCACAATGGACAGTGCAGATAAAGTCCATTTGTATCATTGTGGAAAGTTCTGGACAGCACTGGTAGAGACATTGTGGTCAATTTACTTTATAAACTAATACACTTTTTTTTTTTTTTTTTTTTTGCTGTACGCGGGCCTCTCACTGTTGTGGTCTCTCCTGTTGCAGAGCACAGGCTCCGGACGCGCAGGCTTAGTGGCCATGGCTCACAGGCCTAGCCGCTCCGCAGCATGTGGGATCTTCCCAGACCGGGGCATGAACCCGTGTCGCCTGCATCGGCAGGCGGACTCTTAACCACTGCGCCACCAGGGAAGCCCCCAATACAATTTTTTAAAGCCCATTTATTTTGGTCACCAAAGACTAGCAAATTAGTCTCTATTTTTACTAAGTTATATGTAATATTGAAGCTAAATCAGTCTCAGGCCAGGTCCTTTAGTAAGTAAGGTTCTGCATTTAGTTTGAAAAGCAACAGTTTATAATACCTTGCCCTTCCTCCTCTCTGTTGGTTAAAGTATACTCACTTTTTGTAGTTCTTTGGATTGTGTTTTAAAAAATTCTATGAATCCCTTCTACAATAGAAACAATTGGATAATTGGAATGGCAGGAAAGAATTTCATGCCCTGACGTCAAAGTCAAACTACTGTTTGTATCTTCTAGGTGTCTATCAGGAATACTTCAAAAGTTTTTTCAAAGATAAACCAGTAGATATATCAGCACTTTGCAAAGCTAAACTTGCTTTGCATTATCCTTTTACGGGCTCTGTTCATCAAGTTTCTTCCCCCTGTTATCCAGATTGTTTCTATGACAGTTATTGTAAATTTTTTTAACTTTTATGGCTTAGGTTACATTAAGTTATTCGGGCTTGCATTTGTCTGCTTGATTTCATTTTGCTTCCATTCTTTCCGTCTTTTGTTTCTGTAGTCGCTAACTTACTTATTAACATCAGCCAAAAAAGAAATTGAACTAATGTCAGAAGAGCTGAGGGGTCTGAAATCAGAGAAGCAGCTTCTTGCACAGGAGGGAAATGCTTTAAAGTTAGAAAAAGGTTCACTTTTGTCAAAGCTTGTAGAGGTGGAGGCCAAAATAACTTTACTTCAGGAAGACCAACAGAAGCTATGGTCAGTAAACGAAACTCTTAATTTAGCAAAGGAGAAAGTCTTAGAGGAAAAGCAAGAGGCTGAAAAGCTTTATCAGCAGGAACAGCTCAATAAAGCAGCTTTGGCTGTTGAGAGAGAGAAATTACTTAAAGAAACCAATAACGCACAGGAAGAACTCTTGAAGATGAATATGGAAAATGAGTCTTTGCAGGCTTCCAAAGCAAGCTTGCAGGCACTCACAGAGGAACTCCAGTTCAGCCAAGATATTTTGATGGCTGAGTCTAAGAAGAATCTGGAAGAAAAAGATCACCTGGAGGATCATATCAAGAAGCTTGTAACTGAAAACCTTGCGTTGGCTGAAGATAAAGATGAAATTATTCAGAAGCTTCAGAACGCCTATGAGGAGCTAGTGAAAGATCAGAAAAACTTGGTGCAGGAGATGGAAAATCTCACAACTGAGAAAAAGTCAGCTTTGGAGAAACAGTCAGGTCTTGATAACATGTGCATAGCCTTAAAGGTCGAAAGAGACCATCTCCTCCAAAACAGCAAAGATCTGCAGTTTGAGAAGGACATGCTGCTTCAAGATCAGGAAAAGCTGAATGCCAGCCTGGAGGCTGCCCTCCAGGTCAAACATCTGCTCAGCACGGAAGCCAGTGGGCTCCGCGCGCAGCTGCAGGAGGCCAGCAAAGCTCTGAGGGAGGCGGAGCTGGAGACTCTGCACCTTCAGGCCACAAACACAAGCCTCACCAAGCTGCTGGAAGAAATTAAGACCAGTCGGGAGATCACAGACTCCGAGTGCATCCAGCTTCTGCATGGAAAAGAAACCTTGGCCTCGTCTGAGAGAAGGCTCTTGGCCCAAAAAGAAGAACTTCTAAATGAAAATAGGCTCATCACTGAAAAACTCAACAAATGCTCGGAAGAGGCTGCCCACATCGAGATGAACCTGAACGAGAAGATCACTCACCTAACTTCTGAGAAGGAGATGGTTTGTCAGAAAATCACTAAGCTCAAAAAGCAGCAGGATCGTCTCTTGAAAGAAAAATCTGTACTGGAAATGCAAAATACAGATTTACTTGCAGAAAGAGAGAATTCCATCAAAGCCATAGAAAACCTTAAAAAGAAATACGATCAAGAGTCTGCAAACAGAAGAATCATTGTGCACGAGAAGATGAAACTGCTCCGTAATCTTGATGCTCTGAAGAAAGAGCTTCAAGAGAGAAAAAAGGAAAACCAAGAACTCGCAGCCACCAAGTGTGATCTCGCTTTGATGCTGAAAGAGGCTCAAAATGCCAAAAAGACTCTAGAAAAAGAACACGCTAACATACTGCAAGCAAAGGAGAGTTTGAACGCTGAACTCAAGGCTTGCTGTTCCGAAAAGAACATCTTGCTGAAGGATGGGTTGAACCTGCAAGAAGAGTGTCAGAAGTTAAATGAGAAGATCCACATGACGCAGCAGTCCCTAATCCTGGAGAAAGAAGCCAGGACCCAGGACAAAGAGTCATCCTTGTATGAAAACAACAGACTCCACGGGAGAGTGGCGCTCCTGGAGCAGGAGGTGGAGGCTCTGAGAGTGCGCACCAAGGAGCTCCAGTCCGAGAACTCTGTGCTAATCCAAGACAAGACCAACTCAGAGCAGAAAGTGGCGGAGATTGTTAAGGAGAAGGAACTCTTGAGTGCAGAGACGGCTCAACTGGCCACCAACATAGAGACTCTGAAGAACGATTTTGCTGCCTTATCCAAATCCAAGCTGGAGCTGCAGGAGCTGCACAGCTACCTCACCAAGATGCTGGATGACCTGCGGCTGAACCACGAGGTGACCCTGGCCGAGTGGGCCAGGGTGATGCAGGACAACAAGAACCTCCTGGCTGAGAAAAGAGAGATGATGCTGAAAAAGGACGAGCTCCTGAAGGAGAAGGAGAAGCTGGCCGAAAGCTACTTCATCCTTCAGAAAGAGATCAGCCAGTTGGCCAAAACCAACAGCCATATCTCAGACAACCTCCTAGAATCTCAAAATGAAAACCGTATTTTGAGGAAAGACAAGAGCAAGCTCGCTCTTAAAATTAGAGAGCTCGAGACTCTGCAGTCCTTTACGGTAAACTGGGAGGTTCAAGTGTTGAGCACCTGGCCTAACCCTGTGCACTAACCCTGCAGTGGCTGAGGGATTTGTCTTCATTTCTGCAGAAGGAAACCCACCCCATTTAATCACTGGCTTAGATATCTCAAGCTCTTTGTCACCACCTGAAAGGGCAACTCTTTACTAAATGTCTAATTGCAGTTGTCCCTCTCCATTAGAAAAAATTGCAAACTGTGAATAAAAAGGATAGATTTTTTTTTTATGTAGGGCGAACTTTTTGTGAAAAAGGCAACCGTGGTTCTTAAAGGCTTAAGAACAATAGTAAAATGGGCACATGTTAAAACAAGGTATCTTCTATGTGACTTTTAATTGTTTCGTTGTGTGTATTCCTTCCGAATTGGAAGATTCCAGGGAAACCTCCACAGTTGGTAACAGGGAAGATATAAAGGCAGAATTGCCATAAACTTTATTAGACCACATGAAATTGTAAGCAAGTGCCTAAAAAGATTTTAATTCACTTAGGTGATTTTCTTCAGTATCTTATCAGCTGAGGCTTTGTTTCCATATGCGTGTTATCTTTTTTATTCACAGCCATGCTTATGTTCATTACCTACAGCTTCTCATCGACTTTGTCATTCAGGGCTTCTCATTAAACACTTGAGCCTTACACTGTAATTGCCCAAATACTTTTTATTTTTGAGAAGTTCCCAACCTAAATTCCAAGTGATCT
The DNA here is from genome assembly GCF_963924675.1 of Phocoena phocoena. Taxonomy (NCBI): domain Eukaryota; kingdom Metazoa; phylum Chordata; class Mammalia; order Artiodactyla; family Phocoenidae; genus Phocoena; species Phocoena phocoena. The sequence continues at coordinate 83,191,684 of NC_089231.1, read as the reverse complement.
CAAAAGCCCCAAATTTGAGATAGCAAGAATAGTATTTTAAATTTTTAACAATAAATATGATGAAGAGAAAAATTCGGCCACATAAGGATGTTACTCTTTATTATTGCTAAGCATTTCTCTCCAACGTGAGTCAGAATAGTGAGCACTGTTGTTAGTGGAACTTGGAACTTAGAAAATGTAGGTTTAGAGGGGTCTGAAAATACACAAATTGCATATTACAGTTGGCCTGTTGAAAACATGGCACAAAAAGGGTCTATAACTTTGTTCTGCTTCAGAGTAAAGACCTTTGATGTCTTGGTCTGTCTGCTTCGGCATGGGATCAGTGACTGGCTCACCGTCTCTGTGTGATTCCCTTCACCACACAGACCCTGAGCCCTATGGCCTGAGTGTTAGTCACCTCCCCGGGTTGGTGAGGGGTGCCCTCATTTCTCACAGTGCTTTCTCGTATTTAGGCTGCTCAAACAGCAGAAGATGCCATGCAGATAATGGAACAGATGACCAAAGAGAAGACGGAAACTCTGGCCTCCTTGGAGGATTCCAAGCAAACAAATGAAAAACTGCAGAACGAAGTAATCAGATTTACATGGCTTTTTGTACAAAGGACAGCTTATCGACTTCACGGAGTGTTTGATCACTAACTCAGGATTGTTTATTTTTTGAAGTGTGGCCTTACACAGATTTGATCTATGTTAGTGGAGTCGAACGTACACCCGGATGATAATATTAAATAAAGTGTATTACTTCATTACTTATTTAGTAGGATCAACCTTTAAAAAAGGAGGGGAAAACCCTAACAGCGTGGCTTTCTGTGATAACTGTTCAGTGATAGAACTAATGAGAGGAGGTACCGATAACATTCTCCAGCTTTTGTATTTTTTATCTTAAATCACATATGCTTTTTTCCTCAACTGTCTCCCAACTTTGAGCCACTGAATTCCATCCCGCAGCCCTGAGTTTGACATAGGCCTTTTTCTTGGCCTAATTCAGTACTGGTTCCCTTTTGTCTCATGTTGAATCAGTCACTTCTGGGTCTTGGATAGATTTGCGGCCTCAAGATAATTTTGATTCTGTCCAGAAGTAGCATTTCTTATTCTTGCACCTTCCTTTGATTCCCAGTCCCCCCACCCCCAGCTCATACCAACCCTTTCTTTCTTTGGAAAGCTGTTACATAAATCTCAAGCAGATTGCTTCGCCGAAATAGTTATGTGAAGTTCTGTAGAACTTGAAATGCTTTTTAAAGCGAGAGTCAGGTAAGAGGTTAAGAAATTAAAGCCAGGGAAAATCCGGATAGCCGCATTGAATAGCTACTGTAAAGATCAGGCCTTCTCACGATGGAAGGTCAATGATTGAAATCCATAAAGACATGAACATTTTGAGATAATTATAGGGTAAATAAAACTTGACATAGAAAAGGGTATGTTTATAAACTTGATGACTAATAAGAACCTGCTGTATAAAAAAATAAATTTAAAAAAATTTAAAAAGTACGTTTAGGAATTGACAGTCCTAACAGAAGAGGACTTAAGCTGAAAATATAAAAAAAGCATCAAAAATAATAGATGATAACCAAAATTAGAAGCTAAAATAAATGAGAAGATTTTAGGGAATGTCTCTAACCTTTGAAGATAGATTCAGGGAGAATTGTGTGCTTCTAAACCATACCCCTTGTTACAGCCAGAATACAGACTGGAGGAATCAGTTTTTGGACCCACTGAACATTCCATGAATCTGGAATGTTAGGGAGCATTAAAAGGGAGATGGTGGTGTTAAAACTAGCAAGACACTTTCTAGGGCTCCTGACTGGTAGCAGGTGACAGAACAGAAGTACCTTTGGCTGTAGGAGATAACTATAAAAGTCCTAGAAAGCCAGCAAGGCACCAGAAGCACACCCTGTGTAATGGATTGCCCGTGACGAGCTCCCCATCCTTGGGGGATGCACACCTTGAACTCCAGCCACCTGCCAGAGCCTGTGGTTGGACATCCCCGCTCATTCTAGTAATGTGTCTGGCTTTCCCACCAGGGGCCAGGACCTAGGCTGGCTATGTCCCCCATGGGCAGGTGATAGGGCTGAATGTGAGTGAGTGCTTTTCAGTCTCACTACATGGCCTTTTCCTTTTTAGATTGAAGTTGAGATGAATAACTAAATCTTTTCCCATCTAAAAATATCCCAATAATTTTTATAATGAGGACCATAGAAGTTTGGTACCGACATTGCTAAATATCATATCCTAAATGACTAGTCTTTGGGGAAGAAAGAGGTTTATTTTCATTACAGAGAAGTAATCCTTGCTGATGGCATGCCTTTGCAATTTCCTTTTGTTTTTTTTTAAGATGGATTATACATGAATAGCAAGTTCAATGATAAATTTTGAGAATTGTATACAAGGTGAAAGAAAACTTTTGCTTTAATTTATGTAGCAATTTAGTTTGACATTTTGGCCAGGTGTACAGGACATGTCTAACGTAAGGGGGAGGTTGCAGTTTATAATAGACTTGATGATTTATAATCTCTTCACCCAGGTGATCTTTTTGTTTGTTTGTTTTGCAAATGACTAATTTCACCTTTCTAATGCACCTTTTCATGAATGATTTGTCTGTCCAGTCATGTGATTGGAAAATGAAATAATTTCATCAAGTTTTTTTCTCTTGGTGTTTAAGTTGGATACACTTAAAGAAAACAACTTGAAAAATATGGAAGAGCTGAACAAATCAAAAGAACTTCTGACTGTAGAGAACCAAAAAATGGAAGAATTCAAGAAAGAAATGTAAGTTTACCTCCTTTGAGAGAAATTATGGCACTTATTTAAAATTGCAAAAGGGAAAACAATGCTAATTATTTTTAGAATACTTGACAAGTACGTAGTCAAAAGTAATAGTCTCCCTCCTGCCCCCCAAACGCTGTTGCAAACCCTAGAAGTCACCTCTGTAACGTTACACTGTGAAGTCAGAACTATAGCTAAGTTACAGGATCAAAATGAAATGTGTGCTGGCTGATGAGTTAGGACAGCTGGAATTCAAATGTGACTTGGTTAAAGCCTTGTGAAAATCCAAGGGGAATCAGAGCTTTTTAAAGTAGTATGCTTACATGGTAGCTAATCTCAACATTAGGAAACATCAGACCCTTTATTAATCAATCCCTCAAAACTCTTTCTACAGGGAAAAAAAAAAGCATGCACTTTTGAGATTATCAGTAGTCTTGGTTTTTAAGAGTAATCTAATCTTCTGGTGTGGAAATTAAAAGAGCAGAATTTTGGGAGACTCTTTCCAATCAAGGTTTACCCATCAGTCTGCTGCCTAGATTTCAGGCAGACAGGCTGCCCATGTTTCCTTTGTCAATACCACCTTTCGAGTTTGGTTCTTATCATCATTGCAGGTGGTTATTTATCTGGCATTGTAAGTGACAGTTACAGAGTAGATTTCATTTTGCTTATCTGTTCTGAGAACTACACTGTATCAGCCATGTGAACCTAAAATTTAAAGCCAACAATCTGGTGAACATTTGAGTATGTCCTTTGTTCTAGGTACAGTTAAGGATACAGTCTAGGAAGGATACAAAGGTGAATTGTTTGTGGACCCTGCCCTCCGAGGGTTTGTATTATTTATTTCCAGTTTTGATCAAACGAATAGATGAGATTCAAACACAAACAAAAGCACCAGTTCCAAACTGCTGTTCCCAAGTCACCGTCCTCAGTACTATGTGATGATCAAGCTCGGATTAAATCAGTAACTATGTCCGGTTCTTCTGAGAGCTCTTAAAATCCTCCTAGAAATGATCTCATCCGAGCTGCTCATCTGAGGGGATGGACAGCTCATGACGTTGGTGATGGATCCTTTCGTCAGTCTTAGTTTTAGTGATGTTTCTCTAGGTGGTGTTTAAACAGCTCCCAACAGTTCCTTTTGCACCGATGTGTACATGCAGTTATGGTGATCGGCCACCAGGAGAGGCGTGAATCTCCTGGTGTGCCAAAGGCAAAGAGCACAAATAGAAACGGTCACTGTGATAGGAAAAACGAATTCAAATCAGTTCAGAGAGGGTGGGTTCAGCTACAGTTCAGGGTCACACACACACCCCCCCACCCCACCCCCCGCACCGTGACAAAGTGGCTCTGCTCACCGGAGTGTCTGGAGCCCATCATCTGCATCACAAAAGGCAGCTGGTGAGGGAGGATCTGAGTGTAGGGAGAAGATACCCTCACCACGCCCCCTCTGCCATCACCCACCTCTGAGCTCTCTGGGCTGCGCTGGGTAGTGGAGGGGCGGGGCCAGAGGGGACCCAGCCTTGGGTGGAATTCCTGTTTCCTGCAGAGCTATCTGGGAGTCTCCTGTAAGGGTCATCGCACTGGTCTAGCGTTAAGTGTCACTCTCCTCAGTCTCTCTGTCATGTCCCCCACCCCCGCTCAGTGTGCCGTGGTCTCACCTCTGCCAAGAGGGAAACTCTTTCTGCGTGCCCTTTGAACGACCCCATTGAATAAGGAAAGCTCAGCCTTGTGCCCGCGGCCGCAAGGGAGCCGGAGCAAAAGCCTGTGGGCTGCGCTGCCGTCCACCTCGCCGGCACCTTCCTCCCCGGGCCCAGTTCCCGGGTCTCTGATCCCTGAGGGAGGAGTTCGGGCCAGGGGGAGCCAGACCACAGGGCAGACAGTGCCTGTGCTGGTTCTGATTGTCCTGGCCCAGCAGGGCTGCGAGAATTGTGCCTTGTGCCAGTAACTTGGCCGGTCAAGGCCGGGACTCTTAGCAGGACGGAGGGGCAGTGGGAGACACAGCAGTGACGTACGTGGGAAGCTGCTGGAGGGAGGTGTGAGGAGTGGGTTGAAAGCGCCCCCCACCCCCAGTGACTCATTGTTCCCTGCCTGAGACTTGGCCGCATTTCAGGGACCAGCTGATATAAATGTACTGTGTCATGAGAGCAGTGCTTCTTAAAAAGAAAAAAGCAGTCATTTTACTGTTCCTTAGTCTGTTCCCCAGGGCTCTGGGCTAGGGAAGGAGCAGCTGTTTGTTTTTTGAGGTTTAGCACATACCTGGGATCTTCATGGCCTCTAGAGCTTTTCAGGTGTTTCTCTTCACCTGCCAGGACACCTATGCAGACCCAGGAGTTCTAACGGGAACCACTTCCTACAGAAACTTGCCCTCGGCCCTGGAATCCCGGCATTTGCAGCTAAATGTTCCTTTTCCTCTATGTCACTTACTCAGCTGGTTTTAGGAAAACTTGATTTTGGTGAGCCAGCTCCTGTTTTTAGCTGGAGAGAGAGAATAAAATGGTTTCTCTCTGGTGTGTAATTTTTGACTCTCAGCGAAAACGATATAAGCCATCTAATTTTTGCCTTTAATTACTCACCGGGCACAGTGATAAATCTAGAATATATTTAGCATGGTAATTAATAGGTTTATAATAGATTCCTAAGTAGAATGTCTGCAAGTCAATATTAGCAATGTTTGCCTCTCAGTTTTAAAACTGTGACAGTCTCCTTTTCTGTTGCAGGATATCTATCTTATAATGTAGAAAGAAAAGCATCTTTAAAAATTGGGAGAATTATATGTGTAGGTATTTTTAGAATTATTCCTTAGACTATGTCCAGAAGCTGGGCTGTTAGAGCCTCCTTCTTCTATGGAATGTACATACCCCTCTGGTCTGAAGAAAACTGGAAAGAGGTGTTTCTATATTCAAATCACAACTGAGGTCTGTCTGCCAGTTTTAACTCCAGTTCTCTTGGTTCTACAGCTTACTTGATTTGGGGCAAATCTTTTCACTTACCTGAGCTTCAATTTTGTCATCTTTAAAATATAAATAATAACATTAACTTCCTTGGGCTTTGAGGATTAAATGTACATGAAATCGTTTTGCAGGTTTTAAAACATTGAACAAATATCATTTTTATAAATCTTAGGGCATCTTGATATTTCTTTGACTCCTTGTTTTAATTTTCTTTACTGTGGGCTCTTAACAGAAACCAAGGATTTAAAAAATTTTAAAGCATGAAAATCTTTAAAAGAGAACAGGATCTTGAACTTATCACTGACAGGCCACACAAATGCTGAAACCAAATAGCCCCTAATGAGGGTGGTGACCACTTGGGAGTAAAAGGTTTGGCTTCTGATGATTTCATCATAAGTAAAATCTTCTGATTTGTCAAGAGCTGATGGATTTTGGCCAGAAGATGAACTTTAGCTGTAGTGCGCGTGTGTTTTGATCCATAATTAAAATCAGGCCTCCCAGCTTTTGAATGACTAATTACCTGAGGCTAAAATTCCTTCTCAGTTTTTCTTCACTTGCTAAATAAACATCTCTGTAAAATGCCAAATTTAATGTGCTAAGAGGATTTTTGTGTAGACATCTTCCCCTGTATCTTCATGAGGTCAGCCCCATAGGTATGTTATAGGTACATGGAGAATTAAAAATCAAGAAAACTGAAGATGCCAAGCACTGCCACCCATTAGACAACTGAAGTTAAAAATAGATGTGTTCATGCATCAGCAGATGGATTCATACCCAGATGACTTGATTCAGAATTCAGCCACGTATGATAGCTCCCTAAATGGAATGTAGCCAGCACAGACTTAAAATTCATAATTGCATCAGAACCTTCTATGGTATAAAACTAAAATCCAACAATCAAATAAACTATTTTCAATGTCCACGTGTAAAGGATAATTTGGGATGTATATTTGCAATTAAGCTTAATAATGGGAAGATGTTTAATAAATACATTTACCCTGTTCACATTTTATATGCTGATATTCATGGTATAATATGGTTAGCAAGCTGTATTTTTATTTGCTTCTTTTAATTTCAAGTTAGCAGTATGGAAAGAATACAATCAAAACAAAACACTTGTTATGTAATTAGAAAGCTGCATTTCCTTTGGGCATTTCACCTCTAATTGTCCTGAAAATATACCCAGGTTCCCGCCAGCACTTGATTCTGACAGATACTGGCAAATGGAACCATCAGATATGCATTTCTGCCAGAAAAAAAAAACAAAAACATTACAGATTTGTACAGTTAGAACAGTGCCGTGGCAGCAAAGTAAATCACTTTATCAACATGATAGGTTTAAGTATAATTTTCTAATGGAAGTAAGGGGAATACTGACCATTTCATCTGTCATTTATTTTAGAGTGACCCTGCTTTTTTGTATGGGGAGTATTTAGAAGTGGGGTAAGTGTGGGTGATGAGAGAGTGGATGTAGTGTTTATCAGGTTTGAAAAAAAAATGGAATACATGCGAGCAGCAGTCCTCCTCCTGAGAGGTTAAAGCCATTTGGCCCCTCCTGCACGTAGAGAATGCTGCCTTCTGTTGTTATAGAGCCTATCAGGCACGTGACCCAGATATATTTTCCTTGGTGCTGTGAAGCTGGTCGTCTCCCACAGTTTCCTTGCCTGTCTTGTTTCTATGGTAACCCTGCACTCACTGTCCTTGCAGAGAAACCCTAAAGCAGGCAGCAGCTCAGAAGTCCCAGCAGCTTTCAGCCCTGCAAGAAGAGAACGTGAAACTTGCCGAGGAGCTGGGGAGAAGCAGGGACGAAGTCACAAGTCATCAAAAGGTCAGTGGGCGTTGGGTGGGCATTCCCAGCCCGGCCACGCTGGTGTCTGCTGCTGTGGGCAGGGCGCTCGGAGGCTCCTCAGAGAACGTGCTCCATGTGGTGGGGTGGTGCAAATGGGATTTCAAGTCACCTGTGTTCTGTGTCTCCTGGTTTTCAAGCGTGCTGCTGTAGGACTTGGGTAGGAGTGAGTTGACAGGTCCTTTAAAAACAAAACCAAAAAAAGCGCTGGGAACTTGCAGGCAAGTAGAAAATAAGATCTTTATCAGATGATCTTATGGCAAAAATGTATTTAAATGGATAGGGACAGTATCTCTTCCCTACTGCTTGGGTTTCAAAATTTTTTTTTCTCGAAGGTTTTTTTTTTTTTCTTTCATCAAAATTGATTTTAAGAAAAAGGTTCCAAGAAGACAGATTTGGTGTGAGGGTTGGCAGCTGTTTCTAAAGAGGACTCTGCTTTTCTTTAAATTAAAAAAAATGTTTAAGCATCTCCTAATGGAACTGTGTCTACATGTGCACTTGTGTGCATTGGTGTACGGAACGTGTGTTACACCTGGAATGAACGATAGGCTAACCACAACCCCCTTGTTTCCGTATTTAAATTACAAAGGCTCCTGACAAGTTTATTAAACACTGAAGCAAAACTGATTTTAAAGAATGCTGTATTCTGCGCTTTATTCTTGAATCAAAACGCTAGGCTGTTAGTCACGTCTGACCTCAGAGCAGAAGTCCCCAAAAATGACATTTTTAAGAGAATTTTACTGTGTGGTCATTATTTCTGGCTTTGCGCGTCAAGGGGAAAAGAATTTTTTTTCCCCAAGCATACTTTGCAAATATTAATTCTCATTTGGATGGAGTAGATTGAGTGTCCATTGACGTGGTGCCATTTGTAGTGAAAGCGCTCTTCAGAGAGTTGATTTCGTACTTGAAAGTCTTCGTTAGAGCTTTCTACTTCACTGGAGAAACGGCCCATGTCTCCAGACTCCAGGACAACAGTGATGCTGCTGGTGATAGTAGCTCCCATTCAGTGGCTCTTATTTTACTGTGTGACAGGTACGAATACATGATAGCTGTCCTCTCGGTCTTCACAGTAGTTCCATGAGATGGCACTGTCCTTACCCCCACGTGTAAAACAGGAAACGGAAGCCCAAAGAAGGTAGTAATGTGCTCAACCTCGTTCAGCCAATAGCATTGGGAGACATGTGTCATTTTCTGATTTGGGTCAGGAAAAGGATCAAAGGGGGTTGACGTAAATAGGGTTGCTGCACTCTGCTTTGGTCACTGTGTGAGAAAGCGGGGTTCATGGAAAACAGAAGCCCTTTGACCAGAGCATCTGAAACCCTGTGGGTGCCTCTGACATCAGGGTGTCTGTAAGGACTTGCAAGGGAAGGATCTCGGCCAAGTGCTGAGTCTCTTCGTCTCCTTTTATCTCATCTCACTGAACGTCTTTGACGGAGAGCGTGGAATCCACCAATGGGAAGAACACACAGAGGTCAGCCTCCTGTCTCACGTTTTGACCTTAACCGGACTGTTGATTACATTTCTTGTTTCTGTCACTCAGAACCGGAAAGACTAAGCGGGAAGCATCACGATTCCCTGGGCAGAGGTTTTCAGGGTTCCTCTCCATCCTCCAGCCCTTTCTCTTTTGCCTTGGTATCTGAATTACCTTCTTTTTGAAAAGGTCTTGGGACTAAACATTTGAAGCTCAGTGACTTCGAAGAATGTTAGAAAGCAGCACCTGCATGAAACAACCAGGGCAGTGACTTCCCTTAAAAGCAGGGGTTGTTTGGCCCTCTGTAGGGCCCTGTGTTTACTCTGGAGAGAGAAACAAGCGGCCGTAAACTAAACCATGATAGGCTGCGACACTAGAGATCGTGAACAGTGACGGTGGACACCAAGGAAGACTGCAGATACTGCTTCCCTGGACGTGTCCACGTTGCAGAAGAGTGGAGAGGATCCCCCCACTTAAAATAACTTAGAAGCAGCCTTAGGCTAAAGAAGACTGATTAAATCATCGGCTTTTATTACTCTTACTACATAATCTCCAAGAGTCTAGGGTGCTGCTTACTTATGTAAAATCACGAATTTCCACTTTGTTACTTGCTGCAGTTGAGCCGAACTATTGATCAACTTTGTTCAGAAATATACTACAGAGTTTGGCAGAAACCCTATTTTAAAAAAAAAAAAAAGAATTTTAATTGTAGTACTATAGACATAGTCAGTGTTTCATTTCTAAAGTGAAGACAGTGGAGGACTGTAGTCCAGTGGGTGAGACTCCACGCTCGCAACGCAGGGGGCCCGGGTTTGACCCCTGGTTGGAGAACTAGATCCCGCGTGCCGCAGCTGAGACTTGGCGCAGCCAAAGTAAGTAAGTAAATAAATAAATATTTAAAAAAATAATAAAGTGAAGACAGTGGAGACTAGATTGACATGGGACAGACCCGGGACCCGAGTTCCATCCCGGTCCCTTTGCTCAGCACATTTGCTGACCGTGTACTGAGCGGATGCTCTGCCGCTGTTTCACAGAATCATCACCACATACCTGAGACAGTAAGGTTATCTTGTAGGACGAAAGGAAGCTGAAGCTGAAAACTGAAGCAGCTCACCAAGGACACAGAGCTAGGCAGCGGAGGAGCTGAGATCAGAACTCGTGTCTGACTAACTCGTACGCCTGTTTGCCTGCTCCTGTCCCTTACAGAGAATAAAACTTATTTCTATGTACTTCGTAATTATTGTTAAAATTAAAAGAAAAAAACCTTCTGAGCTAGGAGTGGGGTAGGTGGGGTCAAACAGTACTATAAAAATATACTTGCAGTTCTACCGTTAATTTTTTTCTGCCTCAAATATTTATTTTGCTTAGAAAACCCACGAGATTCCAGAATCTGTTCTGCATCTTTTTTTTTTTTTTTTTTTTTTGGCCTCGCCATGTGGCATGTGGGATCCTAGTTCCCCGACCAGGGATCGAACCCACGCCCCCTGCAGTGGAAGCACAGAGTCTTAACCACTAGCGTGCAAGGGACATCCTATCCTGCATCTTAAGACTCTCACTGGGAATATGGGCTAAGGATTTTGATTTCCTTGAGAAGCCATCTTCATGAAGAGGGCTATTTCATTTCCTGTTTGTCATTTGGAAGTCAGATTATTTGTTGAAATAAAAGAATCCCTGCTCCCCTGTGACAGTGGTTTTGTAGAGCGTTCTCTCTATCACCTTAAAAGGTGATGAAGGAGTCCCGAAATTAAGAGGGCTAACAGTGAGCAGGACAGGTTGGTCAAAGGCATGGAGAGTGATGATAGCTTCTGTGCTTTCTTAGAAACCCTTGTCTGCCTTGACTGGCAAGCGGGTGCCATGTCCCCCGAGAGGAAGTGTTTGAACAGTTGTGGGGCTTACCTGCTCGCTGGCAGCCCTCCAGGGTGGAGCTGGCTAAGCCAGAAGCAGAGCCCCGTGTGCGCACTCCTCGTTGCCTGCCCCATCAGACCCTCTCCTTTCCTCTCTAAGTCCCCTTTACCCAGTAGGGTTTTTCCTTTTAAGAGGGGAGGGGAGTGACAACCAGGGTCAGTTAGGGTTGTGAGAAGCAGAAGTGTTGGAGTTAATCTGGCATCGCCTGTGACAGAAATCTTCATAAAATGTCACGTAGAGCGCCTCGTCTTTTAAAAGAGTCTGTATTAGATTGAACCTATGAAGTAGCTATTGTTCTGCAGTTTCACATGGTTCAACCTAATAGCTCACGTAATTTAGCCTTTCTTATGACTGATGGTTTTGAAGATTGTCATTATAATTGCTGTTGACAGTTTGCTCTCACACTGTTTCCTTCCTGATGTCCTGACTGATTTCATGCTGCTTTGGGTTGGTTTTGGGGGTGTGTGTGTGTGCGTGTGTGTGTTCAAATACACGTAACACAAAATGTACTGTCTTACCCATTTCACAGTGTACGATTCAGTGGCACTCAGTACATTCACAGTGTTGTACGACCATCACCTCTGTCTAGTTGCGGAACATCTTCATCACCCCGAAAGGAAACTCCACTTAAGCAGCCACTCCCCATCCCTCCCTCCTCCCAGCCCTTGGCAACACTAATCTGTTTTTTTCGCCCCTGTGGATTTGCTCATTCTGGATGTTTCGCGTAAATGGCATCATACAGCGCGTGTCCATTTGCACCTGGCTTCTTTCACTGAGGATAATGTTTTCGAGGCTCATCCACGTTGCAGGCTGCGTCAGAACTTCGTATCTTTTCGTGGCTGAGTCGCATTTTATTGAAGGGATCGACCACGTTTCATGTATCCGTTTGCTTCAGGTGTCTCGGCCTCTTTCTCCACTCAGACTGTCCCCATCCCTCCTGAAGCCTCCACCCCTGCCTGGAGCTGCTGCGTCTCATCGCGCCTTCTGCCTTTGGGTCTTCCCACGGGTGGGGAGATCCTCCTCATTTCTACATTTCGCCACACCCTTCACACTTGCAGCCCTATCTTCTCAGCTTATCTTTACTTCCAAACTTTTAGTGTTTGTTTTCTGCCTTATTTCTCACTCCCCTTTCCTTCCCCAGCCCTTGCAGTCGGCTTCCTGCTGCCCCAGTGCACGCCGGCAAGGACTCTGGCTTGAGCGGTCGCTTCCCTGCGGCTGTACGCACGTGGCTCTTTGCACGCTCTGTAGACGGTGCGCACCACCATCCACGTTCAAACGCTCCTCCCCTGGCTTCCTCCACACCTCACGTGTCTCCTGCATCTCCCGCCGCACCCCGTCCCTGGCCGTTTGGTGTCTGCTTGTCCGTCTCTCCCCCTCCTCCCCTACTCGTGCACTGTCCCTCACTGCTGGAGGCCCGTGCCGCGTCGTCACCTCTCGTCTGCAGGTGGCTGCTTCCTTCCCCGGTCCGGGTCGCAGTCTCCTCGGCTCTCTGCGCGTGACCCTCGGAGCCGGGTGTGTGGTCCACTCAGGCTCTCTCCCTGCACAGCTCGGAGACAGTGGGCCTCCTAGAGCAGGACATGCAGGTTTAACGAGTGAATGAGTGAACGGGTGATGAAATGACTGTCTCGTCTTTAGCCAGGCCCTCAGGTCCCGTTTTACAGCGTAAGATATGGAGACTGTGTGACCGCTCTTTCTGCTTTCTTCCAGTCCACTTACTTCCAGTTTCATGGCTCCGTTGCAGAGCTGTGGTTGCCAAAAGCCAGTCACCACACGAGCAGGACATTTGCTCTGTGTGTGGATGGTGGACTGTACAGTGAATTCGGGCAGGGTCCCGTGGTGTCCAGCTTAACGGAAACCGTGCAGAGCATTATTTCTTCTCATAGAGAATACTAAAAATAATCAGAATGATGTGAGTTCTTCTATAGAAACAGTCACCTTGGGGAGTCAGTTTTGAAATGTCTGATGTATCATTGCCAAACCTCACATGTATTCTCCTCTGTGAGGGTTGCAGATACACTGAACTATCACTATGGGAATAGCGCTGGTTTTTCCCCTGGTTATTTGCAAAATGAGGTCATAGTTGGCTTATGGAAACTGGACAGATATGAGATGGCTCAGTAACTGTATTTCATCAACACCTCTTCCTAACAGAGGTTATAACAGATACAGTATACAAAAACCTGGGGTTATCATCTAAATTGATCCATGAATCACTGCCTGCCTTTTAAATAAACCTGCATTCCCAGACCTGAATGTTTAGAAAGGAAACACTGTTTTTAGCTTGTCGTGTTTTATTTTGGAAAAGTAGTGTCATGGGCCATCAGATTTTAATCTGGAGTTGAGGTGGGGTGGCCACCGGGCGAGTAGGGCCGAGTGAAGCTGGGTCACAGAATCTCTCTCCCGCTGGCCACACCTAGTGAAATGAACACACTTCTTCACCTGTTAAAAACACCTTCAGGAAAATCCAGCAAAGCCAATCAGGTTCACGCTGTAAACGTGGAAACTGACAACCAAGAAAAGAAAATTGTCCTGTGACTCTGTTTGAAACTGTTCACAGTGGTAAGAGAAAGGAAAACAAATAGCAAAATCCCCAGAAATTTCCCTCTAATTCTCCCCATCCCCATGCCCAACCCAGTTGGGAGAAAATTAGACTGAAGAAGTGAGTAGGCAGTCAGGGAAAAATCTTTGAGGCCAGCGCTGCTTCTGCCACCCAGCCCTCTACCAGAGCAGGAAAAATGGCTAGTTGTCATTTTCCGTAGCCCGTCTAGCCGACAGGGTGGCTTAAGTAAACAGGGGTGGGTGGGAATGGGTGGGTTTTTACTCAAATGATGATAAATTCACAGGTAGGTAGTCCCCGTGGGTCCAGCCACTCAAGAATGTCCTCAGGGAACCCTGCCCCCGCTCTCTGCTCTGCTGCTGTCCTCAGCAGTTAGTTTTCATCCTCTCAGCCTCAGTGGCTCCTACACCCCCAGGCACTGCAAAACTTTCCGGGAGGAAGCAGGCAGAAGGACAAGTGGGGAAAGGCAGAGCGCTCCTCTTCACGTGGTTTATCTTTTCACTTGGAGAGGACAGTTCAGATCTCTGTAATAGTGTCACCTCCAACCACGAGTGAGGCTGGATTCCTCGAGGAAGGGAAGGAAACAGAGGAGGTGAGAGTAGACGTTGAAAGAGCCAACTTGTAATATCTGCCTGGAGCTGAAGCTGAGCACACACTCCTTCAGGAACAGAGTTGCCTCTTTTCTGATGCAGTAGATGAGATGTAGGACACTAAAGGGAAAAGCTCAGAGAGACACCTCCAGCAGATCATATAGTCACCCGAACAGCACTCTCCCCACCCTTGCCCCAGGTCCCTCTGGCTAGAGAAATATATAGACTGCAGTGCCCGATTTTTCAGTTGTAGCTTGGAGGTCTCAGATAAAGTAGGAGGGGCATAAAGGAAAATTCATTTACATTACATGTGAGCAAATAGAAGGTCTAGGTAGAGCAGCCCAGGGTAAGATGAACAAGTGACTCCATACTGTACCAAAAGAGGAAAGAAGAAAAGAAAAGAACCTAGGAATCCAAAGAGAGATGAGGGATTCAGGTCATGAGAAAACATTACCCAGAGTAAAATATTGCTTTGTGTTATATAAAAGCTTAAGTGATGTAAATAAAACAACTGTTCAGAGAGAAGATGGTAAAATGACACTAGCTGAGCAGAGAGGAAAGAGTTAAGGAAACAAATTGAAGACCAAAACCACACCATATCAGAACTGGTAAGTACATCAGAAACAGACCTAATGAACGTTTCTGAAAATATACAGAGAATTCTTCAGGTCCCCAGGCAGAAAAAGCAGATTCCTTATAAAAAGGAGAAAAAATAGCCCACTGCAGCCGCATTCAATGCCAGAAAACAAAAAACAAAAAAAACATAGTGCACTGTTTCCAAAGTCCTAAGGGACAGAAAATATGATCAGGAACATCATATCCAAGCAATTATTATTCAGGTAAGAAGACAGGTGTTTCCAAACTTGAAAGAACTTAGAAGCTATAGCATCTATGAGTCCTTCTGGAAATTAGCTGCTACTTGCTGGTAAAATTTGGCCAAGCAGGACATGACTCAATATACAGGACTTACTAGCTCAGGAGAAGCCTGGCAAAGGGACTGGAGGTGAGCACTAAATCCAGGTTAATAGACACCTAAGCTAACAGTTTAGGGAATCACAGATGAGGAACAGAGTTGTGATTTTAACTTTTTATTTGGAAATCATTTCAAGCTTTGCAAAAAGTTGTAAAAATAAAACACAGAATGCTCAGGATTAGGCTAAGGATTTGTTTTTACCTAACCACAGTGCAGCTGTCAAATTCAGGAAGTTGAACACTATTATCTAATGTATGGGCCCTATTCCTGTGTAGGCAGTTGTCGGTGATATCCTTTATATCGATAGTTTTTGTGGGTTTTTTTCCCCCCAGTTCAGGATCTAGTCCAGGATCATGCGTTCCATTCATTGACTCAGGTCTCTTTAGTTGTCTTTATCTGGAATGGTTCTTCTGCCTTTGTCTTTTATGACTTGACTTTTTTGAAAACAGGCCAGTTATGTTGTATAAAATCCTTCATTTTGGGTTTGTCAGGTGGCATTTAGGTTATCCATCTTTAGCAGGAAGACTAAATAAGTGATTACCATTTCCTGGCCGGAGGCAGGTGATGTTGCTTTATCCTATTATTGGTGATGTCAATTTTGATCATTTGGTGAAGGTAAGCTTAAAGCATTTGCAAGACAAAAAGAAAACAAATCAAAGACAAAGGAGAAAAAAGAAAAATATACAGAGAGAATATAACTAACAAAATTTGAGGTGACAGAGTTGAAAGAACGTGGAAGTATGCAAGCCTTCTCATTTTTATATCAGGGTGATGTTTGATATTATTTAAAATTAAAATTAACTTATACCTAAGAAAATGATATTAACATCTATGTTTATTAAAAAATATATTCTACTTAAAAATTTTACAAAATAAATGTATAAGCCTTGTGGGAGTTCTTAGAAAGGAATATATCTTTGTGGTAAAGAACATTTTTCTGCCCTCAGCCATTTTCTTTTATTTACTTTGATTTTTCTTTCTCCTGTTAAATTCAAGTCAAATTAAATTTGCTTCTTTCTCCCCTCTTTGTCCTTCTTGCTCTGTGTACATGGAGAAGTGTGTCTGGGTGTGCGAGGCAAGACAGCTAATGTTCATTGTTTCTTCTCTGAAAGGGCTTGTCCACAGAATTGACCAAATCCTCCTCTCCTCTCTCCTCGTTACCTTCACCACTTCCAAGAGCAGGAGTCTGTGTGGGAGGCGAGACTAGAAATCCGCAGACACAGGGGATGGGGATGTGTCTTGTGCTGTCAAGGTAGCGCCGCTATTTTGGACCTCAGAACACTTGCTCAGAGAAGAGGCTGAAGTCGCCCACACATGAACCACTTCCCTGGGGAAGTCGGCGAGAAAAGCAGCAGCTGAGCGCCAGCTTGCTCAGACTGGCTGAGCAGAGAGTTCCTCCTGTGAGAACCCTGGTTCCTCAGTGTCACTGCCAACCCACACCCGAGGAGAGCACCAGCTTACCGGTTCTCTGACCCGGTCGTTTACGCGACACGTAGTTACTGAGTGCCTACTGTGTGCCTACCTGTGCTCCAGAAATGGAGGAGACAGCGGTGAACAAAAACCTGCCCATCCTCCCTCCGTCGAGTAGTCTGACTGTGTAATGGTTCCGAACTTCAGCACATCCTTCACTTCACACAAGCTAGTATTTTTCTTAAGTGATAGATTGAAAACAAATTACCCACCATGTTTATTGTATTATAAGACAGTTTTGTGGCTAGATCAGCTGTTTGAGATTTTCTGGTCTGGTGTTCCCCAAATCATGGTCACTTGTATACTGTCTTCACCGTAATGTTATCTTCTTAATATTTTTCTGTAAAATAACCCTCGCTTTTATTCAGCCTTTTATTACAGAAAGTTTCAAACACGCACAGAAGCAGAGTGAGCAGAACAGTGAATCCCCATGTACCCCACTCCAAAGGCAGTCAACTCTTGGTCACTCTTGTTTCTTTCTTTTTTTTTTTTGTTTTCTTGGCCGCACAGCCTGTGGGATCTTAGTTCCCAGACCAGGGATTGAACCTGCACCCCCTGCTGTGGAAGCGAGGAGTCTTAACCAGTCACTCTTGCTTCAATTCTACTCTCACTCACCCTCCACACCATCATAGATTAATTTGAAGCAAATCCTAGAATACTGTCATTTTATCTGTAAATATCTTTGTACCTCTAAAAAATAAAATCCCCCCCCATTTTTTTTGGCCATGCTGTATGGTTTGCGGGATCTTTGTTCCCAACAAGGGATTGAACCCGGGGCCCACGGCAGTGAAAGCGCCGAGTCCTAACCACTGGACCGCCAGGGAATTCCCTATTCCTTTTAAATTGTAATGTTATTTTATAGTGTTTATTTATTTTTACTTGTTGACAGTTTGCTTTATTTATTTATTTATGGCTGAGTTGGCTCCTCGTTTCTGTGCGAGGGCTTTCTCTAGTTGTGGCAAGCGGGGGCCACCCTTCATCACGGTGTGCGGGCCTCTCACCATCACGGCCTCTCTTGTTGCGGAGCACAGGCTCCAGACGCGCAGGCTCAGTAATTGTGGCTCACGGGCTCAGTTGCTCCGCGGCACGTGGGATCCTCCCAGACCAGGGCTCGAACCCGTGTCCCCTGCATTGGCAGGCAGATTCTCAACCACTGCGCCACCAGGGAAGCCCTGTAATGTTATTTTAAAATTAAAAATAATCATACATGTTTGTAACATGAAACAATACAAATACATACCATTTCAAAGTTATTACTCCTCCCATTGTTGTTTCATGGAGGCAACATTATAAATGGTTGGGTGTACCTTTCCATACTGCTCTTCATGTGTGTAACAGCATATACATATAGTTTGTTTTTTACAAAAGCAATATTGTATACACTACTCAAACTCGCCTTTTCCCCCGAAGTTATATTTATTAAGGTATAATTTATGGGCCTCCCTGGTGGTGCAGTGGTTAAGAATCCACCAGCCAATGCAGGGGACACGGGTTCGAGCCCTGGTCCGGGAAGATCCCACATGCCGTGAAGCAGCTAAGCCTGTGCACCACAACTACTGAGCCTACGCTCTAGAGCACGTGAGCCACAACTACTGAAGCTCGCGTGCCACAACTACTGAAGCCCGCGCGCCTAGAGCCTGTGCTCTGCAACAAGAGAAGCCACCGCAATGAGAAGCCCGCACACTGCAGCAAAGAGTAGCCCCCGCTCGCTGCAACTAGAGAAAGCCTGCGTACAGCAACAAAGACCCAACGCTGCCAAAACATAAATAATAAATAAATTTATAAAAAAGAAAAAGGTGTTAAAAAAAGGTATAGTTTACATAAAATTCACCCTTCATAGGTATATGGTGTGATGAGTTTTGACATATATATATATAGTCATATAATATACCCCAAAATCAAGATTTCCTTCACCCCCAGAATTTCTCTCATGCTCCTTTTATAGTCAATCACTTCCCAATGCCTGAAACCATTTCTCTCTTTTATGGTGCTATAGTTTTGCCTTTTCTAGTAGGTAACATAAGGGGAATCAAAATAGTATGTAACAACAAAATATTAGCAAATTAAACCCAACAATGTTTAAAAGGAGGAATGATAGATTTAAAACAAATTGCTAGCTTGTGTGAAGAAAAATACTAGCTTGTGTGAAGTGAAGGATGTGCTGACGTTCGGAACCGTTACACATACTCCTGCTTTTGTAGGCTCAGTCAGACCACTTGACTGAGGGAGGAGCAGCAGTTTTCTGTTTTGTTCACCGCCGTCTCCTCCATTTCTGGAGCACAGTATACAATTCCACGACCAAGTAGGATTTATCCCAGAGATGCAGGGCTGGGTTCAGCACTTGAAAATCAAATAATGTAATCTATCACATCAACAGACTAAGGAAGAGAAGCCACGAGATCATATCAGTAGATACAGAAGAAGCATTTGAAAAGGCTAACACCCATTGTGATAAAATCTGTCAGCCACCTAGGAATAGAGGGGAACTTCATCAACCTCATAAATAATACCTACAAAAACTACTGCTGACATCGTACTTAATGGTGAGAAACTCAAAGCTTTCTTTCTAAGATAAGAAACAAAGCAAGGATGTCCCCTCTCACTACTGCTTTTCAATATCGTACTGCTAGTCCTTGCCAATGCAGTAAGAAAAGGAAATAAAAGGTATACATATTGGGGAGGAAAAAGTAAAACTCTTTGTTCACAGATCACGTGCCATAGAAAATCCAAAAGAATGACAGACTCCTGGAACTAGTAAGTGATTATAGCAAGGCTGCAGGATACAAGGTTCAGTGTACAAGAGTCAGTCACTTTCTTATGTCAAAGCAATGAACAAGTGGAATTTGAAATTGAAAACATAATACCATTTACGTAAGCAGCCCCCAAAATGAAATACGTAGGTAAAAATCTCACAAAGTATGTACCAGGTCCATCTGAGGAAAACTACAAAACTTTAATGAACAAAAGCAAAGAGCTAAATAAATGGAGAGATATTCCATGTTCACAGATAGACTCAATATTGTCAAGATGTTGGTTCTTACCAACACAATCTGTAGGTTTAACACAATCCCAATCAAAATCCCAGCAAGTTGTTTTATGGATATCGACAAACTGATTCTAAAGTTTGTATGGAGAGACAAAAAGACCCCAAATAACTCAGTATTAAAGAAGAGCAAAGTTGAAGGATTGACACTACCCAACCTCCAGACTTAGTATAAAGCTGCGATAATCGAGTACAGCAAAAGGGTAGACAAGTGGATCAGTGGAACAGAATCAAGCGCTCAGAACTAGACCCACATAAATATAGACAGTTGATCTTTGACAAAGGAGGAAGGGCAATACAATGGAGCAAAGATCACCTTTTCAGCAAATGCTGCTGGAGCAAGTGGATACCCACATCCCAAAAGTGAATCTAGACACAGGTGTTATGCCCTTTATAAAAATTAAGTCAAGATGGATCATAGACTTAAATGTTAAGTGAATAACTATAAAACCCTTAGAAAATAACAGGGGAAAACCTAGATGGCCTTGAGTATGGAGGCGACTTTTTAGATACAACCCCAAAGACATGATCGTGAAAGAAAGAATTGATAAACTGAACTTTCTTAAAATTAAAAACTTCTACTCTGTGAAAAACAACATGAAAAGAATGAGAAGACAAGCTGCTGACCGGGAGAAAATTTTTACAAAAGACACATGTAATGAAGGACGGTCAGCCAAAATATACAAAGAACTTGTAAGACTTAAGAACAAGAAAATGAAGAGCGCAATTAAAAACTGGACAAAAGACCTTAACAGACACCTCACCAGATAAGACATGTAGATGGCAAGTAAGCATGTGAAAAGGTGCTCAGTATCAGATGTCATTAGGGAATTATAAGTTAACAGTGAGATCATACTACACACCTGTTAGAATGGCCAGAATCCAAAACTCTGGTAACACCAAATGCTGATGAAGACGTGGAGCAACAGAAATTCTCATTCCTGGCTGGGAATGCAAAACGGTGCAGCTGCTTTGGAAGACAGCTCTGCAGTTTCTTACAACACTAAACATACTCTAACCATATGATCCAGTAATTGGGCTCCTTGGTATTTACCCAGATGAACTGAAAATCTATGTCCACACAAAATCCTGTGCATGGATGTTTACAGCAGAGTTAATCACAATTGCCAAAAACTTGGAAGCAACCAAGATGTCCTTCAATAGGTGAGTGGATAAATAAACTGAAGTACATCCAGATGATGGAATATGACTCAGCACCAAAATGAAATGACCTATCAAGCCATGAAAATAGATGGAGGAACTTTAAATGCATATTACAGAGTGAAAGAAGCCAATTTGTAAAGGCAGCATACTGTATGGTTCCAAAGATATGGCATTCTGGAAAAGACAAAACTATGGGGACAAAAATATAGTGGTTGTGAGGGGCAAAAGGGGGAGGGAGTGATGAATAGGCATAGTACCAAGGGTCTTTAGGGCAGTGAAACTATTCTGTACAATACTACAATGGTGGATACATGTCTTTATCCATTTGTCAAAACTCGTAGGATATACAACACCAAGAGTGAACCTAATGTAAACTATGGAAATTTGGGTGGTAATGATGTGTCACTGATTGTAACAGATGCACTGCTGTCCTGTGGGATGTTGATAATGAAGAAGGTTGTACATGTGTGCAGACACGGAGTTATGGGAAATCTCTGTACCTTTTGTTTGATTTTGCTGTGAACCTGAAACTTCTTTAAAAAAATAAACTATTAATTGGAAAAAAAAGTATGTAACCTTATGCATAATAACATTAAATGTAAGTGAGTTAAACACTGATTAAAATGCAGACATTGGCAGAATTAATTTTTAAAAAGCATCATCGGGGCTTCCCTGGTGGTGCAGTGGTTGAGAGTCCCATGCCGATGCAGGGGACACGGGTTCGTGTCCCGGTCTGGGAAGATCCCACATGCCACAGAGCTGCTAGGCCCGTGAGCCATCGCCGCTGAGCCTGCACGTCCGGAGCCTGTGCTCCGCAACGGGAGAGGCCACAACAGTGAGAGGCCCACGTACCGAAAAATAAAAAAATTGTTACTAGAAACAGAGGAAGAAATTTTATAATGGTAAAAAGATCAATCCCTCAAGAAAATACAACAATTACAAATATGTATGCAACTAATGGCAGAGCCCTAAAATACAGAAAGCAAAAACTGACAGAATTAAAGGATGAAATAGATAATTCAGCAATAATAGTTGGAGATTTCAGTATTCTATTTGAGTAATGGATACAACAACTAGACAGAAGATCCACAAGGAAGTAGAAGACTTGAACATCAGCTAAGCCTAACAGTCATCTTTAGATCACTCCATTCAACAATAGTAGAAGACACATTCTCCTCAAGTGCACGTGGAACGTTCTCCAGGGTAGACCATATGCTAGGCCATAAAACAAGTCTCATCATATCCTGCAAAGTATGTTCTCTGACCACAATGAAATGAAACTAGAAGTGATAACCCAAGTATCTCAGGTGTAGTTTTAATTTGCGTTTCCTTGATGGCTAATGATTTTGAGCTGCTTCTTTGGTCAAGTGTCTGTTCAGATCTTTTGCCCATTTTAAGGTTTGGTTTGTAGTCTGTGTAGTTGTAAGAGCTCTTAATATGTTCTGGATACAAGTCCTTGATCAGATTGAGTTTTGCAAGTGTTTTCTCTCAGTCTGTATTCTCATTACACTTTCTTAACAGTGTCTTTTGAAGAGCAGAAGTTTCAAATTTTGGTCAAGTCCACTGACAGGGCTTAGAAGTAATAACACTCCAATATCAATGAGCATACCTAACTACCTAGATTTTGGTTTCTAAATACTCTTCCCTACTAAAAGGTCCTTAGAGAAATGGCTGATTCCAGGGCTGAGACAGAAAGACTAAAAGATGAGCCTGGAATATCTTGTGTACCAAAAAGCAAGGAAGTGCTTAAAGAACTGGGGATTAGTCAGAAACCTATCAGAACCATGTTGGAGGGGCTTCCACTGGCCAAATCTGAGATAATTTGAGCATCAAAAGAAATAATGAAAAAAAAAGAAATAATGATAGTAATGGATTATAGCCTATTGAATAAAATAAGAAACCATGATATATAAATATGCCATGGAAACAGGTATAAATAAGTAAATGAGGGAAAAATGAAAGCCCTTCCTGGGACTTCTCTGGTGGTGCAGTAATTAAGAATCCGCCTGCCAGTGCAGAGAACACGGTTCAATCCCTGGTCTAGGAAGGTCCCACATGCCGCGGAGCAGGTAAGCCAATGCGCCACAACTACTGAGGCTGCGCTCTAGAGCCCGCGAGCCACAACTACTGAAGCCCGTGCGCCTAGAGCCTGTGCTCCACAACAAGAGAAGCCACCGCAATGAGAAGCCCACGCACCACAACGAAGAGTAGCTTCTGCTCGCCGCAACTAGAGAAAGCCCGTGGGCAGCAACGAATACCCGACACAGCCATAAATAGATAGATAGATAGACAGAAAGATAGATAGATAGGAATGCCTTTTTTTTTAAAAAAGGGAAAGCTCTTCCTTATGGTAAAATGCCAACTGGTAAGAACGTGAAATGATGGAATTAGAAAATCACTGTTTGGTATCCATCGTGGTAATTATTTCGGCAAGAGTCATCAGTTGGTGCTAAAACCAGTGGGTGAAATTTTGTTAAGGAACAGAATGTTTACATAGTTCCAGAGTCTCTCTCCACAAAACAGTAGTATTTTTACAGTGGAGAAACATGGAAGATTCTTCTTTAGCCAAGTGATTGAAGTTACCCTCACTGAAAATCAACATTGTGTGCCTCTTAATATCACATACTGAGAAGGACATGGGATCACTTCTGTGGTGTTTCTGCCAAAAAGTGCATAGTCTGACTCTACTCATGTGGGAATATCAGGTGAATCCAAATTGACGGACATTCTACTCGCCTCTGTGCTCTTCAAAAATGTCAAGGTCAAAAAAAACTATCAAGGTCAGGGAATTCCCTGGCGGTCCAGTGGTTAGGACTCCAAGCTCTCATTGCTGAAGGCCTGTGTTTAATCCCTGGTCAGGGAACTAAAATCCCACAAGCTGCAGCCAAAAAAAAAAAAAAAGTCAAGGTCACAAAAGACAAGGAAAGAATGAGGAACTAGACAGGCTAAAGAAATTTGACTACCAAATGAAGCTTGTTATCCTGGATTGGATCCTGGACCAGAAGCGGAAAAAACCATTATTTCCTATGAAGAATCAGTACAATAAGTATCCTAAACTTCTGTTCTGTGGAAATTCAGGAACAAGAAATTCAGCCTCCAAGAAATGGGGAGAATCTCTGCATACTTGTTCTTTGCAGTGTTGAATGATTTTCCAAGTGTTTATTAATTATTTGTATTTTCCCTGTTGTGAATTATCTGCCATGTCATTTATCCATTTATATCTTTTTTTTTTTTTTTTTTTTTTTTTTTTGCGGTACGCGGGCCTCTCACTGCTGTGGCCTCTCCCATTGCGGAGCACAGGCTCCGGACGCGCAGGCTCAGCGGCCATGGCTCACGGGCCCAGCCGCTCCGCGGCATGTGGGATCTTCCCAGACCGGGGCACGGACCCGGGTTCCCTGCATCGGCAGGCGGACTCTCAACCACTGCGCCACCAGGGAAGCCCCATTTATATCTTCATTGTAGTCATTTCCCAGTCTTGTTTGTTTATTTCTTTAAAAATTTTTTTAACTATAAAAGTTAAACAGCTTCCTTGTTTAAAAAATAAATATAAACCATATAAAATGGTACAAAAGAAAAAAATGAGAGCCCCTCTCGTCTCCACATCCCACTCTCCAGATGTTCTCCCTCTTGTTTCATTCCTTTAAAGTTTGCCTCCCACTGTTTTTCCTTCCTTTTACTCTTTACAAATTTCTAAATATATCTGTGAATTACTCATGCAGCAAAAGCATTTATCTTAATGGACTAGGAAAGGAGAGAGTCTACAGTGGAAAAAAACTGTTAACCTCTATAGATTTCTTGATAAACTTATGTTCAAAACATACATGTTTATATTTAAGAACTTTTAAAGTATAAAAGACCTTTATAGCAAAGCATGTACATAACTGACACATAATCAGAAATAAGACCACGACTACTTATCGTGAATTAGTGACTTAAATTCTGGGCCACTCCCAAATGGTTGGAAACCATTACATAGTCTTTGGTGTTATCCTTTGATTCAAAAAAAACCATGTAAGAGCTTTTGTCACCTCTTTGTTTTATTAACAGTGTGAGTTAAAATTGGTACTGTATTTGGCTAAACTGTATGTGGTACAGATTGTGGGTAGAGGTGAATCTTTTCTCACAAGGTTGACTAGCTGAATCTTTTGTTTTCTATCCTTAACAGAATAACAGAACTTTAGAACTAAAGGGCCACTGGAAATCCTTCTGTAACTTTCTTATTTTATAGGTGAGAAAGAAATGTCTGGGTATAGTAGGCATAAGATAAGGCCCGTGTAGAATAAATTACCTGTTCCTAGCCCTACACAAGTTAGTGACCTTTGACTCCTTTTGTTTCAGTAAAGGAACCAGAATGTTAATAGTGAAGTTTTCACTCATTCGTCTAACAAATGAAGGAAACATTTATTGAATGTCTAAGATATGGCATGTACTTGGTATTGTTTAATATTTTAACTCTCAGGTCCCTGATGTACACTTGGTCCTTTTTCACTGCCTCTGAGGAAAGCCCGTTGCTTTAGCAGTCCTGGAGCATGGGAATGTGACCTGGGGGATGAGAAACTGGCCTGTCTGTTATGAACTGACCTTTTTGTTGTGTGTGTGTTTTTTTCCCAGCTGGAAGAAGAGAGATCTGTGCTCAATAATCAGTTGTTAGAAATGAAAAAGAGGTAGGCTTTCTTTTTGTATATATTGTTTTGTGTGTGTGTGTGTGTGTGTTTAATAAGGAAAATGTTAGAACACGCTGTGTACAGTGACTTGTAGAAAACATACGACCTTCTTATATTCAGAAAATTGCATCGTGATCGTTTGGTACTCATAATTGACAAATTTGTAAGAGTTTCAGTATGAATTACTGAAAGAATAGTTCGATTTTTAAGCCACATTCAGTTGCGTTTGTCCAGAAATGTTCTAAATTAAGTTGTCTCGTATTACACTGTTTACCTCCTAGTTTCAGTAACTAAAGTGCTATAATGTTACCTAATCTGCAAATAAATTCAGTTATATAAAACTTTCATTTTCTCAGTAATAATGGGAAACATTTTAAATGTTTCTACTTACTTTCTTAAAAAGAGCTTTGTTATTTGTTATTCTTTGATGATGATCGAATGCTGTTCACATGGAAGCTTCCAGCACTTTTGAGTAAGGATAAACGGGCCCCCAGGAGTCATCATGTAGAAGCCTGGTGCTTATGCTTTCTGACGGTCTCTGTCTGCTTTTTTAAAATGTGTAGTTTGTGTCTAGAGAAATTCTCTGCTTTACTCTGCATGCCAAGTAGGCATAGTGATACTGTTGCTAAGAGCCACAGCCTGTACCGTGGTTTGCTGTAGAGTACATCACAACAGTGACAGGCGTTTTTTGTCTTATTAATTACAAAAAGAAAAATAAACCTTTAGGAATAGTATAATCAAGAATTCTTCTATACCTCAATTAAAAAATAATAAGAAAATGAAATAGAAAAGAAAAAGAATTCCTTCATGGTCTTGCAGAGATTTTATCCTTACTTGTCAGAGCAGAGGAAGTCTCCCTTACTGACCACTGATGCATGCGTTTATGCTGACATTTGTCCCTCCTGCCAGTATGGCGGCTGCTTCAGAGTCGAGGGCTTTATTTAGCCCACAAAGATATTTGGGTTCCATAAGCTACCTTCTAAAGGAAATTAGGCCTCAGTTCAGGGGTGCCTTCCTCCTTTCTTTTTTTAAGACATCCTTAGACTCATTGTTCTTTAAAGTTTCACATCAGAATGCATGTGTGTTTCATGACTGCCACACCCCCGGTCCAGCCAGGTGTTCGCCCAGTGCCTGTGAGCTGTGGTGACTGGCCTGCCATGCCTTAACCTGGGGCCCAGGTACAAGCACAGCTCCCCCGCGTGGGGGCCTTGGGATATTTAATTTTCCATGAATAAGGCTTTGTTTCTTTAAAAAGAACCCCATGTATGCAGTTGTCAAGGGTGTGTGAACAAACTGATAGCACTTATTCCTGAGGCATTCTGACAAGGGAAACAGGCTGGTGTGAGTACTGATGTAATCCCTTTGCATTTATGTAGCCCTTGTAATTCACAAATTTCTCATATCTCTAAACAAACCACTGAAATATATGGTGGGGCTTGCATTGAAAAATGATGAAACTAAAACCCCCCAAGTTAGGCAACTTGGCCAAGAGCTCAGATGCAGACACAAGGCCCAGGACTTCAGATTTTTACAAGGGCTCTTTTCTCACTGTACATCTATTTATTTTTACTTTTTAATCTCTTTTAAAAATAAAGATGCTATTGCTTTGTCAGTCCTTTTCATGTGACTTTGACTAAATTACATGCCTCTCAAAATGTGATTAGACATGTGACTTTTTTCACGGCTTAAAAAGATAGAACAAATTTGGGTACTTGTCCATTCCTCTCTTCTTATTTCACCCTGCTCCCATTTTAGGTCCTGGATAATTATTACTCTTAATCAATAAACGCAGATAAAGATGATAACTTTTCTGGGAGTGAAAAATGTTAAAACCTAGTTTCTTATATTTAGAACTGTTTTTTAATCAAATTGTTAATTAATCCTCATGGAAAGTTATGTCTTTCAGAAATCTGAATGCAAATATATTTTAGCTAATATTTTGGGGGCCTTAAATGCCTTCTGAAGGTCAGTTTGGTAAAGGATTAGTATGTAGGTCTATGTGTGTAATAGTTAAGTACCTGTAGCATAGAATACTAAAAAGAATTGGATACTTTCTTAATTTAAGAATCTGGAAAGTACTTAAATCATAAAGATATTTGAAATGTAGTGGTTCATTGCAAGAACCAAGACCTTAGCCAACAGTTTAATTTAGAGGTGAGAACTGAACATACACAGTCAACATAGTATATGATTGCTTCATTCAAACTCTGTTGTTCATTATGTTGAAGTGCAGTACTTACTCCTGATGTAGGGTGAAACTACTTATCGTTAAGAAATTAGTATCACCCTTTTGTACTTTGTCTTTTTGCTATCTAGCATCGAATTGCAAGCAACACGTAGTATAAGTTTTTCTCTTAGCTTAAAAATGTAATTATTTCTTTGGGAAAGTGGTCTCCAAGTTAGGGAAACCTCTTTCAGAACAGGTTCCAACACGTCTGGTAGATAAAGCAGAGCCAACCTTGACCGCTCCAATGGATGGAAGTAGAGAAGTGTGTCCCTCTGGCCAGAGAGCCTACAGCAGATTTGGGAACCTGTTTGGCTCCTCTCCCTTCTCTAGGCTTTTTGATGTCCTAGAAGGAACTCCAGAGCCATCATCTTAGCTGTGGACTTGTAGAGTCAGGATTAATTCTGTGTGTGTCAAGGCAAGATTCCTGTCAGGAAGGAAAACTGGCTGACGGTCCCCGTCCACCAGTCCTGAAGAGGTCACTGCCACTCCAGCTCATTCAGCTCACTGTGGGTTGCTAACTGTCTGACTGTCTCCAAGCTTGCGCTACTGATCAATGCTCATTTCACCCCTCTCTTTTCCCTTTCCTACTCTTGCTTCCTTTGCTATATCTGTGTGTCTTTAATGGTAAGACTAAAGAAAGTCTATCCACGTTATAATAAATAAATTTCATATATTTTTAGTAAACAAAATTGTTGTATATATTTTTTGGCTGCCTTTGTCCCTCTGTGCCTTGCTTTTGTTTTGTAAAATATTCTCAGCAGTATATACATACACACACACGCACACATATCTTTTTTATATCTATATACAGCACAGAACTTCAGTGCAAATTGAGTTCTCCTTACTGCATTTGCAGTTCTCTTCATGTTCCTAATATTTGGTTCTTGTTATCTTGCATTTTTAAAGCTTGCCCAGTAACACTTTAAGGTATTTGCTTCATTACTGGAATTTCTTTCTTATGTAAGTAGTAAGGAAAGAATCTGGGTAATATGTTCCCTTGGGGGAAAGATTTCTGGCCCCTATAACCCTTCTTTCATGTTATGTTTATCTTCCCTTGATACTTTTAGTAACGCCAAGTCACTGGGGCCAGCATGGCTTTAAAGTAACACAGGCCTCACTGTCAATGCGATGTGTGACTCAGGTGTCAGTGATGCTGGCATAAATGGTTTAATTTAGCCCCTCTTGGTTTGCACGGTGGGATTTGGGCTTAGAAATCACCTAAGATACTAACATTGAAGACCTGTCACAAAGATGAGCTGCCAAGGTCTATTTGTCCCTTCATTTGGTATACAAATCACAAGTCAGATCCCTTTTTTAACCACGCATCTTTTGACAACTTTCGTATGAGAAACATCTGCTTGCCATCTTCTTAGAAAGCAGCCTCACTTAGAGGATGGACGTGTGTGGCGATAAGCAAAGATACCTGCTCCTTTTTCCTTTTGCCGGCTAATGCCAGCCTCATCCCTCCCTAACACAAAGAACCTGTGAGAGCTTGACTAACTAGAGTCCTGATTACAGAAGAATCTAAATCCGTTAACCCCCAAATCCTGGTATTTCTCAGTAAAAGCATTTAAAATCGCATCTTTCAAATTTGAGTTGGATTTACAAGTGAATCTCTTGAAACAGTTTTTATAATAGAGTGAACTACCAAATAAGTTTAATAGAAACTTAAAGAGCCCAAGAGTTATTGAATCTTTGGATAAAATCAGATATTTACTTCCCAGGTGGAAAAAATGCCTGTGTACATTCCTTTCACTTAAATCTTTGGGGTTTTGTTTGTTTTGTTGTTGTTGTTGTTTTTACTTAAACAGGATCCTATTTCCTAGCGAGGTGTTACGCAGTTAGTAATTTAACAGCACCAAGTGTTCATATAATGCTTGGGTGTTGAATTCAAGACATTTTCTGTAAGTCTCAGATTCTTTTCTTACTACTTATTCTGGGGTGTAAGTGTAAGCCACACAATGAGATAAATACAACACTTATATTTTTCATCTTCGTGTAGAATAGAATTTCAGTTTACCATAAACCATGAGAATTCTGTAATTCGTGTGCCGGATATCTTGGGTCTCACTAACCAGACATACATTCTGCCATTTCTAACCTGGGCCTCAGTTTCCAATCCCTCCAGTTGGTTCGAAGACATACTGAACCACTACATGCTCTGCATTCACCCAGCTACTTCTAATAGAACCGGGAGTAATTCGGTTTGTTGTGGTTTAAGCCATGAACTCTCACTGATGATTACCTACGTGGAGGCAAATGAGTAGGTTGTATGGCCTGAGGGCTGGCCAGGAAATTTTTCTCCAGCTGTGTTTTCCCCAAATATTTTTGTGATACAAGGTCTTTTTTCCTCTTGTTTCACACTGCATGTCATTTTTTAAAAACTTCTTATTTCAAAATCTGAGGTTTCCAGAAGAGCTGCAAAGGTTGTACCTGGAGGTCCCACATTCCCTTCACCCAGCTTCCCCTCACGGGCACATCTTACATCCCCTGGTCCTTTGATACAAACTGAGAGAGTAACATTGGTCCAGTACTCTTAGCCAAACTCTAGACATGGTTCAGATTTCCCCAGTTTTTCCATTCATGTCTTTTTTTCTCTCCCAGGATCCAGTCTAGGAGACCACAGTGCATTTAGTTGTCCCATCTGTGACAGCTCCTCAGTCTTTCCTTGGCTTTTGTGACCTTGGCACGTTTGAATTTTCACCACAAAAATTTAAATACACTCACACATTTATAAACACATAGTAGCCTGCCCTCTGGGGTTGTCTCCATCGTGTCTTGCCCTCTTCCCCTGTCTTCCCTTCATCTTTCCCTTTCTTTTCCCACTCCCCTGACTCCAAGATAAATGTTCTCGTCTCCTGGAAAGCCCGGTCCCCGTCCCTGTGCTGATAACCAAATGCTGGGTCAGCCTGAGAACATACATCCCGTGTGCTGACCTTCTCCCTCCAGATGCCCCTTGGCTTCCATTCTACACCTGGAAATCCATCTTCACATTTCCGTTCTAGCCTTTATGTCATTACCTTTGATTTCTATGAGCAACTTAATGTCTGTCCTCTTCAGAGTCTATGGACGAAAAGTAATAATCCTTCCGTTTGAATAGTGGTAATAATCTCTGCTACTGTTTTGGCCCAGAAGATCTCCAAAACACACTCTTGGAACTTGCTGAAAGTTACTGAAATTAGTGAGAACCAATCGATACTTCCAGCATAAAACTGCTCTGCATGACATCTGTATAATCGCTTTGCATGTGTGTATTTTAATTGTTGGTATTGCTTGATAATGATTTATTCAAGAAGTAACGGAATTCATCTGGGGGGGTTAGATTTTTAAAGTAATTCTTTGGGGGTGCAACAGTCTTGTTTTTTAATTCTGCGTCTTCCAAAGTTATTAACTTGTTTCTTTAAATTCAAACGGATACAATGATATGCAGATTCTGGCATGTCTCTGCATAGGTAAACTTTTTCTCCCCTCACAGTAAGTAAAATTTCAAGTAACATTCTGCAAGCGTAATAGCCTTAACCCCCTGTAAAACTTCCCCGTGATACTTTATCCCTGTATATTAGCTAAAGTTAATTGCGCGTTTGTTCTAGGACAGTTGTCTACTGACCGCTCTCTCGGTTGATTTCTGGAATTTTTAACTCTTTGGTCTTTTAGAGAATCCAAGCTAATAAAAGACGCAGATGAAGAAAAAGCTTCCTTGCAGAAATCCATCAGTATTACTAGTGCCTTACTCACAGAAAAGGATGCAGAGCTGGAAAAGCTGAGGAATGAGGTAGAGTACCACCTCGGGGACCCTGGCGGTACCCGTCCCTGTTCCGACCGGAAGCTAAGCCAAGCCGTGTGTTTCAGGTCACAGCGCTCAGGGGAGAGAACGCCTCCGCCAAGTCCTTGCGCGCAGTCGTTCAGTCTCTAGAGTCCGACAAGGCGAAGCTTGAGCTCAAGGTAAAGAACTTGGAGCTTCAACTCAAAGAAAACAAGAGGCAGCTCAGCAGCTCGTCAGGTAAAATGGCCACGTGCTTCCTCCCGACACCGCTGCTTCCCCCGGACGCGGGGTTCGTGGCGGGCGCACCCTTTGTAGGCGGCTGCTGCGCCGCGCCGACGGGGTCGCTCTGTGCCGGGCCCGCCCGCCTGTAGTCGGATGAGGCCCCAAACAGAGGGGCGCGCCTGCCGGTCCCCACTTCCGGACCTTCCCGTGGTCCTGAGCATCGGCAGACGTTTATATAAGACAGTGGGTGATAACTGCCACCCCAGCAGCAGCCGCGGCTTTTGCAGGTGCCCTGCCGGGGAGGAGAAAATGACGGCCGTGACCGTGACCGGCGTTCCTCCCCGCAGTGGGCCGGCCTGAGAGAGGACGACCGTGTCCGAGGGGTCCAGAGAGGAGACAGGAACTTCAAACGTGTTCTCAGGGAGGCACATGTGCGGATTCCAGATGAGAATGCGTTTCTAACACTGGCCCTTTCAATGCAGTAACAAGGAAATAAGATTGCAATTTTTAAAAAATCCCCCCTCCACTTTTTTTCTTTTTTTAAATATAAGGTAATACTGATACTCAGGCAGAAGAGGATGAAAGAGCCCAGGAGAGTCAGGTAATATTCCTTCCTTTTGCTTTGCTTGCTTGCTATTTTTAAAAATCATTTAATCTTTTGAATAGGTAATGTATTCATATGTTCTAAACATTAAACAACGTTAAAAATACGTACAGTAAAAATAAAAAAAAATCTCCCTCCAAACACCATCTCCTGCTCAGTTCCCAGCCCCCCAAACAGGTAATCAGGGTTATTAATGTCTTTTTTATTTTTTCAGAGGTTTTTTTAAATGTACATACAAGCCAAGACTAACAGTCTTTCCACCTCCTTTTTTTTACACATATGGGGGCATATTACATAAACTGATCTGCACTTCACTTTTTATAGCTGTATAGTATTCCGTTATGTGGGTGTACCATAATTTAATCAGGCCTTATTGGTTGACATGACATTTGGGATGTTTTCTGATCTTTTAGGTGTATTATAAACAATGCTATAATGAACTGTCTTGAACACCTATCATTTTACAGATATACTAATATTTCTTTAGGATAAATTCATAGAAGTAGAATCCCTCCATAAAAGGTTCCTTCCTCATCTTTACCTTAAAAAGACAGGGCTCTTGAAAACTGTTTCCTAAAGCCAAAATTATCAAAATAGCCTTAGTTTTAAAAATGGTATTATATGGAGGCAAACTGTTCTGTTTTTGGAAATGTATAGCCCACAAGCAACAAACATCTATTTTCAATTTTTATTATATATTTTGGACATACTTGTCTCATTCAAAATTCAAAGGTACGAAAGCCTTCTTTCACTTTTAAATAAAAGAGAAACTCAGTGCATTAGTGATTTGTTTTAGTTATGACATCTCCTTTGAAAGGCATGTAAGGATTCAACGCACAGCCTAATTTACCCTGAATAGCATTGTCTCTGCTTAGTTTGTATGTCTGATGAGCACAAACTTAATTCACAATGTTTTCTCTTTCCCCCTTCCTTTCCGCTTACGTTTGTTTCATCTGCCACTGCCAACGCTTTTCTTCCAATCAGCAAATGGTTTGTTTTATGTTTCCTAATTTGTGAGCACGTGTGTGTGTGTGTGTGGTTTCCCACTGTACTTACATCCATTTTGTGGCTTTTTCCCCCCTTTCTGATATGTATCTGCTAACAGGGTAAAGTCTTTAGAAACTACAGTTTGAGAAGTGAGATGAGATTCAGTGGGTCTTGCCTTCAATGGCAGAAGGGAGATTCTGCAGAGAATCACAAAGCTAGTGATTTCTAGCTTTGTTTCATACCTACCCCAGCAGGAGAAAAAGGCCAGATATTTCTTTAAAAAGTGGATGTGTATGTATGAGTATATACACACACACAGATGTATTTTTTAATACTGTAAAATGGGATTTTTTTCCCCAATGGACATTTAGATAAATGATACCTTTGTATCTGTAGAAGAAGGAAGAAACTTACTGATTTTTTTCTTTTCTTGGCTGCGTCATGCGGCATGTGGGATCTAGTTCCCTGACTGGGGATCGAACCCTCGCTCCTTGCATTGGAAGCGCAGTCTTAACCACTGGATCATCAGGGAAGTCCCGAAACTTACTGATTTTAAATTAAAGTGCCCTTGCTTTGCCAGGTTAGGACAAGAGCGTTTCCTCCTGGTGGGCAGTCATCTTGTTATCCCACTGCCCCAATTCTGGGCCCAGGTGGCCTGAATGCTGCCGCTTCAGTGTGTGGCCACACCTCCTCAGGTGAAAGAGAGCTTAAGCCTTCTCTTTAAAACGCCTTCCTTTTTCTCTGAAGACCCATTTACCATCTCACCATGACTAATAAGTGAGTGTTAGATTGTAGTTGGAGGAGAATTTCCATGAGCTTTTTGAAATCTACAGAACATAAAAGTCCTGGCTTAGTTATAGTTTAGTGTAATAAGTAACTGGTTACGCTTTCTGTACTGTGTGTGTGTGTGTGTGTGTGTGTTTGAGAACATAATCTAAAACACGGTTGAGTCACGGCTGCTGTGGGCCCCTGCGACTCCAGCATATACTCTGCAGCCACAGCCTGAGAGTGTGCTTGTAGACTTCTTGATGCTCCAGCGAACACATTTCAGACATTTTACACATCTGCTTTTGTTTTTTCCTAAAAAATCAGATTGATTTCCTAAATTCGGTAATAGTGGACCTTCAGAGGAAGAATCAGGATCTCAAGATGAAGGTGGAGATGATGTCGGAAGCAGCCCTGAATGGGAACGGTGACGACATGAACAATTACGACAGGTATTTCACGTCCAGCGATACTGAGCGGAACCTTAGTTCCATCTAAATAAATGTGTGTTTTTAAAGTTAGGTTCTTCAGACAGAGGACAAATATCGCATGATATCGCTTCTAGGTGGAATCTAAAAAAACGGTACAAATGGTACAAACAGAAATAGAGTTACAGATGTAGAAAACAAACTTACAGTTACTGGGGGGTAAAGCGGGGGGAGGGATAAATTGGGAGATTAGGATTGACATATACACACTACTATATATAAAATAGTTAACTAATAAGGACCTACAGTATAGCACAGGGAACTCTACTCAGTACTCTGTGGTGACCTATATGGGAAAAGAATCTAAAAGAGAGTGGAATTATGTACATGTATGGCTGATGTGTGTACAGCAGAAGGTAACACAACATTGTAAATCAACTATACTCCAATAAAAAATTTTTAAAAAGAATATATATATGTATAACTGAGTCACTCTGCTATACAGCAGAAATTAACAAAACGTTGTAAAACAACTATACGTCATCAGTAAAATTAAAAAAAAAAAAAAAGGCTCTCCAGTGGATTGGAGGAACAATTGCTTTGTGGTTATTTGACTTCCACAAACCTGGCAGGAGAGTGAAAATGGTTTGATGTGAAAATTTAAAACGTGGACCGTAGTACTTAAACACTTGAGGCTCCCCGACTTGGCCACAATTCTTGCTTCCTTTTTGTTCATTACAAGTGATACTGTCTCTTGAATTTCTTCTGATGGAGCTGAGTTTCTGATTATGCACATTAATATTTGTAGTGATGACCAGGAGAAACAGTCCAAGAAGAAACCTCGCCTCTTCTGTGACATATGTGACTGCTTTGATCTCCACGACACAGAGGATTGTCCTACCCAGGCACAGATGTCTGAGGACCCCCCCCATTCCACACACCACGGCAGTCGGAGCGAGGAACGCCCCTACTGTGAGATCTGTGAGGTGTTCGGGCACTGGGCGACCAACTGCAATGACGACGAGACTTTCTGATGAAGCCTCACATCCGGAACTGGGCTTTCTCAGATGCACTAGCGTTTAGGCAGCTGACCACCAGCATTGTGTGTGCAGACTTCAGGAGAACTCGTGTTATTTTTGACCCCCCATCAACAAATCTAAGGAAAGATTTTGATCTTCAACAAATCTCCCTTTTAGTCTCCCCTTATAAGTGTATCAGTTAGAATAATCAGGAGGTGAGTTTTCACCTCTGATTTTGTCTTCTTGAATTTAAAAAGTATTAACAAGACATTGCACCAGATGCCATTACATTAATTGTCCCTAGGGAGACCTCAGAGAACGACTCCTACCCTCACAATACCTTATTTAAGTAACTTTAAATTATGCTGTTACTTTTCATATTTGCACTAAAATATTTCCAGGCTGCGTTTGTATATTTAGATGTTTTGGTTAAACTTTGACACTGGAATGAGTTGAAAAAATGTGCCACTTCGCATATTCATCTACTCATTTAAAATATTTTATACTTAAAGAAATATCTGAGCTCTTTGCACTACCTGATATCAGTAGTGCCTTTATTTCAGGCTTGATGATACTTAGGTGTGATTATAAAATCATGAAACAGGTAAAGGGAGGGGGAAGCCCCCAAACTGCTGTGGGGACATTTTATAATCTCCATGCTGCACCCACTTACTCTTCTATGGTGTTTTTTGTTTATTGGTTTTGCATAATTTCAGCTTCTATATATTATATGTATATATTTTTGTAAAATCTCTATTTTGGGAAAAAACATACACAGTGTGTCTTTCTTTTCAGATTTTTACCTTTATGAAAAAGAAAACACGTAAAATGTTCATCAGGACCTAACGGACTAGGCCAGAAATAGCATCGTGTGGCTTTGCAGCTCCTTGTTCTCCGTGTTCTCGTTTTATTTCTTTATCAGATATAAATAACTGGGAGAATTCTCTCCAGATTTTTCTTTTCCTTCTCCAGCAGATAGCCCCAGCAGTCAGTTAATTAGATAATAAGCCACTATAAAACACCTAAATTAACCAATCTACAATCTTTACACGTTTTTTTTTTACTGTGTTTTTAGATGAATGTACGATGAGAAATTCAACATTAATAATTTTGGATTTTCTTATCACAAAAAATAAACTGAAGGACCTCAACCACAAGAAGTTTATCAACCAGTTTGAATCTATTTATCTTCATTTGAATGTCTCCTAGAATATGTAAAAAGTAATAAATAAATGTATCTTCCATGAGACATGTATAATAAGAACTTCTATAATTGTATATATGCCTTTGATGTATTTTCCTCAAGATTATCAACTATGTGTTTGACAAGTGAAAAATCTGTAGTCAGTTGAAATGTGGGGTTATAAACATATTATAATAGGAACTGTTTCACAAACAATATGTAAAGCAATATTAAAATCTGAGCAAACAAGTGTTCTGTATCTACTTTAATAAATGGTTATTCTTTTTGGCCAGTGTAGTAAACTGGTATTATTCTCAGGTTTATTTGTCATAATGGTTTTTCTTTAAGTGAGCAAGCACTAGAGACCCAAATAGCAATTTCTACTGCAGTCTGTTGATAAACTGCTTTAAAGAAATTATCTCAAAGCATTCTATGACCCATTCAGCATAAGATCAATACCCAAGGTGGTTATCCATTGCTATGTCTTACTATATTACCTGACGGAAATGTAAGTGGCACCATGTAGCACCTACTACCTATTACAGCATCAAGTTTTGGAAGGAAACTCTGTGAAAGCTGTTGTGGTATTTTCCAAAATGATAACTGAACCAAGCAATCTGTTTTATGAGCTCTGACCCCCCCCCCCCCCCCCCCCGCCGCCACAGGTAGATATTTCCAAAGCAGAGTTACCGGCTGAACGTTATTTTGACCTAAAAATTACCCTGACAGTGGTCCTTGACTTCAGCTTTGACCGAATGGATGAAAAGACTCAAAACTATGAACTACATTTGTTGTGGTGACCATTTCACGACATATACGTATATCAAATCATTATGTTGTACACCTAAAATTAATATTAAATATCCATGATATCAATTAAAAATACATTTTAAAAAGAAAACTCGAACACTAAACAAGTCTGTGATATTTATAGGGCAACTGCGGTAGTATTGCAGTATCACCAGTTGGGTCTTTACACAAATAAAACACCTCTGTTGATCGTTTAGAATCCTGGTCCTGTTTGCAGAGGATCGTTTGTCATCCGAGTCTTGCTCGTTTGCACCCACGCATGCCTGAGAGTTCGCTAACCGTGGGCATCTTTACCTCTTACGTGGGTGTGCCCTCATTTACCAGTTCAGGACATGGCCTGCTGAGCTCAACATTTATTCTCACAGATGGTGCTAAAATAATACGTGTTCTCAGTTGACCAAAAGACCTGCGCACGTTGAGAAGAGTTTGTGATACAGGTTGAGAAGAATCCCTGTGAAAATCGGGTGAGAACTAGGGCATGGAACAGTCTACACGTGTGGAAACATGTTATTTTAAAATTAAATGTTTTTGATAGAGTCAAGAAGTTGAGAGTGGAAGTATGTAAATATGTATAGTTGATTACTGTATCATCTCCAAATTCCACTCTTTGCTTATTCATACTCTATGGTAATTGCCTAGCGAGTCCTTTCTTAGTAACAGTGTATAAAGGGTTGAAGGGAGCCAGGCAAGACCAGACATTTTCAAGCCCCTTTCACCAGATCCCAAATAGCCAATTTTACACCTCAAAGTACTGAAACGGATATATCTTCCTAATAAGTTATTTATTTAGCAATTATTAAATAACAGGCACCCTGCTAAGCCTTTTACATAAATCACACGATGTAAATTACATCCTGTTTCACCCTCGCAACTCACGAGGTAACATGGGAATTTTACCTAGATTCCACATCGAATAGTATTTGTGTGAAATACCATGTGGCGCGAATGTCTACTAGGAAGAGCTGAACAGACAAGTCACTCAAGGTTCCCTCAGCTATTAGCCATTTTTGTAGATTTTAGCCGACAAACCAAAAGGGCAAAGCGCAGGACCTTTTTGATTGCTATAAAAGATTTCCATTCAAGTTTAGCTTCGTTACCATCTTACAGCGAGTATGCTTGCTGCTAAGATGAAAGACTCGATTTTTAAACGGGACGAGTAGGATCCGGTCTCTGCCCTTAAACCCAATTCTCAGCGCCCAACTGAGGTGCCCTGGACTGAGGCGGGGTCTGGACGGGTCTGTCGCTCGCGGGGAGCCTCGGAACCCACGCAGTGGAAGAAAGAGGCGGGCGCTAGGGCCTGGGGAGAGAGCAGCAGACACCCGCCGAGTCCGGTTTCCGGGTTTGGCTTGCTGTCAGCGGCCCTCGTCACGTGAACATGCCGTCACGTGACAGCGTCTGTGGGCCTCGCGTCGGGGTAAAGCCGATCCGGTTGGATTGCAGGGAAAAGGGAGCGGTGGGGCAAGATGGCGGCGCACCTGTCCTACGGGCGAGTGAACCTGAACGTGCTGCGCGAGGCGGTGCGTCGCGAG
This sequence comes from Phocoena phocoena, assembly GCF_963924675.1. Taxonomy (NCBI): domain Eukaryota; kingdom Metazoa; phylum Chordata; class Mammalia; order Artiodactyla; family Phocoenidae; genus Phocoena; species Phocoena phocoena. Next base: position 83,152,754 of record NC_089231.1, on the reverse strand, counting down.
CTGCGCGAGTTCCTGGACAAGTGCGCGGGAAGCAAGGTGAGGGACAGTGCGCGGCGACACCGCCCTCCGGCGCCGTCCGGCCTGGCCTGATCAGGTCCTTGACCGACCGCCTGGGCTTCAGGTGTACGAGGTTTCCTAGGGCTTCCAGGAGGAGAGCTGGCGGGAATGCTAAGTCGGGGAGAGGGGCCCGCTGGTGGGGCCTGGGGCGTCCAGCCCGCAGTCCGCGTGGCATCGTGATTGTTTCATGGCAGCAGAATAAGTCACCTAAGCCACCGTGCTGTCTCAGCCTCTAGTGAACCAGCTTGTGGTCAGGTCGAGGGGCGGATCTGGTGCCCCCGAGCTCCCACGCCAGACACGGGAACTGGTGATGCGGGCCCGGCCCAGGGACGTAGCTGGTCCAGTGTCCATTCATTACAAAGATCATATGTGTCGTTATAAGTCATACCCTCAAAAGTATGAAGCACCAGCACCTTACAACCTGCTGCTCCCTCGGATTATGAGAAGTTGTAGCTATTTGAGGTTTTAACGTCGGCTTCCTTAAATAGTATTGTTCCTCCTGTTAGACGTTTATTAGCACCCAGCTCACGATGGAATCAGAAACCGTAGATTAGAGACTTCATAGGATTTCTTTTAAGTGGTATTACCTCTCCTCTCTCCCCTTAGGATTTATCAGTCCCTCTAAGTAACTGGCAATACAACTCTGAAGAGAAAAGGAAAATTGGGGAAACTCAGGAATCAGTATTAGAAAAAATAGGACCTCAAGAGGTAGAGTGGATGCTAGAAGCAATTGAAAGAAAACAAAAGCAGGCTAAGTCCTACGTGCCCAGTTCAAGCTCAGGAAATAAATGTGAAATCTGAATGAGATCATGGATTGTATCAATGTCAATATCCTGGTTGTAATACCTATTGTACTATAGTTTTGCAAAATGTTTCCACTGGGGGAAACTGGGCAAAGTGTACTAGGGGGTCTCTGTGTTGTTTCTTACAACTGAATATTAATCTACAGTTATCTCAATAAAAATTTCAATTAAAAATGAAAGAAAAAGAAATCACACTGGAGTTTAGCAGTGGTAGGGTCCCAGAGCACTACCCTGTAGGGTCATTAAGTCTTAGGTTGGAGTCCTGACTCCCTTATTCTGTGTACGTCCAAGGTCCCTATATGGCCTTGGACGTTACTTAAACTTTCTGAGCCTTTAAAAATTTCCTCTTCTGGGACTTCCCTGGTGGCGCAGTGGTTAAGAATCCTCCTGCCAAGGTAGGGGACATGGGTTTGAGCCCTGGTCCGGGAAGATCCCACGTGCTGTGGAGCAACTAAGCCCATGCACCACAACTACTGAGCCCACGTGCCACATCTACTGAAGCCGGTGTGCCTAGAGCCCGTGCTCCGCAACAAGAGAAGCAGCCACAATGAGAAGCCCCTGCACTGCAACGAAGAGTAGCCCCTGCTCGCCGCAACTAGAGAAAGCCCGCATGCAACAAGACCCAAAACAGCCAAAAATAAAAATTAGTTTAAAAAATAAAGTATACAATTCAATTTAAAAAAATTTCCTCTTCTGTCAAAATAAGATTTGTAATACCTATATCAGAGGTTTTAATTTTTATAATTCGATTATATGATACTTATATATAAAATACAAGTTGAGGACTTCCCTGGTAGTGCTGTGGTTAGGAATCCGCCTGCCAATGCAGGGGACACGGGTTCGAGCCCTGGTTCATGCCGCAGAGCAACTAAGTCCTTGTGCCACAACTACTGAGCCTGAGCTCTAGAGCCCGTGAGCCACAACTACTGAGCCCGAGTGCTACAACTACTGAGCCCGAGTGCCACAACTCCTGAAGCCCGTGCACCTAGAGCCTGTGCTCCGCAACAAGAGAAGCCACCGCGATGAGAAGCCGTAGCCCCCACTCGGGAGAAAAAGCCTGCGTGCAGCAAGAAAGACCCAATGCAGCCAAAAATAAATTAATTAATTAATTAAAAAATAAAATAGGGCTTCCCTGGTGGCGCAGTGGTTGAGAGTCCGCCTGCCGATGCAGGGGACACGGGTTCGTGCCCCGGTCCGGGAAGATCCCACGTGCCGTGGAGCGGCTGGGCCCATGAGCCATGGCCGCTGAGCCTGCGCGTCCGGAGCCTGTGCTCCGCAACGGGAGAGGCCACAACAGTGAGAGGCCCGCGTACCGCAAAATAAATAAATAAATAAATAAAAATAAAATGAAAGTTGAGTTGTTGCAATTGGCAGTTTCCATATGGTTCAGTCTAATAATAATACCATGACACAGATACACAGCAAAGTACCGTCCTTCTTTCCTTTGAGGACAATGACTAGGTCTTAACTTTCCCATTTACCACCAGTAACATCACTTACCCTGATGCTATTTTTTAAGACCTGTAGGATATGAATGTGGCCAGAGCCAGTTACAATCTTTGTTAATTCAGACATTGAGGCCAATAGTCCTACTACCTATGACTGCTATTTTCTGTTGGTATTGTTGAAATTCCTGATATTAACTGTAATGAGAGAATGTTTCTCCCCTCTTATAGGCAATAGTTTGGGATGAGTACCTCACAGGACCATTTGGCCTGATTGCACAGTATTCACTACTGAAGGTAAATGCGCTATTTGGGTTTTGTTCAGGGATTGATAATTCTGTACTTTAGGGACCTCCCTGGCAGTCCAGCTATTAAGACTCTGCGCTTCCACTGCAGGGGGCGAGGGTTCGATCCCTGATCTGGGAACTAAGATCCCGAATGCCGTGAGTTGCGGCCATAAATTTAAAAATTAAATTAAAAAAAATAATAATTCTGTACTTTAGTAATAATAATAAGTTTACATTTCCTCCTGAGTAGTTGGCTTGCAAGGCTGTTTGGTTTTTACCAATGCCTGGCTAACATTTTGTATACAGCAGTACTTCGGCTGATGACTCTATACTGATCCTAATTACTAGCATTGTATTATGTGACTGTTACCTGATGTCTTTGATAGTGCATCACGTGAGAGTCATTTAAATTCAGATACAGTAGCAGTGACTTTGTCCTGAAACCTTGTCCTTTACACAGCTGGCTTTGGGAAATCTAAATTTTGATAACAAAATATTGATGTACATTTGACTGGGAGTGTTTATGATGTCTGAGTCTGGATACCATACATAAATTTCAGGGGTTTTGTTAACCTTTTGTGTGTGTGTGTTTTCCTAGGAACATGAAGTGGAAAAAATGTTCACGCTTAAAGGAAGTCGTTTGCCAGCAGCTGATGTCAAGAATATTATTTTTGTTGTCAGACCCAGGCTAGAATTGATGGATATAATCTCTGAAAATGTGCTCAGGTATCTCTCAGAGCTCTTGTTTGGGCCAAAAGAAGTTAATCCTTCTCGTGGTTTTAAATGTCCTGAGCTTTTCATTGTGAACCCCTTCTCTTGCCAGTACCTTGGAAAGTGGTCTTTTGGAAAAACTGGGACAGGCACGCAAGAATACAACGAAGAAAAGTGGGAAACTTGTGACATTGTTCAAACAGTTTGAGAGGGCAGTTATCATAAATCCCCATTCTTTCAGGACAGCTAAAAGTTTGGACGTGTATCAGTAGAAAGGACACTGATTTTAAAAACAAAAAACAAACAAAACACCTCTAATGGTTATACTGAATATAAGGTGCTTGAACTTCATAAGCCAAGTAAGAGCTGATTAAAATATTATTTAGCATCCAGTCTAGAGAGAGGAAGTTCTCTCAGCCCAGTCTGTACTCTGTGGTATAATCGATTGATGTGGCCCCTAAAATCTTAAAAGCATATGGGCTATTTTGAGAAGTCCAGTGTCGAGGAGAGATAGGAGTCAAGAGTGATGTTTTGTTTTAATATGAGACGCTGTGGCTGCATTGGTTTGGTTAAAGAACAATTTGTTTTCAACAAGACACAGATATCCTGCTTCAGTAAACCTGAGAGCTTTAATGCCCCCATAAATAGTTTAAGAGAAAGCTAGAAAATGCAGATACCGGCTATGAATCAACGCTTTCCTGTCAGGGAAAAAAAAAAGGGAGAGAGAGAGCGAGAAAGCGACTGTTAACAGTTGGGTCTGAAAGTCAATGTTCATATGTTTATCTAGCCAGCATTTATTTAGTGCCTCCTGTGTGCCCGGCAGTTTGAATAAAGTAAGTGAAAGAGTCTGTGACTCTAAAGAGCTTGTAAGCTAACAAATGTTCCTTCTTTTGCAGTGAAGACAGACGTGGCCCAGCAAGAGATTTCCACATTTTGTTTGTGCCACGACGTAGCTTATTGTGCGAACAGCGGTTGAAGGATCTAGGTGTTTTGGGATCCTTTATTCATAGGGAGGAGTACAGCCTAGATCTCATTCCATTTGATGGGGATCTCTTATCCATGGAATCAGAGGGTGCATTCAAAGTAAGTTTGGCGTTTTCTTTTTTAACGTCAGGCTTTAATTTTTGCCAAATTTGTGAACATGGTGGTCATGTTAATCTCAGGTGTACAGAGTGGAGTGATTCAGTATTTTTGCAGATTATATTCCATTATAGGTTATTACAAGATAATTAGGTGTAATTCCCTGTGCTATACAGTAAATCCTTGTTGCTTATCTATTTTATGTATTCTAGTTTGTATCTGTTGATCCCATACCCCTAATTTGTCCCTCCCCTCTTCCACTCCCCATCAGTAACCGCTAGTTTGTTTTCTATGTTTCTGTGCGTCGGTCTCTGTTTTGTGTATACATTCATTTGTATTATTTTTTTAGATTCCACATATGAGTGATGTTATGTAGTATTTGTCTTACTTCACTAAGCATAATATTCTCTAGGTCCATCCATGCTGCTGCAAATGGCAATATTTCATTCTTTTTAGTTTTTTAAGGAACCTCCATACTGTTTTCCTTTTTCTCCACACCCTCTCCAGCATTTATTATTTGTAGACTATTTTTTTAAATTAATTTTTATTGGAGTATAGTTGCTTTACAATGTTGTGTTAGTTTCTGTTGTGTAGCAAGGTGAATCAGCTATACGTATACATATATCCCCTCTTTTTGGGATTTCCTTGTAGGTTCTCATTAGCTATCTATTTTATACATAGTGGTGTATATATGTCAGTCCCAATCTCCTAATTCATCCCACCCTCCCTCCCCACGCCTTGGTATCCATATGTTTGTTCTCTACATCTGTGTCTGTTTCTGCTTTGCAAATAACTGATGGCCATTCTGACCAGTGTGAGGTGATACCTCATCGCAGTTTTTATTTGCATTTCTCTAATAATTAACGATGTTGAGCATCTTTTCATGTGCCTATTGACCATCTGTGTGTCTTCTTTGGAGAAATGTCTATTTAGGCCTTCTGCCTATTTTTTGATTGAGTTGTTTGGTTTTTTGTTATGGAGTTGTAGGAGCTGTCTGTATATTTTGGGAATTAAGCCCACGTCGGTCGCATCATTTACAAATATCTTCTCCCAGTCCATAGGTTGTCTTTTCGTTTTGTTTATGGTTTCCTTTGTTGTGCAAAAGCTTATAAGTTTGATTAGGTCCCATTTGTTTATTTTTGCTTTTATTTCTATTGCCTTGGGAGACGGACCTAAGAAAACATTGGTATAATTTATGTCAGAGAATGTTTTGCCTACGTTCTCTTCTAGGAGTTTTATGGTATCATATATTATATTTAAGTCTTTAAGCATGGCACGTTTTTAGAATTGGGTATTTATCTTTTCGTTATAAGAGTTTTAAGAATTCTTAATATATTCTGGATGCAAGTCTCTTACCAGATATTTGATTTGCAAATATTTTCTCCCATTCTGTGGGTTCTTTTCACTTTTTGGTGAAAGGGATATCCAATGCACCAAAGATTTTAACTTTGATGAAGTTCGATTTATCTTTTTTTCTCTTGTTGCTTATGCTTTTTGTGTCGTATCTGATCTAAGGTCACAAATTTACTCCTATGTTTTCTTCAAAGAATTTTACGATTTTGGTCCTACATCTAGGTCTTTGATGGGTTTTGAGTTTATTTTTATCTGATATGAGGTCGGGGTCCAACTTCCTTCTGCATGTGCAGATATGCATGTGGATATCCATGTGTTCCAGCACCATTTGCTGAAAGAGTATATTTTTCTCAGTTAATTGTCTTGGTACCCTTGTCGAAAATCAATTGTCCCTAAATGTGTTTATTTCTGGTGTCTCAGCTCTACCCCATTGATCAGTATGTCTGTCCTTAATGCCAGTAACACACTGTCTTGATAAATGTAACTTTGTAGTAAGCTTTGAAATTTGGAGGTATGAGCCCTTCAAAGTAGTATATCACTTTTTTTCTTTCAGTTTGTGGTGTTTCAGTCTTAATAAATCCTTCTCTACCTGAAGACATAGAAAATCTTGTATTTTCCTTTAAAAGTTTTAAAGTTTTGCTTTTCATGTTCAGGTCTTTAATTCAGCTTGAACCATGTGTTTGGAGTGTGTGGTGTGAAGTAGGGACTAATTTATTTTTATCTGTAGTTTTCCATATGAGGCTTATTTATTTTTTCCATATAGTGCCAGTTGTTCCAGCGCAGTTTTTCCCCACTGATTATTTTCGGCGTGTGTTTGTTAGCGAATATGCATATCTTTGTTCCCCAGTTCTGGATGGTTTTTCCAAATGTAATTTTATATATTGGTTTTGTTTACAACTTTATTTTAAAGAATGCTTTCTCTCATAAGAATATTACTTTATGTTGAAAAAAGTAATTTGAAAATCTTTCGTAAACATAATCTGTGTACATGAAAATTTTCTTTGAGTAAGAAAGGGTACAGAATGAAAAGTAAGCCACTCTCCACCCAATTCTCAAAATGCCATACCTCCCAGAAGCAATCACTATTACTCGTTCTTTTTTAATTTGTTTTCGGAAGTGCTTTAGGCAGCTACAGCCCATAGTATATATGAGCTTTTATTCAAATGGTAGCATATCCTATATAACTTCGGTAACTTAAGTTATTCTCTTAATAATATATCTTGGAGTCATTTTCTACCATCTATGAAAATACTTTTTTATTCTTAGCTGAAGCTGCATACTGTTCCATTGTTTGGATGTACAATGATTTATTAAGTCAGTCCCCTTTTGAAGGACATTTTGTTGTCTCTCATCTTATGCTTTTAGAGGCAGTGCTACAGTGAATTACCTCATGCATAGATCACTGTACACGTGAGCCCTGTATCTGTAGGCTCTTTTTTTTTTTTTTGCGGTACGTGGGCCTCTCGTTGTGGCCTCTCCCGTTGCGGAGCACAGGCTCCGGACGCGCAGGCTCAGCGGCCATGGCTCACAGGCCCAGCTGCTCCGCGGCATGTGGGATCTTCCTCGGCAGGAGGACTCTCAACCACTGTGCCACCAGGGAGGCCCTGTATCTGTAGGCTCTTTACCTGCCTTTGACATTTGTCTATTGACTTAGCTTATGGTAGTTTTTGCTATGCGTACTTTTTTAGTGTAATCATATTTATCTGTATTTCCTTCTTTGAGTTATGCGTATGTGACGTTGATGCTGCTGGTCTGGAGACTAGAACTTTTGAGAACCACTGGTGTTGTGCAAAAAATTATTTGAAACTCTTTCTTCCCTAGTATGTTGTTACAGTGACCACTGCTTTCAAAGAGTGAACCTGAGGAAGAGCTCAGTGGCGCCACCGATGAATTTTATAACCAGGAGAGTTTCTTGGCTCTTCTTTTCAGCCATGTTCCCCACTGATTTGCTTACAGTAAATCTCTTCCAATGATGGTACAGATTTCCCGTCCCCCAACATTTTATATGAAAATTTACAAATATACAGAAAAGTTGAAAGAATGGTACAGTGAACACCCGTATACTCATCACCTAGGTTCTGAAATTAACATTTTGCTATATTTGCTTTATCACGTAGCTATAATGGTATACCCTCATGTAATTAATTCACATCCGTGTAATTAATGTGAATTGGTAGCAGCTAAGGAAAACCTGTCCTGGCATGACAAAACCTGTCCAGAGGAGAGATCTCCTGTTTATTTAACCGCTGGTTTGCAAAAAAGAACAGAATTCTTTTCTGCTGAGAATTTCAAGCCCTTGGCTTATATATGTTCACTTAAGATTCTATTTTAGAAGTCAGAGATTTCGCCTGGTTAATAAAGCTGAGAGTTCTACCTAATGTTAAATTCAAGCCCAATTTCTGATAGAGTTGAGGTCATTTTACTTATTTATGTGATTTTAAACAGTGAGCATCATTTAGCTTTTCGTGGCATCAGGAGGCACGTGTAGATCTCTCTGTGCTTTGGCGCTGTGATTATGACCGTATTGCACTGCACAAAACGTGGGAATCAGAGTCCAGCTCATTGAACTCTAATGCTCAGTCACAGGGCTTAAACTATCGGGACCTTCATATGTATATATAGAAATCAGTATACATAAAATCTACCTACCTCCTTTGTAAAAACTGCAAGGTAGGGCTTCCCTGGTGGCTCAGTGGTTGAGAGTCCGCCTGCCGATGCAGGGGACATGGGTTCGTGCCCCGGTCCGGGAAGATCCCACATGCCGCGGAGCGGCTGGGCCCGTGAGCCATGGCCGCTGAGCCTGCGCGTCCGGAGCCTGTGCTCCGCAACGGGAGAGGCCACAACAGTGAGAGGCCTGAGTACCGCAAAAAAAAACAAAAACAAAAAAACTGCAAGGTAGCGGACGGTAGAGGCCTCCCTTCTGAGGCGGCGGTGCGGGCGCTACCCGCTGGGGCTCTGCTCCCCCGCACGAGCCCGCGCATCCTTCCCGTCGAGGTCCCCGCGTGGCGCGACCAGGCCCGGTGGCACGGATGTTTCCATGCAGGCGATTTTGACAGCAGTCATCATACCAAGCTATTATGAAATGTGATGTCAATCTGGAGGACGGATAATATATAAGCCAGTTCTTGACACGCTGTCTACACGGAAACCTCTGAGACCACCAGTCCACTTCACTTTGCCATTGAACATGATCCCTATAAGCATATAATACATAATTGTTGAAATGTAACTAAAATGTGGAAAACATGTATATCTTCTTCTGGCTCAAGGAATATTATTATAAAAGAGTTAAAAACTGTGGCCTTTCATTTATACAAATGGAAAATTGTATTGACTTCTCTCTAGTAGTAAGGTAAGGGAAGAAAAATAAAGTGTTCTCCAGCCCATGCCCTAGTCACAGTACCATATTTTTTTCTCCTTAAGACTTTCAAAGCAAAGTTTAAAGGACCTGCATGATTGAATGAGTTTATGTTGTCCATTTAATAATTTTAGAATGTAAAGTTTTCCTTAAAAGGTCTTGCTTCTTATATGGTGTGTGCTAGGCTGGCTGGTGTTATGTGAGTGAAGCACTATAGTTTTAGTTAAAATCAAAACCGCAAAAAAAAAAAAAAAAAAAAAAAATCAAAACCGCCTACCCTTTTGTTCCCCAACCTGACGTAAGAATTGCCTACAATTAAGTCAGGAAAACAAACACATTCCAAGTAGTTACAAGTACACCTGTTTAAAATTCATTTTCATTGGTTTGATAAACATAGAAAACAAAACAAAACAAACAACAAACAAAAAAACTGCCAGGTATTCTATCGTGTAGGCATGTGGGACTTTGGGGTCAAAAAATATGTGTATTTGAATGTTAATGGGTATTAGCATTTGTCCCTCCAAAATGTCCTCATGGCTTGAAATACCAGGTGATTCCACAAGCACAGAATACAGGGATATTAGTACAAATAACCATCCCAACACCAATTATAATAGAGCAAAAAATTCAAGATTAATATGTCATCAACTCTTAAATTTTTTAAAAAAGAATTACGAAAAGAATGTCTATAGTAATACAACTTTTTAAGTTTAAAAAAATGAATACGATTTTGAGAGATATTCCCTAATTTGTTTTTCTTGAGTTTTTAGCTTAACTCTGCTCTGATAGGGAGTTTTAGGTAATTTTTCAAGAAAGTATGTCTTCAGACATTCTTGACTTGGACATGTCTTATGCAGTGAAATGTTAAAATCATCAGACTTGGAAGAGCCGCCAAGCACTCTCCCCAGGCTCTTTCCAGGCACAGCCCTCCTTCCTCCCTGGGTGGAGCACATGAGTCCCACCCTCCTGTGCTTAAAGCCTCCAGTGTCCCCTCCCTCCTGGCTTTGGAAGCTAGAAGCACGTTGGGAGGGTCGGTGAGGGGTGTCTGGTACAGTGTTCCATTTTGACTTATGAGTGGATGATGATTGTAAAAAAAAAATAATAATCCAAACAATTTCTAATAATAAAAGCTAATATTTGTTAAAGACTTACTATATGTTTCAGGTACTGGGATGAAATGTTTTACATGCAATTACCTCATTTAATCCATATACTATGTTGAATATACTCCCTTCTGCAGACCATAAATAAGGCACAGAGAGGTTACCTAAGTGGCCGAGGGCACCAGTTGGGAAGTGACACAGCCGAGGTTCAGATCAAGACAACCAGAGTCGAGAACCTGTGCTCTTACCCATGTCAGAACTGCTAGAGTCTCTCTTCTCACTTCCTAGCTGGTTGTGTGTATATTTTTTGGTCCCTTTTTCTATGCAGAAAAGTATAATTTTGTCTACTTTACAAAATATACCCTGTATATTTTATAAGGTAAAATATATCTTCTGAAAATGAGATCACTCTCTAAAGATTCTTCAGCTGCCCCTTTCTCATTTCTCAAGATGTTATGGCCTTCATTTGCTGTCAGTACATATGAAATTGGCGTCATGTTTGTAAAAACTGCCAGGTATTCTGTTGTGAGGTCATCTGGGACTTTGGGGGGTCAAAGAATATGTGGCCCTCCCACGGTGTCCTCCTAGCCTTTACACTCACAACGGTGAATGAGAAAGCCCAGTCCCTGTGTCAGTCTTTCTTAATCAGTGGCTTATTCAAGAGCTGATAAACTAAGAGGCGTGCCTTCCAGAAGGTTCTGCCACGGGAGAATTGCTGCCATAGCTGCCCCCGACGGCAGAGCTGTTGGGCTCCTGGCCTGGGCTGTACCCGAGTCTGCAGCTTCCTGGCAAAGTGGGGAATTAGTGGAAACGGTCTTACCCAGTGGCTGCGTAGTCCCAGCGCCTGACAGAGGTGGGTGCCTCATGCACCCAGATGACCATGACCGTAACCGGCCCTTCCTCCCCGCAGGAGTGCTACCTGGAGAGCGACCAGACCAGCCTGTACCACGCAGCCAAGGGGCTCATGACCCTGCAAGCTCTGTACGGGACGATCCCCCAGATCTTTGGGAAAGGAGAGTGCGCCCGGGTGAGAAACGGCAGGTGCTTCTGGTGGTGGAGGAAGGGTCCCCTGGTCCCCAGGAAGGGAAGGAGTGGGAATCTGTTTACAAATACAGTCAATCCTTTTTATCTGGCAATTCACCTATTTACTGAAATTTATTTGTAGCCCCCAAATCAGTATTCACAGTGTTTTGTGGACATGCTCAGAGCGGCAGTAATTTGAGTTGTCCAGTATGCATGTTCCCAGCTGAGGTCACTCAGAGCAGCCCTGTGCCTTCAGCTCATACCATAAACAAGTGTCCTTTTTGCCGCTATATAATGCCATGTGCTGCTCAGTGCCACTTTTTTTTTTTTTTTTTTTGCATTTTTGTGCTCTTTTTGATGGTGATTTTGCTGTTTAAAATGGCCCCCAAAGGTGGTGCAGGAGCACTGTCTAGCGCTCAGAGCGCAGGGAGGCTGTGATGGGCCTTAGGGAGAAATCTCGTGTTAGATGAGCTTCGTTCAGGCCTGAGTGATGGCGTTAGAGAATCAACGTCATATATTTAATGTGTCTTTAAACAGAAACACACATAAGACAAGGTTATATATTGATCAGATGACAAAAATGTTATAACCAGAGGTTCGCGGCACCCTAAACCTGATTGCCCCTCGGGGCAGTGGTTCGGTATTTGCTGGTTCAGTATTCACAGCAACTTTATAGAACAGAGCTACTGTGAATAACAGAAGTAGACTCTGAATTAGGCCCCGTTGAGAAATAGCTGCTGCCACTGGCTAAAGTGTAAGTGTTGGGACAGGCAGCCAACAGCGAATGCTTTTCTGTAGCTGCTTATTTCTTACCCATCTCACTCTTCCACCGTTTTTCTCCTCTTTTCACTTTTTTGATTCTTTCCATTTTTAGCCAAATTTTTAATCTGCTTATTCCCAGGAGGGTCCCACCTGATCCCATGTTTTGTTTCCAGCAAGTGGCCAATATGATGATCAGGATGAAGAGAGAGTTTACAGGGAGCCAGAACTCAATATTCCCTGTTTTTGATAATCTCTTGTTGCTCGATCGGAATGTGGATTTGTTAACGCCTCTTGCCACTCAGCTTACGTATGAAGGACTCATTGATGAAATTTATGGCATTCAGAACAGTGAGTAAAGTAACACCTACTTTTACTAACAGGTAATCTGATAAAAATATCCAAAAGGCCGTTTTTTTAGAAGGTGCTTCCTTTTCAAGTAAATCAGAGAATATTTGAAAAAAATTAAAATGCTGACTTTAGACCTGCAGACGCTAGGATTAAACGACATCTGAGGGACTTCCCCAGCAGTCCAGTGGTTAAGACTTCACTCTTCCAATGCAGGGGGCATGGGTTCAATCCCTGGTCAGGAAACTAAGATCTTGCATGCCGCACGGTGTGGCTAAAAAAAAAAAAAATTAAACGACATCTGAGCAAACTACCATTGTCCGTCACACAAGGGCTGGCTGATGTTTACTACACAGGACTGTGCTTGCCCGCTGTGAGCGGAGGCCAAGGGCTAAATAAACAGATGGCTCTGCAGTTGGAAAACATAGATGCCGTGGCAGGCAGTTGTTCAGGAAAGCTTCTGGAAGAGGTGCCCTTGGTACTGGGTTTGGAAAAAGGGGTAGAGTTTGGGGGGGTTGCTGGCGAGGGGCAGGTGGCATAATACCTGCAGGGAACCATGGGACGACCAGCTTGCTGAGGCAGAGAGCACAGCTGGGACATTCTGGGGAAAAGGCTGATACGGGAGGTTGGGACACTCGACGGAAGATTTGAAGGCCTGCTAGAGTTTAGGCCTGACAAACTGTTGGGGTCAGAGGTCACAAATGTTTTATTTCGTTTTGGTCCACATGATGTTTGTCTGTTTGTTTCTGTCAGCATTTAAAATTGGAGAAAATTTTTAATAATAATCCTGATGGATGCCATGTCTTTTTTTGTTTTGTTTGTTTTGGTTTTGTTTTTGTTTTTGCGGTACACGGGCCCCTCACTGTTGTGGCCTCTCCCATTGCGGAGCACAGGCTCCGGATGCGCAGGCTCAGCGGCCGTGGCTCACGGACCCAGCCGCTCCGCGGCATGTGGGATCTTCCCGGACCGGGGCACGAACCCGTGTCCCCTGCATCGGCAGGCGGACTCTCAACCACTGCGCCACCAGGGAAGCCCTGCCATGTCTTTTTTTAAATTTATTTTTATTTTTTTGGCCATGCCACACGGCTTGTGGGATCTTAGCTGCAGGGATCAAACCCAGGCCCTCGGAAATGAAAGCACGGAGCCCTAACCACTGGACCGCCAGGAAATTCCCATATATGCCATGTCTTTAAAAACATCTGAAGCTCTGGCGACCCCGAGGTCACATTCCCACATTGCAGCTGGTGCCCAGCAGAGATCCCGCTTTAGACATGCCCCTGTCTCCAGTTTACGACAGGTCCCACCACTCCCTCTGTCCCATCCAGGCCCCCTTCTCTGGTTTCCATCAGCCCCTGACCTCTATTGCCATCCTGAATTACATCACAGGGAGCCAAGGAACAGCCTAGAAGGAGAAAACACAGAGACAGAAAACAGAGTAGTGGTGGCCAGAACTCGAAGAGGTTGGGGAGTGACTGCTTATTGGGTGTGGGGTTTCCTTTTGGGATAAAAAGGTTCTGGAACTAGGTACTAGCTGTGGTTGTACAAAGTTGTGTATGTACTAAATGCTACTGCACCGTTCACTGTAAAATGGTTAAAATGGTAAATTTTATGTTATGCGTATTTTAACCATAAGGATGGATAGATAGCCGAGGGGATGGGTGAAGACACAGCCGTGAAGAGGGGTTTCCACAAAACAAAGAGTCTTTAGTGATAAAGTTGTAAAAAGTCTTATTTTTAAATTATTTGTTCCAAAAGGTGACATCTTAAATACTTTTTAAAACTCCATTTCATTGACACAGGAGTTCTGTGCTGGATAGTAGGTGGGAGTCAAAGAAACGAGGTAGCAGGGCTGTTGGAAAGAAAAAAAAAAACAAAAACCAGAAGGAAACAAGGGTGCCTCTCCTCTCATGGTCCCAGAGAGTGAAACACCCAGGAGACCATTAAAGGGAGCTAGAGTTTAGAGCAGGGAGATGACCTGTGAGGCAGCCTCAGGGGGCTCTGTCTAAGACAGGTGAGAGGTAGGAGGGGATTCTCCAAGAAGAGAAGGAATATGTATAAATTCCCAGTTTCTCTGCAGGAAGTTTTTTCCATAATATGAGTCAAATATCAGTTAAGGGAAAATTGGAAAAATAAAGAAGGAAAACATAGATCTCCCATTATCCCTGAAGCCCTACCCCCCAAACCTTGGGACAGCCAGTGTTAATATTTTGGTGTATTTCCTTATAGTCTTTTTCTATGCAGAGTTTATTTTAGTTAACAAAAAATAAATAGCATCAGCTTGTCCAAATTATTCTGAACCTCTTTTTTTGTCGTTTTTTTTTTCACCTCGCGGCTTGCGGGGTTCCCCAACCAGGGATTGAACCCTGGCCCTCGGCAGTGAAAGCTTGGAGTCCTAACCACTGGACCGCCAGGGGATTCCCTAAATCTCTTTTTTGATTTGGTATAATATGAGCATTTTCTCAGCATATGCATAATTTTAACAGCTTAATTAAAATCCATAATATATATTATACCATGATTTGCATAATCCTTCCCCTAATGTTGGGCATTTTAGGTTGTTTGGGGGTTTTTTATGGTTATAAAAACATCTGTATACAAAAAACTTTTTTCATATAGCATATTACTTTCTTTCGCTACATTCTCTGATGCGGGATTTTGGGGTCAAAGGTGTTAACGTTATAAGGCCCTTGATTCATATTGCCAAGCTTCTTAGAGTTAAACTGGTTTATAGGCAACTCATAAGGGCGTGTGGGGTGTTCCCGGAAATGGTGACTAAGTTGGTTTGGGAGGAACAGAGATGGGAGAAGAGGGTTAAGGCTACTTAGTGGAGGGACTGGCTGCTGTGCTGAGGAATTTGGGAGCTTGTTCTAGAGCGGGGTGGACAACTTCTGTAAAGAGCCAGATAGCAAATATTTTAGGTCATGCAGTGCCTCTGTGGAATCTCACTTCTTCT
Source organism: Phocoena phocoena (assembly GCF_963924675.1). NCBI lineage: Eukaryota > Metazoa > Chordata > Mammalia > Artiodactyla > Phocoenidae > Phocoena > Phocoena phocoena. Next base: position 83,137,474 of record NC_089231.1, on the reverse strand, counting down.
TTATAATGTGAAAGCAGCCCCAAATGAGACATAATGAAAAGGCATGGCTTTGTGCCAATAAAACTTTATTTATAAAAACAGGAAGTGGGCTTTCAAACTATTTTCGACAACAACCTATAGTAAGAAATATATTTTATATCATGACCTAGTACATGCACACATATGTGTGTGTGAAACTGAAGCAACATTTTATTTAAAAGAAAAACCACCCTACTTCATGTGATGCACTATGGGATTTAATGTTTTGTTTGTTTATAATGCTAATTGCAACCCACCAACTTGATTTCATGATCTACTAATAGGACATGACTTACAGTTTGAAAAATGCCGCAAGATAATGGGGAGAGCCTTGTAAATTTTTTTAAGTGAAAAAGTAACCTGATCCCTGAATAAGTTCAGGAACTGGTCATTGCTGCAGTGCTTCAGATAGGTGCCCCCAAAGAAAAGTGGAACCATGATATGAATATTAAAGAGTCACTACATTCTGTACTTTGATCGTGGAAAAATCAAAACCTCAGTGCTATACTCCGGTTTTTTCTAAAGCCGGCTTCCATCCTCTCCCAAGTTGGAAGATTCTGTTTTGTGCTGAGCACTTGACTGGTTCTTCCATTAAATGCACGCAGAGCCTTGTTCCCTTCCACTGTTGTTCAGGTTACGTGAAATTACCTCCGGAGAAATTTGCACCTAAGAAACAGGGCGATGGTGGTAAGGACCTTCCCACGGAAGCAAAGAAGCTTCAGCTGAATTCTGCGGAGGAGCTGTATGCTGAGATCCGAGATAAAAACTTCAATGCAGTGGGCTCCGTGCTTAGCAAGAAAGCAAAGGTGATCTCTGCAGCGTTTGAGGTGAGACGGTTTGGTTGTCATCCTGATTCTGGCTAGACTGCCCACCCCATGAAGGAAGGAAGAGCTGCCAGAAGTGCAGCCACTAAGCAGAGCTGCAGTTCTCATCCTAAGAAACTGCGGACTCAGCCATTGGAGGACCCAAGATTTTCTTTTTAAACTTCTTCCCAGACCCATGAGAAAAGGTGTTAAGTTTTTCTCCTTTTGGGGGAGAAAGGGGTAGTGTTTGCAGTTTACAAGCTTTCACCATAAATGTTTGTTTTACCTTCCTTTTAATTATTTCCTACCTCACTTAAGAGGAGGGCAGCTGTTAAAAAAAAAAGAGGAAGCCAGCTGTACTGTAAATAAAATATCCTCTATAATAGAACTTGCAATTTGGGCCAAAAGCTCCCAGTTTAGCCAACATGCAGGGGAACCCTGCAGATGCGGTAGGTGATAATAAGAGTGAAATCCCAGCAGCCCAGAGCTTTTAAATTGGCGGCTTCATTATCACCTTCCTGCCTCCTCTTGTCCCACCACTGATTTATTCTTGGTTAAAGCTCATTTTTGAAACATGCGAATTCAGTAAGATGCTGAACTCTGTGTATTTAATCTTTGGAAACATAAATTGGGAGAATTTTTGAAGGCTGATTTTTTTTTTACTGAGTGTATTCCAGGTTTCATCTTTCTTAGGAATTGTGTTTGCTAATTGATTTTCTTCAAATTTCTGAAGTTACTTTTGGCTTAAATTGCTAAATTTTGCAAAAAAAAATTTCTCATCACCCAGGAAGGTTCTCCTTATTCATGGACAGTATTCAAGATTGAGTTCAGCAGTAAGAATGGATTTTTTTCTATTATGGAGGAAATGTTTTGCCATTTATGTTCCCCTCTTAACATGTCTTTGTTTTAATTTTTTTTACTCAGAAATGTTTGTGGACAACCTAGTACTGTCCCCCACAAATACTAATCACAATATGATCTGATGCCTGGAAAGAAAAAACATTAGGCATTTGCTCCCTTAAAAAGTACTAATGTGGGCTCCCCTGGTGGCGCAGTGGTTGAGAGTCCACCTGCCGATGCAGGGGACACGGGTTCGTGCCCCGGTCCAAGAAGATCCCACATGCCGCGGAGCGGCTGGGCCTGTGAGCCATGGCCGCTGAGCCTGTGCGTCCAGAGCCTGTGCTCCGCAACAGGAGAGGCCATGACAGTGAGAGGCCTGCGTATCGCAGGAAAAAAAAAAAAAAAAGTACTAATGCAGTGAACGGGAACAACGAGCCTATCTTTTCTGTTTTTCTGGGTCATGTTGGAGGTGGGTTTGGCCTGATTTATTTGTATTCTGTTCTTTCTCATTAGTATAAATTAAATGTCCTCTAAGCAATACAAAGAACAGAGCACTTAAAATATTTTCCCCGCTCAACAGTTCTGCTGTTTTCCGTGTTTCAGGAGAGGCACAACGCCAAGACCGTTGGGGAGATCAAGCAGTTCGTTTCGCAACTGCCCCACATGCAGGCAGCAAGGGGCTCCCTCGCAAACCACACCTCGATTGCAGAGCTAATCAAAGATGTAACTAGTGAGTATCCTTGGGAATGATCATGCTCACCTGGGGCTGACTTGCACACACCATGACTGACACCGTGATCACTGGCACCACAGTACTCCCTTGGGAAGGTCAGCTCTGTTTTAACACTGTATGTTATTCTCAGCATTAAGTATTTGAATGTTTATAGTCAAAAATGTTCCCTTTGTGGTTAACTCAATTTTTTTCATTATTAAAATCACGTAATCATATGATAAAATATTTGGAATGTCAGAAAGAGAAAAAAATTCTTCCCATAACATGAGGCGGTTAATTTTTTCAGTCTGGTTTTTTTCCCGTTGTTAAGGATTACTTAATTAGAGCAGCATCATGTTTCTGTTTTAGTTCTTGTTTTTCTCTTGAAGACTCTGCAGAATTGGTAGAGAGCACATGTTAAGTATTTTGAAAGGGCTTGGAAGATGTGTTTACTCATTAAAACACAGGCTGTAAAAGCTGAGTTGGAGATTGTTCCATGCCCTGTTTTATAAAGTATACTTTGAATCTTATATAAAAGTGTTGGAAAATCAGTCCATTGTTTTCATATTAATAGAAGTGGAAATCAAGTGAAACTGGGTTGGATCTGATGATGCAAGTAAAATGCTCTTTCAAAATTAGCTTTCATTGATACTGAGAAAAAATTCTTGAGTCCTTATTAGCGTCCTAAGGATAGCAAAGGGGTGCAGTGGTCAACTGTTTCTAGATGTCATTTAGGAGCTCAGGGTTGAAGGGGTTTCCATGTTTCTTAGAAGATTCTTTTCAGGTGACGATTTGAACTTTTTGCTTTCTTTTGTGTGTGTCTTGTTTCTTAATCATGCTCTGTGTATAAAAGGGTTAACATTAATTTCTTAGTTACAAATTTGCTAATTCCATTTTAGCTTCTGAAGACTTCTTTGATAAATTAACAGTGGAGCAGGAGTTTATGTCTGGAATAGACACTGATAAGGTATGTGTACAATAAAACTGTTCTAACAAATAATTGATACCTTATCAAACGTAAGATTATAGCTAGAAAAGCAATTGCTTTGATTCCTATGCCTTGTCTACATTTTTTTTTTTTAAGATGTTGGGGGGCATTTTCCTGGTGGCGCAGTGGTCGAGAATCTGCCTGCCAATGCAGGGGACACGGCATGAGCTACTGAGCCTGCGCGTCTGGAGCCTGTGCTCCGCAACAAGAGAGGCCGCGATAGTGAGAGGCCCACGCACCGCGGTGAAGAGTGGCCCCCACTCACTGCAACTAGAGAAAGCCCTCACATAGAAATGAAGACCCAACCCAGCCAAAAATAGATAAATAAATAAATTTATAAGATGTTGGGGGTAGGAGTTTATTAATTAATTTATTTATTTTGGTTCACGGGCCTAGTTGCTCCACGGCATGTGGGATCCGCCCAGACCAGGGCTCGAACCCGTGTCCCCTGCATTAGCAGGCAGATTCTCGACCACTGCGCCACCAGGGAAGCCCCTTGTCTACATAGTTTGAAGAGCAAATGCAAAATGTGAAAACAGAGATTTTATCAAGTATCATATATTTAACATTATCCTATGCAAGGCACTTCCTGCAGTGCATGGAGAGGTGAGACCCAGCCCCTAAAATCAAAGACCTTTAAGCACTATAGTAGATAAATGAATAGATTTGCTTTCTGAGAGGATTGATCATATAATTTCCCTTAAATATTCACTTCTATTACTAAATTTAAAATTATTCGATTTATGAAAATTCCCATCTTCTAAAAAGATTCCTGTCACTTTATGCTGATAAATTGCTGCTGTTATGGTCACACACCCGGGACATGCAGCAGCCTCTCCCGAGGTTGTCCGTGGAGACAGGTGAGTCCAGACAGGCCGCTGGATTGCCTGCGTGTGCCCTCACTGCCCTGCACTCCCCATCGCTGGTGTGTCTCCATGGTGACAGGGATGCGTGTAGCAGGGGCAGAGGAGCTACTTCGGAGGGGGCTTAGGGACAGTGAAAAAAAGAATGAACCGTTCTCCCACTCATCTCCTTTTTTTTTTTTCATGTTTTGTTTTATGTTGGAGTCGAGTTGATGAACAATGTTGTGTTAGCTTCAGGCGCACAGCAAAGTGATTCAGATACGTACATACATACATATACACACACATATATAGGAATAGATTATGGTATCTTTTCAAATTCTCTTCTCATCCAGGTCACCACACAATATTTGACTTTGAAAAATAATAGTAAATATCAAGTTCTTTAGGTCCCCAAACCAGATGCTGGTACCGGTATATATTTTGTTTCCAGGTCAACAGTTACATTGAGGATTGTATTGCCCAAAAGCATCCGCTGATCAAGGTGTTAAGACTAGTTTGCCTCCAATCCGTGTGCAATAGTGGACTCAAACAAAAAGTTTTGGATTATTACAAAAGAGAAATCCTGCAGGTCAGTATAGTTTTCAATTACTAATTTGCCAGGGGAGAAAACATCTTTTTAAAAAAATACTTCCCAAAGCTGCTATTTTGGTATAGTGTTTCCACTGTCTTTTAAATTTTTTAGTACATGGAGGGATTGTCCTTGGTATTCATTGTTTACTGTGTTTGCATAATAATAACAATAGCTAATGTTTAGTGAGCTTTCACTATGTGCCAGGCTCAATTGGAAGAGCTTTATGTGTATTCATTTGTTTAATCCTTACAACAGCGCTGAGTTGTATACTCTTACCATCCCCATTTTATGGATGAGAAAACTAAGGCACAGAGTAGTGCTATAACTTGCCCAAGGTCACCAGCTAGTATGTGGCAGAGCCAGGGATAAAACCCAGGCAGCCAGGGTCTAGTGCTCTTGTGGCTAACCCAACTATTCGATGGAGGAAGGGAACTTTTTGCACATTTCTGATGATGATTCTTTAGCCAACTTACTTAAATCAAGCCTGTTACTTTATAATAAGGAAAAGCCCACCATTGTTTTTAAAATTCTCCCTTCTGTTTAAAAATGTCTCAGGCACTATTTATTTGCTATTACTAGTCACAGTTAAGTATGTTAGTGTTAAAACTAAATACTCATTCAGGTTGGGTTTTGGGGGGTTTTTGTTTGTTTGTTTGCCTTTTAAAAAGTTACACAAATGACACGTGCATTCTCATCATATAACGTTCAAGCAAAGCAGAAGTACATGGTGCAAACCATGACCCTCCCCCGCCTCCCCCCATTTCCCTCCCTGGAAGGGACCAATGTCAGCAGTTTGGTTTGTGTGCTTCCAGATTCCTGTCTTTGCATCTATGTACAAAGAATGTTTACATACACAGACCATGGGGCGAGACCAGCTGGATCCACGTCCCAGCTCTGTTACTCATTAGCTGTGTGACCTTGGGCAAGTTATTTAAACTTCTCTATAAAATGGAGATAATAGTGGCTACCTCGTGGGGTTATAATAAGAATGACTGAGTTAACGTATGTAAAGCACTTAGAACACACCAGTGCCCCCCGCCATAGAAGGTATTATATAAGTGTTAGCTATTATTATTACTTACTATATCTTTTTTAACAAAAATAAAATCCTACTGTACGTAATAGTCTTCTTATATTTTTTTGTCTTTAAGAATAAATCCAGAAGGTCTTTCTTATCAGGATGTATAGATCTGCCTCTTTCTTTTTTTAGTAGCTAATTATATCCCATATAAAAATATACTATAACTTATTTGATGCTCACTTAAGTTGGGTCCATAAATTCTGACTTTAAAGTATAAAAATTTACATCATTCTTTGAGTGATCCAGTGAGCTGGATTTGCTGTAATGGCAAGCAGTTTTAGGGCAGGCTTCATCCCTGCCCTGCACCTGTGCCCATGGATGGTCATTGCCTGGACTTCAGCAACATGCCCCAGAGTACAAACCAGTGGATTTGTTGCAAGTGCTCTTTTTTTTTTAATTGAAGTAGAGTTGATTTACAATGTCATACCAATCTCTGCTGTACAGCACAGTGACTCAGTTATACACATAGAAACATTCTTTTTTTTCATATTCTTTTCCATTATGGTTTATCACAGGATATTGAATATAGTCCCTGTGCTCTACAGTAGGGCCTTGTTGTTTATCCATCCTATATATAATAGTTTACATCTGCTAACCCCAAACTCCCAGTCCTTCCCTCCTCATCCCCCTTTCCCCTTGGCAACCACAAGTCTGTTCTCTATGTCTGTGACTCTGTTTCTGTTTTGTAGATGGGTTCATCTGTGCCATATTTTAGATTCCACATGTATGTGATATCACATGGTATTTATCTTTCTCTTTCTGACTTACTTCACTTGGTATGATAATCTCTAGTTGCATCCATGTTGCTGCAAATGGCATTATTTCATTCTTTCTTATGGCTGAGTAATATTCCATTGTATATATGTACCAGATCTTCTTTATCCTTTCATCTGTCGATGGACATTTAGGTTGTTTCCATGTTTTAGCTATTGTAAATAGAGCTGCTATGAACATAGGGATGCATGTATTTTTTGAATTATAATTTTGTCTGGATATATGCCCAGAAGTGGGATTGTTGGATCATATGGCAACTCTATTTTTAGTTTTCTGAGGAACCTCCATACAGATTTCCATAGTGGCTGCACCAACTTACATTCCCACCAACCGTGTAGGAGGGTTCCCTTTTCTCCACACCTCCTCCAGCATTTGTTATTTGTAGACTTTTTAATGATGGCCATTCTGACCAGTGTGAGGTGGTACCTCGTTGTGGTTTTGACTTGCATTTCTCTAATAATTAGTGATGTTGAGCAGCTTTTCATGTGCCTACTGGCCATGTGTACGTGGAAGTGCTCTTTTGTGAAAGTCGCAGAAACCGTTTTCCTGATTCGACTTCTCTTGCAGACATACGGCTATGAGCACATATTGACCTTATACAACCTAGAGAAGGCTGGCCTGCTGAAACCACAGACAGGGGGCAGAAATACTTACCCAACCGTCCGGAAAACGTTACGCCTCTGGATGGATGATGTAAACGAGCAAGTAAGACGCTCCTGCTCTTCACCTCATTTGAGTTCCCAGTTAACAGGTTATTGCAACGACATACGCTACTTGATCTCTGCATCCACCTTGTTTTCTAACGACAGTTTTCTAATGCTTTGGAGAAAGTCGTGCATTCGTGTGGATCCCAGCAGGAAGCATAGGGTGCTCTGGCACTGGGTAGTTTGAGGGAGTTTCATAAAGACGGGGTGGACCAGAGAGAGGCAATGCAGTGGGGAACCCTCCCCAGCCGAGGCCTGAGGGCAGGGGAAGGGGGCTGTTCCAGAACTGGGAGAGAAGAGCTGTGTGGCCAGGCCGTCTGACAAGCCGAGGGACACAACCAACCTCTGGCAGCACCACAGAGGGGAAGTCAGGGCAACAACTCACGCTGCCGTCCTCTCTCCAGTTTCCAGCTGGTGCAGAGCCCACGGGGCCGTCTCTGGGGCACAGAGCACCAGGGAGAAATGCGGGAGGGTCAGACAAAGATCCAGTACAGGGAAAGCAAACGGTGAGAAGCAAAGCTCCTCCCACTTCCAACTTCAGTTTCCTCTCAGAGGCGAGCACTGTAACCAGTTTGTAATCTATCCTTCCAGAAAGATTCTGTGTACAGACAAACATTTTTACATAAATGGTGCGTATTCTATACCACTGGTCTCCAAAGTAGGGTGCACTTTGCTTTATGTTTATTGTTTACTCCAATCTTTCTAAGTTTCATTTTTCTTATTTTCTTTTTTGGTTTTTCATAAGGGACTTTATTAGGCTGCGTCTTGCCGCAAAAGCTAACAGTCTCCTGCCTCAGTAGCAAAATTGGATTGTTTTTGTCCAGTGGGAACATAGATACTCTTAATTCCTGGGTTGTACAGCGTAAGTCGTAGATTAGTTCAGCTCTTCACAACGCTGACTTCTTTCCCCACCCCACCCACCACTTAACACTGTTTCTTGAAGAGCCTTCTGTGATCTCCTCATTCTTTTAAGTTCTTTTTAATTGCTACATAGGGACTTCCCTGGTGGTCCAGTGGTTAGGACTCTGAGCTTCCACTGCACGGGGCCTGGGTTCGATCCCTGGTCGGGGAACTAAGATCCCTCAGGCTGAGTGCCAAGGCCAAGAATAAAATAATTTTTTTTTTTTTTTTTTTGCAGTACACGGGCCTCTTACTGTTGCCTCTCCCGTTGCGGAGCACAGGCTCTGGACGCGCAGGCTCAGCGGCCATGGCTCACGGGCCCAGCCGCTCCGCGGTATGTGGGATCTTCCCGGACCGGGGCACGAACCCGTGTCCCCTGCATCGGCAGGCGGACTCTCAACCACTGCACCACCAGGGAAGCCCTAAAATAATTTTTTTAATTAATTGCTACCTAGTGGTTTTTCAGATACATCTTATTTTATGATTTATCAGATTTCTACTGATAGAAATTCAGGTCGTTTGCAGTCCTTTGCTAGTTCGCACAGTGTTGCAGTTAATATCTTTGTGCTTTGGTCTTTTGTCCTCTAGAGTACAAGTCCCTCTGTGGGATAAGTGCCTGAAAGTGGAATTGCCGTGTTCAAGGGTTATATTCTCGGCTAGGGAGTTCCACTTTACCGTCCAAGAAGTTTCTTGCCAAACCAAGTAACAATTTTTCATCTTCAGTACCTATAGATGCTTTGAGTGGCTGTTGAAAATTTGAGTCAAAAGTGAACCTTTTGGGGCTTCCCTGGTGGCGCAGTGGTTGAGAGTCCGCCTGCCGATGCAGGGGACGCGGGTTCGTGCCCCAGTCCGGGAAGATCCCACATGCCATGGAGCGGCTGGGCCCGTGAGCCATGGCCACTGAGCCTGCGCCTCCGGAGCCTGTGCTCCACATCCGGAGAGGCCACAACAGTGAGAGGCCCGCGTACCGCAAAAAAAAAAAAAAAAAAAGTGAACCTTTTGAGCCCAGCAGGGGTGGATTGGAGCAGGATATTTCAATATTGGAGAGGGCTATTTCGGGGGTTTGTGTTTCTGCCTTCAAAGCCAAATCAAATAATCTTGGGTTACCCCACAAGCCACAGATAGGCGGTTATACGTCTCTTTCTCGCCCTCTCTACAGGCCTTTTTTCCTTTAATTTAACAGAATCCCACGGACATATCGTATGTGTACAGTGGTTATGCCCCTCTCAGTGTGCGCCTGGCCCAGCTGCTTTCCCGGCCCGGCTGGCGGAGTATTGAGGAAGTTCTGCGCATCCTCCCAGGGCCCCACTTTGAGGAACGGCAGCCGTTGCCCACAGGGCTACAAAAGAAACGTAAGTCCATGGCCCGTATCCACAGATGATTATGTAGTGTTAGTGTGCTTTTCATGTATTATGCAATTGCTTTGTAAAATACATTTGTAAAGTACTTAGGAGTCAGAGTCCAATATACATACCTCTTTTGTTAGTTGTGAATTATATTGTAAGCGCTAGAACCCATTACTCCCTCAGGAGAAGCCGCTTTCAACCTCTGAACTGAGGATCTCAGAAGTTACAAAAAACATTGAGATCAAAATCATGGTCCTGAGTTTCAAATGAATTGTCTGTACCAAGACATATATGACTACTTTTCCTTATGAATGGTGTAATTTTTTTAAGAGGTGGGGAGAGAAGCATCAATAATAATTCTGTAAGCATCAGTAAACATTCTGAAATGTTTATTTATATCTTAGGTCAACCGGGAGAAAACCGCGTCACTCTGATATTTTTCCTCGGGGGTGTAACCTTTGCTGAAATTGCTGCCCTGCGATTTCTCTCCCAGCTGGAAGATGGAGGCACAGAATATGTCATCGCCACCACTAAGCTAATAAACGGGGCCAGCTGGATAGAGTCGCTAATGGAAAAACCTTTCTAGGGCGTTCAAAGGAGACTTACCGGTGAACTGCAGAATAAACGGCTCCTTTGAAGAAGTTGCTGGAAGGAAGTACAACCCCATGGAGGAATAATATGAGAATACAGAATTTACTTTGGGGTCAGCTTCTTAAATTATGCTGTTTTCTCCTTTCTGCTTGTCTTTTGTGTTCCTGATTTCTTAAAGAAAGAAGAATGGAAGAGAAGCAGCCAGGGTAAAAGACATAACAGTTTTTAGTGTTCTGAGCTCAGGATCTTCATTAGAGACCTCTGGAAATATATTAAGGATGGTGGGATGGATAATCTATACAGCCACACAGATGGGTCCAGTTCTTAAGAAAGCAGGGACCAAGCAGGTAAAAATGAAAATAAAAGTAGAAGGTCCGACCCCTAATAAATAGTGCTGAACTTCTTAAAGGTGCATCATGCCTAGGGCAGTGGCTGAGTGTTGGGGGCCTAGGGCTAGTGTTATCACCGAGTTGAGATTTCTTTTTCCCGCAGAACATGGCACATTACATTCAGTGTCACCAGTCTCTACCTTATCGGGTCATTAAGGCAAGTTGTGTTCCTTCTGTTTTTGATTCCTCTGCTTCTAAAAAGCAAGAGGTTTGGAAGAGCTTCTTTCCCCAGAACAGGTTTATGATCTGCCTGATAGTCAACTGAGTCGGTATGGGTCCCATACTTACCAAGGGCTTTTTACATTGAGTAACATAATAATTAGGGAGCAGCTTCCTGAGAATGTAACCATTCAAAGACGCGTTCTTAGTGCACGTGTTATTAACTCTAAGACAATTTCAATGGTAGATGCCTCCAATTTTCTTCCCTGCCCACCGTGGGCTGCACCATCCATCCAGTCCCACTGTGAGCGGTGGCAGCTTGGCTTCTCCAGCATCTGGCAGCTCCCCTCCCTGGTAAGTGCCACACGTGCTTCCCCAGCAGCCTGCGGACACACCTGTTCGGCCTCGGGCATTTATTTTGCTAGAAAACACCCAGCCCCGTTTCAGTCCGTGGTCCGGTGACTTCACCCCCCTCTGGTGCAGCTTGTCAATGATCTTGGAGTCCAGCTGCTACCCTTCCTACAGGAGACTGCTAGACTGCAGGACAGAGGAGCTTGGGTGCTGGTGGCGAAGTTGGAAATCTCCCTCCCGCTCTATCCCAGCGTCTGGAGGAGTTAAGGCCAAGAAGGGGACCAAATTGACGGTTTCACAGCCCTTGCCTGAGTCTCCAGCCAAATTAGCTGATCCCCGTCTTTGCTGGGGGCCAAAGTCAGTGTCCTTCCCCAGGTGTCATTTCTACTGTTAATTAGTACCCGTACATGTTTTCCTCACTTTCTTTCGCTAGTGGACGTCTCTTAGCACACTGCATGTTATGAGTGAAGGAGAAATTCTGTACTTTTTAAAAATCTCCTTAATGTAAGAATGAGGGGTAGAAGAGGGAACATTTAAAAGATTAGCTACTCGAGGATTTAACTTGGCTTTGACATTCAGTATTTGGAAAGGTCTTAAAATGATTCCTGTTTTAGGAATCCTTTTTCAGCTACTTGTTATCCCAGGGAGATTAGTTTATACCCTCCAGCCCCAGCGGTTGTGAGTCTCAGCTGCTTTAGAGAATGAAATCCACCTTGTCTGTAAGTGTTTTCGGCTCATGGGATTCAATTTAAGTCCAGTCAAGTTTCCTTGGCTGGGGTTTTGTCCTGTGAACAGGTACTCAGTTGTGTCTCGTGTGTCTGCATTCACTGGTGACTCTATACTTGCTTGCTCCGAGCATAGTTAGGTCAGCTCCTAAAAATGCATTCAGCAGAAGACTTCAAAACATCAATTGCTTCATTTGTATGCAAACAGAAAGTGGTGGATAATTATATATTATACGCCTTTGTGTACGTTCATTTAATACTTGAAGCAGTCTTTGTCTCAAAGGAGTGTGCCCTTACTGAGAAAAAGGGTATGTGAATGGTACGTTTATTCTTGGAGAGGGTGGATTGTTTACATCATGTCTGGACTTTTGTCTAGTTGGGTAGACGGTTCTACACCAGCAGTCCCACCAAAAAGAAGTCTACATAGACAAAGAAGTCTACATAGACACTATTTTGTGTCATACTGTACACTTTTGAATTTTAGCCAACAGAGAAATAAGTATTTGAACTGTAGCTTAACAGCGGAGCAAGAGACTAATGGTTAAAAGAAGGAGGATTAAAAACAGCACATTTAATTCTTGAAGAGAACTGGGAAGGGGGGATCCCCATGCGATAGGCCACTGCAGCTCTGCCCTCACGGCAAGGATTATGATTAATCCGACATGGAGTCTGTCTCTTGTTCTCAGTTGTATGTTAAAGACTGGCCTGTCACCAGGAGGAAGTGTTTGTATTCAGCAGAGCTGAACTCAAGAAGAAATACTTCTTTAAGAAAAACAACACCAGAACAAACAGAGTATCTAAAGCAGCCAGGAAGAGGGGCTGTAATCAAGATGGCAAGGCAGAGAAATACCGACATCACATAGACTATGAATTATGAACAGACTGTGAATTATACTCTAGAGCCTGGTGTATTATATTCAATCATATGGTTTAACGATGACATACTGTAGAAAATAGAGGATGCCGTTTTGTCATCCAGCAGTCAAAGGCAGTAATGTAAAATTTCTCGGATTCTCTTCTAAATGAATGCGTATGAACTTCAAGCTACATGATGTTTCTCAGCTCCAGTTACTCCGTTGCTGTAAAATACCCCCAAACTGGGTGGTGACTAGAGTCTGCAAAGGCTGGAACACATAACTGACTTGAGATATCCATTTGAAGGTTGTGAGAGTTAAAGGGGAACAGAATCAGGCCTATTTTAATAGCCTTTTCCATGTTACTTTGGTGTGGGATGAGGGTATAAATCTCAGCTGTACTTTCTTTCCTGTGACTCGGCAGGACACAGAGCCCTCCAGATGACCAGCTCTCTGGGGTTGCAATTACTACTCACTGGCTTCCTGCACAGCTTGATAATGTTCTGCTCCTGTTTCAGCCCGGCTGCGGCAGGGCAATGATTTGATAATAAGAGATCCTGATCAAATTAGAGAGCCATTTGCTTCTGGACGAGGATGTTAATAAAAGGGTTGATGTCCACACTGCCTGCTTTTTTTTAAAGGTCAAAACATATTCTTACTACAAACTACTACAAAAAGCAGAAGAATCAGAAGCAGCATAAAGTTTGTGCTTTCGTTTCCCTTCATTGTTACATCTGGGAAAGGGTCTCTTCTTTATTGGCTGAAATCCTGACTGGTTCTTTTTGCCTTACGTTTGGAGGAGTTGAAATTGGAAGTGGGCACATTGGGAAGGTGACTGTATAATAAGTTTCTAACCTGCTAAACTCTGTGAATTAGAATCAAGCACTTGGGAGCTCTTGGTTCTCTGAGCTGGTTCTCTCTGTCTCTCTCTCACACACACACACAAATGCTCGAACTTGCATATGTTTTAAGACAACAGCTTTTGCTTTAGTTGGGCAGTCATGAGTGTTGTATGTACAGTGGTTCTTCTTGTCTGAGACTCCAGAGTAGGATGGGACTGCTCTCAGTGGGAGTTTGTTAGGATTTGGACTGTATCCCACCTGCAGTGTTTAGAAAAGCCAGACAGGAGGGCCATGAAATCCCCCCTAGTGTACCACTTGCCCAGCCCATCTAAGTCAGGAGCTTTGCAGGCAAGTTCAGAGCTCTGTGGGCCGTGGTGGTGACATAGGCAGAGGACGGGCAGAGTTGCCAGCGCCCCGCCTGGTCTGGGATCGCCTGTGCGCAGCTCCGTGAGAGCTCAGGGACCACGTGAGGATTGTGATTGGTCTCTAGACCACACCTAGTTGGTGAGTGCAGCTGCTGCCTGAAAATCCCTCAGCTCTGCTGACATCGCTGGAGTGCACGCAAGCCTACCTTTGGACACCAGACCAGAGAGGGACCGTGGAGCTGCTGCGGTGGACGAGTTGTGGAAACTTTCCTGAGTGAGTGAAATGGGGAGAAAGGGAAGCTGGTGGTTGGCACTGAGGGGCGTTGCTGGGCAGGGCAGCAGTGGAGGTAAAGAACTGGTTTGTGATTGTTACCATATGATTCCATCTGTGGTGGAAGGTAGAGTGCTGGAGCAGATGCCAAGAGCACGATGGGGAAGGAGATTAGCCCAGAATCAAATTCATACCCACTTCTTGGCACTCCTGCTATCCTGGCTGGCCAGAAGGGCAAGCATGCCTGGCTACAAAGCAGGGATCCTCAAACTCTTGTGTACTAATAAGCCTTGGGGCCAGAGGAATTGCAGAGGGGCTGCAGTGAGGGTCTGCTGCTTTCCCCCTACTCAAAAGGCTTTCTTCTCTTCCCCTCCCAAGTAGCGCTGACAGCCGGGGCTGCAGCTTGAATGATGGCAAAAGAAAGCTTTACTTCACCAGCCCATTAGCAGCACTCACAACATTAAAAATGAATGAGGTGGATGGGAGGAGAGGGCTGGGGGTGAAGACCAGTGCAGCAGCGGGGTCTGGGAACCGCCGGCTTCTCTCTTCTCTGAACCCAGATCCAGATCGGGAGCCTAAGAATGAGGGGAACTTTCGGTTTAAAAGAATCCTGTAGTGTCAGTGCAGAGTGTCCAGGTGGTTGTTAATGGAGAAAATCAGCACTTTGGGCTTCCTTAGCCTCAGGAAAGTATGTTCACTCTGTAGAGGGCCGGGACCTAGTCTAGCTCCCTGTGTCCACGCTGTCTATAACAGTGCCTGGCTCAGCAGCGCTTGCTTAGAGTCCAGCGGAGGTTGGTCAAGGGGAGAGAACCGTCCTCTTTGCGTGCTCAGGGTCTCCCGGGTGCCCTGCCCCGCAGGTCCTCGGGCCTCCCGCGCAGGGCGATGCCGGCCTCGACCACCATCCACGTGCTGCAGCTGCTGCGGGAGCTGCTGGCCTTCGTGCTCCTCAGCTACACGGTGCTCATCGGGGCGCTGCTGCTGGCCGGCTGGACCACCTATTTCCTGGTGCTGAAGTGACAGCGCCCCCGGCCCGGTTCCCGCCCCTCCCGCCTCCCGCCCCGACCCCCGCCCCAGCAGCAGCCTGCCCAGCAGATCGCTGCTCCGCCTCCGACTTCTGTCCTGACGGACCCGCACTGCCAGCTAACGAGAGAACTCTCCCGAGGTGAAGGGCCCCAGTCCAACCACCCTCCACGACGGCCGACTTGGCTCCGCCCGCTCCGCGTCCTCACACGGCCCGCCCCGCCCCACGCGGAAGCTCCGGCAGTTGTGTGTCCGGCCAGGCTGTTATAGCCGTTACCTTCAGCCTCGCCCCCTCTCTCCCCGTCTGTCCAATCCCGGCTGCGCTCTCGGGCGGGGGGCGTGGTCATGCGAAGAGGCCCTCTCACGTGGAGGCCGTGCCCCGCCCCCCCTCACGAAGTGGCGTCACTTCCGGCGTGTGCGTGTGGGGTCCGTCAGACGCGGGATGGCGGCTCTACGGAGTTGGCTGTCGCGGAGCGTAGCCTTCTTCTTCAGGTAGGGCTTCAGGTCGTGTAGGTCAGGGTCGGACAGAGGGAGGGGACACTGAGAGCGCTGCACTCAGGCCGCAGCCCCGGCCTTGCGGGCGCGCGCTTCCCTTCTCGGCCGAGAGGGTCACGGCGTCCCGCCCCTCTCGGAGGTCTGAGGACGGCCCGCCTCTGCCTCTGGCCAGAGGCCTCCCGCCTCCTCGGGCAAGCCCGGGCTTCGTGTCTCACTGACGGCTTTTCCGTTTTCCCACCTACCGAAAGCGCGTTCCCTCACCCTCGGGCTGTCTTTTGGGGGGCGCTCGGCCTGCCCGCGAAGTGACTCTCGTGGGCCCATTGAAGTCACTGGGGAGAGCAGGGGAAGAGGTCCGGGCAGGCGGCGGGTTCCCGGAGGAGGTTTTCCGTGAGGGCGGAGGAGCCCCAGGAACTTGCCTGTCTCCCCGCGGGCCCTGCTCCCTCGGCCTCTTGACGCCTGCGGGCTCCAGGGGACCATCAGAGCCCTTGCAGCCTAGGCCAGAGGGCCAGCGCTAAATCCTGCCTGCAGAAGCGTTTTATTTTGGCCTGAGTTTTTAAAAAGCTTTGAGACCACCCCTTAAACGTCCACACCTGGTAACTCTTAAACTGCGGCACCATCGGCCCGCATTCCCGCGCGGGGAGCCAAGTAGCGGTTTCTTCGAGCCCGGGCCTTTCCAGTCCACGCAGGTCCCCACAGAGCCCTGTCGTGTGGAAGGCCACCCTACGTCGTCATTTGGGTTCCAGCGGGGCCCGAGTTTGAGTCTCCAGCCCCTGCAAATATCAGTAAATTGAAGAGGCTTTTACAGGTTGGTGGTTGTGCCTTACTAGATTTGACTTCTGTTTCTAGGTACAAACGGTGTGTGCCAGTCGTGGCTAACTGTGAGAAGCGCTGTTTCTCGGAATTGATAAGACCATGGCACAAAACTGTGGCTGCTGGATTTGGGGTAACCCTGTGTGCAGTTCCTATTGCCCAGGTGGAGTACTGTCCTGTCACTCCGTGTTGTTTGTCTTCGTGTACTGTGTCCTCTTGAAGTCCCAGGTGGGCAGTGAAGCATCCGACAAGCTCTCATGGTTTTACCCCGCGCCCCTCCTCACCCGCATGTGATGGTATACTTTCTAGTGTATCGGCATCTTTTCAGAGCTGAGCAAATATAGTAATATTTCCATTTTAATAGTAGTATTTGGTAGGAACACTATGTCAGGTTGGTCAGATTGTATAAAGAGGGAAGAAAGAAAACATATTACAGTATCAACAAAATAGTCTTTCATTCAATAAAAATTTATTGGGCAACTTTTATGTGCCATACACACTGAGACCGTATGAGCAAATCAAACGAAGTTTCTGCTTTCATAAAGCTTACATTCTGGAGATACGGAAGAGGAGAAAGTGGAATGAGAGGGGGGGAGAGAGAGAGAAATAGATGAACTCAGCTCACAGAGTTAGCTCAGGACCAGAATGTGCTTTGACTTCTGTACTTTGTGGGCCATTGTAGAGCTTTGGATTTTATTATGGAAAAGAAGCCACAGAGGATTTTAACATAAGATTATTATGATCTGACATAAGTTTTTAAAGGTTGCTGTGTGGAACTAAAAAGACCAGCAGGGGTCCAGGCATGAGATGATCGCGGGCTTGGCTCAGGTGGGGGAGCGGGCTGAATGCCATCAGCAGGAGTTGCCGGTGGGTTAGGTGTGAAGTATATAACTTCGCTTCCAGTGCTTTTAAAAGGCCTAAGCAACGGAGAGAATGGTGTTGCCGTATACTGGGATGGAGAGGAATGGGTTTGGGAGGAAGAAACCAAGAGTTCAGTTTTGGAAGTGACATCTAGGTGGAGTTGTCAAGTAGACAGTGATATGAAAGTGGTACCTTATTAAAAAACCGTTGGTTATATGCTTTATCAGGAAGAGCTAAATAAGAAATCGGCAAACCCCATTTTGGCAAAATGTTCCTGATACTTAAATGTGTGTTTATCACCGCAACAAGATTAATTCCATCTATCACAAGTATTTTCAGCATCTTCTGAGGCTCACTCGTGAGCCTTTCCCTTTTTGTGCCTCACTTCAGCCCTCATCTCTGTGTACTAATGACCCTTTAACCCTAAAATCCTTACTTGAACACCAAGCCATTTTCAGGCATTGTTAGGACAGCCTTTTCTTTCTTCCTCCAAAAGATTTTTTGTGTGTTTGTCCTTTATATATTTTTAAATGTTTACCTATTTTATTTGTTTGGTTGCGCTGGGTCTTAGTTGTGGCTCCGCGGCTCCTTAGTTGCGGCACACATATGGGATCTAGTTCCCTGACCAGAGACAGAACCCGGGCCCACTGCATTGGGAGCGCGGAGTCTTAACCACTGTGCCACCAGCAAAGTCCCCTGTGTTTGTCCTTTCTAGTTCGTATGCTATTCTTAAGCCCTAGTTACCTCAGTTCTAGGCCACATGCCAGGAGCCTCTGGTTGACAGGAGCCTCTAGTCATTCTCCTGCAGGAACAGCAATGCCACTTCCCGTTCTTCAGGGCCTGCAGTGGCTCCCCGTAATGTGTTACAGAACTAAAATCCAGCAAACTCTCCTTGCACTCCAGTGCCCTAGCCAGTCTCATCTCCCTTGTGCCATCCACTCCAACCAGGCTAGATTCCCGACAGCCCCTGCATACATCATATGTATTCTTTTCCTCATTGTTTCTTCTAACCCAGGACACATGTCCATTCTAATCCTAGTTGTCTTGAGACCCAAATCCCACCTCTTTTTAAAGCCTTTCCTAGTTCCTGGCCAACAATGATTTCCCTCTCTGACCACTTATATTGTCTATTTTGATATTTGATGATAATCTGTTTGACTCCCCTGAGTCAGCAGAGCATAATGGAAACTTTGGAGTGAGAAGATTTGGTTTGAGGTCTACATGCGTACTTTTGAGGAGAGTTACATAACTATTCTGAGCTTCCGTTTCCTCATTAAAAGAGAAGTGCTAATACCTAGACTGTTGTGAGGAACAAGTAAACGTGCATTGTAAAATGGAGAGCATTGTGAAGACACAAACTATCAGAATAGGTCAAAATTAGCTTCTCATGAGCAGAGATGATATCATTCTTTCCTTTCTAGCCCCTCAGTGCGAGGTACATAATGAATACTTACTTAGTTGATTGAAATATAAATATGATAAAATTCATGATTTGTTCGTGTATCAGAGATATTTCTTGATTGCTACTTTCAACAGGCAGTGATTCAGTGTGCTTATACTTTAAATAGCAAAAAGACAACAGATGATAGAGGGATTGGTTTGTTAGTTCTGATACAATAAATCCTCTGCTATGGGAGAAAAAGGGAGAGTTAGGGATGACTTGTCATCATAGTTGCCAATATTTAATCAGGGTGGCCACCACATTCCCTTAACTCGTGAGATAGTTATACTGCCCTTTTTTTTTTTTTAAACATAACAGCTGAGGTCAGAGGGAAGCGTCTCCTCTCCCCTGCATCAAGACTGTACAGCTCATTCTGCAGATTTGCCCTCTCCACCATTTACTTTCTTAAACTCAGCTTAATCCTTATTACCTCTCTGAAGCCTTTTCTAAGTTATTCTCATTCGATGTAGAAGTGATTGCTATCTTACGTGTGCCCCTCCAGACTTCTTCCACAGCTCCCATGGTACTTGATTGCATTAATTTTCTAGTTTATCGTTATATCCCAAGCATTTAGCACTGTGGTAATGAATGAATCATAACTTCATGAAATTTGTTGATTATAAATACTAGCCTTTTATTTGATGAAAAGAAATACTTTGCTTTTTGGAGCAGAGAATAAGCAACAAAAGTAGGTAGAAAGCATATTCTAGAATTATTTTCATATGTTGTCTTAAATAGCGAAAATAAAGCTTAAAAAGAAAAAGTTAACACAGAAGCATCATAGTGCAGTTGCAGTGTGAGAATTACATTTTTCACTTGGCTGTCTATGATCTCAGCTCGAGCTTTAGGTTCGAAATTGACTAAAAATGTTTGTGTGTTTCAGAAACCGGAGCCTCATTCTCTTAGTAATGATGCATTAACCAGGAGGGCTGTGTCTTTGGTAACAGATAGCACCTCTACCTTTCTCTCTCAGACCACATATGCATTAATTGAAGCAATCACTGAATATACTAAGGTAAGTGTCCTCTCGTTAAGTCTTGGTCATCTAAGTCAGTGGTTAGCAAACTATGGCTCACAGATCAAATCGGGTCTGATGCCTGCGTTTGTAGTTTGATTGGTACATGGTCAGGCTCGTTTTTTTGTGTATTCTCTACGACTGCTTTCGTGAGTTGAATAGTTGCAAACAGAGACTGTAGGGCCACTCTCTGGCCTTTTACAAAAAAAAGTTGGCTGAGTCCTGATCTGAATTACTGGTTTTTAGACTTTCTCCACGAACCCTTTTTATTATTCATTTTATTTTATTAAAAAAAATTTTTTTTGATTGAAGTATAGTTGATTTACAATGTTGTGTTAATTTCTACTGTACAGCAAAGTGATTCAGTTACACATATATTCTTCTTCATATTCTTTTCCATTATGGTTTATCACAGGATATTGAATATACTTCCCTGTGCTATACAGTAGGACCTTGTTGTTTATCCATTCTCTGTATAATAGTTTGCATCTGCTAATCCCAAACTCCCAATCCATCTTTCCCTCACCTCCTTATTTATTTATTTATTTTTGGCTGAGTTGGGTCTTTGTTGCTGCGCATGGGCTTTCTCTAGTTGTGGCAAGCGGGGGCTACTCTTCATTGCGGTGTGTGGGCTTCTCCTTGTGGTGGCTTCTCTTGTTGCAGAGCACGGGCTCTAAGCATGCGAGCTTCAGTAGTTGCAGCTCGCGGGCTCTAGGGCAGACTCAGTAGTTGTGGCGCACGGGCTTAGTTGCTCCGCAGCATGTGGGATCTTCCCAGACCAGGGCTTGAACCTGTGTCCCCTGTGTTGGCAGGCAGATTCTTGTGCCACCATGGAAGCCCCTGTTCCATTCTTTTTTATGGCTGAGTAATATTCCACTGTATATATGTACCACATCTTCTTTACCCATTCATCTGTCAGTGGACATTTAGGTTGCTTCCATATCTTGGCTACTGTAAATAGTGCTGCTGTGAACATAGGGGTGCGTGTATCTTTTTGAATTAGAGTTTTGCTTTATCCTCATTTAATGTAGGGCCCCTGCAGGTGGGACACTCACCCTCTGGGAAGGGGCTGTGTTCGGCCTCACTGTCCAGGAACCCTTTTTAAAAGAAAAATCTTAAATATAGCAGCCCAGTATATAAGACAGGGGGACCATGCTGATCTGGTTCAGTTGGGGGTACCAGGGGCTTCTTTGTGAGGACAGTTTAAAAACCACTGATCTGAGCTAATAGAGAGTATATGGATAATCAGAATCATTTTTAAAAGTCTCATTTATATGTTTCTTTACCTTCATTTTCCAGCAGCTTTATTCCCAGTTTTCTGAGTTTTCCATCTGCATTATGTTCTTTTTGTATGTCTAAATTGCTAACAAGCGGTTTTTTTTTTTTTCGCGGTACGCGGGCCTCACTGTTGTGGCCTCTCCCGTTGCGGAGCACAGGCTCCGGACGCGCAGGCTCAGCAGCCCTGGCTCACGGACCCAGCCGCTCCGCGGCATGTGGGATCTTCCTGGACTGGGGCACGAACCCGCGTCCCCTGCATCAGCAGGCGGACTCTCAACCACTGCGCCACCAGGGAAGCCCGCTAAAGTCGACAAGTGGAGATACTGATGTCCTAGGATAATGCCTCTACTTCATACAATAGTGCAGGTTCAGTGAAGCAGAAGGACTGAAGAGCCAGCGTGCTGCAATGTGACTTAACCTTGAGGTGTGAGTCTCACTAACCCTAATATGCCTCACTTATTTTACTCATTTATTTTATATTTGTAGGCTGTTTATACCTTAATTTCTCTGTACCGACAATACACAAGTTTACTTGGGAAAATGAATTCACAGGAGGAAGACGCAGTGTGGCAGGTGATCATAGGAGCCAGAGTTGAGGTGAGCAAAAAGTTACTTGGCGTTTCTGTTATTAGTGCTCCTGCCTCATTGTGGTTATCTAAATGATTGAATGAAGGTGTTTTACCAGTAGCTGTTCTCTCAGTCTACTATTGAATAAGTCCATTTAAATGTGCTTAATGACGTAATGCAGAGTCATGTTGTCTGAAGTGCTTTGTTTAATTTATAGATGACTTCAAAACAGCAAGAGTACTTGAAGTTGGAAACCACCTGGATGACTGCAGTTAGTCTCTCAGAGATGGCAGCAGAAGCTGCATACCAAACCGGTAGGTTACAGTTCTTACTATGGAGGTGCTCTTGGAGTTTTCATGTAGCTGAAAAGTGAGGGATATTGTGGCTATAACTTTGTGGGAAAATGTTCCCATTTCCAATATATTAACCAATATTTCATCTGCACAAAGGAAAAATTAATGCCCGTGTAGACCAGACCCACAGAAGCTAGTTAATATCTAGAAAATGAGAAATGATAAAACTACTGTCAGCTGGAAATTTTGATTGCTTCCAAATAGGTGTTTGTTTTTTTTTTTGCGGTACGCAGGCCTCTCACTATTGTGGCCTCTCCCGCTGCAGAGCACAGGCTCCGGACGCGCAGGCTCAGCGGCTATGGCTCACGGACCCAGCTGCTCCGCGGCATGTGGGATCCTCCCAGACCGGGGCACGAACGTGTGTCCCCTGCATTGGCAGGCAGACTCCCAACCACTGCACCACCAGGGAGCCCTCCAAATAGGTTTTGAACATTTATTTTTTAATAACCTGGATAATTTATGAATAGTGTCTATATTTCAGGCTTTGTGATAAACATTTTATAGACATTTAACCCCCATAGTTCCTTTAAAGTAGGAGTTACTGTCATCATTCCCACTTTATAGATGAAGAAACTGGCAGATAGAGGGGGTTAAGTAATTCACCCAGAGTGCTGTGGTACACAGTAAGTAAGCAGCCAAACTGGGATTCAGCAAAGTAGGTCAGATTCTAAAGCCTTTGCCCCTGGTAGCCAGGGCTTCATCCTCTGTGCCTTGGTGCCTGAGTTTAGAAAATGCAGTTATTCATTCACCAGGTGTTTTTAAACCATCACTGTCCATCCAGTGGGCTTGAGCTGAATGGTTTTCTAATTAAATGTATTTGAGGGAACCCCTCATTTGACATCTTACCTGGTTGGGCCCAAACTATGTCACCACAGAAGTTCTTATTAGGAAACTGGTTTGTTAAAGTGCTATTGTTTTCTGAAATCTTAAAGATATAAAAGATTTTCTAAGTAAAACCAAAAAATTCTTAGTTAACTAATGCCCCGGGGAATAAGAGATTCTGAAAACAGGATTGGGATGAACAGCGAAACAGAAGTATAAAAGTAGCATTTTAGTAGTGGCACACCAAAGGTGGGAGCAGGGTTTCCAGGTGCAGTGAACAGGGAGGTTTGCTGAGGGTTCTACAGCAGGAACAGTCCCAGGCAGCCCTCACCACTCACTAGGCTTAGATCTAGCAGGAGAAAAGAGAGAGAGTAAATTATAAGCATTATCTGAAAAAAGACATTTTCCCAGAACTGATTGAAAGGGCTCACAAAGGTTCTGAACAGAATTTAAAATATAAATATATCTCATATGGTAAAAAAAAAGAATACAAAGAAAAATCCTAAAAACTATAAGAAAAAACAGTTACTTACCAAGGAAGTATAATCAGACATTAATCATCTTATCTGCAACCCTAGATGCAAGATGACAAAAAATAACCAGCTATCTTTAAAATGTGAGAATAAAAGATGTTTTCAGACATAAAGACTCAGCTTACCACCTGCTTATACTTTCTGGAAAAACTACTCTGTAAAGAAAAATTAGTTTAGAAAGAAGCAACTGAGATAGATACAAAACTAATGAAGAAAATTTAGTAAAACTTGTCAAAAGCTCTGAGTGTTCTTTTTTAAAATAAATTTATTTATTTATTTTTGGCTGTGTTGGGTCTTCGTTGCTGTGCACAGGCTTTCTCTAGTTGAGGGGGGCTACTCTTTGTTGCAGTGCACAGGCTTCTCATTGCTGTGACTTCTCTCATGGAGCATGGGCTGTAGGTATGCAGGCTTCAGTAGTTGTGGCGCACAGGCTTAGTTGCTCTGCAGCATGTGGAATCTTCTTGGGCCAGGGACTGAACTGTGTCCCCTGCATTGGCAGGCAGATTCTCAACCACTGTGCCACCAGGGAAGCCCCCTGAGTGTTAAACTTTTAAGTAATCAAATCAGTTTGGGGAAGAAGTGAAAGCATGCTAAGCTTTCTTGCTCGAGAAGAGAGACAATGGCTTAACATTAGACATTGTTAAACACTTCAAAAAGAATTGGGGTGGGGGGAGTGGCTTCACTGGTAGCGCAGTGGTTGAGAGTCCACCTGCCGATGCAGGGGACACGGGTTCGTGCCCCAGTCCGGGAGGATCCCACGTGCCGCGGAGCAGCTGGGCCTGTGAGCTATGGCTGCTGGGTCTGCGCGTCTGGAGCCTGTGCTCCGCAACGGGAGAGGCCACAACAGTGAGAGGCCTGTGTACCGCAAAAAAAAAGGGGGGGGGGAGTTGATAAAATTCAGTTAAGGCAGGAAAGGTTTAAGAAATAAAGCCTGTTAATTAGAAAATGCAAAGTAAAATAGAACACATTCAAATATCAGTAATCACAATAAGAATAAATTTACATATTAAATACTTTCTGAATGTATTAAAAAATAATTCTAGCTAAAACTGTTTACAGAGGCACATCTAAAACAAAAACGCATAGGAAGGTTTAGAATTTTAAGATAAACTGAACCATTACTAACAAAAGGAAATCTACCTCAAAAAAGGTGGCAGAGCAATGTCAGAATCAGAAGGGGGATTCAAGACAAAAAGCATTAAAAGGGACAGAACAATTCATCAAGACATCATGAAGTGTGTGTCTAATGAGGCAAAAACTGACAGATTTACAAGGAGAAATGGAGCTTTATACACATCTCAGGCTCACAGGTCAAGACCAAAACAAAACTATTAAGTGTTGGAACAGAATGATTTTTAAAAGCTTAACCAAATGCATATACTGAATACAAAATTTTGTCCTCCCCCCCAAAAAAATTCTCTTCAAATTCAAATAGTATACAACATGTACAAAAATTGATTTTTATGCCAAGTGACAAAGACTCAGCAAATTACTTGATACCCCGCTTCCTCACCAAAAATCAAAATGGAAATTTAACCCATACAACTCAGTATCAAAAGAAACCCCTGATTTAAAAATGGAAGGATCTGAATAGACATTTTCCAAAGACAACATACAGATGGCCAGTGGGTGCATGAAAAGATGCTCGACATCGCTAATCATCAGAGAAATGCAAATCAAAACCACAATGAGATATATCACCTCACCTGTCAGAATGGCTATCATAAAAAGATCATAAATAACAAATGTTGGTGAGAATGTGGAGAAAAGGGAACCCTAGTACGCTGTTAGTAGTAATGTAAAATGGTGCAGCCACTGTGATAAACAGTATGGAGGTTCCTCAAAAAATAAAATAAATCCACACACCTATGGTCAACCAATCTATGACAAAGGAGGCAAGAATATGCAATGGCGAAAAGACAGTCTCTTTTCAATAAGTGGTGCTGGGAAAACTGGACAGCTACCTGTGAAAGAATGAAATTAGAACACTCTCTAACACCATACACAAAAATAAACTCAAAATGGATTAAAGACCTAAATGTAAGGCCAGACACTATAAAACTCTTAGAGGAAAACAGGCAGAACACTGACATAAATCACAGCAATACCTTTTTTGATCCACCTCCTAGAGTAATGAAAATAAAAATAAACAAATGGATCCTAATTAAACTTAAAAGCTTTTGCACAGCAAAGGAAACCATAAACAAAACAAAAAGACAACCTATAGAATGGGAGAAAATATTTGCAAACGAAGTGCCCAACACGGAGTGCCCAACAAGGGATTAATCTCCAAAATATACAAACAGTTCATGCAGCCCAGTAACAGAAAAACAAACAATCCAATCAAAATATGGGCAGAAGATCTAAATAAACATTTTGCCAAAGAAGACATACAGATGGCCAAGAAGCACATTAGAAGATGTCAATATCACTAATTATTAGAGAAATGCAAATCAAAACTGCAATGAGGTGTCACCTCACACCGGTCAGAATGGCCATCATCAAAAAATCTACAAACAATAAATACTGGAAAGGGTATAGAGAAAAGGGAACCCTCCTACACTGTGGGTGGGAATGTAAATTGGTACAACCATTGTGGAGAACAGTATGGAGTTTCCTTAAAATCTGAAAATAGAACTACCATATGATCCAGCAATCCCGCTCCTGGGCATATATCCAAAGAAAACCATAATTTGAAAAGATACATGCACCCCAGTGTTCACTACAGCACTATTTACAGTAGCCAAGATTTGGAAGCAACCTAAATGTCCATTTACAGAAGAGTGGATAGAGAAGATGTGCTACATATATACAATGGAATATTAGCCATAAAAAAGAACAAAATAATGCCATTTGCAGCAACATGGGTGGACCTAGAGATAGTCGTACTGAGTGAAGTAAGTCGGAGAAAGACAAATATGATATCGCTTATCTGTGGAACCAAAGAAAAAAATGATACAAATGAACTTATTTACAAAACAGAAATAGAGTCACAGATGTAGAAAACAAACTTATGGTTATGGGGGGGAAAGGGTGGGGGGATGGATAAATTGAGAGATTGGGATTGACATATATACACTACTATGTATAAAATAGATAATTAACGAGGACCTACTGTATAGCACAGGGAACTCAATACTCTGTAATGACCTATATGGGAAAATAATCTAAAAAAGAGTGGATATACATATATGTATAACTGATACACCTTACTGTACACCTAAAACTAACAAATCAACTATACTCCAATAAAAATTTTTTTAAAAAGATGGTAAAAATAAACAAACTGAAAATACTGGGAATTCCCTGGTGGTCCAGTGTTTAGGACTCTGCATTTTCATTGCTGAGGGCACGGGTTCAATCCCTGGTTGGGGAACTAAGATCCCACAAGCAGAGCAGCACAGCAAAAAAAAAAAAAAAAAAAAAAAAAAAAAAGAGGAAAAAAAAAATAGAACCACCATATGATCTAGCAATTCCTTTCCACTCCTGGGTATATCTCTGAAGAAAATGAAACTGTGAATTCAAAAATATATGCACCCCAATGTTTACAGCAGCATTATTTACAATAGCCAAGATTTGGAAGCAACCTAAGTGTCCATCAACAGATGAATGGATAAAGATGTGGTGTATATATACAGTGGAATACTACTCAGCCATAAAAGAATGAAATTTTGCCATTTGCAACAACATGGATGGACTTGCAAGGTTTAATCTTAGTGAAATAAGTCAGACACAAAGACAAATACTGTATATCACTTATATGTGGAATCTAAAAAATAAACTAGTGAATATAACAAAACAGACTCACAGAGAACAAAGAACAAACTAGTGGTTACCAGTGGGGAGAGGATGAAGAGGTATAAACTACTATGTATTAAATAAATAAGCTGCAAGGATATACTGAACAGAAAACATAGCCAGTATTTTATAGTAACTATAAATGGATTAGAACCTTTAAAAATTGTGAATAACTATGTTGTACACCTAAAACTTACACACTATTGTAAATCAACTATACCTCAATAAAGAAAAATGGAAATTTAAAAGTATTTAGAACTGTCATAAGTCTTATATATAGCAGACCCAGAGAGTTGTATACAAAGTAGCTCTTAAATAGAAATTGACCCTTATTTAAAGGCACATGTCATAAATAAAAAGAACAGCAGCCATAAGTGACAGGTAATGTTCACTGTACTAAGAAGAACTGAAAATAAACTTTGAACCCAGTAAGTTAGAGAAAGCAAAATAAATTCAGACAATGTGGAATAAAAGAAAAGGTATAAGAAGACTAAAAATATATAGGGACTTCCCTGGTGGTGCAGTGGTTAAGAATCCACCTGCCAATGCAGGGGACACGGGTTCGAGCCCTGGTCTGGGAAGATGCCACATGCCGTGGAGCAACTAAGCCCATGCTCCACAACTACTGAGCCTGTGCTCTAGAGCCCGTGAGCCACAACTGCTGAGCCTGCATGCCACAGCTACTGAAGCCTGCACGCCTAGAGCCCGTGCTCCGCAACAAGAGAAGCCACCGCAATGAGAAGCCCACACACCACAATGAAGAGCAGCCCCCGCTTGCCACAATTAGAGAAAGCCTGTGTGCAGCAACGAAGACACAACGCAGCCAAAAATAAATAGTCAAAAAGGCAAACTCTGGTTCCTTGAAAAGAACTTAAAAATTAGGTTTAAAAAAAAAAATTAGGTTTGGCAAGTATAACTTTTTAGAGAGCAAAAGTAACATCAGAAGGAGCTATTATAGATATGGAGGGTTTTTTTAATCATACGAGAATATTATGATCTTTATGTAAATCCTGAGTTGGCCCAAGAAGTAAAGAATCCAAGTAAGATCAGTAACCACAAAAGTTGAAATAGTATTCACAAAGAATCTGTTCCCCCAAAGTAGACACTAAGCCCAGGCAGTTTTGTGGGAGAGTTTTATTAAATCTTCAAGAAACATAATCCTGTGTTACAGAAAGTGTACCAAAAAATGATGACAAGCCTCCCAACTATTATAATTGTCTAAAACCAGCATAGGCCTGATCCCAAACTGGACTTGCCCAGCACCAGAACAAAAAAACTATAGTTCAGTATCACTTATGAATATAGATATAAATCACATATAGCCATTTATCTTCAAAATAAAATGATAATTCAATATTAAAAAAACCTATCAAGAGAACATAGACACAACATTCTCTGACATAAATCATAGCAATGTTTTCTTAGGTCTCCCAAGGCAATGGAAATAAAAACAAAAGTAAACAAATGGGACTTAATCAAATTTAAAAGCTTTTGTACAGCAAAGGAAACCATAAACAAAACAAAAAGACAGCCTACACAGTGGTAGAAAATATTTGCAAACAACGTGACTAACAAGGGCTTAATTTCCAAAATATGTAAACAGCTCCTACAACTCAACGACAAAAAAGCAAACAACCCAGTCGAAAAATGGGCAGAACATTGAATCAGACATTTCTCCAAAGAAGAAATACATACAGCCAATAGACACATGAAAAGATGCTCAACATCGCTAATTAGATAAATGTAAATCAAAACTACAATGAGGTACCACCCCACACCAGTCAGAATGGCCATCAATAAAAAGTCTACAAATAACAAATGCCAGAGAGGGTGTGGAGAAAAGGGAACCCTCCTACACTGGTGGTGGGATTCCGTAAGTTGGTGCAGCCACTGTGGAAAACTGTATGGAAGTTCCTCAGAAAGCTAAAAATAGAGTCACCATATGATCCAGCAATCCCACTCCTGGGCATGTATCTGGACAAAACTATAATTCAAAAAATACATGCACCCCTATGTTCACAGTAGCACTATTCACAATAGCCAAGACATGGAAACAACTTAAATCTCCATTGACAGATGAATGGATAAAGATGATGTACATATATACAATGGAATACTACTCAGCCGTAAAAAAGAACGAAATAATGCCATTTGCAGCAACATGGATGCGACTAGAGATTATCATACTAGGTGAAGTAAGTCAGAGAAAGACAAATACTGTATGATACCACTTATATGTGGAATCCAAAATATGACAAATGAACTTATCTATGAAACAAACAAAATCAGGGACATAGAGAACAGACTGGTGGTTGCCGAGGGCATTAGGGGAGGGATGGAGTGGGAGGCTGGGGTTAGCAGATGTAAGCTTTTATATATAGGATGGATAAACAACAAGGTCCTACTGTATAGCACAAGGAACTCTATTCAATATCTTATGATAAACCATAATGGAAAAGAATGTTAAAAAAAAGAATGCATGTATGTGTGTAACTGAGTCACTTTGCTGTGCAGCAGTAACTAACACAACACTGTATATCAACTACATTTCAATAAAAATAAAATTTAAAAAATCTACATATAGCAAAACAAAAACCCTATCAACATTTAATTCACTACCTGGGATTATCTACAGTAGATTATAGGAGAAAAGCCACTTGTGTAATCACATCAGTGTATGCCCCAGAAGCCTTCAGTAAAATGTAGTGCCCATTTCCGATTTAAATCTGAGTACAGTTATAGAATGTTCTAAACATGATGGTTAAATAATCCTATTTCATAGTGAAATGTGAGAAGCATTTCCATCAACGTCAGAAATAAAAGGACACCTGCTATCCTCCACTGTCTTTCTACATTGTACTAAAGGTTCTCATTAATGCAATAACATAGAAAAGAACTGCTTGAATGTTCTGTAGATGAATTAATAAATACGGATATCTATATTATGAAATACACTAGCAGCGGGTAAAATGATAGCGCTCAAAAACAAAATTGCAAAATATGTTCAATAAATACTGTTTGTGCCATTATGTAGATTTAGTCATAAAATTTTTTTCTATGTATTCCATATGAATGTAGGAACTTTTTAAAAAAAGATCTAATTGGCTTTATTCAACAGTTCATGAATTGGACAGCAGCCCATCTAGTAAATAGATGAAATGTTGCTTTATAGTAACATTTTAAAGGATGAGGAAGGTGCCCTTTAAAATTCTAAAAGATGTTATCTCTGAAGATTGGGTAAGGTGAGGAAAGAGATGTTTGACAATTTTATTAGTGATCTCTTCATTTGTCAAAAAGAAATGTACAGTTAAAAAAATTAAAATCTTAAAACGTCTATACTAAGAGCTGAGTAGCTATAAAGATGATTGTGGGAATTGCATTTGATAACTATAACAATGATGGCTGCTGAGAGCTGGAGGAAAATGCCAGGGTTTTGACAATAAAGAGTAAAATGCAGACCTGGATGTGGAGGGTAGAGGGTTCTCTGCTTTGCAGGGAGGGCAGGGGAAGTGGCCCCAAGAAAGGCTCAGATGACAACCACAGAGCCCCCAGGCTTTCCTTGTGTCCACTCAGCATAAGTGGCCTATCTTTTGGCAGGAGCGGACCAGGCCTCTATAACCGCCAGGAGTCATATCCAGCTGGTGAGATCGCAGGTGCAGGAGGTGCGCCAGCTTTCCCAGAAAGCAGAAACCAAGTTGGCAGAAGCACAGACAGAAGAACTCCGACAGAAAACACAGGAGGAAGGGGATGAGAGGGCTGAGCTGGAGCAGGAGGCCTACCTGCGTGAGGATTGAGGGCCTGAGCTGCTGCCCACGTCTGCCCACTCGGCCTGGGGAAAGCAAGGGCAGACGCCATCCAGCCCCAGGTCAGCACAGCTTTCTCTGCGCACAGAGGCATGGCAGGCAGGTCCTGCCCTGGCCCATCAGACCAGAGGTCATTGTGAGCTGTGAGTGCCTGACCCCTATCTCCACGGTCTCAGGCTTCTACTGGACCTGGTTCTTAGCCCTGCAGCCTGCAGGGCACTGCACCCCGTTTAACATTTCACCCTGCTCAGCAGAGCTGCCCTCTCACGCATCGATCTTTTTACCTCCCACCCAGAGCATCTCACCAACCTGGCCAGAGAGAAGGGGCCTTCTCTGTCATGTCCACTAGTAGCTGTTAAACCTCAGTTTCCCATCTACATTTTCAAATATGACTTAGTATTTGCTCCCTCCATAGGGATGTGAGTTTTTTGGGGAAAGGGGAGCCTGTGTGTTTGTAAGATTTCTTTTTGGTAAGTGTTTCTAATGCCTTCTGTGACCTGGCCCCATTGCCCTGTAAGGACAACTCAGGCCAAGGAGCCAAAAGCCCAAAAGCCCAGGGACTGGATGCAGAGTGTTTACCTGGTGCTCTTAACAGGACTTATTCCAACACACACTTCTCGTTTCCTTTTTTCCTTGGAGTTTCTCTGTTGTATCTAAAGGAGAATAATTTTTTTTTGCATTTAAAAAAGACGTTTGTGTGTGTCTTTTGGAACCCTAGGCAGCCTCCCTCCTTCACCACCCTCTCCAGACTGGAAGAGCCCCAAGGGGCTCCAGGAGTCCCCCCCATGGAGTGATGGCAGCATTTGCCCATTTAACACATACTGGGACAAGTTAGCCAGGTTTCAGTGTTTTAATCAGAGTTAGCAAGGTTTGGGAGGAGGTTACAAAAACAAAGTCAGCATTTCTTATAGACCCATCAAGGGCCAGGTTTCAGGGTTCTCGATTTCTCATCATGATTGCAAAATTAAGTCTACTCGCTCAACCCATCCCTCGAAGCTGGGACAAGGGGGCAGCTGCACACTTGAGCCCCTCATCTGTTACCAGTGCCCACATGGTCCACATCTCCAGGGGGCTGAGGCGGTGCACCAGAAGGAGCCCTCTGTACAGGCAGGGGTCCCGAGGGTCCAGGGGCCGCCGTATTCCAAACGTCTTGAAGCCAGCATGGTGCATGGGGCTCACCCCCAGCTTTTTCAGGCACATCCCCACAAAGACGTCATCAATGGGGAAGAGTTCAGCCTCTTCCACGGCTGCTTGGAGGTGCTGCACAGTGGCTCTGGACATGACATACCCTCCACCCCCAGCATAGGGTGGGTAGTGGTGGGCCCTATACATGGAGGGTGGGATGAAATATTTGACCTTGGTGTTCCTGTTGGGCAGGGCCTGGCGGATGACATCTCCCACCAGTAGGTCCTGGGCTGGGTCCCAGCCATCCAGGAACTCCAACACATTGGGGACATGGACAAAGACATCATCATCTCCCTTTAGCATGAAATGGGCCTGGGAGCAGACAGCTGCCACCCAGCGCTGCAAGTGCAGCTCCTTGAGTGTCAGGTTGAAAAAGTCCTCAGCAAAGTCCCACTGTAGGATATCATCAAACTCCCGACTCTCGTAGGCCAGCAGCTGGGCTGGGGGCGCAGATCCCGCCACCCCCAGGAGGAACACCAGCTTCAGCTGCCGGCCCTTAGCCCAGCTTCCTGCGCGGCCCCACGTGCTGCGGATGGCCGCACGCCGCTCCACATGGCCAGGCTGTGACTTGATGGCCAGGAGCAGAAAGGTGTCCTCGGCACAGCCCGAAGGCTGCAGCAAGATGGAGAAGTTGCGGCAGTGACGATAGGTCAAGAAGAGGCGGTGACGGTTAGGCAGGAACAGGGAGGCATTGGCCACCGTGTGGTTGGGTGGACACTGGCTGCGCCGGGGCCCTGGGGGAGCCCAGAAGGGCTGTCGGGCCATGGGGCCCCCCGCTGGGTGGACCTCCTTCTTCAGGAAGAACAGGCAGCTGAGCAGTAGCACAGCAAGGCTGTACAGGACCAGCCAGCCTACCCTGCGGAACATGGCAGGGCCTGCAAGGAGAGAGCCGGTGAGCGGACTGAGCCCGGCGCCGGCCCGGCCTCCACCTCCCGGCCCCAAGAGCAACCCACGGCCCAGCAGCTAGGTCCTTTTATTTATCTTCTACAGCATGTCCTCCGGTTCTTTCCAGAGTCCCTCTCCCAGAGGACAGACCAAACACACCTGCTATGCCAGCCCTCGCTTCCCTTCCGCTGTCATTAGGGGACTCTTGGGTCAACTTTTTCTCCAAAAGGACTTGCAGCCACTTTAAAACTGAGGCACCACAAGTGTTTTCAGCATTTCCCACGAAACTCAAGTACCTAATGAGCTTTAGTGAAAATGGCACAGCTTATTCCCCCAAAAAAATAAAGTCTAGCGTGGTGGCAGGCCCTGCGTTTCATGTCTCAGCGATGATAGCCCCTGGCACTGCCCTTAGGGAGTTTGCTCCTCCAGGGAGAGGAAACCACTGCAGGGCGGCAGCAGGTGGCGGAAGCCACCACAGAACACACCCAGTTAACACATACTGGTACAAGGTTTGCCTGAAGTAGTTTGGGTTTCCTGGGGAGTCGTTTAAATGGAGCTTTAGGAAAAAAACAAAAAACAACACGCACGGGAAGAGCATGAAAGCAAATAGGAAAGCCATAGACTTGTACCAGGATGGCTCCCCTGCGGCCACCCCTCACCAGTTCTACCGCTTACTGAGTTCTGGTTTTCTCTCAGCAAGTCTCCCAGCAATACAAAGAGAAAGCTGAGAAATGGTAACTTAGTACAGTAACCTGCCCAAGAGCCACAGTAGCCAGCCATCAGTCCCCTCCTCGTCCCCTCCCCCTGCCGTGTCCTGGTCCAGCTGGCCATCACTTCCATCCGGTCTACCCGCATTAGCCTCATCCCGGTTGTCCCTGCCGCCACTGCCACAAAAGCATCTCTTCTAGCTGCCAGGGATGCAGTGGCAGGCAAGACAGGTCCCAGCTCTCACAAAGAGACCGAGAAACCAGTATGAACTTCAGGGAGTGCGGAGAAGAAATTAAAGCAGTGTGATGGAATAGAGTGACCGGAGAGGCTCTTTGAGCGCACGGTAGTTTAGAAAGCCCTCCCTGAAAAAGAACACTTGAGCAAGACCTGAACAAGATAAGGGACCAAACCACATAAAGACCTGGTGGGGGCGGGGGGGGGGGGCGGGGGGGGGGGGCCTAGGTGGGGAGAGTGGGCCGGGCAGAGGGAATAGTTACGTGCAGAGCTCCTGAAGCAGGACAGGAGGTGTGTAGCGTGGCTGGACCGGAAAGAACAAGGAGGAAAGTGCTAGGTGGTGAAGCGGGAGCAGTAGCCTGAGGAGGGTCACGTGCAAGATCCATGGGGAAAGTCTGGGGAAAGAGCCTGTGTTTTATTGTAAGCACCACGGAGATACGTCGGAGGATTTAACAGAGGCAGTAATAAGAATTTACATTGTTTGGAAGGTCACTACTGCTGCTGCTTAGATGATGGACTGTGGAAGCGCAAAAGTGGTAACAGGAGACCAGCTAGCAACCTCTTGCATTAGTCAGTAACCACCCGCAGCTGAGACTAGGGTGCGGGCCATGGAGCACGTGAAAACCAGATGGATTTCAGGCGTGGAAAATGGATTTCAGGTGTGGGAGCTACGCCTGCTGTGGGTGAGGGCACCCGGGGAGGGGAAAGAGTGGGGGGCGGGTTGGTGGTGCCACTTACCGAGAAGGGCGCAAAGGCAGCAGTTTGGTTTTGACTTGTGCGTTTCAGAGGCCCAGGCTGAGATGCGCTGTGGACCTGATTTCCCCTTTGTCCTCAGCGCTCCCAATGCACCCAATCCCCCAGGCGCTTCACTGCGGGAACTAACCCGAAGCTCCCCACCGCAGTGGCGGCGGCCGTTCCTCTGCTCCCCACTCCACACACCTGCTTGTGAATCCCATTCAGTACCTGCTAAGCGTAAGCCTCCCTCCGCTCTGTGAGCCCCCAAGCCTGGTCCTTAACCGGCACGGGCTTCAGCGAGTGCACGCCCCCCTCCAAGTGGGTGCTGAGCCCTATGGGTCTGAAATTGCTTCTGGGGTCCTCACAGGGCTCGGTGACCCATCACGCTTTGATGAGGGAAAGGGTCAAGGGCTGGTTCATTCTCTCCACACGACAGCCTCTAAAGGGCTCT
Organism: Phocoena phocoena; assembly: GCF_963924675.1. Taxonomy (NCBI): domain Eukaryota; kingdom Metazoa; phylum Chordata; class Mammalia; order Artiodactyla; family Phocoenidae; genus Phocoena; species Phocoena phocoena. The sequence goes on along the minus strand of NC_089231.1, from coordinate 83,102,330 downwards.
TGTGGAGGCGCAAAGGCCCGTGGGGTCGCCAGAGCAAGGACCAGAGCCCCGCGGGGGGACACCCCTCCGGGCCTGAGCACAGCGAGCGGCGCTGCCCGTCGGGGACTCCGGAGCAAGCACCCCAGGCTGCCCCGTCCACAAGCCGCGGCTCCGGCCATTCTCGCCCCAGCGGGGCGAACAGAAGCCGACAGGCAGCAGGAGGCCACCTGGCCCCGACGGTCCACCGCAGGCGGGAGGCCGCTCCCGCGGGGCAGTGCGACCGCGACCCCGCTGCTGCCAAGTCGGCTCCTCCCGCCGGGGACTCGGCGCCCCTCCGCTCACAGTGGACAGCCCCCTCCCAGCAGCGGGGCTCCAGGCGCCCCAGGCCAAACACCGCCCGCCCCTCGCCTACCTACCTGAGCCAAGACGCCGAGCGGACACAGGCGAGGAGCAAACGCAGCGCAACCGCGCAAGCACAGCTCTCTCCGCTGGGCGCGGAAGGTGAGCAGGGCTCAGCGGCGACCCCTGATCGCTGGCCACGCCCCCGCGCGGCCCACCAACCCAGCGGCGAAGGCCGGGCTTGAGGGCGCGGTCTCTGGGGGCGGGCCCGGGGCCGCCGCGGGTCCCCGCCCACCTGGGTCTGCGCAGCTCCCCGCGCACCTGCCGGCTGAGAGGCCCGGCCCTGCGGAGCCCGCCCGGGTGAGGCTGACCCCGCTCTCCCCGGCCAGCCCCCCGCCTCCTCCGGCCAGCTCTCCTCTCCTCCCTGGCCAGCTCCACCCCCGCTCCCCACGGCCAGGCTCCCCGCTCGCCACGGCCATTCCCCCGCTCCTCCCCAGCCAGGCACTCCCGCCTCCTCCCGGCCAGGCCCCCTCCCCGCTCCTCCCCACGGCCAGCGCCCCGCTACCCGGACGCGCGGTGGCGGCTGGACAGACGCGGAGCCGCGGTGTCAGAACAACCTTTAATCCCGCGCCCTACGGGACAAGCCTCCGAAGCGCCTCCTCCGTCGAGTGGCCCTGGATCAGCTGGATCTGTATCTCCACAGTCAGGGGGTCGGGGCGGTAGTCGCTTTCGTACACTAAAACCAAAGATTTTCTTATTTCTGAAGAAATATTAAAGTGTGAATCCGGAGCGATGAGCGGGCTGGCAGTGCCGGGCCATCCCGGGCCAGCTCACGACACGTCCCGGAAACGCAAATGTGACCTCCGCCGTCCCGAGGCGAGCACGGTTTCAGAATCAGATTCCGCCCTCGGGTCTCCACCGTAATAAGGAATAAAATTAAATCACATCTAACTAGATCATTTAACACGTCTCAGTTTGAATTACAAGATGAACTAGCTGCTTTTTCTTGGAACATCTTTTTCACTTGAAAGTACGCTGACAAAATATGGTTATTTCGACGTGAATATTTGTCAGATATTTTCTAAAAAAAGAATGAAGCCTGGCACTTCAGGGAAAACAACTGAAAGCATTTTGATAAATACATTTACAACATTTGAACTTTCAGGTAGAAACTAGAACTTTGTAACACTGTATCTGCCACCATGGACTTAACAGTTTTCCAATACTCAAAAGACTTTTCTGATGTTATGGTTGATGATAAAGAACACGATTTTTGGATAATGGATAAAAAAAAATGTGTCAACAGTTGGAAGGTCTGCATAACTCAGTGAACCAGTACTTGACAAATAACAATTGCCAGATGTTAACAATTGTGCATGGGTAAGACAGCCATTCAAAATGCAACGTTAAAAACAAAAGGCAATGTAGACCAATGGATTAATTTAACATAACTGATTATGAAACATTTCATCCATATAGATTCAGTTTTCACACTGTAACAACCTTTAAAAAACTACTAGTTGTCAAGTCTCATGCAAAGAGGAATATCCACAGTTATTTTAAAAGCCTATTAAAATATTTCCCTCTTTTCCAAGTACATGTCCATGTGAGGTTAGATTTTCTTCATATACTTCAACTACAGCAACACATCACAGAGACTGACTGCAGAAGCAGTTATGCAAATATGGCTTCCTCAATTAAGCCAGACATTAAAGAAATTTGCAAAAATGTAAAAAAAAAAAAAAGTTTTGTTTAAAACCATTTTAACCCAAGGATTCAATCACAAATCTCATGTCCATATTTGTTTGGGTCTTCAATTCCAGTAGTGTTAAGTCCTTTGTTCTTTTTCAAAGTTGTTTTGGCTGTTCTAGATCCTTTGAATTTCTATATGAACTTGAGAATCAGCTTGCTGATTTCTACCAAAAGAAAAAAGAAAAAAAAAATCCCTCCAGGGTTATGATTGAGATTTTATTGACTGTAGATCAATCTGAGGAAAACCAACATCTTAACAATGTTGAATCTCCTGATTTATGTACATAGTATATATCTCCACCGATTTACGTCTGGTTTCTCTCAGTAACATTTTATAGTTTTCAACATATAGAACTTCTATTGATAATGCTATTGTAAATGGTATTATTTAAAATTTGTGATATCTGATTGTTCATTGCTCATATACGGAAACATTTTTTGAATTCTGCAACCCTGTTAAACTCACTTATTAGTTTTAGAAGCTTTTCTAATATACGCATTTAGTGCAATAAATTTCTCTCTAAATACTGCTTTGTTATATCCTACTAATTTTGGCATTTTGTATTTTTATTTCCATTCAGTTCAAAATACTTTCTAATTTCCCTTTTGATTTCTTCTTTGACCCATAGGTTATTTAGAAGTGTGTTATTTAGTTTCTTCTAAAAATTGGGGGATTTTGCAAATATTTTTGTTTAATTCCACTGTAGTCATAGAGGATACTTTATATGACTTGAATTCTTTTAAACTTATTGAGACTTGCTTTATGGCCCAGGTATAGAATATCTCAGTTCTGTGTGCGCTTAAAGAATGTGTGTGTGTGTGTGTGTGTGTGTGTGTGTGTGTGTGATTGGATGGAGTGCTCTGTAGCTAAGCCGTCAGTTAGCTCAAGTTAATTGGCAGAGTGTGATTCAAGTCTTCTACATGCTTATCGATTTTCTATTTGTTCTATCAATTACTTATTTGTGCTGAAATCTCTGAATATAATTTTGGATTTATCTCTTTCTCCTTGTACTTCTATCAGCTTTTGTTTCATGTATTTTGAAACTCAATGATTAGGTGCATACACGCTAAGGACTGTTACATCCTCCCAATGAACTGACTCCTTTATTATGAAATGACCCTCTTTATCCCTGGTAATAGTCTTTGCTCTGAAATCTACTTTGTCTGGTATTAATGCAGCTACTCCCATTTTCTTTTGATTAGTGTTAGCATGAATATCTTTTTCCATCCTTTTTATTTCTTATATTTTTGTATCTTTAAAGAGGGTTTCTGATAGGCGGATAGCTTGGTCTTACTTTTTTATCCAATCTGATCATCTCTGCCTTTTAACTGGGTGTTTAGACCATTTATATTTCACGTGGCTCAATATAGTTGGGTTTAAGTCTACCATCTTGCTGTTTTCTATTTATCCCATATGTTCTTTGTTTTTTCTGTTTCCACCTTCAGACTAACTGAATATCTTTATAATTCCTATTTTCTCTCCTTTGTTGGCTTATTAACTATAACCCTTTGTTGTGTTTGGTAATTGCAATCATTGTTGCTTTTGTTACGGTCATCCATTTACAATGCTTGGTGTCAGCTTATTTATCTCTTGTAAAAATAAAATACAGTCTGTGTGTGAAAAAAAAAAAATGGTCCAGTTCAGGGGCTTTTAGTATATTTACAATGTTGTGCAACCATCACGGCTCATTTCAGAGCATTTTCATCACCCCAAATGGAAAACCCGCACCCACTAGGCAGTCATGCCCCATTCCCTCCTTCCCCTGCCCCCAGGCAACCACTAATCTACTTTCTGTCTCTATGGATTTGACAATTCTCCACATTTCATATAAAATCGTTATGTGGTCTTTTGTGTCTGGCTTCTTTCCCTTAGCATTGAGGTTTCAAGGTTTATCCGTGGTTTAGGACCTGTCAGTGCTTCGTTCCTCTTTGTGATGGAATAATATCCCATTGTATGGATGGACCACATTTTGTTTATCCTTTCATCCGTTGAGAGCCATTGGGGCTGTTTCCACTTTTCAGCTGTTCGGAATCAGGCTGCTGTGGTCTTGCTTTCGACTTTTGCAGCAGTCTCCCAGTGGAGTGACCTGCCTCCTACCTCTCCCTCCAAGCCAGACAGTTCTAAAAATTAAATCTAGGGACTTCCCTGGTGGTCCAGTGGTAAAGAATCCTCCTTACAATGCAGGGGACACGGGTTTGATCCCTGGTCAGGGAACTAAGATCCCACATGCCACGGGGCAACGAAGCCCACGTGCCACAACTACTGAGCTTGCGCGCCTCAACTAGAGATCCTGCCTGCTGCAAACTACAAAGCCCACGTGCCCTGGAGCCCGCACACCACAACTAGAGAGAAGCCCACGCACCTCAACGAAGATCCCGCATGACTCAACTAAGCCCTGATGCAGCCAAAAATAAATAAAATAATAAATCATAAAAAAAAAATTTTAATCTAAAACTTACCTATTTCAATGCTGCCACTGCCCATACAACAAGTCCAGGCTCCTTATACAGCAAATAAGGGCTAATGTCCTGCAGAAGCAGGACCACCGCTGAGCCAGAAGGACCCTGGACACTCCCAACCCTGGGCCTCCCTACTCACTCCATCCTGGCCCCCAAACCAGAATGCCTGTCCTGCCCATGTCATGACCGCAGCAGGGCTGCAGGGAAGACACAGGGTTTGGTCCTCAGGGTAGACATGGCCCTCCCACCAGCTGGAAGATATGATTCTCCATCCTTCCATTCCTTTGGTCCCCAATCAGGCTGATCCCTCAGCAAGTCCTGCTATATTTGTGCCCTTCCCCAAATTCATATGTTGAAATCCCAGCCCCCAAAGGTGATGATATTAGGAGGCGGGGCCTTTGGAAGGCGGTTACATCATGAGGGCAGAGGGAGACCGCTGGTCCCTTCCGCCACGTGAGGACCCAGGAAGAAGGCGCGAACCAGGAACAGGACTCTCACCTGATGCTGCTGGCAACGTGGTCTTTGACTTCCTGGCCTCCAGAGCAGCTAGAAATAAATGTCTGTTGTTTATAAGCCACCCACGCTGTGGAATTTCACAGCAACCTGAACGGACTAGGACTGGTCCTCAGTAAACACCCCCTGCCCTGTTACCATCATCGGTCTTACCATTTTTAGCTTTCTCACTCTTATTCTTCTTTGAATCCTGAGAGGAAGAACCACAAAATAAGTTCCTTGCCGGAGTGGGGGGATGCTGGGGAAAGGGTGGGTGCCCTCACCCCCGCCAGGGCCTCTCCTGGTCTCCTGGGGAGCAGCTGCCCGAGCTGCCCGCTTGCCTGGCCCCTCGCACTCGAGAAGGCCGCCCACCATGCAGGTGACCCTTGCTGCATCACCCCTCCAGCGCCCCCTCCTGTGGTTCTGGCCCCCCTCCCCCTCCCTCCCACAGCCTGGCCAGGCTTCTGTGGGCAGGGGAGGCCAGGGGCACTACTGTACCCTGTAAAGCGTCAGCCTGTCGGTCTCCAAGGTACGGACCACCCCGAAGTTGCACACGGTGGACACGAATGGCTCCCCGGAGAGCAGGGGCTCCAGGTCCACCAGGCCACTGCCCAGCACCCGGAGGACGGGCGGGTCCTGGCGCAGATCCTTACGAAGCTCCTTCTTCTTCTTGCTCCCCTTCTGCTCCTGTGGGGAGAGGCTGGGCGAGTGGAAGCGGGGAGCAGGGGACCGAGGGAGCAGCCCCGCCCCCGGCCGCCCCACACAGAGGCACCTTGGCTGGTTCTTTCTCCCCTTTGCCTGCTTTGTCTTTCCCATCTTTTCCCTTCTTGTCTTTCTCCTTCCCTTTCTTGTCCTTCTCTCCCTTTTCCTTCTTAGCAGCCGAGGGACTGTTGGGGGAAGGCGGCACCGCAGGCCAGGAGAGAATCTAGGGGACAGAAGCTGGGTTGGAGCTAGCCAGGATCTTTCTGGAAAGGCACCGAGACCCTGCCAACAAGGGAGCAGGGCTACAGATGCCCGACAGAAGAGCGGAACAGAGGAGAAGTGGGGCAGAGAAGTCAAAGACCACCCCTGGAGAATTCCAGCCTCCCACCTTCTCCTCCACGATGGTGACGGTGGTCCCTGAGAGCAGGAAGGCCTTGAGCCGCACCAGGTCCTTGAGCACGTGCTGCATCTCGTAGTTGCAGGGGATGACGTCAGACCAGGGCTTGCGGACTGTGCTAAAGAGAACTGTCCTTGGGGAGGGGAGATGGAGACATGGGGGCCATCACCCAGGAGGCTGTGCTGGGGACCAGGGACAAGGCTGGGAGGGCACTTTGAGAAGATGTGCACATGTGGGCACAGCGTGAGGCTGTGGGGTCAGGGAGGGCAGGGGACAGAGTAGAATGCAGAACGATAAACGCAGGTGTGGTCTGGGCCCTGTTCCCAGCCCGGTGAGCATCCTTACCCCGGGGATGGCCAGAGCCGGGGATCCAGGCACGGCCGCAGCTTGGCCAGCTCTTCTGCAGAGTCCATGGGCCGCGGCAAGGGCGCTGAGGCGCCGGACTCCTCCAGCTCCCTGGACTGGGACTGGGAGGCCAGCCCAGACCCTACAGAGTCTTCAGCCTCTTTGATGGGCTCTTTGGGAATGTCCTCACCCAGCTGTTCCGTGCTGGGCGGGGGCTTGACGATCTGCCACAGAAGACATGAAAACACGTCCAGGGCTGCCGGCCTAGAGCTCTCACCTGACACCATGCGAACGTGGTGTAAATGGGCACCCGTGTTTGATGGACGTGAAGCAAAGCCAACACGTGGACTTAGGAGGCAGGAAGTTATAAAAAAAATTACCAGTCCTGTTTTTTCCTGAAAGTTCTATGTTAACAGTAAAAATAGTAACAATTTCCACATGAGCTGGGGACCCTCGCGTGTTTTTGGTTCTTTTGGCCACGCCCTGCGGCACATGGGACCTTAGTTCCCTGACCGGGGATCAAACCCGCGGCCCCTGCAATGGAAGCGCAGAGTCTTAACCACTGGCCTGCCAGGGAAGTCCTGGCCCCAGGCATTTCTCCTAGTAGGATGACACCGTTGGGTTTTCTTGTGACAGGAAGGGAGCCGGGAGGTGTAGGGGCAGTTGGAGAACGTGGTGGGGAAGCCAGCAGCCTAATCGTGAAACTCTGGGCTACTCCCTTGTTATGGCCTTTGCTCCCATTTCAGGGGGGATGGGAAGGGGTGAACACGGTTGAGAATTACTCCAGCTGCAAGAAACAGGCTGAGCGGAAGCCAGTTTCCTGCTCAGAGTAGGGTATGAATTGGAAAGATCCACGTTAAGGGTTTTCCTGGGTCCCCAAAGCCGTTGTGCCTGCACAGGAGCCCCTGAGGACCCGAGAGCAGAGCCCCCACGGACACACCTCAGCCAGCACACGGCCATATTCATCTCCTTCGCCTTCCTCATCTTCCACAAACTCGTATGTTACATAATAGCTGTAAGTGATGAAAGGGCCTTGGGGCCCTGGTTCCGGGTCCAAGACCGAGGAGTCCAGAACCCCTCTGACATGTCCAACAGTCACCACTAACCGCGCCTCATGCGCCAGGAGATCTGCAGGGGGGAACGGGCAGGGGTGAGGGGAGCTGCGGGGAGGGACTGGGCAGGCAGACAGCAGGGGAGGGCAGGCGAGCTCAGCTCCTGCCTTCTTTCCTCCGAACAGGGCTGAGCCTCACTCTGCAGACTTGGGTTCGAATCCCAGCTCTACCAAGTTCAACACACCGGTGATTTGGGGTAAGTCTCTTTTGGGCAAGAGGCCACTCTTAAGCCTTGTTTTCCTGACGTGTAAAATGGGAATGGTAGTAGCCTCTTTGCAGTATAGTTACAGATGGAGACTACGTTACCTTAGCCCGTGCTGGCACTCAGTAGGCACAGCTATTTTTATCAATGTTTTGTCACCCTGACCTTGAGAAGGCTCTGGTGCAGCTTGTGCTGTGAGCCACAAGGGGGTGATCTCAAGCCACCACGGACGCCAAGAAACTAATTTAAAGAATGTTTCCCATTTGTCCAGGAAGGGAGGGGACTGTGATGGTCCCAGCCTCCCTACCATTTCTGTCGCCAAATCTCAATCACGACGATCAAAAACTGGGAGAGAACTCTGACCAAGAAGGTGACCTACACCTGACCAGGGTCTGGGTCAGCCAGGGAGCTGGATGACAGACAGACACGTGCAGCCAGTAGGGTGATGGTCGGGCCAGCAGGTCCCCCTAGCCCCCCACCCTGCCCTGCACATCGGCTCCCTCACCCCCGCTGTGGCTGAGCCCACGGAACAGATGCTTCTCGCTGGGTGCCACGGTGATGTCGTCCAGCACGCAGAGGCCAGACAGGCCGTCGATGATGAAGCCCCGGTAGCAGGGCACCAGGGCCAGCGGGTTCCCCTGCAACACAAGCAACCTCAGGCGCCGCAGCGTTCGGAGGCCGGACACCATGCCCTGCAGGTCCGTCAGGTCATTGAAGCTCAGGTCCAGGGAGATGAGGTTGGGCCTGGAAGGTGAGTGGGACTGCCTGACGTCAAGAGGCCAGGTAAGCAAAGGGGTGGGGACAGGTAGCTGTGATCTTGCCACGGCATCTGCATCCCCCAGCACCCCGAGTCCCCGATGGACAAGGCCTGGTGCTGAGGACGGGATGGGAGGCTGTGCCCATGCTCGACTCTCAAGCCTTGTGCTGCCCTTGACCTGGGTTAGCCCCCCTGTTGGGAAGGGGTTCCTGGTTCTCCCAGTGGCCTCCCTCCTTACTGTGGCATAGAGGTGGCCACCGCCAAATCCTGCCTCTACCGGACTTCTGCGTATACAGACCTCTTCTCAGTTAACCGTCTATCTCCCATAGAGCCTAATACAGGGTTGTGCATCTAGAAGGCTCAGCAGAGAGGGACAAACTGGCGAGGAAGGTGGAGGGGAGCCTCAGCGGAGGAGCAGCGGGTGGGGGTAGGAGAGGTCGGTAAATAGGGGGGCCTGGGAAGAGGGTGCATGAGGCTCGAGGGGTCTAGAAGCTGGAGGACGCTCTCCAGAGTCAGACCAGCGCATGACCACAGGAAGCCATCTGGTTCATTTCTTGGGGGACGTGGGTGAAGAAGAACTGGCCGGTGAGGACAGAGGAGGTGCCCTGCACCCCAACCTGGAGGAGAGGGCCTTCCTGCTGCACAAAGCAGAAAGCAAATCTATTTCAGCTCTGAGAACAGAGGCGCAAAAACAAACAAACAGAACCAAAACCCACGAGGGGACTAAGTACAGTCCCGCCATCACGTGTGACGGCCTCCCAGCTGTGGAGTTCAGGAACGTCAACTCCCCTCCCTCCCCCCTCCCATCCTGCCCGCGATGTTGGCCAGCCAGTGACGAAAACACCCGAGAAGAACGTTTCATGCTGACCGGCACACAGATTTTACCCAATATCAGCCTCCTTCAAGAGAACTGGCGGAAACATCAGCAAAACTGATTCGCAGGAAGTGAATCCTTTTAAATTCAAAACAGCAAAAGACGGAGGTTTCACACATGCATGTGTTGCTATGAAATCCATACTCAGCATGAAGCAGGTTACGTTACCGGAAGTCTGTTTTCCAAATCAAAACCCAGAACACTTAGAACTCTGTCCATGGTACGAGTCTGAACTCAGCTGTCACACGAAGTCCAAAGTGTACGTTTCCTTCCTGTGCTACACACCCTGACGGCTGAGGTCAGTGGAGGGAAGGGATCCGGAATTGTACACGGCCAAGGCTGTGAAGAGGCAGCTTGGCCAAGAGTAGGGAAAGGGGAGGAAGGAGGAAATTAGGGTCAGAGAGACGGACCTTCCACGAGCACGTTCCCAGGAGGCCTGGGAAACAGGGCAGCGATGTTGCCCTGCGCCTCGTGCCCCTTCTGGGCTGTGAAGAAAGGAACAGTCATGAACGTCAGCCCGGGGAAGTGCCCAGGAGGCTGAGCCCCGGGAATCCTCAGAGCTTCTCTGACAGGCCTCCCTGGCCCCGCTTCCTCTGATGGATTTTCACGGATGGTATCTGAGGCCCTGAGACTCCTCAGATCCAGCGTTTCAGTTTCCCACTGCTCACCCACCAAGAAGACAAGGTCTAACCAAGAGCTGTCTGTAGGGCAGCAGTTCTCAGCTGGGGGTGGTTTGGCCCCCAGTGGACATGTGGTGCTGTCTGGAGACCTGCTGGCTGTCGCAGCTGGTGTGGGGTGGGTGCTACTTGCATCTGGTGGGTAGAGGCCGGGGATTCTGCTCCACCTACGGCAGTGCCCAGGACGGCCCTCACAACCAAGAATTAGCTGGCCTGAGTGTCAACAGAAACCCTGAAGCAGAAGGTCCACTCATTCCCACTACCTCTTGGTGTCCTCCCCTGGGCCTCAGGGGGTTTTTTGTTTATTGGGTCAGAGAAATAAATCCTAGGTCCGGACTTAGCAGCCAATCAGGAGTTATTATAGAAAAGAGCAAAGCTGAGTTCTCCAAGTCACCAGCATAGAATGGCCCAAATCTAATGCTCGACCTCTCCCTCCCTCTTTCCACGTGGGGCTCCCGAGTTACCAGTAATCACTGGTGACGTATAGACTCTCCAGGGGGCCCAGAAGCTTGTTGTGACCCAACCCCAAGTGCTGGAGTCTTGGGGGTGGGCGGGTGCACAGACACTCCATGCTGGTCATCTTGTTGCCGTAGAGCTCCAGCACCTGCGACGCGGGTGGAAAGACAGCCCGTGAGCCCAGACAAAATGGAACCCACTCCCTGCTTCCATCCTGGGCAACTCAGGAGAGGAATTACGAAGTACTCATGCCTCATCTCCCTGTGCCCACCTGGACCCCCTTCTAAGAATCCTGGGAGAAAATATTCCCGCAGCAGGTGTCAGAAAGTTTCTTTTCCGATGAAAAGACAACCCTCAGAAAGGGAGAAAATATTTGCAAATGAAGCAACTGACAAAAGATTAATATCCAAAATATACAAACAGCTCATGCAGCTCAATATTAAAAAAACCAATAACCCAATCAAAAAATGGGCGGAAGACCTAAATAGACATTTCTCCAAAGAGAACATACAGATGGCTAAGAGGCACAAGAAAGTATGCTCATCACTAATTATTAGAGAAATGCAAATCAAAACTACAATGAGGTATCATCTCACACCGGTCAGAATGGCCATCATTAAAAAAAATCTACAAACAGGGCTCCCTGGTGGCACAGTGGTTAGAAATCCACCTGCCAATGCAGAGGACACAGGTTCGAGCCCTGGTCCTGGAAGATCCCACATGCCGTGGGGCAACTGGGCCTGTGCACCACAGCTACTGGGCCTGCGCTCTAGAGCCCACGAGCCACAACTGCTGAGGCCCGTGTGCCTAGAGCCCGTGCTCCGCAACAAGAGAGGCCGCCCCAGTGAGAGGCCTGCGCACCGCAATGAAGAGCAGCCCCCACTCTCCACAACTAGAGAAAAACCCGCACGCAGCAACAAAAACCCAACACAGCCAAAAATAAGTAAATTTTAAAAAAAATCTACAGACAGTAAATGCTGGAGAGGGTGTGGAGAAAAGGGAACCCTCTTGCACTGTTGGTGGGAATGTAAATTGATACAGCCACTATGGAGGTACCTTAAAAAACTAAAAATAGAATTACCATACAACCCAGCAATCCCACTACTGGGCATATACCCTGAGAAAACCATAATTCAAAAAGACACATGCACCCCAATGCTCATTGAAGCACTATTTACAGTAGCCTGGACATGGAAGGAACCTAAATGTCCATCAACAGAGGAATGCATAAAGAAGATGTGGTACATATATACAATGGAATATTACTCAACCATAAAAAGAACGAAACTCAGTCATTTACAGAGACGTGGATGGACCTAGAGAGTGTCATACAGTGAAGTCAGAAAGAGAAAAACAAATATCACATATTAATGCATATATGTGGAATCTAGAAAGATGGTATAGATGATCTTATTTGCAAAACACAAATAGACACAGATGTAGAGAACAAATGTATGGCTACCAAGGGGGAAACTGGGGGTGGTAGGAATTGGGAGATTGGGATTGACATATATACACTATTGATACTATGTATAAAATAGGTTAACTACTGAGAACATACTGTAGAGCACAGGGAACTCTACTTAATGCACTGTGGTGACCTAAATGGGACCAAAATCCAAAAAAGAGGGGATATATGTATACGTATAACTGATTCATTTTGCTGTACAGTAGAAACTAACACAACACTGTAAAGCAACTATACTACAATAAAAATTAATCTTAAAAATTTTTTAAAAAGTTTCTTTTCCTGTTGTGAAGGAAACTTTAAAATATGGAGTGGAGGTGATGTCGGAGAGAGTGGGAAAGGAAATAAGTTAACACTTTTAAAATATTTATTTTTATTTTTGGCTGTGTTGGGTCTTCGTTGCTGCGCGTGGGCTTTCTCTAGTTGTGGCGAGCGGAGGCTACTCTTCATTGCGGTGTGCGGGCTTCTCATTGTGGTGGCTTCTCTTGTCGCGGAGCATGGGCTCTAGGCGCACAGGCTCAGTAGTTGTGGTGCACGGGCTTAGTTGCTCCACGGCACGTGGGATCTTCCTGGGCCAGAGCTTGAACCTGTGTCCCCTGCATTGACAGGCAGATTCATAACCACTGCGCCACCAGGGAAGCCCTGAGTTAACATTTTTGCAATTTCTCGACTCATGGCAGTTGTCTCTCGGAAAGCCAAAGGGCCCCTGGCTGGAATAGGGAATAAACCCAAAGATAACAGAGTTCTTGTATTTCTCCTCCAAGGCCTTGCCCGCTTTCTTCTTGAGCCCAGTACTGAGCCATACTTCTGAGCCTCTTCTGCCGCAAAATCTACTAGTCTCAGCATTTAATTTAAAATTGAGACCATTTTGATATGCTCAGCTGAAGACTCGTAATAAAGCCTGGCCTACCTCTTTTGGGGGCTTCCCTGGTGGCACAGTGGTTAAGAATCTGCCTGCCAGGCTTCCCTGGTGGCGCAGTGGTTGAGAGTCTGCCTGCCGATGCAGGGGACACGGGTTTGTGCCCCTGTCCGGGAGGATCCCATGTGCCGCGGAGTGGCTGGGCCCGTGAGCCATGGCCGCTGAGCCTGCGCATCTGGAGCCTGTGCTCCACAACGGGAGAGGACGCGGCAGTGAGGGGCCCACGTACCGCCAAAAAAAAAAAAAAAAAAATCTGCCTGCCAATGCAGGGGACGTGGGTTTGAGCCCTGGTCTGGGAAGATCCCACATGCCGTGGAACAACTAAGCCCGTGAGGCACAACTACTGAGCCTGTGCTCTACAGCCCGCGAGCCACAACTACTGAAGCCCGTGCGCCTAGAGCTGTGCTCCGCAACAAGAGAAGCCACCGCAATGAGAAGCCCGCGCACCACAACGAAGAGTAGTCCCCGCTCGCCGCAACTAGAGAAAGCCCACGCGCAGCAGTGAAGACCCAACACAGCCAAAAATAAATTTATTAAAAATAAAGTATTCTTGGGCTTCCCTGGTGGCGCAGTGGTTGAGAGTCTGCCTGCCAATGCAGGGGACACGGGTTCAAGCCCTGGTCTGGGAAGATCCCACGTGCCACGGAGCAGCTGGGCCCGTGAGCTACAAGTACTGAGCTCTGCGCGTCTGGAGCCTGTGCTCCGCAGCAAGAGAGGCCGCGACAGTGAGAGGCCCGCGCACCGCGATGAAGAATGGCCCCCGCTCGCCGCAACTAGAGAAAGCCCTCGCACAGAAACGAAGACCCAACACAGCCAAAAATAAATAAATGAATAAATAAATTTAAAAAAAATAATAAAGTATTCTTAAAAAAAAAAAAAGCCTGGCCTACCTCTTTTTAAAACTTTTTTATTGTGGTAAAATATATATAATTTGCCATTTCAACCCTTTTTAAGTGGACAATTCAGCAGCATTAAGTACATTCACTTAATGTACAACCATCATTACTATCCACTTCCAAAATTTTTCATTACTCAAACAAACTGTGTACCCATTAAGCTCTAACTCCCCAATCCTTCCCCCGGTAACCACTGATCTACTTTCTGTCTCTATGGATTTGCCTCTTCTAGATATTTCATGCAGTGCAATCGTCTAGTATGTGGCCTCCTTCATTCAGCAGCATGTTTTCAAGGTCATCCATGTACATATGTCATTCCTTTTTATGGCGGTGTGGACGGACCACATTTTGCCGCTCCATTCACCTGCTGATAACAAGCGGGCTGTGTCCACCTGTTGGCTACTGTGAATAGCGCTGCTGTGAACACTGGCATACAGGAATCTGTCTGATTCCTGCCTTGTATTCTTTGGGGTGTATACCTAGGAAGGGAATTGCTGGGTCATGTGGAAATTCTACGTTTAACTTTTGGAGGGATCAGGCCTACCTCTCCAAAGCCTGAGGCTGGCCCTTAGCACAGTCACGACGGCCAAACATTCTGTGGGGGGTGGGGGGGAGCAGAGGAGGGGCAGGGCCTCTGGGCAGCATTGGCTCCAAGACCTGGAATGGAACCTGGGCTCCTTTACCTTGAGAGTTGGGGGCAGGTTGGTGGTGTCAATCTCCTTGATTTGATTAGCACTCAGCACCAACTCTTCAAGCTTCACAAATTTCAGGAGGTCGCTGTCCACCAGGCTCACCTGGAAGGGAGGAAAGGGAGCACAGAGCTCCAGTGCGTGGGGCAGCCCTGGAGTGACGGCAATGGCACGCGCACCGCCCCACACCCCAAACCCTTTCTTCTCTTGCGCGCTTTTCCTGCCAGGATTTGAGTGCCTCGGCCGCCGCAGTGGCCTGTCACCTCTCAACCCTCACCCCTCCTCTGACTGTAGGTGTTGGACAACTTCCAGCTCATGTCCTGTGTCCCTTGTTGGACTGTCAGCTCCTGAAGCCAGGAATCCCATCTTCTCTGCTGTCTACCCCAGAGCCACAGTGAATCCTATGGTCTTAAGGAAGCATTCTAGTTTACAACCAGCAGGGTCAGACCAGAAGCTTCAGGAGTCTGTCTGTGAATCCTCAGTTGACTTTGGCTTCCAGGACATTAGGGGCCCTTCCCGGCTGGGCCTGCCTTCTCTGGGGTAACAGACTAGGCCAGCTCGCCAGGATTGTTGGCCCTGCTCTGTGGACAAGCTGGTGAGATTAATCAGGGGAGGGCAGAGCTAGGTCTTACCACCAAGGCTTGTAAGGGGAACGGCCCCCCCTAACACCAACCCTGTACCTGGTGTTCGCCCCCAGTGCTCACCTGTTTGTCCACCACCCGTAGCGACCTGAAGTAGGTGTAGAAGAAGCTGTCTTTGAGCATCAGGGGATTCTGGATGGCCAGCTCTCTCAGAAAACGGTCCTCAGCGCTTGAGCCCTCCAGCAGGGCCCAGGGTGAGTGGGGGCTGCAGACCAGGCCCAGCAGGGCATCCACCGTCTCCTCCCCAGGGCCCACAGCGTCCTCCTCTCGGGGGATTAGCTCCCGCCATGCTCGGTAAGTTTGAGGAAGAAAGCGCGACTTATTCTGCAGAGGTGGAGGCAGAGAATTTCTCTCATTATGACTCAGCCCCTCTCAAGGACTCAAAACTCTCAAAATGGAATCGATTGTTAAACAGGACAATCAGGGAGAGTTTAGAAGCCGGGAGGTGCAAAAGGCAATCTGTGGACTGGAATGAGCCAAGGAAAGGTTTTTGAAGAAGAGGCGGCAAGCCTGCGAAGGTAAATTCAGAACCTGTAGATGCCACAAGTGGAGGATGAAAGATTTCGGTCCTGGAGTGTACTCTCTCCCACTCCTTCCTCTTGAGAGACATCTATGAAACCCCCAAGTTCAGCACAATGCCAGGCACATAAACAACAATTTATTTGTTGTTGAAACAAATAAATTAGTTCCTTGATTGGTATCTCAGTTTTCTCTTCTATGAAACTGGACACCAGCCGACAAGAGTAGGTGGGGCCCCAGCTTCCCACCAAGTCCCCGGGAACCCTTCAGGACTCAAGACTTCCGGGCACACCTGGGACGCCCCGGGTTCTCAATGTCATGCTCCTTGTGCACTTAGGTGATGAGGATGGCCCCTGTGGCCACAGCACAGCAGGGTCCTAACTGCAAACCTTGCTCTCGGGTTGAGCTTTTCACCCCAAAGGAGCCCGGTGTCATTAAGACAGCCAGGCGCCTGCCCCAGATCCGCCCGATGCGCTCAGGTTGGGGTCCTGCTCTGGTGGTGGTGGTGGGGGGGGTCCCTGCCCTCCACCCTGCGTCAGCGCCCACAGGCCCTGGGGGGCCTATCCCGTCCACCCCTGCAGTGTCCCTGTTCCCACAATCCATCCCCATCCCCCCACCACCCCGGTCAGGACGCTCCCTAAACGTCCAGACGCAAACATCCTCTCAGGTTTCTCCAGACCAGCCAACTCCTGGGGCTGGCGGCCCGCTCAGCACCCGGGGCCAGCACCACCCCGACCCCGCTCTCCGCCCCTAGGCCCCGGCCTGGCCCCTGGTCAGTCCCCTCCGTCCCCCAGAGCCCCGAGCCCCTCCTCCAGCCGCCCCGCCAGCGCCCGCACCCAGCTGCCCGTGCCGCACGGGAACTCGTGCAGACACAACTTCCGCAGGTGCTCCCGGACCGCGGCGCTCACTGTCAGAGCTGGCGGCTCCATGATCGCCCGTTCTCCACGCTACCCGGTTGCTAGGCAACCTCCAGGACGCGCGCGTGCGCCAGGGCCGGGCGCGTGCTCAGGCAGGCGGGGGCGCGCGGCCGCGCCGGCCCTCGTGAAACACACTACTTCCCCTTGCGGGCCAACTTTTCCCCAGCCAGGAATCTGAAACCCCGACTCAGCCCCACGTGCGCTGGAGTAAAAATACACTTCCCCACCGCAGCCTGGAGGTTATAACCTTGGGGGCCCCCAGCAGGTACTGAGCGCTTCCCAGTTGTTAATCTGTTTCTATTTCTACTCCGAAGCCCCCTCGGAATAAAGTGTTAACTCTCATCCCTGTGTGGCAGAACTGGAGAGGAGAAATGAGCCCAAGGCCAAATAATCTGAACACTCTCATCAGTGGATTCCAAGGTGGATCTCTTTAATTCCTGAGTCAGGGGTTTTAATCACTGCCCAACTATACAACCCGTTTAGCACCAAGGCCCCATTTCAGACTCGTCCAATCTCATTCATCTCTCCATCCTCCCAGCACCTAGCCCGCTGCCCGACATTCTAGGGACTCCTGGGCACCGGTTCGTGAAATTAATGGGGTAAGATGATTCTGGTTCCTATAATTTGGAAAGGCAACTTCTTGATTGAGATCTAATTTACATAGCTAAAGTTCACCCGTGTAGAGTGTACAATTCTGTGGGTTTTTGTATATTCACAGGGCCACTATAGTCATAGTGCAGCTGTCACTGTAATCTAATTTTCAACATTTTCCTCACCCCAAAAGGAAGCACCACCCATTAGCAGTTAAACCCCACCCCCACCCCACCCCCCGCATTGGCCCAGTCCCTGTCAACCACCAATATGCTTTCTTTCTCTGTAACTGCATCTTCTAGATATTTCATGTAAGTGGAGTTATACAGTATTTGTCCTTCCATGACTGGCTTCTTTCACAGCATAATGGTTTCAAGGTTCATCTGTGTTGTAGCATGTGTCAGAACTGCATTCCTTCCTATGGCTGAATAATTTTCTATATATGGGTAGAAGGCATTTTATCCATTCCTCAGTTGATGGACATTTGAGTTGTTTCCACTTTTTGACTCTTACGAATCATGCTGCTGTGAACATTTGTGTACAAGTTTTGTATAAACATATGTTTTCGTTTCTCTTAGGTAGATACCTAGGAATGAAATTGCTGGGTCATATGGTAACTCTATGTTTAACTTTTTTTTTTGGCTGCGTTGGATCTTTGTTGCTGCGCGCGGGCTTTCTCTAGATGCAAGCAAAGGCTACTCTTCGTCGCGGTGCTCAGGCTTCTCCGGTGGCTTCTCTTGTTGTGGAGCATGGGCTCTAGGCGCACAGTAGTTGTGTCATGCAGGCTCAATAGTTGTGGCTCGGGGGCTCTAGAGCGCAGACTCTAGAGCGCAGGCTCAGTAGTTGTGGCACACAGGCTTAGTTGCTCCGCAGCATGTGGGATCTTCCCAGACCGGGGATGGAACCTGTGTCCCCTACGTTGGCGGGTGGATTCTTAACCACTGTGCCACCAGGGAAGTCCTATGTTTAACATTTTGAGGAAACGCCAAAGTGTTTTACACAGAAGCCGCACCATTTTACATTTCTACCAGCAATATACGGGGGTTCCAATTTTTTCATATCCTCACCAACACTGATTATTTTACGTTTACAAAAACTATAACCATCTTAATAGGTGTGAAGTGGTAGCTCATTGTGGTTTTTATTTGCAGTTACCTGATGCCTGACTAATGATATTGAACAGCTTTTCTTGTGCTTATTGGTCACTTGTGTATCTTCTCTGGAGAAATGTCTAGAATAAATACTTTGGTCATTTTTAAATTGGGCTGTCTTTTTACTGTTGAGTTGTTATATATTCTGGATACTAGCCCCCTGTCTTGTACATGATTTTCTCCCATTCTGTGGCTTGTCTTTCACTTTCTTGGTAGTGTCCCTTGACAAACAAAAGTGTTTAATTTCGATGAGATGTAATTTATGTTTTTCTTTGTGTCATTTTAAGAAACAATTGCCTAGGAACTTCCCTGGTGGTCCGGTGGCGAAGACTCTGCGCTCCCAATGCAGGGGGCCTGGGTTCGATCCCTGGTCAGGGAACTAGATCCTGCACGCTGCACTGAAGATTGCACGCCGCAACTAAGACCCAGTGCAGCCAAATAAATAAATATTTTTAAAAATAGTAAGAAGAAACCACTGCCTAATCCAGAAAATTGAGTTTTGAGCATTCTTTATACATTCTGCTCACAACTCCTTTGTCAGATTTGCGTTTGGTAAACATTTTCCTCCTAGTCTAGGCTTGTCTTTTCATCCTCTTAACAGGGTGTTTAGAAGAGAAAAATATTTTTTAATTTTGAGGAAGTTCAATTTGTTGATTGTGATCCTTCCAAAAACACCCACTCTTGTGGACATCTGTCATTCTTTTTGACTGTCCTATATTAGAACACCTTTACTGCTATTAGAAAAATTTTCCAAAACTGGGAAATAAGACAAAAAGGGAGCCACCTGTCATTTTAAAGAATAAAACCAATATCCAAGAATCTACAGTGATATAAACACATCAAAGAGATGAACCAGGGAGGACTCCTGGGGTTTTGGTAACACAACTGGGTGGTTTTACTTTTTCCTCAATTCCAAAACCACCACAATATGGCTTTTGCCTCCCCAACAATTTATTCAAACTCCCCTAGCAAAGTTCCCAGTGACCTCATATTCTCAAACCTAGTGTATCTCTTCAGCCTTTATCTTATCTGACCTCTCCGCAGCTTTTGCTGGTGCCAATCGTTTACTCCTTCTTGAAAACCACTTCTCATCTTGTTCCATGACCACATGTTTTTCTAGTACATTTCTTTCCCTCTTGAGGATGTCTCCTCGGTGTTTTAGACTAAATCCTCTTCCTGTACCTGTTCCGTTAATGGAGGTGTGCCCCAGGGCTCCACACTTGACTTAACTCACACTGGTCCTCTCTTGTAGGCTTATAGTTTTATCAACACAATATACAGGTAGCACCCAAATGGATGTCTCTGGTTCCTTCCTTCAAGCTCCATATCCAAATGTCCAATGGCCTGCTGTACATCTTCACCTGAGGGTTCCATAACACTTCCACCTCCCCATGTCAATAACTGAATTCTTCACAGCACCCGAGCCCTGTAATCCTCTCTCAGTTTTGAGCAACACCATCTATTTAGTTACCCAAACAAGAGACCTGGAAGTCGTCCTCAATTCCTCCCTTTCCATTATCCCTAGATCCAACCAATCACCTCCTAAATACTGGATTCTACCTCTTACAGATTTCAGCAATCTGTCCACACATCTTCATCTCCACTCTCACTATTACCCTGGTTCAGATCCTGGTCTTTGGCTATGTCGAGTGTGAGGTCCAGCTGATATCCATTGGGCAGTTGGACATTTAGATCTGAAGGAGAGAGACATTAAAGTGTGAGGAACAGACCAAGCGTGGGGCCCCTGGACGCATGTCCATTAAAGGGCCAAGCAGGAAGATGATTCAGCCTCAGAAGGCACTGTCTGAGGCTGATATCCAAAATATATCAGGAGGGGACCTCCCTGGTGGTACAGAGGTTAAGACTCCCTGCTCCCAATGCAGGGGGCCCAGGTTCGATCCCTGGTCAGGGAACTAGATCCCACATGCCACAACTAAAAGATCCCACATGCCACAACTAAATACCTGGTGCAGCCAAATAAATAAATAAATATTTAAAAAAAAAAATATATATATATATGTCAGGATAACGTCATGAAAGGAGAGGGGAAAAAAAGTTTTCAAGGAGGAAGTAGTTGGCATTATTGCATACCATGAAGGGATTAAGTCAAACAAAGGCTGAAAAGAACCTAGTAACATTGACAATATGAGGTCACTAGAGACTATACCAGTTCTCACAAATACCATAAATTTAGCAGTTTAAGACCACAAAGTTACTGTCTTACAGTTTCTGTAGGTCAGGAGTCCAGCAGGGTGTAACTAGATTCTATTCTCTCCTTGGCGTCTTACCAGGCTAAAGTCAAGGTGTCAGCTGGGGCTGCAGTTCTCACCTGGGACGCAGGGACCTCTTCCAAGCTCACGGGTTGTTGGCCAAATTCATTTTCTTCCCCTGCTTTCCACCTGGCCCCCTCCATCTTCAAGCCAGCAATGGCAGTTGAGTCTTTCTCATGCTTTGAGTCTCTCTCACTTCTTCTTCTTCCTTCCTCTTCGTTTTTAAGGCTCATGTGACAACCTTGGACCCACCTGGTAGTCAACCTATCTTAAGGTCAACTGATTAGTAACCTGAGTTACACCTGCAAAGTCCCCTCTGCCGTGTAATGTAACCTAATTGTGGGAGTAAACACCAGAGGGTGAAAGTCATGGGGTCAAAATGTTACCTACTGTGGACTTTTCTAGAGGGTTTTGAATTATTGGGATGAAAACCATATTGTGGCAGTTTGGGAAGTGAGGTAAAAATGAGTCTAGATCACTCTGTCAAGAAGCTTGGATAAGAAGAGGAAAGACGGCAACGATTACAGGGGGACTTGGGTTAAGGGTGGAAGGGGGTTGCTGGCTGTCTCTTCCGTTGTGCACTGGGTTTTATGAACCACCCAGGTCCGACCTCATCTCTGAGCTCTTGACTTTTATCCAATGGCTGGCTTGACATTAAATAGGTGCCCAGTGGGCATCTCGAACTCAACTCATTCCAAATAGGACTCTTGATTTCTCATCTCCAGACTTTTCCCCCATGGCACACCTGCTTTATCAAAATCCCAGGAGTCATCCTTGATTCCTCTCTTCAGTTCATCTCCACACCAGTCCACCAGCCAGTTCTGTAGACTTCATCTTCATCCGCTCCACCCTAATCCAAGCCACCATCATCTCTCTCCTAGACTGCTTCATAACCTTCTAACTGGTTCCTCGGCTTCCATCTTGGATCACACAATCCATTCTCTGCTCAGGAGCCGACACCATTCTCACCCTTTAAAGTACACCAGAGCCTATATTTTCCCAGCTACAGCCATGCAGTGGTGCCTTATCACACTTGGAATTAAACCCAAGTTATTTAAAGCCCTCCATGACCTGGCCTCTGCCCAGCTCTCCACCACCCTCTCCTTCTCTCACTTCACTCCAGCTACCATGACCTGCTTCCCACTCTCAGCCACGTCAAGCTCATTTTTGCACTAGGGTCTCCCCTGCTTGGAACACTCTTTCCCCAGATCCCCAGAAGAAGCAGGCCCCTTCTCATCTTTCAGGTCTCAGCTTCAACGGCATCTCATCTGAGAGACTTTTCCTGATCCCCTGACTTAGAGTATGTCACCCATCACTCTCTATCTCATCCCTTGTTTTATTTGTATGGCTCTTTTCATTACCTGTTACATTCTTGTTTATTAATGGTGTTTGTTGTCTGCTCCTTGCCCACTAGAACACCAGCTCCCTGAAGGCAAAGACCTTGTCTAACTTTTTTGCCGTCATTTCTAAGACCCGAGAAGAGTATCTGGTCAAAGTTGGCGCTCAAATTACGAATAAGTGATTTCAACAAATAACTCTGGAGCATGGATTCTGGTTCTAGGCCTCCGGTTGCAAAGACACCATGGAGAATCCAATGATGCTCAAGGCCAAGCAGAGTGGAGATGAAGGCTTTGACTCACCACGTTCATGGTGGTTATCAGGGCCTTCCCCATGTTCTGGCATGGGCACGCTTCAGAAATTTCCAGAGATAATACATGTTACAAGCTTCATGCCAGCTTTACGCCTACACGTGCTGACCATGACCCTCCCCAGAAATTCCCTGTGGAGCACTGACCCTCAACTCCAGTTAGTTATATGTTCCTTGGGGGTTGTGCCTGTCCACCCCGGGACTTCTAGTCAAATCAACAAGCTCTTTCCAAGAAGAAATGGCAAAGATGCGTACGCCTTCCTGTGTGTGCCTGTGTGTATCTGTACTGAATCAGGCGTCTGCCCACCTTGAGGGTAACCCCAGCATTTCCTTCCAGCCCTTTCACCCAGCCTTGGGTGGCAGACTTTTGAAAGTGTTTTCTGGGAAAAAGCTGAGTAATGATTTTGCCATGGGTGGGACAGTGATCTTCCTCGCCACTGGCCCTTTATATAGCTCCTGAAGACCAGGGCGAGGACATCTGGCTCCAGGAGCTGTTGCTGAAGCAGCCTCGCTCTCTCCCGCCATGGTCTCCCACGCAGGTACCACGGGGTGCCGCGGCCGCGGTCTCACCAGACAGAGAGGAAGACTGGAGGGGCTTAGCCACTGCTCGACAACGGCTTGAACGGTTGAAGCCAGTGGGGGCGGGGGGGCTGGGGTGTGTGGCCTCTGCTCCTCCCGGCATCACCCCCTTTCTCCAGGATCTGCCAGGTTTGCCCTGTTCCTGCTGTGCCATTCGGGAGCCTTGCTGTCCTCCCATACGGCACCCTATGTGCTAGGACCAGATAAACAACAAGCTATAATCAAGGAATTACGGTCCTCGTCTGAGAAACTCTTGAATGACTATGTAAAAGTGCCCTCGAGATTTCTTTTCCAAGTCATTTCTTTAAAATGCCTTCCATTGCCCCCAGAAGAAGCCTACTCTTTTCAGACCAGAAGCTAGGGCTGTGGATACACCAGGAAGGATTGGGAACAACTAGACAGGCTAGGATGGCATTTGTATGAGGGTGTGAGGTCAGAGGCAGAGATTAGCCCGGACAGCCCCACACGCAACAATTTCTCACGCACTGCGGCTTTAGTAGGCTGTTCATCCCTAACATATTCAGTCTGCAGGATTAGTAGATGATTTTCCCTCCCGTAGCACATCCCTAGAGATGGGCCATCTCCCCCACCTATTCAGCAGCCCCCCAAGGAGCGGCCAACGCCAGCCTAAGCTGAAAACGACAGCCCACGAATGCAGGATGTTAAAATGCTTGTGTGGGTCACAAAGAGTGTCTCTTACAGCAGATCAGGGCCGTTCACAAATTAGGCTATGTGTGTGCCACTTTATTTAATTAGGACACAGTCGGCTTCTAGCAGAGGCTCTGCTGAGCCTGACCCACGGTTGGGAAAGTATGAGGCTGAATACATATAAATGCTCTTTCAGTTTCTCAGGGTCGTGGTCAAGACCGAAGCTCTCAGGCCGCTTTGACTAGACAAACAGATAACAACATGTGGAAACGTTTCGTGAAACTGGCCTCGCTCTTCCCTTCCATTCTGGCATTTAAAGCTTAGCCTTGGCTTCTACAGACACAAAGGTGGAGGTTGTTAGCTCAGGTGACCGGGCAGCTCAGGCTGATGAGGTGCTTCTAGTCCTTAGGAAGAGGGATGGGAGAGGGCGTGTTCTGGAGTCCATAGGGCGTTTGGATAAACTCTCCCTGGCATCTTGGAGGCCTTTCCAGAGAAGCATGAATTCCACCTCTGTGAGCGGGGGATATAATGACTTTAACACAGAGTCACAAAGAGCAACGAGCAGCATGGAAACCCAGGTGCTTTCCTCTTCCCCACCTCTCTGAGACGGCACACAGGCTGTGCAGTCCTTGGCCAGATGGGGCAGAGGCGGTGGGTGGGGCAGCAGTTATGAGCACAGGCTTCGGAATTGCTGCCTCACGTGGGTTGGAGTCCTGCTGTGCCACCTGATCTTGCGGCAGCTTCACAAACCAACCGGGTTTCAGTTTCTTCTGGGGATGGGGAGAGTGACGGTCACAGCCCCGCAGGGTTGTAGCCCCGACTAGATGAGCTGGTGAGGGGAAAGCACTGCCCAGGCCCTTCACAGAGGAGGCATTCAGGCCTTAGTTGTCGGGATTTCTGGCTGTTTTGCAAAACTAATGCTCACCCACTTTCCCTCCTCCTTACACAGCAGCAGGAAGAGAGAGGAGTGCCGGAATCCAGCCAGTACCAGACGCCGTGTTTCGCTCTGAACCCCCAACTGCCATACAACATCGACAGCTCAGCCACCTTGCCTTATTGCAGAGCGATCAAACCATTTTTCGATAACAAAGCTCAAGTTGTTGCCGTCATAGACCATCTCAGTAAACTCGAATTTCGACATGAACCAGAAACAAAAGTTTCTGTGCCTACAGATAGCTTTAAATGTAAAAGCTTCATCGTGCCTATTTTAAAAAAGTTTTCAGAGTGCCTATCTGTTTAAATCATTGAACACTGGAGCCCAGTAGGTCATTTAAAGCCATCTGGTTGAACCTGGTCCTTTTGGAATGGCAGAAATGCATGAAGCCTTAAAAAAAAAAAAAAAAAAGTGACAGCTAAGTGTGAGAATTCTGCTGTGAATTATTAAGTAAATTATTCTAATTATAATCTCAATGAAGCCTCAAAATTGCAAGTCCTGGGAGGACTGAGATATAAATGTATGAGCTACCTTGAGAAAGATTTCAAGTTATGTCATTGTTATTTATAGAATGTTTTTTGTCTGAAGACTTAAATCTTATTATACTCTTGGGATGGCAGGAGGTGGCAGCTATGTTAATTTATTGATATTTATCATATTGAGATTGTTAATGCTCCTTGGAGGAGCCCTTGGAAACTATTTAATAAATGATATTGAATTTTTCTCATACTCTGTTTTGCATTTTGTGTGTGGGTGAAAACTGGTGACTGGGAATCCAGGCAGGTAGTGTTCGGCTGAGGGGGCTTGGGACGTGTTGTAGAAACAGCCACTCTCTGTCACTGCTATTTCTCCTCATTGGACAGGCTTAGTGCAAAGAATATTAATTCTAGCAGCAATAACCTTTCACTGGGCATTTTCTTGCCAGGGCTTGTAAGTTCCACTCTTGTCCTCTTTTTATAGGTGGGGAAACTGAGGCAAGAAGTCATTTCTGTCACTTGTCCAAGGCCACATGGCTGTTAAGTGGCGGCACCCAGATTCAAGCCTGCTCTTCACCACTCTGCCAAACTCTGTCCCTCCCTGGGCAGCAACTAGGTCTTTGAGGCACTTAATACCATGCCTGGCACAGAGCAATCATTCATGTGTCTGGTACTGCCTGGTACCCCACTGGATTTCCGGTGCCTCTGCTCCTGCAAAGGTCTGTTCCATCATTTCACCAGTAACTTCATAGCCAGGGCCAAGGATTGAATCATTTGAAGAGATGAGTCCACGGCTGTTAACGGTTCCGAGAGATCATCTGGACCAACGGTTCTCCAAGTGTCCTCTCTGGGTCAACAGCATCACCTGGCAACACGTTAGAAATGCAAATCCTTGGGCCCCACCCCAGACCTACTGCATCCGACACTTTGGGGGTGCAGCCGGCAACCTGCGCTTGAACGAAACCGCCAGGTGATTCACATGCGTGCTCCAGCCTGAGAACCACTGATCCTGAGTTGACCAGCACCTTCATCTTCACCTTAACTGGGAGGAAACTGAAGCCCAGAGAGACAGTATGATTTGCCCAAGTTCTTGTGTGAGGGGCACGAGGTTAGGACTCCGAGATATGCAGTCCAGCCTTGGTTTCTTCTCATTCTTACTTTTGTGGGCATTTCTGTTTTCTTTTTCTTTTTCGGCCATGCCACACAGCATGCAGGATCTTAGTACACTGACCAAGGACTGGACTCGGGCCACGGCAGTGAAAGCACCGAGTCCTAACTACCGGACCACCAGGGAAGCCCCTCTTGTGGGTATTTCTACTCCAGACCCACACCAGGCTTGTAAAGCCCCCGAATGTCCCAGCCCCCAATGACAATGTTTTGGTCAATCCTTCCACAAACACCCACTGTGGTTGGCTGGACATCTATCGTTCTTTTTGACTGTCCTATATTGGAACACCTTTACTATTATTAGAAAAATTATCCAAAAGAGGGAAATAAGGCAGAAAGATGAGCATATGTCCCCCCAAAGAATAAAACTAACATCTACTACTCTGTAGTGATATAAATAAATAAATAGAGGAAAAGGAAAAAATGCTCCTTACAGAATTCTAGTTAATAAACATAGAAATGAGGAAAATCACCATGAAGCACCACAGCAGTGATTGCTGCAGACAAGACCCACAGATGAAAGCCGAAATTAATGGGGGAAATGGAGGAGAAACAGGAAATTTGCATAGCCTCCCAATATTTACTAATTATTGTGGTGGTTTTACCTTGTGTCCACGAATTCTTTGATATGCCCCCTCCAGGAGGTGCAGCTGGACACCACTCCCCTTGACAGTAGGCTGGACGGTGGCTTGCTTCTAAAGCACAGAGTAGGGAAGCAAAAGACAGCAACTCAGCAGTGGAGACACGGCTGACACCTCCCTGAGCAAGGGGGCAAGGTCAACACCACCTGTAGTGACATAAACACCTCCAGTCAGGGTGTCGGGTGCTCCCGATAAATCATGATGGGAAGGGCAACCCCTCACCTCTGTGGGACTCTTCCCCCAAATCCACAAGCCCAGCGTCCTCCTGAGAAAATATCAGACACACCCAAATTGTGGGATAATCTGCAGAAACCCTGACCAGTCCTCTTCAAAAGGGTCAGGGTCAGGAAAATCGAGGAAGACTGAGAAATTATCACAGAGTGGAGACCAAGGGGACATGATCATTGGACGCAATCTTGGAGGGGATTTGAAAAAGATATTAGTGAAAAAACTGGTGGAAAAACCCAAATTAAGCCTGTACTAGTGTTAATTTCTTAGTTTTGATAGATGTGGCTGGGTTATGTAAGACTTTACATTTAGGAGAAACTGGAGAAGGGTGTATGGGAACTCTGTACTATCTATAACTTTGCTGTATTTCTAAATTTATTTCAAAATAAAACATTTTTTAAAAAAAATCCAGGGGACTTCCCTGGTGGCGCAGTGGTTAAGAATCCGCCTGCCAATGAAGCGGACAAGGGTTCAATCCCTCGTCCGGGAAGATCCCACACGCCACGGAGCAACTAAGCCCGTGGGCCACAACTACTGAGCCTGTGCTCTAGAGCCTGCGAGCCACAACCACTGAGCCTGCGCACTCTAGGGCCCAAGTGTCACAACTACTGAGCCTGCGTGCTGCAACTACTGAAGACCTTGCGCCTAGAGCCCGTGCTCCACAACAAGAGAAGCCACTGCAATGAGAAGCCCACACACCGCAACGAAGAGTGGCCCCCGCTCGCCGCAACTAGAGAAAGCCTGCGTGCAGCAATGAAGACTCAATGCAGCCAAAAATTTAAAAATTAAAAAAAAAAAATCAAGTGCCGCTGACTCACAGAGAAGAGGAAAACAAGTAATCAAGGGTCACAGAGAAGAAAACACTAATATGATAATAGGACTTACTTTTCTTAGGGGGAACTTTTTGAGACTGAGCTCAAACTTTAGAGCTAAAACGTGCTCAATTTATAAAGGAAGAGTCAGGAACATAAAGCTGTAAGAAAAACACTTTTAAGCAAGGTCATATTCTTATTCTGGAGATTTAAAACATGAGAGGAAAAATCAAAAGGAAATAGACAAGGCAACGGATAACGAGAGACAGAAGAGAGGACGAGGAGAGGGGAGAGGAGAAAGAAATGCTTCAATGTGAAAACAAGAAATCAAACAGCCCGTAAATGTGAAACTCGGCTGAACCTCACTGAGTAACCAAGAAAGGCAAATAAACAGAAGGCTCTCTTTCCCGCCCATCCAATCAGCAGAGGTTTTACAAGAGCTCGGGCTTGATGATGAGGCTGTGAAAGGCCTACTCACCCACTTCTGGAAACAGGTGCCCGTCTTATAAAAGGATGCTATCCCTCACTGGGGAACCATCCCCGGGTATTCTCTGCTCACGGAATTTCCTAAGGAGATAATCGTAACTGGGACAGGATATACACACTGATGTGTTCATAACAGCATTAATGAGAAAACAAACAAGGAAACAAGAGTGGAAGCAACCTGTGTTAGTCGAGGCCATCCGAGGCGCAGATCCGGAGACGGGATTCGCCGCGAAGAAAGGTTGATCCGTCGACAAGCCCGTAAGGGGAAGTGGGGGAGGAAGAGGCAGGCCTGGCCTGCGCTGAAGAGAAGAGAGAAGGCAGGAGGGCAGGAAGCGGCATCTCACCCTGAGGTGCTTTGCTGAGAGAGATCAGCAAGGCCGTCAGGAAATCCTCCAAGTCACTTGTCAGAGGGACCTCGTGCCTCCCAGGAGTGAGGCAGCCTCAGTGTCCCTGCCGCCCTGTCACTGGCTGGGAGGGGCCTGTGGGGGACAAGGGCCCTGCGTGATGGGCCGCTGGGCTTCAGAGCACAGCAGCTGGGACCCCCAGTCCACTAGCTTCTCAAAGTAGGAGATCTGAGAGGCACATTTTCACGGCTGCCATGTGACCCAAGTGACTAAAAATAAGGAAATGGCAAAAAACCAAAAAACAAAAAAAACCCTATTGTGTCTCTATAAGATGGTATTATGTGGCTATTCAAAACCATTTCCTCAAAGAATACTTAATGGTACGGTAAAATGCTCCAAATGTGATGTTTACAGAAGCAGGATACAAAACTGTACCTATCATCATTCTCGTTGAGTTTAAAAATGTGTGTATATACCTATATAGTATAGGGACAGAAAGCAAGACTGGAAAAAAGTTATCTTTGGGGATGAGGATAATTTTCTTTATTTTTTTATGGACTTTCCAAATTTTCTAAAATTAATATGTATTATTTTAGAAATCAGTAAAATAAACACACTTTAAATTTTGAAATAAATAGCTGTCAGAGAAGAGAGGCTGAGAAATGGAGAGCTATGAAGGGTTTTACGCATATAGGTAAAGGCTGTCCCAAGGCTGTTCACCACAGTAGTGGGCTTGTAAAGTTTGTCATTTCTTCTCACTGATCTCTGAAATTAGAGTTCCCTGTTCACAGCTCTTCATCTGCTCTTCAGACTCCCAGCTGAAGGGCACAACCGAAGCACAGCATCATCAGGGCGGATTAGTCCTTGCATAGTATAACCGATTTTTCAGTGTAGCCAATATTACTTCTCTCAGCCCTTCTACGGACTCTCCAAAACTATAGTATTTTATAATGAGAAGGAATATTCAAAACGATACTTCTGAGGCTCTGTGACATCCCAACTCTATTAATTTACTTATTCAAGGGCCCTGGAAACATTCTTCCCCCAGCAGCATTGGTGTAAAAGCAGATATTCTTGGCTTCCAGTGTCTGGTCCTCTATTTAGGACCAGACGTAACTTTAATAAACTACTTCCTCTCTCTAAAGTATGCAGTTTAGCTGTGTGTGTCTGTATGTAAGTATATTCACAGGGTTGTGCAACCGTCACCACAATCCATTTCCAGAACATTTTCATCACCCCCAGAAGAAACCTTGTACCCTGTAGCAGTCACTTCCCATTCTCCCTTCAGCCCCTGGTGGCCGCTAACCTACTTTCTGTCCATGGATTTGCTTATTCTGGACACTTCACAGAAATGGAATAATACAATACGTGACCTTTTTAGTCTGGCTTCTTTTACTGAGCATAATGTTTTCAAGATTCATCCATGTGGTAGCCTGTGTCGGTACTTTATCCATTTTTATGGCTGAATAATATTCCACTTCATGGATATGCCACCTTTGGTTTATCCATTCATCACTTCAAGGGCACGTGGGTTGTTTCTGCATTTGACTATTATGAATAGTGCTGCTATGAATATTTGCACACAGCTATTTCTTTGGAACATGTGCTTAGGAATGGAATTGCTGAGCCACATAGTAACTCGAGTTAACTTCTGGAGGAACCACCAAACTCCCCCACAGAGCCCACACCATTTTAACATTCCAACCAGCCTTGTGCAAGGATTCCAATATCGCCCGCCACATCCTTCACAACACTTCTTATTCTCCATTTGCTTTGTTTTGTTTTGTTTTTATCATCACCAGCTTGGAAGGTGTGAAGAGGCATCTCCCAGTGTCCTTTTTTTTTTTTGCCGTACGCGGGCCTCTCACTGTTGTGGCCTCTCCCGTTGCGGAGCACAGGCTCCGGACGCGCAGGCTCAGCGGCCATGGCTCACGGGCCCAGCCGCTCTGCAGCACGTGGGATCCTCCTGGACCGGGTCACGAACCCGTGTCCCCTGCACCGGCAGGCAGACTCTCAACCACTGCGCCACCAGGGAAGCTCTCACAGTGTTCTTTTTTTTATTTTTTAATTTAAAAAAATTTTTAATTTTTTTGTAATAGGCAATGATAAAAACTATCATTTATTGACTGCCTAGTGTTTTACACACATTATCACACTCAATCCTTGGAACATTTTAGTACTGTCATCAACATTTTATACATGAGAAAATCATGATTCAGAGATTTAAGTAGTTCTTTAGCTGGTGGTGCTACTCCCTAAGCTTAAGAAGCAGCTAAGCTGAGATCAGAACCGAGGTTTCTCCCACTACAGAAACCAGAGAGCTGAAACATTTTGCTCTATCGCCGAAAAAGCTTCTGAGGCCCTTTGTCAGCGGTTCATGGGAGGCTCTGCTATTTCTCTCTCTCTCTTTTTTTTAATATTTATTTATTTGGTTGCTCTGGGTCTTAGTTGCCGCAGGTGGGCTCCTTAGTTGCGGCAGGCGGGCTCCTTAGTTGCAGCACGTGGGTTCCTTAGTTGGGGCATTCGAACTTTTAGTCGCAGCATGCGTGTGGGATCTAGTTCCCTGACCAGGGATTGAAACTGGGCCCCCTGCATTGGAAGCTTGGAGTCTTAACCACTGCACCACCACAGAAGGCCCGGAGGCTCTGCTTTAGAAGGACAGATCCAACTAGCATCCCACAGTGACTTGTGCCCTCTGTATTCAAGTTCACTCCATTTTCACCTCTCAACTCTATTTAGGAGAAGATTTTTTCTCCCAAAACCACCTCTTTTTTTCCCCAAAATATATATAGAAACAGACCCACAGACATAGAAAACAAACTTATAGTTACCAAAGGGGAAGGGGAGGGAAGGATAAATTAGGAGTTTGGGATTAAAATATACACACTGCTATATATAAAATAGTTAACCAACAAGAACCTATTGTATAGCACAGGGGACTATACTCAATATCTTGTAATAACCTATAATGGAAGAGAATCTAAAAAAAGAATACATATATATGTATATGTGTATAACTGAATCACTTTGCTGTACACCTGAAACTAACACATCATAAATCAACTGTATTTCAATGAAAATTTCTTTAAAAACCCACAAAATATATATATTAACACATTCATATGAAGTGATCCTCACGATTATTTCCACATCTTGTATCTCAACTTTCCGCCTCTGCCCCTCCACTTCTGAGGGATGCTACAGGCACGTGCTTGCTAGTTGTGGTTCTCCACGTCATCTCCAAATGGAGATAAGGTCAAGGACTCCTATCATTTGAAAAAGACTTTGATTGATTCTGACACTTCTCTCTGATCTCCCCAACTTGAGAATCATTGTTTTATCACTCATGTGTCTCTATAAAGGGCTGTCTTTCCTCATTTTTAAAGTTTTTTAAAAAATAAATTTATTTATTTATGGCTGTGTTGGGTCTTCGTTGCTGCGCTCAGGCTTTCTCTGGTTGTGGCGAGCAGGGGCTACTCTGCGTTGCAGTGCGCGGGCTTCTCATTGTGGTGGCTCCTCTTGTTGCAGAGCATGGGTCCTAGGTGCACGGGCTTCAGTAGTTGTGGCACACGGGCTCAGTAGTTGTGGCTTGAGGGCTCTAGAGCACAGGCTCAGTAGTTGTAGCGCACGGGCTCAGTTGCTCCGCGGCATGTGGGATCTTCCCGGACCAGGGCTTGAACCCATGCCCCCTGCATTGGCAGGCAGGTTTTTAACCACTGTGCCACCAGGGAAGCCCTCACAGTGGTTTTTAATATGCATCTCCATAATGACTGACTAATGATGTTGAGCATCTTTTCTTGTGATTATTGGCCACTTGTATATTTTCTTTGGATAAAGATCCATTCAAATCCTTTGTCTATTTTTAAATTGTCTTGTCTGTTTGAGTTGTAAGTTTTTTTTATATGTTCTGAGTACCAGCCCCTTGTCTTATATATGATTTGCAAAGGTTTTTTCCCATTCTGTGGGTTGTCTTTTCACTTTCTTGATAGTGTCCTTTGACACACAAACATTTTTATTTTTGATGAAGTGTACTCTATTTTTCCTTTGGTTGCTTGTGCTTTTGATGTCATGTCTAAGAAACTGTTGCCCAGTCCAAGGTCATGAAGATTTAGACTGGTTTTCTTCTAAGACCCAACATCATTTACTGAAAAGATTATTCTCTCCCCACAAGAGTATTGGCATCCCTCTCAAAAATCATTTGATAATAGGTTTATAGGTGTGTTTCTAGATCTCGATAGACTAGAATTCCATTGATCTACATGTCTGTTTTAATGCCAGTATCACACTGTCTTGATCGCTGCAGCTTGGTAGTAAGTTTCTGAATTGGGAAGTGTGAGCCCTCCAACTTTGTACTTCTTTTTCAAGATCGTTTTGGCTATTCTGGGTCCCTTGCATTTCCATATGAATTTTAGGATCAACTTCTTCATTTCTGCAAAAAAAAATATATAGTTGTAACTCTGATAGGGATTGCACTGCACCTTGTAGGTCACTTTGGGGAGTATTACCATCTTGGCAATACTGTCTTCCAATCCATGAACACCGGATGTCTTTCCATTTATTTAGGTCTTCTTTAAATTTTTGTCAACATTAAAAAAAAATTGAGGTGAAATTTACATGAGATTAACCATCTTAAAGTGTACAATTCAGTGGCATTTCATACACTCACAATGTCACGTGACCACCATGTATATTAAGTCCCAAGAACACCGTCATCCTCCCAAACGGAGACCCCGTACCCATTAAGTACGCTCCTGCTCTCCCTCCCCCGACCACATCCAATCTGCTTTCTGTCTCTATGGATTTGCCCGTTCTGGATATTTCACTTATATGGGCTCATACAGTGTGCGGCCTTTTGTGTCTGGCTCCTTTCACGGAGCACCATGTTTTTGAGGTTTATCCATGTAGTAGCCTGTGTCAGTACTTCATTCCTTTTCATGGATGAATAATAGTCAACAATGCTTTACAATTTTCAGTGTAAAAGTCTTAGACTTCCCCGATTAAATTTATTCCTAAGTATTTCCTTCTCTCTGATGCTATTGTACATGGACTTGTTTCTTCATTTTTGGGTTGTTCATTGCTAGTGTCCAGAAATGCAGCTGATTTTTGTATATTGACCTTGTGTCCTAGGACCTTGCTGAACTCATTTACTAGCTCTTATGTGTATGTGTGTGTGCGTGTGTGTGTATCCTTTAGGGTTTTCTATGTTAAAGCATCGTGTCATCTGCACAGAGAGAGAGTTTTACTCCTTTTTTCCAGTCAGAATGCCTTGAGTTTCTATGTCTTGTCAATCTGCCCTGACTAGACCCTCTGGGACAGTGTTGTCCAGTCCTAGTGAGAGCAGGCATCCTTGTCTGCTTCCTCTCTTAGGTGGAAAGTATTCAGTCTTTCACCATTAAATATGTTCACTGTGGGGTTTTCGTAGATGCCTTTATCAGGTTGAGGAACTGCCCTTCTACTGCCAGTCTGTTGAGTGCTCTTATCATAGAGGGTAAGCCTTCGTTTTCTCCAGTGTAAAAAGAGGATAATTATCCCCACCATATGGGGTCTTTTGAGGATAACAACAGGTTATGTAAAGATGTCTAGCCTGGGGGCTGGCACGTGTCGGCTGTTACCATTTGCAGGAGGCGCTATAGTCAGACTCACCTGGGCCTGCAGCTCAGCTTCGCACTCCGTGATGATGCCCTTGGGCAAGTTCTGTGACTCTCTCAGCCTCAACTTCCTTATCTCT
This sequence comes from Phocoena phocoena, assembly GCF_963924675.1. Taxonomy (NCBI): domain Eukaryota; kingdom Metazoa; phylum Chordata; class Mammalia; order Artiodactyla; family Phocoenidae; genus Phocoena; species Phocoena phocoena. Next base: position 83,068,034 of record NC_089231.1, on the reverse strand, counting down.
ACAGTGGGGATAATCACAGTACCTATTTCATAGGGCTGTTGCATCATCCCTGGCAGGTAGCAGTAGATATGACTTAGATCATAAGCTCAGGACACCAAAGCTTTGTGCTCAGGTAGATGACTGATAAAACGAGATGTGGTTCCTACCTTAGGAAGAGGTGATGTAATGAAAGCAGTACTGACATTTACAGCACCAAGCAAAAAAAGGTAGCATGTGATGTAAGTGACAGAAATGGAGCACTGGTGGTAGTTCAGAGTCCAAAGTGGGGCGGACCAGGCCAGGGCAGGCTACGGAGAGGAGGAAGCATCGGGCCTTCCGGGGGGCGGGGGGAGTGCTCGCAAAGGAACAGAGGGAAGAAGTGCGGGGTGTGACTGCACAACCACAGGCAGTTCGTTTCGCCTGGAACCTGTAAGGGGAGACAGTGTCAGTGCTGAGCTGAAGGCCAGGCTAAGGGCAGGGCTTTGTTCTAAAAGAGCAGTAAGTTCTCAAGGGCTGGGAGGGGGCAGATTTTTTGACAAAAGGATGGGTGTGGTGGGAAGCTCCATGCTATTTCCTGAACTTTTCAGGCCAGAGCTGGGAAGTTTCACTGGGGAGTAGCTCAACTCTGACCCGTACCAGCTGGGCCCTAGGCGAGGCCCGGGACCACGGTCAGCGACGTTCTAGAGAAAGAATTCACAGCACAGGATCTGACAAATGAAAAGGGGGCGGGCAGGATGCTGTGGGGAAGGAGAACTAGAATGAGTCCAGTGTCCTACAAAGGAGGATGGTCTTATATGACATCACTTATATGTGGAATCTAAAATATGGCACAAAGGACCCATCTACAACACAGAAACAGACTCATAGAGGACAGACTTGTGGTTGCCAAGGGGGAAGGGGGGAGGGAGAGGGATGGACTGGGAGCTTGGGGTTGGTAGATGCAAACTATTACATTTAGAATGGAGAAATAACAAGGTCCTAATGCATAGCACAGGGAACTCTATTCAATATCCTGTAATAAACCATAATGAAAAGAATTTGAAAAAGAATGTCTACATGTGTATAACTGAGTCACTCGGCTGTACCGCAGAGATTGGCATGACATTGTAAATCAACTACACTTCAATAAAAAAGAAAGGGAGGATGGTCTTAGCAATGCCTTAATAAAAACGGGGAACTTTGGAAGAGGGGATGGGGGAGAAGGTGGGAAGGAAAGAAGAGTAAGAGGAGCTGACACTGGAGATGCTGATTATAAAACAAGCGCCCTGAACCCCTACAGTGACCCAGTGGGGCAGGCGGAATTACCGTGGGGATTTTTTTTTTTTTGGCCACGCCTCGAGGCAAGTGGGATCCTAGCTCCCCAGAAAGGGTTCAAACCCACGCCCCCTGCAGCGGAAGCACAGAGCCTTAACCACTGGACCACCAGGGAAGTCCCCAGGCGTAATTATTGTCCACATCTTACAGATTTTCGGGCCCAGAAATGTTGTCACTCGCAAGGCAGTCGGGAGCTAAAGGGTGAGGAGTTTGGATTTTTCTCTAAATGCGGCAGGAAGCCTCTGGACCATTAAGCAGGAGGAGGACGGTGTGTGGTAGGTGTCTTTAAAAGGATCGCTCTAGCTCTGGGGGGAATTGATGACAGAGGGCAGCGAGAGGAGGAACGTGGGAATGCACGTTGTCCGGACGGGTGGTGGCAGTGGGGGTGGGGAGAAACGGCTGGGTTTGAGCTGGTTTGCGGGACCACTGACAGGACCTCCTGGTAGATCAGAGGTGGGAAGCAAGGGAAAAGGAAGAACGAGGGTGCCATGTGAATCTCCGGCCTGAGTGACTGGGCAGATGGCAACGCCATGTAGGGAGATGTAGAGTATGTGGGAATGAACGCGTTCTAGGCCAGGGAGGGTGAAAGCTAAAGGAAGGCTGGTTATGAGGAGAGAGACTTGAGACGCTTCTGCGGGGAGAGGAAGGAGTCAACCGGAAAAAGAGAAAAGTGCGCGGGACGGAAGAGGCCACAGACGAGCAAAAGCCCCAGTGGAGAGGGAGGGAAGGTTCCATGCAAAGGCAGGTGTGGCGTCTGGTCAACGTTTCTTCCCATGAGACGTGCTCTTCCCTGCGGGTCTTGCCCCCTCTGCATGGCTGACTCTTGTCCTGCTGGGTCCTGGCTCGGGGGCCACCTTCCAGGGGCCTCTCACTGACCCCCTCCCTGACCCCCTCCCCGACCCCCCAGCAGTCTCCCTGCAGCTCCTCTACGGCACCCCGTGCTTCTCCCCACCCCTTCGTACCAAGACAGACTTTTGTCGTGTCTCCAATAAACTCACCGTGTGTCCCCTGAGCTGAGTACAAATTCATCCTTCAGCACACGTGTCTTGATCAAAGTCTGGAGGAAAGAGAGAAAGCTGGGGGAACTTGTGGCAGGTGTTGTGGCGGGGCATGGAACTGGAGGATCCTTTGTCTATGGGGGGTGGGGAGGGTGTTCAGTTATGCTGGGGACTCAGGAGACACCGATAGGTTGGAATCTGGGCTGCGGGACAGATAAGGGGACAGGTGGGAAGGCCCCATCCCCGCCACAAACCTGTAATGGTACCAACCAGCCCTGTTCAGTCACATCCCCCAGGAGCGACAGTCAGTCAGACTAGATCAAGAGGTTAGACTGTTTGCTGTACAAACCCATATAAGGCATGAAAGTAGACACTTAGAAAGCTTCTCCCCTTCTCTAAACAATAAGGGTTTTCTAGCTAATGATTCAGTGAAACAGAAAAGCTGATCAATCAGAACTCCCTACGCCCCAGGTTTCTCATCAACTGTGACTTGGTAGTTTTCAAAGCCTTCGGGAGTTTTCAAACGACCAACGTTGCAGGCGTAGATGCAATTCTGGAAACAAAAGCACATTTACTATTAACAGATGAAATCCATATGGTGTCTGGGATTTGCTTCAAAATGATGGCGGTGGGGGTGAGTTATATAGCAAACAAAACTGGCCCTGAGTTGGTCATCGTTACAGTGTATGACGGGTAGGTAGGGGTTCACTGCACTGCTCTACTTCTGGGTGTGCTGGAAATTTTCTGAAGTAAAAAGGTAAAACACGCATTGAGTATAATCCCAGCAGCCTACACAAGGCTAAATTCAGAGCTTGACATACAAAACAGAGCTACTAAAGAAGGTAGACTGTGTTCTATAGAATCAAGTCCACATCCAAGATGATACGCTCTCAAATGCCATTTGGTGACTATTCTAATCATATCTACAACCTGAATTACTGAAGTTGATGTTTTATATTAAGTATGTAATCATAGGAGCCAACCTTAAACCCTGCAGGACACCCACTTGAGCTTGAGCTCTGCACCTGCTGCTTGCCTGCTCCCCCCCACCCCCCGCCCCGTCTCGTCAGGCTCCCCACACCCTCCGCCTGTCTGACATGGAGGTACTGAAGGGGCCGCCGGGCTGGTGGAAGGGCCTGGGGCTGAGGGCCACTGGGCAGGTGCCCTGAGCACCTGCTGTGCTGGTTCTGAGCTGGGCACAGCAGTGGCCCTGGGCCTCTTGTTCTGATGGGCCTCAGAACCTGGCGGGGAAGATAAATGATAATGACAAACATGACCAGCATCCGGAGGAAATACAGCTGCTCTGAGGTCTGACTTGATGTGTGCACGTGTGTGCGTGTACGTGGGCGAGCGTGCATGCACCTGTGTGTTGGTGGGAGGAACATTAGGGCTGCTTTCTGAAGAACTGACATTTAAGGATTGAAATGGGAAGAAAGAATAGGAGCTATTCAGGAAAAGGGGTGGAGACGGGCAAAGGCCTGCACAGAGGAAAGAGGCCTTGGGAAAACCTGAAGAGTGAAACAAAACAAAGCAAGGAATGTTCAAGGAACTGAAAAGAGCAAAAATGAGCTTGGAAAGGCAAGTAGGGGCAGGATGGGTTCAACGGAGCGGGGTGGACTGACCTTTATCTGGAAACCCTTGAAGGGCTGCGTGGAGTCAGTGCTGTGGCCGGACTAGGACTTCCTCAAGCTCCCACTGACTATAAGGTCGAGGCTACAAGACAGAGAAGGGATGGACGACACCATCGTGTGAACTTGAGAAACGATGGCAACTCCGACTTGGGTGATGATGACTGTGGGGCTGGAGAAAAGTGGATGATGTGTTTGGAAGACATTTGGAGGACAAACTCGACAGGACTTGCTGCTGGAGGAGGGGAAGGGGAGGGGAAGGACGTCACGGATAATCCTCCAGATTCGGTGGAGAGGCCCGTTACAGGATAAAAAATGAACCTTTAGCCTTCTGGCTCTGACCCATGCAGCCTCGCCACCTTGGAAACAACTTTGATTTCTTCCTCTATAAAATGGGAATAACCACACCACCCACTCGAGAACTGTCCAGAGTGGGGCATGTGGCCCAGTGCCCGACACTGAGGCAGGGAAGCTCCAGTGCCCTGGTCTGTCCCTCTAGACACTCCGCTCCTCCCTCCCCACTTCCAAACCCTCCCTTCTTCTCCTAATTACACCCCAACTATCTTTAAAATCCCATACCTAACATGGGGCTGGGCTCAAAAAGTTAGAAGAACCAGGCTTCCCTGGTGGCACAGTGGTTGAGAGTCTGCCTGCCGATGCAGAGGACATGGGTCCGTGGCCCGGTCTGGGAGGATCCCACATGCCGCGGAGCAGCTGGGCCCGTGAGCCATGGCCGCTGAGCCTGCACGTCCGGAGCCTGTGCTCCGCAATGGGAGAGGCCACAACAGTGAGAGGCCCGCGTACCGCAAAAAAAAAAAAAAAAAAAGTTAGAAGAACCAACTGGACACCCACTGATGAGGTCAATGGAAACCGAGTTCCTTCTAGCCTCAAGGAGTCCATGAGCCACTCACCTCTCTCAGGGTCCCTGGTTCTCACGGCCCCAAATCTGGCTTTGTGTCATGAAGACTTTTTTCCTCGGGGGAGGCGTGGGGGGTTGATCAAACAAGGGCCTGCATATGAACCCACTGCATCTTAGGAGATATGGATCCGGGCAGTTGTTCAGTGAAACAAGCCAGCAGCTCTGTAGAGGGGCCGGCAGCCTGAAAGGGGACAGCACGGCTCATCTTACAGTCACCCTGCCCAGCCCCAAGGAGCTGGGGGCACAGGAAGATGGTAGGGCTAAAAGAAAGGCTTTTAGATTAAACAGAGATCATCAACATCTCAGCACAATAAAGGGACATCTCTGCTGGTCAACTTCCCAGCATTTTCTGTCTACAGTGTCGGGTCAACAGTCAGCAGCCCCCCACCCCCCGCCCCGGGGCATCACCGCAACGCAGCCCCCCCCCTCCCCCGCCCCAACCCTGTGCTGAGGCCAGTGCTGGCCACGCTGGTGATAACCTGTTCTTTCTGGGCACCGGACGCTCGTGACTTCATGTGACCCTCGTGCCCACCCTGTAAAGAGGGCAGGGAGGCTGCTGCTTGCCCGAGTTCCACACAAGGAAACGGGTAGTTTTGTACAAGTACCCCTGGACTCTGTCCACCTGGGAAAGGCCTGGAGCACCTGGCCCTGGTGAGTTCACGGGCAGAATCTGTCCTGTCGGGCCTTTCGGCGGAGGCCCCTCTTTAGGACTGCAGTCTTCTAGGGCCACCTCCGGGGCCCCACTGCCTCAGGCCTGTCTCCTCACTCCCAGCCCCTCGGCTCCAGGCTGCACCCACTTCCCCCAAGGCTAGCACGAGTGAGTCAGGTGTGAGCATCACTCAGCTCTGATCTCAGTAACATCTCTTCCGCTGCTCAACAGGGTAGCAAAGACCACACAGCACAGGCTTTTCAAAAAAATACGGCTTTTTATTGTCTTGGATGCAAATATAGTTTTTGAACTGCATTGTAGTGTTGAATACAGCTGGTGGAAACTCGCTTTTCAACAGTGGAGCATAAAGGGCCGTCTCTGGATGGCGCAGGCCTGAGGGAGCCTCCGATTCACAAAACTCTTCTTGGGTTTTGTTTTTCTGCCCACAAGGGGTGACTGTCTCCTACCGGAGGCCTGACACAGTCACCAGAGCTCACAACAGAAAAAATGAACCATTTATACAATGAACTGAAACCCAAAAAAGGAAAAGAACGTGCTGTTTCAGCTGTGGCGTTACAAAACAAGCAAAACAAGCTGTGTGAACAGATTCAGTTAAAGCAGCAGCAGGGCACCTCGGGCTGAGGCCGTGGTCCAGCTCCCTCGCAAGAAACACAGCCTGGGCTTCGTGTCTCCCTGGTTGAGCCCTTCCTACCTTTTAACTGTGGGATGTAAACTCTACGAAAATGCATCAGACTTCAGTTTCTCCCAACCCTCTCCACAACCTCAACTCTTGACAGTGGCGCATCTCCGTTCAGAAACCCAGGAGAGAATTCTTCAAATTAGTGACGCCCAGGGTTGACTCTGGAACCAAAAGTTGGACTGGGAGATGGAGCTGAATTTTGCTACATAATTATAAAAGAATTTCACAAAAATAAAATTCCATTAAGTAAACACCCACAAACACACACGCAGGGCAAGCGCACACGTGCACGCACACACACACACACGCACACGCATAGTGAAAGCCAACATTCAACAGGAAAAGTTCCCTTTTCTTTATCAAAGGCTTATTTTCACAAGCCTCGACAGGAAACAGCCCTGTGTGGTGAGCTGGGAAAGCCAAGGCGTCAGAAGGAAAAGAAAACAGGGCAGGTGATCTGTGTGGAGGCACCCGGGGGGTCCTGAGGCTTCTCTCTGCTCCTGGAGCCCCTCCGATCCCCACACCTGCCTGCTGAGCGGGTCAAGGATACGCGACCACTGAAATGTACGTGTTGAAGGTCCAAACTCCTCCACCCTCCACCCTCGCTGTCCTGTCCTGTCATCTGTGTTCAGACATGGTGACAATCCTCTTTCATGTACGAGGCACCAGGGGCATGGAGCCAAAGACCCCCGCCCACTGCTGCCCTTGAGCCCACACTGGGGCGCCCCAGCTCCCTTCCTTAGCAGGCCCGCCACCAAGGAAGCCAAGCTGCTCTGACAAGCGGTGTTCCAAGCCTGCCCCCCTGCAGCCCAGATGAGATAAAACAACCGAAGTGGGGCAGGTTAGCCAGCGCGGGGCTGGGTCCACACTGAGCAAGTGTGCAGGCCGCGGGCAGACAGGCCCCCTGGACAGCCCCAGCTCCACCCTGATGAGCCCTCGTTCAGCTGGACAGTGAGAACGTGTGATCTTGAAAACGACGACGAGCCTGCCGCTCGGACTCACTCATCCAGGTGGAGAGCCGGCTGTACAGGGAGGCGAGGCCCAGGCTGAGAGGAGGCCACCGCACCCCTTCACCTGGGGAGGGACAAGGGGTTTGGCCCCCACCCTGGGATGCCATGTCCCCTAAGAATCGAAGTTTCTCTTTCTATCGGCCAGAGCAATAACAAGCTGGAGGGCTGAGCGCTATCTAGAAAGGGAGGCGGGACCAGGTCACAAGGACAGAGTAGAGGGAGCTGGGTGCACGAGGTCACCCGCAGAGCCCTGCCAGTCCCTCCCCAACGAGACCTGGTGCTCACATCGACACTGACTCCTGACGCCGGGGCTGCTTCTTCCCTTGTGCCCTGAAAACCCCAGCCAGGTTGGGGGCCTGGTGGGAGAGGGGTGACAGCAGGATGTCACCCACCTGAGACCGAGGGAGGGACGGGCCAGCCAACTGCGGAAAGCCCCACTTTCCCTGCATCTCCCACACGGTGTCAAACAGCAACCAGCAGTGGGAAGGGAGGTGACGGCACAGAAAGATTTCACAGAAACACTTTCAGAGATTACGTGCCAGACGGGCTTTTTTTTTTTTTCCTTTTCAGATTGATTTTCTTATTCTCCAAAGTGTCAGCATTTTTAAGTCTCTTTTGCGGGAGGAGGGGCAGAAGGAGGGGTGAAAGTGAGTGTAAACAAACTACAGCATCCACTGGAGGCGGTCGGCAGGGTGGTCCCGGGGTCCCTGCATCCCGGCCTGGGACCCCAGGACAGAGGTCCAGGCTAGGCCCCCGTCTGGCCAGACTCATCAGGCAAGAATCCAAGACAAGAAAACTGCCGGGGCAAGAAACAAACGTGTCTGTAGTAAGAGATATGGCTCTGCAGCCCTACAGCCATGATGGTGAGCACCAAGAGAAACGGATGTAAGGAAATAGCTCAAAACAAAACATGCATCTAGTTAAACGTCTGCTGGGACACACACACACACACACACACACGCGCGCGCACGCGCACACACACACACACACACACACACCCTTCAATGCCTCATACAACCTAACAGCCTTAAATATTTAAAAAAACAGAATCATGAACATTACATCAGCCAAAGGGAGGGAGAGGTAGGCCAGAGAAGGAAGAGGCCAATTTTATATCCCATGGAGCTAAAAAAAAAAAAAAAAAACAAAAACTCCCAGCAAGGGGTGGGGAGAAAGCTAGTGATCTCAGAGAGGTCATGGCCGGGCCGAGCTCCGCGGCCACCACGCGGTTAACGAAGGCACAGGAACTGGGGCGAGGCCGAGGGCTGGACCCTCCACAAGCCCTCATGGCTGGAACGTCTCTGGCTTTCCTTTTTCCCTTTTGAGCCTCACGGAGTTCTTACCACGGTGCTCTTCCACTTTTGAGGGAGACCTCGTGTCCACTCCGGGGCAAGGCTGAGCTCCTGTCCTCCTCCCAGTGGAAATGAAGGGCTGGCCCGGCCTCGTGGCGTGCTCGCGCCTCAGGAGAGCGATCGGAAGGCCTGTAAACACGGGTTCTGGGGAGGTGGAGGGGTGCCGCCGAGGCACCCGTGACGGGGCTGGAGCACAGACGAGGAAGCAGGTGATCGGTCGTGACCCGTGGCAGGGGCAGTGGCACGGCCAGCAGCAAAGAGAGGACCCCGCCTCCGTCCTCCAACAGCTGAGGCTGAGGTGGGGCTGCCTGCCCCCCCGAGCACCTTCCACAGGCCTCCGGGATCCAGCAGGAGCCTCCGAAATGATCCAAGCTTCAGAGGGTGGCCCACAGCGGCCCCTCCTGGGGCCCCTGGGCTCCTGGTCTGCCCAGCGCTTGCCCAGTCTCCGTCTCGGGTCGGGAGGACAGAGGTTGAACGGGAAGGCTGCTGGCCTCTGAACTTCACAGCAGGACGTGAAAAGCACATTCTTTCAATGAGGAGGTACCCCTGGCTGGGCTTCCTGAGTGTTAGAGAGCATCCTTCCATCTGGAGCTGCTCTTGCAGACACACCGAGAGGAGGACGGGCCCGGGACCGCCCCTC